>NW_026606060.1:58645000-59845000 GCF_029834395.1 Sorex fumeus
CCTCTGTATTTGTGTTAACAAAATTCAAAATATTATTTACATTTCCAATAAGGTTTTTTAGTATCCTAAAGCATGTTTTTATTATAAAGTATAAATATAAAAAATATTCTGTAAAGTACTCTATGTATATTCTTATTACAACTTCAAAATAATCAATTGACACTAGTCTATAGACACTTGTATTAAAATGAGAGATCTTTGCCTTACTATTATAAAATCTTTCGTGGAAAAAAAAAGAAAAAACATAAATTGTAATATTATTAGAATTTTAAAGAGCATTATATACCTTTCTGAGTCCATGTCACTAGTGATGCATTATTCGACTCTGGTATTTCAATTTCAGTATCTAGAAAAATGGAAAGTAAATCTGTAAAAATATATTTTTAAAAAGGGCTTCTGCCGTGAGTGGCACAAGTAAGGCAGCCTGCTTACTTTACATGCAGAATCCACATCAAGATATTTCAGAAGCATAATATTTTGGCAATATGGCAGCTAGTGATTGTTGGTCCTGCCCCCCAAATAAAATTATTTTGAATAATAACGATAAATATAGTTTTGAATTTTGTTATGTCCCGGGAAGGGAGTTTCACGTTTCACATTGACCAGACCAGACATGAGGATGCAAATGCAAGGCACCCTTTATTGCTAGTTCAAGCTAGGGTCTAAGTCTCACTCAATTCAGTGGAGTCTTGACAAGGATCCCGACTCCGATAACAGCATTTTTCCAGGAACTGACAATACGTTTCTAATTCTTGTCCCAATTCTTTCCCGTGACTTCACTCTCTCCACCCTCTCTATTTGGCTGGGAGCCACTGTCCATACACCTCTATTCTGATAGGCTGTTAACAGGGTCAGTTTATCTGCCCAGGATGATATTCTTTTCTGAGAAGTCAGGACTTTCTGATAGGGGAAACCAAAACTTAGGCCTTCTGAGTTTCTGTCTTAAAATAGAGCCTGTCATGATTCCACTTTGGCCTCACAATTTGAGATCAATGAAATTGTTTTAGGTTAAAAGAACCATAATAAAACTTATTTAACCATGAAATAACAATGTTGAAGACTTGGCAGACTATTTCATACGCATAGAAGAAGAATATGACTCTTCATAGTAATTTATTAACATTTTCTTAAAAATATATCAAAAGCAATATGTATTTCTCAATGAGACATTTAATTTTTGTATTACATTTTTAATTTATAAAATAAGTTAATATATAACATCTTTACAGTTGCTCTGTAATATATTGTAACATCTGCCGTGAGGGCAAGATACTCTCGGTAGCTTGCCGGGCTCTCCCCGTGACGTATTGAATATGCCAGACACAGTAACAACAAAGTCTCCAGTGGAGACATTACTGGGCCCGCTCGAGCAAATCGATGATCAATGGGAGGGCCTTTTACTTTATATTGTAACATAAATATAAATTACAATGAAATATTTAGGTGATGATAATTTACATTAATTTAATGAATGTGCATTTATACATATACTTTTACTATATTTAGAATAATCAGTATGTTAAAATTCATATATAAAATAAGTTATTTTTCATGATATTATAAGTGTATATAGGCATTGATCATTATTAAATTGAACATTTTCCCTGAAAATATTCAATTGCATTTTTTAAGTTTTGTTTTGCAGCAGACATGATTCTGCTCAGGGGCTACTCCTGTCTCCTGCCCATTGAGTCATACCCTAGACCCCTTAAAATATTCTTACAGGAAAAAAGGATTATGGTTTTCACTAGGGTAGACAGCAAGACCAAGCAGGTAATTCCCAGGACCTCAGCAGTCAGCTGCTCCAGAGGTAAGGGGAAATCTGCAGGAGGAAAAATGGAAACACACAGAGAGGAGAAATGATGGTCATCATATAATTCTTTTCATAAGAAACGACAGCACAGTCATTTCATTAACCAAAGCACTAGGGAAAATTATAATCCTACTGTACAAAATACCACTGCATTTTCAAGAAATACAATATTCCAAGAGATTTTTTTTCAATTAACGTCTTCAAATTACAATGCTGGAGTAAAATGAGTACTTAGATTTCATATTAGAATACCATAGTCCAACTTCTTCAAGTTTTGATTCCACCAATGAAAAGTATATAAGCCTCATTCCCTTTTCTTTCCTGCAACTCCACATCCAATTGTTCATTCCAGACAGTTAAATGTCTATTTAAGGCTTTATCTTTGCACTGATTATACTTGGGAGGCCTTTAAATGTTCTGAGAAACATTTTTAAGATTTTTCTTCCAGCTTTATTTGCTACTAGTTAGTTACACAAATGAAGTTATTAGTGCCCTTACCTTTCATTATCTGTCTTCTTGATTTCAAATTCATTTGTGGGTCCTTTTCTCTTTGGTGTCTCATCTTTGAGCTGCTTAGTGGCAGGGACAGTGCTCAGTACTGACTACATGTAGTAGTTAATAGAGGGTGTGGCAAAGATCCTAGCAGAGTCTCTGTATGAGGGGTGACTTGAGAAATAGTTACTTTACAAGTTAACAATGAAAAAACAGAGTTGTGACTTTCTTAAAGAATTAAACATGTCCATCATGAAAGAGCACATTTTAAGTTTGATTGTTCTAATTTGATGCAATATTACTTGCTGGAGATAAAAAAGGAAAACATTAGAGATAATATTGATAGCAAACAAGCAAAGAAAGTAACTTTAAATGTTTTTAAAAACCTTGAATATTTATTTTTCATGATTTTAAATAACTTTGCCTAAGAGGCTAGCAATTGATTCAATGGTCAATATATATCTCCTCAGCAAATGAAATATTATCTCTGGTATAAAATTGTTTATTCAAATTTTCATTAGCATTATGTTGGCTCTCAAACCTGTCAATTAAATTGTCAGTTGAAATATATTAGTTAAAATAGTTTAACTGATATACAAGATTAATTCATACTTTTATATTTTGCAACCTTTGATGTTAAATGAGTTTAAAGATTTCACATTATCCTTTAGTACAGCCTATCTGTGGTCTGGACAGACTGACCTGTGAAGGCTCAGAATGAAAAGCAAAAGTGAAAAAAGCAAGATTCACTATGGAAGTGTTACTTGAAACTTCAACAGTAAATCCTGAGATTTGAGTTTAAACAGAATTAAAACACTTTATTTTATGTCAGATAAAATAAGAATAAAATACATGTAGATTATTATTCGTGTGACACATTTAACAAACTGTCTTCATTAGATTTTAGTAATATATCACTGATTTTATTTTTATATTCACAAAATTAATATTTATGATTTCTTATTCATAATAACAGAAATATGTGAGATTCAAAATATAGGAGAGGCTTTTGTTAATGTGATACATATGTTTATCGTATTTTGTTCAATATTTTTTAAAGTCTTTTGATTTTTTTTTTCTTTTTGGGTCACACCAGCGATGCACAGGGGTTACTCCTGGCTCTGCACTCAGGAGTTACTCCTAGCGGTGCTCAGGGGACCATATGGGATGCTGGGAATCGAACCCGGGTCACCTGCGTTCAAGGCAAATGCCCTACCCGCTGTGCTATTGCTCCAGCCCCGGTCTTTTGATTTTTAATAATTTGTTTAAGGTGGAACATAATGGGAGCTTTATAATCTTATTCTTAAGAGCTAAAATAATTTTGTTTAATATAAGTCAATGTAGGAAATATTATATTTGACGCGTGTGATCAGGTAAATTCACTTTAGCAAGATATTTTTAAAAGCATAACTAAAAATAGAGTACAAACAGAAGCTAAACTGTTTACAAATACCAAAACAAACTGCACATTGCCATGATATTTATGGAGTTTTGATACACTGTATTGATTAACAAAGTCAAGTATGTATGTGAATATACAATCGACTGATTCTTCAAAATCAGGAAATTGAATCACAAGAAAACCTTTGTATAAACCTTTTATATAAACTCAAGATCTCTGTCCCACCTGGAGTTTTCAAACAGAGATACTAATGTTCTGCTTGATTTGGTTGTTTATTAATTGTATCTCAAATGTTTCATTTCTAGCTTTCATTGTATTCCAGGAACTGCTAGAGAGAAGAGCAGCATCAAATACCTTCTGCTGTCCAGGATGTGAAGTGTGTCCTACAGAGAGACCAGGTGTGAAAAAAAAACTTTCAAGGGGTAAAATATCTGTGGTCTGGACAGACTGACCTGTGAAGACTCAGAGTGGAAAGCAAGAATGAAAAAAAACTAGATTCCTTTTTGAAGTGTCACTTGAAATTTTAACAGGAAATCCTTAGATTTAAAATGAAAGAGAGTTGAAGGCACACCTCCACAATATAGAGGACTCTGATTTTCTAGTTTGTCAGTTAGTTTGTTTATTGGCAAATACCTTGAAAACAGGAGCTATGGGAGGAGGTGTTGGTACAAAAGACTTGACCATCCTTTACTGATACATTGCTTCCATCTCAACAGCAAGTACTAAAACCTTAGATCTCATTAAGAATAATGTAGATGACTTGCCAAAAGGGATACAACACAGCATCACAAGAGAACATGACACCACCAGTTCTTCCCAAGTAGATTGGTCTGGGCTGAGAACACTGGGGCCTTCTCATAATAGGGCTGGGGAGGTTCCTCCTTGTCTTTCAGAAGTCCCAGTAACCCACAGCCAGAACCAACAGTCTCAGACTTAGAAACGACCCAGTTTCACAACTGAACCTCATCAAACTGCTATGCCACCAAATTGTTCCAGATTTTTAGCTCATGAACTGTGTAGCCATGCACCTCAGAATTTCATAGTACTGTTGAATAGAGCAAATCTGATTGGAATGTTGTATAAAAGCCCAAGAAGCTTAACAAGCCTCAGCAATAACACTAGGCTCAACTAGCATCAGCCTAATTGACTCTTACTGGGCCTAAAGAGGAAGCAAATTTGATTATGTCTGCAAGGTGGTGGGGTGGTGGGATATTGGTGAAGGGAAGGACACATTCATGGTAGGAACAGTATGGCTATATTCAATGCCTGAAACAACGGTATTATGAACAACAGTAAAACACATGGTTGCAATAAAAAATAACTTAAAAAAGAACAATGTAGATAACCTACCTGGATTCAGTTGCTAAATTTTGGTGTTATGAACCTCTTCTCCTCACAACCTCATGATGTCATTTTAAATGGGAATAATTCAAATATCATAATCCCATTAAAATAGATAATTAATTATATGTTACTAATTATTCTCAAGAATTGTTATATTTTCTTTTTTTTATAACATTCTGACTTTTTTGTAGAGAATTATCAAGTTTCAATCTATAATTACTGACCAAGTTCTTAGAATTTTCTTAAAATAAATTTTATTTATTAAAATTAAAATTTTGGGGATGCAGGAGGGGAGATGCATGTTGAAAGTAGATTATGGACTGAACATGTTTGCCACTCAAAGCCTCTTTTGCAGACCACAACACCCAAAAGGAGAGAGAACACAAGGGATTGCCCTGCCAGAGGCAGGGTGGGATGGGGCTGTAGGGGGTGGGAGGGATATTATGCATGGTGGTGGAAAATGGGCACTGGTGCAGGGATGGGTATTTGATCATTGTATAATCGAAACCCAAGCACAAAAAGTTGCAAATCTACAACTGTACCTCATGGTGTTTCACTAATAATAATAAAAAAATTATAAAAAAATTTGGGGATGAAGTACTGCTAGCAGGTTAACCTGTGTCCATTGAGTAAGTGCATTCGTAGGCTGATGGTGTCCTCAGACTTCCTGATACCTCAAAATTGCCACTGTGGCTCTGGCCAAACCCCAACAACTGGGTTCTAAGTTTTCTGAGAAATTAAAAAGCAAAAAGTTAGCTACCTGGGAGCCACACCACAAACCACCTCCGGTCAGCTTGTAGGAGCCTTGTTTCAGAGACCATAAACAAATTTTGAAAGAGGTTAAAAGTCTAAATTAATCTCATACCCTTGCCAGGCTGAGCAGACCAGAGTAAATAAGAGGGGAGGTCAACCTAGTGCCTGCAAGCAGAGCCCCTGGCAGCAGCCTGCTCCAATAATCCAAAATCACTGACTACCATGGCCCCAGTCTGACTTAACCATCTTAAGAAAAACCACACCAAGATAATAACGTATTGAAAATTTTGTTATGGGATTTCTTGGGGTGGAAATGGGTTCCTCCCCCCCACTTTCTTATACTCCTGGAAGCTCTGGCAGTCACCCCATGAACCAACTAAACACTACCATTTAAGCTCTCCTACAGAGATCCATAATTAAATCTCAAAAGAGATCAAAAGCCTTCTGTTGGCCAGAACGTGGAGTGACTTCTACAGAGATAAAGGTTGCCATTGTGAAAAGACATACTATATGTGATCTGGACAGACTCTTGCTTTTCAAAGCCCACAATGAAAGGCAAGACTGAAAACAACAGCACATTCCTTATTGAAGTGTCACTTAAAATTTTAGCAGGAAACTCTTAGACTTTTATTTTGAAAACAGTAGCAGACAGGCCTCAACCATACAGAAGACTCTGAATTTCCAGTCTGTCATTTAGTTTGTCCATTGGCAAATGCATCTGAGAGATTGTTCGTGTAACAGTAGGTGTCAGGGTACAATAATCTTGACCATCCTTTGCTGTTGAACTTCTTCCATCTCTGTACAAATACTATAAACTTAGACACAATTGCTAAACACTGGTATTATATAACTTTCCCTCATACCCTGTTAATGGTACATTTACTCTAAGGGAAATAGTTCAAAAATTATTGTTCATTAATAATAGGCAATTTATGATACATCACTTATTTTCTGAAAAATTTGTACTTTTTTATCAATTACCTTTTCAAATTTATCGTGACAACAAAAAAATGTTAGTTCTCCTAACTACTGTCAGTTTGAAATTTCTAAATTAATTTTTATTTTTATAAAAAGCTTGAAATTTCATATTAAAATAAGTCCTTGGAAAATACAAACCATTAAAAAGAACTCAACTAAATCACCATAAAACTGATTAAATATGAAATAATTACTCAATGTGAAATTCAGTTACTTATTATCCAATGATACCTAGCTTTCTTTCTTTACATGAATGTTTATTAGAAATATTACAAGTCATTATGTGGAAATACAGATGCTATCGTTTATCTACTTTTTGTTTGGATTTGGAGTCTCACCCAGCAGTACTCTGGTTCTGTGCTCCGGGATCATTACCGGTTAGCACACAGACCAAATGGGGTACAGGGATCAAACCTGGGCCTGACTCATATAAGACATTTAGGCTTCAAGATAATCTTTTTAAAGCTGGGAGGGCACACTCAGGAGTATTCAGGGTTCATTTCTGACTTGGTGCTCATGGATGACTCTTTGCAGGGGCTTAAGGGGCCATATGTGGTGCCAGAATCAAATCAGGGTCAACTCTTCAGGGAAAACTCCCTAGCCACTGTACTGTTACTTGGGCCTATCCAAGACACGGTTTTTTAAAAATCACTTAATAAAAAATGGAACAAATAAAAAAGTAGGTTTTGTTTTTGTGTTTATTTGGGTTTAGGACCACAGTCTGCAATGCTCAGTGCGTATTTCCGTGCTTCGGGATCACAGGTGTTGCAGCAGGCACCTGGCAAGAGCCCTGACTTCTACTGTACTATTTCTCAGTGCTATATAGAAATAGCAGATGGGAGTGAGTGGTGGTGGGTGGGGTCAGCGGTTGTTTAGGGCTTACTCCAGGGTCTATGCTCAGGGGTTATTCCTGGCTTGGATTGGAGGATCATAAGTGATGACAGAGACTGAATCTGATCCAGCCAGATGCAAGGGCCTTACTCATTTAACTATCACTTGGTCCCCAAAAGTTGACTTTTAAATCACAAGTTAAAATTATCTTGTTTTTGGATGTCATTGTGACATCCAAAGACAAGATTATTAAAACTTTAGGTCTGGTTTATACTTAAAGGAATTCTTTTAATGATTTCCCATTTCAAATCCAAAAAGTAGAAATCTATCATTCCTATGGAAATTCACTTCTAAACTGCTCACTGGGAGACTGAATTTAGACAACATCTAGCTTTTTGAAATTTAAGAAAATTTCACAAAATTCATTGTTGCATTTTAATAATATGTACTAATTGTAAAGGTGCTATAAATGAAAAAAGTCTAAGTATATGCAATTTTCTAATGATTCCATTTGTATTAAGTTAAAAGAAGAGAAATACAGAAGAAAAGTGCCTGCCATAAAGGTAAATTGGGTATGATGGTGGAAGAAGGGAAATTGGAGACATTGGTGGTGGGAAATGTATACTGGGTGAAGTGACATGTGTTGCAGCATTAAAGAATTAAATGGTTATTTTTCACTCTTGATTAATCATATTACAAAATTGTAAGACTAAAGTCATTCACCAATTTACCAAATAGGGTCATGCTCACTAATGCTGGCCTTTTGAATTTTAAGTTTTTGAAGTTTTATACCCATTTTATCACTTTGTTTTATTTTTAAATTAAACAGTGTTACATAAACAATACAATTTTGTACGTGAAATATATTGTTCATTCTGCAGCTATTTAAAAAATAAAATAAAATCATAACTATTTTTAAATAATTGATGTTATTCACTTATTATAATATCAGTAAATACACATATTACTATTTAGGATGATGGCAATACCTAGTGACCAAAAAACTGGATATTTGGATATTTTAGAAATTAAACAGTAAGTTAGCACATAATGTATGTGGCACTAAAAATAGACATTGTGGAGAAACTAAAACCAAGTTCACAGAAATAGTACTGTTCAATATAAAGAGTAATTAACTTACATGTAAAATAAATCCTATCAACATTTTTGAAACCTAAATATATACATAGTTCTTATGACAAAAATATTCATTTGTAGGGGTTGGAGCAATAGCATAGCGGGTAGGGCATTTGCCTTGCATGCAGCCTACCCAAAATTGATTCCCAGCATCCCATATGGTTCCCTGAGCATCACCAGGGGTAATTCCTGAGTCCAGAGCCAGGAGTAACCCCTGTGCATCGCTGGGTGTGACCCCGAAAGCAAATATATATACATATATATGTGTTTATTTGCACAATAAATAAACACATATATATGTATATATATTTGCTTTTGGGCTTTAGGGCTAGAGCGGTAGCACAGCGGTAGGGCGTTTGCCTTGCACGCAGTCAACATGGCCGACCCGAGTTTGATTCCTCCGCCCCTCTCGGAGAGCCCGGCAAGCTACTGAGAGTATCTCGCCCGCACAGCAGAGCCTGGCAAGCTCCCCGTGATGTATTCGATATGCCAAACACAGTAACAGGTCTCACGATGGAGACGTTACTGAGTCCGCTCAAGAAAATCGATGAACAACAGGAGGACCGTGACTGACCGTGACTGAAATATAATTGTAAAATAATTTACATTCAATGAGAATGTTTATATAAATGTATTTTTATTACAGAGACAGATTTAATAAAAAAGCATTTAGAATATAAACTTTAAAACATGAAAGCATATATTAAAAAGGAAATCAATTGAAACAATGCAGAGAAAAATAAGGGTTTCACAATGATGTATACAGTTGCAATTTATTTTCAATGATTTATTTATTTATAAAAAAAAAAAACAAGCTCCCAGAAGAGAACAATGCAGTCCCCTGCCTGCGTGCCTGGGTGTCCTCACTGGGGTCCCTTGGAGTGGGGCAGACTGAGTTTCCCTCTTTGCCCTGAGCAGAGTCCCAGCAGTTGAAGACCTCTGAGACCCAGCCACAGCCATGCTGAGACCACACTCCGCAAACTAGGATGGGCCTCAGGCATGAAGGAACCAGCAGAGGAACCCAGTTGTGCGGGACCCAGGGCTGGATCTCCAGGCCTGCTCATATCGGGACTGGGACTCATCCACCAATAACCCCCATCTTCCAGTAGCTAGACCGTTATACCCACCAACTGCCTGGTAACCCCATCAACAGCCAAGATCCAGAAACTATAAAACCAAGCTCCAGAAGAGAACAACGCAGAGTCCAGTTTTTACTCTTAGAGAACCCAGAAGGCTACTGAGAGTCTCCTGCCCATATATATGCCTGACTGGGAACACCTGTAAAGGTGATTAGAGACTACCCCAAAAGCCTCCGTCCCTCTCAGAGAGCCTGGCAAGCTATCAAGAGTATCCTGTCCGCACAGCAGAGCCTGGCAAGCTACTTGTGGCGTACTCTATGCCAAAAGAGTAACAATGATGGTCATCATTTCCCTGACCCTGAAAGAGCCCCCAATATGCCATGGGGCTACACTTGCATGTGACAGAGATGAAGGGAGATGTTACTGGTGTCTGCTCGAGCAAATCGATGAACAATGGGGTTATAGTGATAGTGATTTATGAGAGCCTTGTGAACATAATAAAATAACAGATTTGCAAATGTAAGGAATAAAATAATCAGAAATAATTAACAATTTTCAGTGCTTATTAAACAAGCTGATCTACCTGTGTAGGATAACATTGGTTTGTCCTTTATGCCTTGCCACAGGGAATTTAGTTTTATTGGGTTACTCCCATCAAAGTGCTCCCGTTCCTCTATGTTTATTTATAACCTCTTTCTTTGTGCTCTACTGACCTTTAAATATTGTTTTTCTCTTATCCTTAAGTCCTTTGCATAGTTATTTCAGAGTAATGTCCTTTTTGTATAGACACAGGAAGACAGTTAATGCTATGCTTTTGCAACTTGGGAGTTCATTGACTCTTAAGGACATTTACTCCTGGGAATCTGTTTTCTTAACTTAAGGCTCACTTGCCCTTACATCCTAGCACCCTAAAAGCAGGGTCCCAACAAGGGACTGGATGGACCCAGAGAAAGCTGTGGGCTACCCTGGCATCTAAATGGGTTGGCCAAAGCGCTATAATACTTGACTATAAATTTAGAGCATTTCATTTTCATTTTCATTTCATCATCCTGTTATTCGTCGATTGCCTCGAGCAGGCCCCAGTAACGTCTCTTTCATCCTAGCCCTGAGATTATATTCAAGGCTATTTAGGAGAATGAGACCCATCATTGTTACTGGTATTTGGCATATTTGGTATGCCACGGGGAGTTTGCCAGACTCTGCCCTGTGGGCAGGCTACATTCGATAGCCTGCAAGTTTGTCCAAAGTAGGAATGAGACAATAAGATGTCATAAAAAAAAGTTCTGATAAGATGTCGCGCGGCCGCATTTGCGGCCGCGTGGTTCCGGGATCTGGATTTTACAGTCTCTGAGTCTTGGCCGCTGATGGGATTACACGGCGCCAGGGGGCCAGGTGGTGGGTGTGACCCCCGCCTACTGGAATTTGGAGGATCTGGGTGGAAGATGCTCGACTCCAATTCGAGTAGGCTTGGAGGTCTCGGCCCCAGAACCCGCGTGGCTTTGTCCCTCTGCCAGTACCTTCATGTGTGCGGAGAGTGGTCTCAGCATGGTGGTGGCTGGTCCTGGAGGTCTTTGGCTGCCGGAGCCCCGGTCGGGGCGGAGAGGAAAGCTCAACCTGCTCCCCTCTAAGGGGCTCCGGGAAGGGACACCCAGGCGCGGGGCAGAAGACTGCCAAATTTAGAGCATGGTCATGGAAAAATTCTGTCATAATCCAAAAAGTAATAACTAGATTAGGACCCTGGTAAGGTTAAGATAGTATAATCTGACCTGAGCACTCTATTCTGACATCTATGAGTAAATACTATATTACTATATAGTATACATATTACTATATAGAATGATGGCAATATTTAGAGACCAAAAAAGAATATTTGGAAAATTAAAGATTAAATTAGCAAATAATGAATGTGATACTAAAATTAGATGTTGTGGAGAAACTAAAACCAAGTTCAAAGAAATACTCTTCTTCACTATTAAAGAGTAATTAATCACTTGATCACTTGACATCTCGTTACTTATCGATTTGCTTGAACGGACGCCAGTAACAACTCCATTCGTCCCTGTAGCGTGCTAGTGTAGCACAATGGCTTCGGCTCGATCTAGGAACATGAAGAGACTCAAACTGATCGTTCAGGGTCTTGATGAAGAAGTCTGACCAACTCATAGGTGGGCGGTCGCACACTCTTATGACATCCCGTGGAATCCAGTCGGTAATGGCTCTAGTCCAGCAGTCGTCTCCAAATTGCACTAACTGTCCAGCCCATCTGATCGTCGACCCCGTGGCAAAGGAGACAGCTTCCCTGATTCTCGACTATCAACAGAGGTCAGATCTCCAGATTTTTTTCTGTCATTTGAGTGAAGCATGGTACTTCAAGCATAGCTCTTTTGATTCCTCTTTGGGAGACCTGAATAGTGTTCTCATCCTGTTTTATTAGGGCCCAGGTGTCTGGGGTGTATGTTAATGCCGGAAGAACAGTGAAATCAAAGAGATGTGCTTGTCACCGGAGGTTCTTCATCCTGGTAGCTATTTCTTCTATGCTCTTGAAGGCGTTCCAAGCCACTCTTCCTCCTGCGCAACTTAGGTTCCAGGTCATTCGTGATGCTGATTTCTCGACCTAGGTACAAATAACTGTTGCATTTGGAGATGTTCATTCGTTGAGAATGAATGGAAACTCAGGCATGAGACCATTTCTCATAAATATTGTCTTCGTGAGATTCAGCTGTACTCCGACCTTTCCAAACTCGTGGTGGAAGTTGGCCAGTATTTGTGCCGCTTGTCTAATATTTGGTTTTATTAAAATGATGTCATCAGCAAAGCGCGGTGGTATAGTTGCCGACCGTCTATGTTTACTCCCATTCCTTCCCATTCCAGTTGTCAAATGATGTTCTTGAGGGTGGCACTGAAGAGTTTTGGTGAAATGCTATCATCCTCCTGAAAACCTCTCTTGATGTCATTGATCACTTCCTTAAGTGATTTCTGTAGAATGGTGAAATCCTCGTGGTGAACCCGCAATACAGCTCATGGAGGACCCTGATTTATTGACTTTGAATGCCCTGTTTGGCTAAGGCCTCGATGACCACTTCAGTCTCAACAGAATCAAAGTCCTTCGTTAAATCAATGAACGTTAGACAGAGCAGCATATTGAACTCCCAAGAAACCTCAAAGAGCTTGGTTATCCTTGGTTATCCTTGGTTATCCTTCTACTTGGATCTCTTCAATAGCCATGTCCACCTGCCCATGTACCAAATTCCATAGGATGGATATGTCTTTCCCAACATCTCCCTTCCAAAATCCGACACATCATTTCATCAGTAAAGAAGCGAACAGCACCCGGCAGAGACAAGGTCAGACCTGAACACCTTAAGAACCAGCCGTCAGTACTCCTCAATTAATGTATCTGCAAATTAATTCTATCACCATTTTTCAAATCTAAATAATGATATTCATAGTTCTTATGAAATAAAATATTTATTTTCAAAATAAATTTAGTTGGAAAATAATTTAGATTCAATGAAAATGTTCATGCAAATGTATTTTTATTTCAGAGGCATATTTAATAAATATGTAGAATAATAAAGTTTAAAACATGAAAGAATATACCAAAAACAGAAATCATTAGAATCAGTGTTAAAAAAATGATGGTTTCACAATGATCTGTACTGTTGCATTTTATTTTCAGTGGTTTATGAGAGCCTTGTGAGCATAATAAAATAACAGTTTTGCAAAAAGTAAGAAAAAAATTATCAGAAATATTGAATTAAACAATTTTCACTGCTTATGAAACAATTTGATCTACCTGCATAGAATATTATTTACACACAAATCTGTACAGTATACACATAAGCAATACACCAATTCATAACGTATAATAATATACTATGCATATATTAAATGCACAAATAAGATAATCTTTTATGATCACATACATTTTAGATGTAGTATACATTCATAATTCTTATAAAATTACTGAAATGTGGTCTTCCTCCAACAGACACTAGCCAAGATCAACCACCTGAAATGTAGACATCAAAGTTCATTTTAAGTTAATTAAATAAAATTAAAAATAGAAGGGGGCCAGAGCAATAACTCAGAGGGTGAGAAGCTTGCCTTAAACTTGCATAATCTAGTATGATCCCCTGAGCACTGCTAGGAGTGATCCCTGAGCACAGAGCAAAGAAAAGCCCCGAACACCACCAGGTTTGACACAGAAACAAAAATAAAATAAATGAAAAGTTAAGAATGGTTACTCAATCACAGAAGGCATATTAAAAAGAAAATTAGGAAATTCTAATATTTACATAAAATTTTCTAACAGGAGTTTACCTAAAAGAGCAGTGAAAATTAAATTCATGAATATTCTTACTTGTCTTTAAATTCACTAATACATCCCAATTAACAGAGCAATTTAGTAAATGGACAGAGTGAACTTTCACATTACATATGAATTGAAAGAAAATTATGAAATTAAGTCTATTCTGTGCAGACATAAATGGGAACGAAGGAAGAAAGGACAGAGTAAGAAAGCAAAAAGTAAAAAGAGCTCAAGAAATAGAGAGAGCTAGAAGGATATATATATATATATATATATATATATATATATATATATATAGAGAGAGAGAGAGAGAGAGAGAGAGAGAGAGAGAGAGATGCATTTACAAAACAAAACCCCAAGGCTGAAATAGGGGGAATGTCGCACTGTAGCACTGTCCTCCCGTTGTTCATCGATTTGCTTGGGCGGGCACAAGTAACTTCTCACAACAAATTGTGAGACTTGTTGTTACTGTTTTTAGCAGAAAGTAAAGGACCAGAAAGCAAGCCCAGGACACAAGGCACGTCCTTGTATGAAAGTCAGACAGACCCAGGTTCTATCCTTAAAACCACATATGATCCCCTGAGCATTGCCTTGAGTAATTCATAAACACAGTGCCAGAAACAGCTCTTGAACACCTTGGATGTGGCTCAACTGTACCAGATTTGGAAATAAAAAAGGAGCAAGGGAAGTAAAAGGAAGAAACTGATAATTATTAGAAACATATGGCATCATCAGAATGGCGTTAGAGGACCACTAGAGCCAAGGTGTTTTCTTTTCTTTTTTTTTTTTTTTTTTTTATTATTTTTATAAATTTTTTTTTTTTTTATAATTTATTTATTTATTGAATCACTGTGGGAAAAGTTACAGAGCTTTCGGGTTTAGGTCTCAGTCATGTAGATACCGAACACATTTCCCTTTACCGATACTCATTTTTAGCCCCGAACCCCAATAGACCCCCACCTCCCACCCCTCCCAATTCTTGTGAGGTAGATGAGTTCTAGTTAATACTCTATCTACTTTGACTAGATAGATTATTTCGATAAAAGATGCACAATTATTGTTAAGAGTTTACGACCCACCCCCCCCCCCCCCAATCAGACATGCTGAAACAGCGTTGTGAAATGATTTGCTTTCTACAACTTGGTTTAAGAATAAAATGATGTCGCGCGGCCGCTATCGCGGCCGCGCGGTTTTGAATTTCTGCTATTTTACTTATTGACCCTGGAAGAATTTCTATTAAAAGTTAGCTAGTTAAGAGATTGGTTTCTGTGTCCTGGAGTCGTGGCCGTGCCGGAGAGCCGCTCGTGGGGGGCAGCTGGCGACCCCGGTGGGGCGTGGGGGACGGCCCACAAAGCCCCCCTTCCCATGAGGTCCCCGCTGCTCCCCCCCCCCCGAGCCCGGCTCAAACCCGCTTTCCACAAGGCTCCCGTGCGGCCGCCATCTTTCTTTCCAGAGAGGAACGGGCGGGCTGGTCAACGCCCTTCCCCCTCCGGGCAGGCTTGGTGGCGCGGATCAACACAAGTCCATTTGCTTTTCTGCTCCAAGCGGCTGGTTCTCTGTGCTAAGTCCTTGTGCCTCCGGGGCCGTGGCCGTGCCGGAGAGCCGCTCGTGGGGGGCAGCTGGCGACCCTGGTGGGGCGTGGGGGACGGCCCACAAAGCCCCCCTTCCCATGAGGTCCCCGCTGCTCCCCCCCCCCCCCGAGCCCGGCTCAAACCCGCTTTCCACAAGGCTCCCGTGCGGCCGCCATCTTTCTTTCCAGAGAGGAACGGGCGGGCTGGTCAACGCCCTTCCCCCTCCGGGCAGGCTTGGTGGCGCGGATCAACACAAGTCCATTTGCTTTTCTGCTCCAAGCGGCTGGTTCTCTGTGCTAAGTCCTTGTGCCTCCGGGGCCGTGGCCGTGCCGGAGAGCCGCTCGTGGGGGGCAGCTGGCGACCCCGGTGGGGCGTGGGGGACGGCCCACAAAGCCCCCCTTCCCATGAGGTCCCCGCTGCTCCCCCCCCCCCCGAGCCCGGCTCAAACCCGCTTTCCACAAGGCTCCCGTGCGGCCGCCATCTTTCTTTCCAGAGAGGAACGGGCGGGCTGGTCAACGCCCTTCCCCCTCCGGGCAGGCTTGGTGGCGCGGATCAACACAAGTCCATTTGCTTTTCTGCTCCAAGCGGCTGGTTCTCTGTGCTAAGTCCTTGTGCCTCCGGGGCCGTGGCCGTGCCGGAGAGCCGCTCGTGGGGGGCAGCTGGCGACCCCGGTGGGGCGTGGGGGACGGCCCACAAAGCCCCCCTTCCCATGAGGTCCTCGCTGCTCCCCCCCCCCGAGCCCGGCTCAAACCCGCTTTCCACAAGGCTCCCGTGCGGCCGCCATCTTTCTTTCCAGAGAGGAACGGGCGGGCTGGTCAACGCCCTTCCCCCTCCGGGCAGGCTTGGTGGCGCGGATCAACACAAGTCCATTTGCTTTTCTGCTCCAAGCGGCTGGTTCTCTGTGCTAAGTCCTTGTGCCTCCGGGGCCATGGCCGTGCCGGAGAGCCGCTCGTGGGGGGCAGCTGGCGACCCCGGTGGGGCGTGGGGGACGGCCCACAAAGCCCCCCTTCCCATGAGGTCCCCGCTGCTCCCCCCCCGAGCCCGGCTCAAACCCGCTTTCCACAAGGCTCCCGTGCGGCCGCCATCTTTCTTTCCAGAGAGGAACGGGCGGGCTGGTCAACGCCCTTCCCCCTCCGGGCAGGCTTGGTGGCGCGGATCAACACAAGTCCATTTGCTTTTCTGCTCCAAGCGGCTGGTTCTCTGTGCTAAGTCCTTGTGCCTCCGGGGCCGTGGCCGTGCCGGAGAGCCGCTCGTGGGGGGCAGCTGGCGACCCCGGTGGGGCGTGGGGGACGGCCCACAAAGCCCCCCTTCCCATGAGGTCCTCGCTGCTCCCCCCCCCCCGAGCCCGGCTCAAACCCGCTTTCCACAAGGCTCCCGTGCGGCCGCCATCTTTCTTTCCAGAGAGGAACGGGCGGGCTGGTCAACGCCCTTCCCCCTCCGGGCAGGCTTGGTGGCGCGGATCAACACAAGTCCATTTGCTTTTCTGCTCCAAGCGGCTGGTTCTCTGTGCTAAGTCCTTGTGCCTCCGGGGCCGTGGCCGTGCCGGAGAGCCGCTCGTGGGGGGCAGCTGGCGACCCCGGTGGGGCGTGGGGGACGGCCCACAAAGCCCCCCTTCCCATGAGGTCCCCGCTGCTCCCCCCCCGAGCCCGGCTCAAACCCGCTTTCCACAAGGCTCCCGTGCGGCCGCCATCTTTCTTTCCAGAGAGGAACGGGCGGGCTGGTCAACGCCCTTCCCCCTCCGGGCAGGCTTGGTGGCGCGGATCAACACAAGTCCATTTGCTTTTCTGCTCCAAGCGGCTGGTTCTCTGTGCTAAGTCCTTGTGCCTCCGGGGCCGTGGCCGTGCCGGAGAGCCGCTCGTGGGGGGCAGCTGGCGACCCCGGTGGGGCGTGGGGGACGGCCCACAAAGCCCCCCTTCCCATGAGGTCCCCGCTGCTCCCCCCCCCCCGAGCCCGGCTCAAACCCGCTTTCCACAAGGCTCCCGTGCGGCCGCCATCTTTCTTTCCAGAGAGGAACGGGCGCCAAGGTGTTTTCTTAATAAAGAAAAAATAAAGAATAATAAAAAATAAAGATAAATAAAAACAAAAAATAACTGTTGAGAAAATTGGAGAGACAAAATTCTTTCATTTTTAATTGTGATAATTTTGCACACATAAACAGATAATAATGAAAAATTAATAAAACACTTTGATCTCTAAAGAAACCGAAAAATCCAAGAAAATGAAAATTATAAAGACTCAGTACAACAAATAGACACAGGAGAAGTCCTTAGCACTATCCATGTGACACCAAAACAAACAATTAAAATATACATGGTAAGGGCTATTTTCCTTGCAGTTGGATCCTGCTTGATCTACAGCACCTTATATGTTTCCCAGATCATTGCCAGGAAGAAGCACTCTTCAGTGTCCCTGAGCACTTTTGAAGTACTTCAATATCTGGTATATATATGTATATATAATATATTGTGTATATATATATTTCTATCACTTCACTCAAGTGAGAGAAGGAATTCGGAGTTCTGTCCTCTGTCAGCCATGAGGATCAGGGATGCTGCCTCGTTTGCCAAAGTGTCAAAACACAGATGGAACAGACAGGTAATGTTATTTGGAGATGAACACTGGACTAGAGCCATTACCAACTGGATTCCACGGGACGTCTAAAGAATATCTGGCCACCCACCTACAAGATGGTGGGACTTCTTTGTCAAGACCCTGAACAATGGTTTAATTAATACTCTTAATGTTCCTGGTGTGAGCAGACACCACTGGGCTACACTAGCATGCAACAAGGACCAATGAAGATGTTACTGGCACCTGCTGTAGCAAATCAATGATCAATGAGATAACAAATGATACAAGTGATATATGTATACATATGTATTTATATATACACACACATATATGTGAATATCCTTCAATGATGTAGACATATATATGATATAGGCACAGTCATATATATATATATATGATATAGATGCAGGTGTCTATATGTCGATATTTCAATGATATAACTTGGGTGCATGTGTGTGTGAGTGCGTGTGTGTGTGTGTGTGTGTGTATGAGTCCTATCATACAATTACTATCAGGTCATACAATAAGCAAATGCTTCCTTATGTAGCTTTGATAAAACTTAAGTATGCAGTTAAGGACGAGAACGATGCAGTCTTCTGCCCCCGCGCCTGGGTGTTCCTCGCCGGGACCCCTTGGAGGGGAGCGGGTTGAGCTTTCCTCCCTGCCCCGACCGGGGCTCCGGCAGCCGAAGACCTCCAGGACCAGCCACCACCATGCTGAGACCACTTTCCTCACACATGAAGGTACTGGCAGAGGAACAAAGCCACGCGGGTTCCGGGGCCGAGACCTCCAAGCCTACTCGGATTGGAGTCGAGCATCTTCCATCCAGATCCTCCAAATTCCAGTAGGCGGGGGTCACATCCACCACCTGGCTCCCTGGCGCCGTGTAATCCCATCAGCGGCCAAGACTCAGAGACTATAAAATCCAGATCCCGGACGAGAACAGTGCAGTCTTCTGCCCCCGCGCCTGGGTGTTCCTTGCCAGGACCCCTTGGAGGGGAGCGGGTTGAGCTTTCCTCCCTGCCCCGACTGGGGCTCCGGCAGCCGAAGACCTTCAGGACCAGCCACCACCATGCTGAGACAACTTTCCGCACACATGAAGGTACTGGCAGAGGAACAAAGCCACGCGGGTTCCGGGGCCGAGACCTCCAAGCCTACTCGGATTGGAGTTGAGCATCTTCCATCCAGATCCTCCAAATTCCAGTAGGCGGGGGTCACACCCACCACCTGGCCCCCTGGCGCTGTGTAATCCCATCAACGGTCAAGACTCAGAGACTATAAAATCCAGATCCCGGAACCGCGCGGCCGCATTCGCGGCCGTGTGACATCTTATCAAAACTTTTTTTTTATGAATTCTTATTATCTCATTCCTACTTTGGACAAACTTGCAGGCTATCGAATGTAGCCTGTCCACAGGGCAGAGTCTGGCAAACTCCCCGTGGCGTACCAAATATGCCAAATACCAGTAACAATGATGGGTCTCATTCTCCTAAAGAGCCGTGAATATAATCTCAGGGCTAGGATGAAAGAGACGTTACTGGGGCCTGCTCGAGGCAATCGACGAATAACAGGATGATGAAATGAAATGAAATGCAGTTATAAATAAAAACTTATTTTAATATCTTTGTGATATTGGGTTAAGAAAGCATCTCAATATAAATATAGATACACACTGATTTTAAAACCAAAAATAGCACATCCACTCACTGTAGATTTATTTTAGAAATGCAGGATTATTTTAAAATTATTTTACAAACATGAAACGGAAAATAGTTGTTATTCCAATCTAAACAAAAAAAATAAAAATTACCACCATTCTTAATAGAATCTGGTAGAAAAATTGGAATATTATTCTATTGAAGAAAAATGTGAATAACTTTAATATAAGTATGACAAAAATTCAATAAAGCTCATACTTGGGATGAAATATAGAAATAATTTCCCTGAAATAAGAAAGGTACATATAGAAACTTTACAGTAATTACTAAAACTTTATTTTTGTACATTTCAGTTTTATTTGGTAAGGTCATTATTAGATGAAAAATAAGCTATTCTCTTTAAGATTATCAATTTATTCAATAAAATCCATATATAGCTATACTAATTCTAAAGTTTATGCTTGCAATAATATGAATATAGATTATTGCAAATATCTGCATTGAGGTTAGATAAGAGTAATGTAACACAGTTATGTTCTCCACCTGAAGCTTCTTTAATCCTGTAATGGAAAAAAATACATAAATATGTTCGCACTTTTTAGCGAGAAACTCACTAGTCAGTAACATTTTCTGTGTAAAGGAATAAACTAATATATTGAAGGTGGAAAAGATAATTTTCAAAAAATTTGGGTTCAGAAGGCTAACCACTCCATACTTTAATATTTATATGAAATATTCGTTAAAAAACAATAAGAGATTAATAGAGTACAATTATGCTCTCAAATTTATTTATTTTAATCCTGTAATGAGAATAATGGGACTGGAGCGATAGCACAGTGAGTAGGGCATTTGCCTTCTATGCGGCTGACCTGGGTTGGATTCATCTGTCCCTCTGGGAGAGCCCGGCAAACTACTGAGAGCATTCTGCGGGCAAGGCAGAGCTTGGCAACTTATCCATGGCTTATTCGGTATGCCAGAAACAGTAACAAGTCTCACAATGGAGTCGTTACTGGTGCCGGCTCTAGCAAATCGATGAACAACGGGATAACTGTGCTACAGTGCTAATGAGAATAATCATAAATATGTTTTTAGTTTTTAGAAGAAGAATCACTAAACAGTAACTATTTTTGTGAAAGGAGTGTAAAAGGAATAAATTATTATGTTAAATATGAGACAAGGAAATATTCAAATATTTTGAAGTGAGGTCAACTAACCACTCTGTATTTAATATTTACATAAAAATTCATTTAAAAACAATATTTTCTTAATGCTATAATTTAACATGTTAATTAAGATTATTATGAAATTTTATATTTTCTATATATATTTAAAATAGATAAAGCAAATAAAAAACTTACAATTGCTTGAAAGTTGAACCATTTATTGACATCCATGGATGGTGTCTGCTGTCACGAAATATATCAACCCAAATCGGAGGAAATATGGACGCCAAAAATTTCTATCCCAGAAATATACAATGTTTATGATGATAAATTTTATTATTTTAAAGATGCAAGTAGTTGTTTTGTCAAAGGATTCTTCATTAAAAATTGAAAAAGCAGTGCTAGATTTCACTTTGACAGAAACAGAGATTATTAATGCTTTTCATATTGCCTAAAATTTTATGGCTAATTTGCTTTTGATTTAAATTCCTAGATGTAAAAAATTAGCAGTTTTGGTCTGTTTCTTATTTAAAAGGAAAATGAGGTGCACATAATTTATTCATGTTGACAGAAATAACACACTAGATATTATATTTCCAGCTACTTTGACTTTCATTTCCCCAGATCTTGACACAAATTAATTATAACTTTTACAGTTTTACTCAAGATTGATTTTATAAGGAAACTAACAATAGATTTTATAAGGGGTTGGCAGTGAATAAATAAATAATAACTAGATGTCCACAATTATTTGTTTGGGGGCTACAACTAGTTGTGCTCAGGGATCACTCCTGAACATATGTGCTACCAACGATCAAACTATGGTTAGTTTCCTCAAGGTCATAAGGTCATCCCTTAACCCCTGTACTATCTCTAAACCTCCTGTTCTCCCTAGCAAGATAAAGCAAAGAACAAATCCTCTTTACTGAAAGAATCCAAGAATCTGTTCAAGCCCTCAAAGACTTATTTCTCTTTGTTAGTCCCTGCCAATAACATTATTAACTAAAATTCTAATGTAAAAGATAAAGGACTCTGAAAGAGAAAGAAAAAATTTTTTCTCAAGAGTTATGAAAAAAGGTTAAGGAAAAACACGACTATAGATCCCCAACAGAAGACCAAGACTTGCTGCTTCCCAACACCAAACTACATCAGAGGTGTCTCAGGGCAGCCATTCTCTCTCTCTCTCTCTCTCTCCCTCTCCCTCTCTCTCTCTCTCTCTCTCTCCCTGTCTGTCTCTATCTGTATGTCTGTCTGTCTGTCTGTCTCTCCTTTAATATTTTTATTGGACCACTGTGAGATAGACCCTTAGAAAGCTGTTCATGATTGATTTCAGTCATACAGCGTTCCAACACCCATCCCTCCACTCATGTATATTTCCCAGTACCAGGTGTCCCCAGGTTCCCTCCCATCATCCCCCCATACCCTGCCTGCTTATGGCAGGCACTCTCTTTCTCTCCCTCCCTCCCTCTTTCTCTCTCTGTCTCTCTCCTTTTTTCCTCTCTCCCTTCTCTGTCTCAACTAAACAAAAGTGTGTATGGAACTGAGGGTAGATAAGATAGATCAGAAACCAGTATGATAATAGCAGATGGGAGTGATCATGCTGGATAAGATCTGATGGTCAAAAGTAGTTAAAGGGATATTCTTAATAAATATCCTTTAAATATCAATATCGCAGCCACTCTCATTTATAAATCTCAATTTTCACCAGTGAATTTTACCAATGCTTAAATTTTCAAAAAACAAACTTGTGCCTATTTTACCTGCCTCACACTTCAAATAAAAAAATAGATCTTGGAGTGGATGCTCAAATCAGTCAGCTTATTTAATAATTGACTAGATAGCAGTAAGGTAAAGTAAGGTAAAGGCCCTCCCGTTGATCGTCGATTTGCTCGAGCGGGCCCAGTAACGTCTCCATTGGAGACTTTGTTGTTACTATGTCTGGCATATCGAATACTCTCGGTAGCTTGCCGGGCTCTCCGAGAGGGGCAGAGGAATCGAACTCGGGTCGGCCATGTTGGCCGCTTGTAA
The DNA here is from genome assembly GCF_029834395.1 of Sorex fumeus. Lineage (NCBI taxonomy): Eukaryota > Metazoa > Chordata > Mammalia > Eulipotyphla > Soricidae > Sorex > Sorex fumeus. The sequence continues at coordinate 58,668,133 of NW_026606060.1, forward strand.
GGCGAACGCCCTACCCGCTGTGCTATACTACATTAAAAAATAGATTGACAAATAAATTAAACAAAGAATGAGGGGAAATGATTCCAAGTAATTTTATAAGGCCATCATTACCGTGATAATGAAAACAAAAAAGACTAGGATAACCCTCAAAAAGAAAAAAAAACAACATTTCTGATATATAGAGACATAAAAGTTCTCAACAAAAAACTATCTTTCAAATGCAACAGTATTTTTGAAAGATCACATATCATTGGCAAGTAAGTTTCCTCCAAAAAGTCACAGGAAATTCAACCTACACAAAATTTTTCCATATAGTTGTTTATAGTGGCCTCTGTGAACCTTTGCATTTCTATAATATTTATTGTAGTATCCTATAATTTATAATGTATATTATAAATTTCACGCTTCTTTATAAGTGCTATCAATGAACAAAAAGACAAAAAAGATCCATTACTATCAATAATATTGTGAAGGCATTAGACAAAATCATTACCAATTTGTTAATTTTTGAAAAATGGTGACATCCTGGAATATAGTTCAGTTGTAGGGTCCTTGTTTTGTAAATATGAAGTCGTGGATTCAATCCCAAACATCACTCTCTCTCTCTTTCTATATATATATATATATATATATATATATATATATATACACACACACACACAAAATAAAATGAAATATTGATAGAAGAGATATAGCACTGTCGCACTGTCCTCCCGTTGTTCATCGATCCACTTGAGCAGGCATCAGTAACGTCTCCATTGTGAGACTTGTTGTTACTGTTTTTGGCATATCAAATATACCACTGGGAGCTTGCTAGGCTCTGCTGAGAGCTTGGAATACTCTCGGTAGCTTGCTGGGCTCTCTGAGAGGGGCTGAGGAATAGAACCCGGGTCGGCCACATGCAAGGCAAGTGCCCTACCTGCTGTGCCATCCCTCCATAGAACAGACAATTTATATGCGTTGGACTGAAAGGTAAGAGAATGTCAAACATTAGAACAAATTTGAGCTCAACTCTAGCCACTTAGTTTTTCCTTATTTTTGATTTAAGGCTCGCTCCTAGCTCTGCATTGATGGATCAATCCTATGGGACCATATTGGGTACTGGGGATTGATGATGGGTCAGTGACATGCCAGGGAAGAGCCATACAGGCTGTACCATCTAGCCAGCTCCGAATAATTTAGCTATTTCATCTACAGCAGTGTTAAACACGGATCCTCTGACCTACTTTATGAGCACATGACTGGACACTGAAAGAAGTACTAAGAAAAATATCAGGATTTTTTACAGATATTAAATATCAGAGCAACGTTACATTTTATGTGGTTAAATTATAAAGCATGAAACAAAGGAGACTGGAGTGAGTTAGGAGGAACAGTAGCTAAGAACATAGAAAAATCAATTTTAGAAACAGGGGTCAGACTGCAAGCCTGGGCAGCAGGGCCACTAGGCAGTGACGTGGGAAGTGGTGGTGGCAGTGTATGGTCCTCATGCTCACACTCCTGTCCCGCAGGAAAGAGTCTGTTTGGGGGCAGTCTCCAGTGGTGCCAAGAACAAAACCTAGAATTCCTGTGTGCAAAGAAAACGCGCTAATCCTCTGAGCTATACCCCTAGCTGCCAGAAAATAAATGGAATAGTAATAGCTTTCTGTTCTGAAAGATTCTCAAACAAAGGCGTATCGGTGAAGTAGGTCAAAAAAAACCCTCGGTTCAAGAAATATCTCTGAAGAGATTTCCATCAATTAAATGCATATCAAAGGGGCTTCGAACAATGCTGGTATGATTTATATTCATTTAAACACACTTCCAATGATGTACTTAGGATGTATCTAGGAATATTAAAAATACATACATAGCTAATGTCATACTCAGTGTTTAAAAATGGAAAGATTTTTCTTGAGAAACACACTAAACACAAATACAATTAAATGAATATGACTGTGAAAAATTCCATATGATTAAACACTTTGAATAATCTATATTAGAGTTGTAAAAATGAATTTTATATGGGTATATGTTTATTTTTTTGAAAGTTATAATTTTCCAAATGTACATACAATATGTAAATTGAATTAATATCCCAACACTGAAGCGACCATTGCTAAAAGAGAAAAATAATGGAAATACATATATTTATAATAAAATCATATATGAACAGAAAGGCTTTCTACAGAAGAATAATGAAAATTTAGGTCACCACATGGGAGGGATTTGGTGAGAATGATCTAGTGGATTGTGCTGGACATATATGGCCTGGTGGTGGTGGGTGTGGTATGGCAGTACCGTATTCCAAATGTGTATAAAAGTTTTGAATACTGTCTATTATAATCTTGTATATATTGTCAGATATAATGTTATTTATAAGTCAAATATGTCATATAAATTAACGTTGTCACAATAAAAATGTTTTATTTTGTTACTTAGTTTTGGTGAGGGCATCCCAACATGTGGACAGGAATCCCGAAGGCCCCTTCCAAATATTCTCAGCCAATTAGATTTGGAAGATCAGAGGGAGAGCCTGTGGCTGTTACGTTGCTCAGATTCTATGGGACCAAGGATGAGCAAGTGCCCAGAGACCTCCAGGCTGAACCCTTCAATGCTGGGTTAACTCTGTGTTTGAACCCCGAGTGTACACATGCATTACTTATCTGAAATCCCAGTACTATCTTCCTGGCCCCATTTTTTTCTTGAATGTAAGGTTTTTCATTAAAATTGGGAACAAAATAAAACATCTATTATTATCATATTTATTAAGTTGAATATGAGAAATACTAGTCAAATCAAGTAGAAAGCACATAATAGATAAACAAGTAAAAAGTAATGAGAATTCAAGTCAGGTGAGAGAGTTTAAGGCACTGACTTGTAAAGCAGCAGACATTTCTCCAGATACAGACACAAATTCACCTTAGGTTTTATAGTTTTACTCAGAGTTTGATTTTATAAAGAAACTAACATAAGATTTCATAAAGGATTGGCAGTGAGAAAATAAATAATAACTGGATGCCCAAAATGCAAATTCCTTCCCTGATTCTATTCTTTTCTTTCTTTGTTTTTGAACTACACCCAGCTTGCTCAGAGATCACTCCTTGAGGTACCTGGGGGACATATGTGGTCCCAGGGATCAAACCAGGATTGTTTCCTGTAAGGCCATAAAGCCATACCTTACCCTTATATCTAAACCAATTGCTCCCATTTTTCCCAAGGGAAAGCAAAGAAGAATCCCTCTGTACTGGAGTTCAGCAATCTGTACAAGATGTCATAGACCTGTTTCTCTTTGTCAGTCTCTGCTACTAACATTATTAGTTAAAATTCTGATGTAAAAGTTAAGGATCCTGAAAGAGAAACAAAAAACATTGCCTGCACAGTTATGGAACAACACAGGATAAGGTGTCTAATCTCCACCACCCAAACAGAAGACGACAGGAGAGGACCTAGACTTGCCAACTTCCAACTCCAACCCATGTAAGAGGGGACTGAGGGAAGCCACTCTCCTTTATACATTCTAAATTTGACTAGTAAATTTTACCAAATGCTTAAATCTTCAAAAACTAACTTGTGCCACTCCACCAGATTCTTCAAATTAAAAATAAATAGATTGATAAATTCTTCAAAGAAGAAAAGAATGATTCCAAGTAATTTTTTAAGACCATCATTACCCTGATGATGTAAAAAAAAGACTAGTATACCACAAAAAAGCAGTATTTCTGATGTATAGAGATGTAAAAGTTCTCAACAAAATATCATCTTTTAAATTAAACAGTGTTTTTGAAAGATCATCATTGTCCAGTAAGTTTCTTCCAGAAACTCAAGGGAGATTCAACTTACACAAATTTTTGGCCATATTACTGTTCATAGTGCCTCTGTGGTCATCTCTAGTTCTGAAAATTATTGTGATTATCCTATCATTTATAATGTATATTACATATTTTACACTTCTTTATAAGTTCTATCAATAATCAAAATCACAAAGATCGTATATTGCTATCTATAATGCTGTGAAGGCATTTGACAAGATCATTACCAACTTGTTATTTTTTAGAAAATGATATCATCCAGGACATAGCTCAGTCTAATACCATTGTTCATAAATATTAAGTCATGAATTTAACCTCCAACATCATAATATATATATATGATAAAATAAAATGTTACTAGATATGCCAAAAACAGTAACAACAGGTCTCAGAATGGAGAGGTTAATGACGCCAGCTCAAGCAAATCGATGAACAACGGGAGGACAGTGCTACAGTGCTACCTAGGAATAGTAAATACACATATTATAGACATAGTTAATAAAAAATCATTGTTTAAAAGTGAGAAGATTATTTTGAGAAACACGCTAAATACAAACACAATGAAATGAATATGCCTGTGCATATTTCCATATCAGTAAATATTTAAAAGGTAAAAGGTAAAGGCCCTCCCGTTGATCGTCGATTTGCTCGAGCGGGCCCAGTAACGTCTCCATTGGAGACTTTGTTGTTACTGTGTCTGGCATATCGAATACTCTCGGTAGCTTGCCGGGCTCTCCGAGAGGGGCGGAGGAATCGAACTTGGGTCGGCTATGTTGGCCGCTTGTAAGGCGAACGCCCTACTTTTGAATAATCTATATTAGAGTTGAATAAGTTGAACTTGTTGAACTTTGAATAATCTATATTAGAGTTGTAGCAATGAATTTAATATGGGCACGTATTTGGTTTTTTATTTTTGGAAAATTTGGATATTTTTTCAAAAAATGTATATATGATATGTAAATTCATATAACATCCCAACACTGAAGCAACTGTTACTAACAGTAAGTGAAAAAATAACAGATCTTTATATATATAATTCGAATTATATATGAACAGAAATACCTTCTAGAGAAGAATAATGAAATTTTAGATGACTCCATGGGAGGGAGTTGTTGAAAATGGTCTAATGAATTGTTCTGGACATGTATTGGCCTGTTTGTGATGGGTGTGATATGATAATACTGTATTCCAAATGTGTATAAACTTTTGGAATAAGTCATATAATAACGTCCTATGTAGTGTCATTTATAAGTCAAATATAAAGTCGTATAAATCAACATTGTTCCAATAAAAATGTTTGAGTTTGTTGTTTACTTTTGGTGGAGCAATCCCAAAATGTGTTCAGGAATCCCGAAGGCCCCTCCCAAATATGCTCAGCCAATAGATTGGCCAGATCATGGGGAGAGTCTGAGGGTGTGATACTACTTAGGTTCTGTGGAAGGACTATCCAGTGTACAGAGGCCTCCAGGCTGACCCTTTCATTGCTAAAAATGAGCAACTGAAGTGAAGTGTACCACAAACATGACCAGGTAACTTAGATGTGATACACTTATCCAATTGCATGCAGCGTAGCTATTTTAAAAATAGGAACTTTAATATTTACAAACAAAATAAAATGAATTTCATGGAATTATGTATATGAAATATCTGAAGGAAAAAGACAAAGAAGATTTTACATATGTCCAAATTAGGGAGAAAATGGTGCACAGAGAAAGCACAATGAAAAGACAAAGTATTTGGTAATGATGAGAAAACTATGGTTGTCTGAAAAGGTGGGAAAGGAAGAAAATCTGACAGCAGGTGGTAAAAGAAATCTATATTTTACCGACTTGGTGTTTTTTAAATTTTTATTCATTTTATAAAATCTATTTTTCTATAATGTTTATAAGTACATAATTTTGCTCATACTTTGCTTTCACTACGCAAGATTCTTATTTGACTTTTGACGATAACAGAGTGAGGGACAAAACTGCCTTCTTTGAAACATTGAGTTTTCTTATGTCACTGGCAGACTGAAAAATGTGCTTATTTCTTATTGCACTCAAGAGCACACAATAACACTTGATTCATTTAAAACAGATTAAATTCACTTAAATGACTATAAATAAAAGTTATATGAGAAATATTATAATCATTAATTAGCTTAAATGGAAGAAAAAAACTTAACAGCATTTGTGAAAAACAGGTCTTTCTAGAAAAAAGTAAGAATAATAAACGTGCATTATGACATGAAAGAAAATTGCATGATTGAAATATTAAAGTCAATCTGTGGAGTTTATAAAATATACAATAAAATATGCAAAAATGAATAAGTATTAACTGAAATGTCTTTTGCAAAGTGGTTGAAACATTAAACTCTTACCATTTCTTCTTCGCTTTCTATATAAAGCAGGTTAGACTGGTGAGTAGCACAGGCCATCACACTCTCAATCCATGACATTTTTTCATGCTTTGTATAATAGCAATTGTTGGAATATGTAAATCCCTCAGGAGGACAATGAGCACAATGAGACATCAGAGAGTTATCCTGAGCTAGTAATAGAAAAGTTGAATTATGAATACCAAATGGATCTGCCACATGTGCATAGGTAAAAACATGTCTGTATATTACTGTGCACTGTCAAGATGTGACACATACAATGTACAAGTCTCATGCAAACACTCCCAGTAAGGGTCAGTTTCTCATCCCTTAATTTACATGTCAATATAAGACAAATACCTCACTCAAAATTTCCACTCTATGTATCTACATTAACCACAAATAAACAATTTCCAAGGTTTAATAATTTATTTCACCACCACTTTTAGCAGTAAGATATTTGAACCAAAATTTGTAAAAAAAATAACAAATATGTTACTCTTTATATGCTTTTGCATACCAATTATTTTTATGAATGTTCATCCTTAATTTTAACTATGTTTCCTCTTAATGTGGTTAGCTTTTCTACTTAGTCTAAATATACAAACTATAAAATGTATTATCAAAACTACAAAAAGCTGTATATACCTTTCTGGATCCTTGTTTCATTAATCGTGGAAGAATTATTCTGCCTTAGATTCTGGGTAGCTAGAAGGAAATTAAGGAAATCCTATATATATAAATTAATTCAAATACATCACAATAACAGTTTCTTAGTTCACAATTTTTGTATTGTTAAAGGTTAGCATAATATGCAATAAAATTGTGTGCAAAGCAAAATAGTATTATTGAGGGAGGATACTAATTCTAAGAAGAATATGGACAGAGAGAGACGAGCAGAAAGTTTAAATTAATTTTACTAGCACTGTAGCACTGTCCTCCCATTGTTCATCGATTTGCTCGAGTGGGCCCAGTAACATCTCCATTGTGAGACTCGTTGTTATCGTGTTTGGTATATTGAATACATCGCGGGTAGCTTGCCAGTCTTTGCCATGCTGGCGAGTTAATCTCTCTAGGTAGCTTGCCAGGCTCTCTGAGAGGGACGGAGGAATCAAACCCGGGTCTGCCAGGTCAGCCGTGTGCAAGGCAAATGTCCTACCCGCTGGACTAACGCTTCAGCCCTAAGGAAAACAATACAAGTATTTTGTTTGAGTGGAAAATAGTTTAAAACTTGAAAAAATGAAGTCACAGCTCCCTCCGTATTTGAGGTAACGAAGTTCAAAAAATTATTTACATTTCCAATAAGGATTTTTAGTATCCTAAAGCACGATTTTATTATAAAGTATAAATATATAAAATATTCTGTATAATACTCTATATATTCTCATTATAAATTCAAAATAATCAATTGACACTAGTCTATAGATACTTGTATCAAAATGAGAGATCTTTTCCTTAATATTGTAAAATCTTTCATGGGAAAAAAAGAAAAAAACATAAATTGTAATATTATTAGAATTTTAAAGAGCATTATATACCTTTCTGAGTCCATGTCACTAGTGATGCATTATTCGACTCTGGTATTTCAATTTCAGTATCTAGAAAAATGGAAAGTAAATCTGTAAAAATTTATTTTTAAAAAGGGCTTCTGCCGTGAGTGGCAAAAGTTGGGCAGCCTGCTTGCCTTACATGCAGAATCCACATCAAGATATTTCAGAAGCATAATATTTTGGCAGTAGGGCAGCTAGTGATCATTGGTCCTGGTGCTCCCACAAAAAAAATATTTTGAATAATAACTATATTTGATAAATATAGTTTTTAATTTTGTGATGTGCCAGGAATGAAGTTTTGCTTGCATATTGACCAGAGCAGACAGGAGGATGCAAATGCAAGGCACTCTATTGCTAGTTGGAGCTAGGGTCGGAGTCTCATCCAACACAGTGGAGTGTTGACAAGGACCCCGACTCTGATTTTGATTTCTGAGCACCTTATTTACATAAGTTTGGTTACATAACAGCATTTTTCCAGGAACTGACAATATGTTTCCAATTCTTGTCCCAGCACTGTCCTATGACTTCACTCTCTTGGCCACCCCTACTTGGCTGGGAACCACTGTCCATGCCCCCCTATTCTGATAGGCTGTTGCCAGGGTCTGTTTATCTCCCCAGGATGATATTGATTTCTGAGAAGTTAGGACTTTCTGAAAGGGGAAACCAAAATTTAGGCCTGCCGAATTTCTGTCTTAAAATGGAGCCTGTCATGATTCCACTTTGGCCTCACAATTTGAGATCAATTAAATTGTTTTAGGTTAAAATAACCATAATAAAACTTATTTTACCATGAAATAACAATATTGAAGACTTGGCAGACTATTTCATATGCATAGGAGAAGAATATGACACTTCATAGTATTTCATTAACATTTTTTAAAAATATATCAAAGGAAATATATATTTCTCAATGAGACATTTAATTCTTGCACTAGGTTTTTAATTTATAAAATAAATTAATATATGACATCTTTACAGTTGCTCTATGACTATAATTTTAATACAAATATAAATTATAATAAAATATGTGATGATAATTTACATAAATTGAATGAACGTGCATTTATACATATACTTTTACTATATTTAGAATAATCATATGTTTAAATTCATATATAAGTTCTTTTTCATGATATTATAAATGTATATAGGAGTTGATCATTATTAAATTGAATATTTTCCCTGAAAATTTTCAGTTGTATTTTTAAGTTTTGTTTTGGCAGCAGACATGATTCTGCTCAGGGGCTGCTCCTGTCTCCTGCCCATTGAGACATACCCCAGACACCTTAAAATATTCTTACAGGAAAAAAGGATTATGGTTTTCACTAGTGTAGACAGCAAGACCAAGCAGGTAATTCCCAGGACCTCAGCAGTCAGCTGCTCCAGAGGTAAGGGGGAATCTGCAAAGTAATGGTAACACACAAGGAGAAATGATGGTCATCATATAACTATTTTTATAAGAAACCACAGCACAGGCATTTCACTAACCAAAGCACTAGGGAAAATTATAATCCTACTGTACAAAATCCACTGCATCTTCAAGAAATACAGTGTTCCAAGAGATTTTTTTTTAATTAACATCTTCAAATTACTATGCAGAGTAAAATTCTTCCTTAGATTTCAAATTAGAATACCATAGTCCAAATTCTTCAAGTTTTGATTCCACCAATGAAAATCATATAAGCCTCATTCCCTTTTTTTCCCTGCACCTTCACACTCAATTGTTCATTCCAGACAGTTAAATGTCTATTTAAGGCTTTATCTTTGCACTGATAATACTTGTGAGGCCTTTAAATGTTCTGAGAAACATTTTAAAGATTTTCTTCCAGCTTTATTTGCTACTAGTTCATTACACAAATGAAGTTATTAGTGCCCTTACCTTTCATTAACTGTCTTCTTGATTGCAAGTTCAACTGTGAGTCGTTTTCTCTTTGGTGCATCATTTCTGAGCTGCTTAGTGGCAGAGAGAGTGCTTGGTACTGACTACATGTAGAAGTTAATATAGGGTGTGGAAAAGATCCTAGCAGAGTCACTGTAGGCAGGGTGACTTGAGTAATAGTTATTTTACAGGTTAACAATGAAAAGACTGAGTTGTGACTTTCTTAATGAATTAAACATGTGCATCATGAAAGAGTACATTTTAAGTTTAAATATTCTAATTTGAAGCACTATTCCTTGCTGGAGATAAAAAAAAGAAAAACATTAGAGATAATATTGGTAGCAAACAAGCAAAGAAAGTTACTTTAAATATTTTTAAGAAAAGCATAAATATTTATTTTAATGACTATAAATAATATTTTGCCTAAGAAGCTAGCAATTTATTCAATGGCCAATATATATCTCCTCAGCAAAGGAAAGATTATCTATGAAATAAAATTGTTTATTCAAATTTTCATAAGGATAATGTTGGCTGTCAGGGATATCTATTTAATTATCAGTTGAAATACATCAGATAAAATAGTTGAACTGATACACAAGATTAATTCATACTTTTATATTTGCAACCTTTGATGTTTAATAAATTTAAAGATTGCACATTATCCTTTAGTACAGCCTATCTGTGGTCTGGACAGACTGACCTGTGAAGGCTCAGAATGAAAAGCAAGGGTGAAAAAAAGTGAGATTCCCTATGGAAGTGTCACTTGAAATTTCAAAAGGAAATCCTGAGATTTGAGTTTAAAAAGAGTTAACACTGCTTATTTTATGTCAAATAAAATAAGAATTAAGAAACATGTAGATTATTTTTCACGTGAAACATTGAACAAACTGTCTTCATTAGATTTTAATAATGTATTGCTGATTTTATTTATATATTCACAAAATTAATATTTGTGATTTCTTATTCACAATAAACAATATTTGAGATTCAAAATATAGGAGAGGCATTTGTTAATGTGACACATGTATGTTTATCATACTTTGTTCAATATTTTTTAAGGTATTTTGATTTTTTTTTCCTTTTGGTTCACACTCGGCAATGCTCAGGGGTTACTCCTGGCTTTGCACCCAGGAATCACTCCTGGCAGTGCTTGGGGGACCATATGGGATACTGGGAATCGAACCTGGGTTGGCTGCGTGCCAGGCAAATGCCCGACCTGCTGTGCTATTGCTCTAGCTCAGGTCTTTTGATTTTTAATAACTTAATGGGAGCTTCGTAATCCTACTTTTAAGAGCTAAAATAACTTTGGTTAATATAAATCAATGTATGAAATATTATGTTTGATGTGTACGATCAGGTAAATTCACTTTAGCAAGATATTTTTAAAAGCATAACTAGAATTAGAGTACACACAGAAGCCAAATTGTTTACAAATTCCAAAACAAACTGCACATTGCCATGATATATATGTAGTTTTGATATACCGTATTGATTAACAAAGTCAGGTATGTATGTGAATATACAATCGACTGATTCTTCAAAATCAGGAAATTAAATCGCGAAGAGAACCTTTGTATATTGAATATAAACTCAAGATCTCTTTTCCACCTTGAGTTTTCAAACAGAGATACTAATATTCTGCTTGATTTGGTCATTTATTAACTGTATCTCAATTGTTTCATTTCTAGCTTTCATAGTATTTCATGAACTGCTAGAGAGAAGAGCAGCACCAAATACCTTCTGCTGCCCAGGATGTGAAGTGTGCCTTACAGAGAGACCCTGTGTGAAAAGAACATTCAAGGGGTGAAATATCTGTGGTCTTGACAGGCTGACTTGTGAAGATTCAGAATGGAAAGCAAGAATGAAAAAAAACTAGATTCCTTATTGAAGTGCCACTTGAAATTTTAACAGGAAATCCTTAGATTTGAATTTAAAGAGGGTTGAAGACACACCTCCACCATGCAGAGGACTCTGATTTTCAAGTTTTTCAGTTAGATCGTCTATTGGCAAATACATTGAAAAAAGGAACTATGGGAGGAGATGTTGATACAAAAGACTTGACCATCCTTTACTGATAAATTGCTTCCATCTCAACAGCAAGTACTAAAACCTTAGATCTCATTAAGAATAATGTAGATGATTTGCCAACAGGGAAATAACCCAGCATCACAAGAGGATATGACGCCACCAGTTCTTCCCAAGTAGACTTGTCTGGGCTAAGAACATTGGGGCCTTCTCATAATGGGGTCCAGCAGGTTCTTCCTCTTTCAGAAGTTCCAGAGCCCGCAACCAGAACCAACATTCTCAGACTTAGAAATGGCCCAGTTTCACAATTGAACCTCACAAACTGCTTTGCCACCAAATTATTCCTGATTTTTAGCTCATGAACACTGTAGCCATGCATGCACCTCAGAATTTCATAGTACTGTTGAATAGAGCAAATCTGACTGGAGTGTTGCATAGAAGCCCAAGAAACTCAACAAGCCTCTGCAATAACACTAGGCCCAGCTAGCATCAGCCAGGATAGCAGATCCTCAATGACCTTAATAATATCATTGTGAAATGTAATAATGGACTCTTACTGGCTATAAAGTTTGATAGCCAGTAAATGATTTGCCATTTTGTTGCTACAAACAAGAGGAAGCAAATTTGATTGTGCCTGCAAGTTATCAGGCTGGGGTAGTGGGGTATTGGTGGAGGGAAGGACATACAAGTCGTAGAAATATGATGGCAATATTTACTGCCTGAAACAACAGTATTATGAACAACAGTAAATCACATCATTGCAATAAAAAATAACTTAAAAAAGAACAATGTAGATAACCTACCTGGACTCCGTTGCTAAATTTTGATGTTACAAATCTCTTCTTATCACAACCCCATGATGTTATTTTAAATGGAAATAATTCAAATATGATAATCCCATTAAAATAGTTAATTAATTTTATGTCACTAATTATTCTCAAGAATTGTTATATTTTTGTTTTTTCAATGGCATTGTAACTTTTCAATCTATAATTAGTGAACAAATACTTAAAATTTTTTTAAATAAATTTTATTTATTAAAATTTTGGTGATGTGGTACTGCTAGCAGGTCAACCTGTGTCCATTGAGTAAGTGTATAAGGGGCATGATGGTGTCCTCAGGCTTCCTTATACCACAAAATTGCCACTGTGACTCTGGCCAAACCCCAACAACTTGGTACCAAGTTTTCTGAGAAATTAAACAACTAAAAGTTAGATACCTGGGAGTGACACCCACAAACCACCTCCGGTCAACTGTACAAGCCTTGTTTCAGAGACCCATAAACAAATTTTGAAAGAGATCAAAAGCCAAAGTTAATCTCATACCCTTGCCAGGCTGAACAGACCAGAGTAAATAATAGGGGCAGGTCAACCTGGTGCCTGCCCAAGCAGAGTCCCAGGCAGTTGCTTGTTCCCAGAATCCAAAATCACTACCATGTCCCAAGCCTGACTTAACCTTCTCAGGACAAACCACATCAAGATAACAACGTATTGAAAATTTTGTTCTGCGGCATGATTGCTACTCAGTGTCTCTTTTGCAAACCACAGCACTCAAAAGAAGAGAGATAACAAAAGTGAATGTCCTGCCACAGAGTTAGGGTGGGATGGTTGGGATGGGGGTGGGAGGGATACTGGGAGCAGTGGTGGTGGAGAATGGGCACTGGTGGAGGGATGGGTATTCGTTCATTGTATAACTGAAACCCAAGTACAAAAATTTGTAAGTCTGCAACTGTATCTCATGGTGTTTCACTAATAAAAATTTAAGGAAAAAAAAAGAAAATTTTGTTCTGCAGGTTTTGTGACTGGTCTACGGGGTTTCTTGGGGAGGAAATGGACACCTCCTCCTACTTTCCTATACTCCTGGAAGCTCTGCCAGTCACCCCATGAACCAACTTCAGAACCACCATTTAAGCTCTTCTACAGAGACTCACAAATCAAAAGAGATCAAAAGCCTTCTGCTGGTCAGAATTTGGAGTGTTTTCTACAGAGATAAAGGTTAACATTGTGAAAAGACAAATTATCCGTGGACTGGACAGACTGGTCTGTAAAAGCCCACAATGAAAAGTAAGGTTGAAAAAAATAAATGATTCCTTATTGAAGTGTCACTTAAATTTTAGCAGGAAACCTTAGACTTTTATTTTAAAAACGGTAGAAGACACACCTCAACAATACAGAAAACTCTGAGTTTCTAGCCTGCCATTTAGTTTGTCCATTGGCAAAGGTTTCTGAGAGATTGTTTGTGTAACAGTAGGTGTCAGGGTACAATAATCTTGACCATCCTTTGCTGTTGAACTTTTTCCATCTCTGTACAAATACTATAAACTTAAACACAATTGCTAAACACTGGTATTGTATAACTTTCCCTCATACTCTCATGATGGTATGTTTGAGCTAAGGGAAATATTTCAAAAATTATTGTTCATGCCTCATGCCCTACTGAGATCACGATTTGCCCCCCACAAGCAGCTCTCCAGAACGGCCATGACTCCAGAGGCACAAGGACTTATACCAGAGCCCGGCAGCTTGCAGCAGAAAAATAAATGGACTATATGTTAAACTACGGCACCATGCCTCCCCGGGAGAAAAAGGATGTCTCTCCCTTCTTCCCCCCACTCCCTCCAGCAGCAAGGTGGCTGCCACCGCAGAGCTTATTGGAAAGCCAGGTATGAGCCGGTAATGATGGGGCAACTGAAGTCTCATGGGAAGGGGGTCGGTACCAGGTCGTCCTTCACTCTCTACCGAGGTCACGGTTGCCCCCCCCCCCACCCATGAGCGGCTCTCTGGCATGGCCATGGCTGTAGAGGCAAAAGGACTTAATCCAGAGCCCACCAGCTTGTGGCAGAAAAGTAAATGGACTATGTGTTAAACTTCGGCACCATGCCTCTACGGATGGGAAAGGTTGTCTCTCCCTTCCACCTTTTTCCCCCCTGGCAGAAAGGTGGCCGCCACCTCAGAGCTTATTGGAAAGCCAGGTATGTGCCAGCGGTGACAGGGAAACTTCAGTTTTATGTAAAGGGAGGCGGTACTGGCTCGTCCTTCATGCCCTACGGAGGTCACGAGTTGCCCCCCATGAGCGGCTCTCTGGCACGGCCATAAAACCAGATGCACAGAAAACAATCTCATAATTATCTGGATCTTGGCAGAAATCCCTCCAGACTTAACTAGTAAAATATCAGAAATCTAAAATCATACGGTTCTCATAACTAGTTATAGAAAACAAATTATTTCACAATGCCTTTTTAGCAGTTCTGATTGTCAGTGGGAAATTCTAAACAATAATGGTGCATCTTCAGTCGAAATAATGAATGTAATCAAAGTAGAGAGAGCGTTAAGTAGAAATCCTTTGCCTCACAGGCATTTGGAAGAGTGGAAGTGGGGTTATACTGGGGGTTTTGGTGGTGAAAAATGAGTACTGGTGAAGGGAAAGGTGTTTGATTATTGTATGACTGAGACTTTTTCTTGAAAGCGTTTTAACTTTTCCCACAGTGATTCAATAAATAAATATAACCCCCCCAAAAATTTAAATCACAGGGCTGGACCAATAGTACAGCAGGTAGGACGTTTGCCTTGCATGCGGCCAACCAAGGTTCAATTCCCAGCATCCCGTAGGGTCCCCTGAGCACGGCAAGGAGTCATTCCTGAATGCGAAGCTAGGAGTAGCCCCTGTTTTTTGCCCAGTGTGACTCAAAAAGCCAAAAACAAAAAAGAAGAATTAAAAGAATTTAAATCACTTGGTTGAAGTCCCACAGCTATGAAGAGCTGAGATGGGATTCAAAGGGAGTGCCTTAATTATCTGGTCCTCCTCAGTAAGAAATATAAAGCCAGCTTCACATGAGCAGGCTCATTGATCTCCAGATCTCCAGTAGAGTAGTGCCTTTTCTTTCTAGAGTTTTATTCAAAAAGGTGATTGGCTTCAGAGTGGCTATTGGAAAAGACAGTATATGCAGTGGGATAGGTCATCAAGGCCTTCAACAATAAATCTTCCCTGATGCTTGGCTGTGAAGATTGTTTTCCTCATCTCTTTCCCCCATCTCATCTGTCTACCTCCCTCCACCTTTTGGCTTTCATGTCCTTCCATCAGTAGCTATGGTAACACCCAAAGAGGAGATTCTCACAAGAATCTGGAAGCCAGGACCCTTGTCAGCATTTTTTATCTCTGTAACACTGTGTAGCACACAAACAAAGCCGCACCTTCTTGTTCTCTCCTGTTCATTTCCTACCCACTTAGTGTCAGCCAAGGCCATTTGTGAGGCTTTTGAGATGAAGGCTGTCAGGTACATTTGTATTCATAAATTTGCAAATCAGTCTTTCACTGCTGAAAAAAAAAAGACTTCACTGCTGGATGTGCCTCACCAGTTCCTATTAACCCTTCCCTGCAACCACAATCCGAAAGGATCTTTTCTGAGAGATGTTCTGGTCATTGTTTACCTTAATCAGAGGTGACTTTCAAATCAGACCATCCCTTCCGGCTTCCCACATAAATGGAGTATTAAATGAAATTTTACCTCAAAAAAAAAGAAAAGAAAAGAAAAAGTGCCTGCCATAAAGGTAAACTGGGCATGGCGTGGAAGAAGGGAAACTGGGGATATTGGTGGTGGGAAATGGACACTGGCTGAAGTGACAGATGTTGCAGTATTAAAAATTAAAATGATTGCTTTTAACTTCTGATTAATCATATTATAAAATTGCAAGGCTAAAGTCATTTAGCAATTCATCAAATAGGGTAATGCTCACTAATGTTGCCCTTTTCAATTTGAAGTATTTATACCCATTTTACCACTTTGTTTTCTTTGAAAATTAAATAATGTTATATATACATTTTGTTCATGTAAATACATGGTTGATTCTGCAGCTATTTAAAATAAAATAACTATTTTTAAATAATTCAGAATTATTTAATTATGATATATGTAAGGTAAAAGGTAAAGGCCCTCCCATTGTTCGTCGATTTGCTCGAGCGGGCCCAGTAACGTCTCCAATGGAGACTTTGTTGTTACTGTGTTTGGCATATCGAATATGTCATGGGGAGCTTGCCAGGCTCTGTCGTGCGGGCGTGATACTCTCGGTAGCTTGCCGGGCTCTCTGAGAGGGGCTGAGGAATCCAACTCAGGTCGGCCATGTTGGCTGCTTGTAAGGCGAACGCCCTACCACTGTGCTATCGCTCCAGCCTATAAATGTATTTTTATTACAGATACATTTAATAAAAATATATAGAATAATAAGGTTTAAAACATGAAAGAATATTTCAAAAACCAGAAATCAATTGAATCAATGTTAAAGAAATGATGGTTTCAAAATGATGTGTACAGTTGCGATTAATTTTCAATGGTTTATGAGAGCCTTGTGAGCATAGTAAAATAACAGATTTGCACAAGTAAGAAATAAAATAATCAGAAGTAGAGAATTAAATTTTAGTGCTTATGAAACAAAATGATCTACCAGGATAGATTATTATTTATACATAAATCTGTACTATATACACATAAGCAACAGACCAAACCATAATATATAGTAATGATTCTATGCATATATTAAATATGCAAATAATATAACCTTTAATGTTCACATATATTTTAGATGCAGTATAAATTCATAATTCTTATATTATTATATCATTGGGTGGGAACGATAGCACAGCAGCTGGGTGTTTGCCTTGCACGCAGCCAATATGGCCGACCTGAGTTCGATTCCTCCGCCCCTCTCGGAGAGTCCGGCAAGCTACTGAGAGTATCTCACCTGCACGGCAGAGCCTGTCAAGCTCCCCGTGACGTATTCGATATGCCAGACACAGTAACAACAAAGTCTCCAATGGAGACAATGGAGACGTTACTGGGCCCGCTCGAGCAAATCGACGAACAACAGGAGGGCCTCCCTCCCATTATATCATTACTGAAATGTGGTTTCCCTTCAGGAGACACTAACCAAGATCAACCACCTGAAATGTAGACAACAAAGTTCATTTTTAGTTAATTAAATAAAATTAAAAATTAAAGGGGGCCAGAGCAATAACTCAGAGGGTGGGGAGCTTGCCTTAAACTTGGCCAATCTGGTATGATCCCCTGAGCACTCCCAGGAGTGATCCCTGAGCATAGAGCGTGGAAAAACCCCTGAGCACCATCAGGTTTGACAGAAAAATAAATAAATAAATAAATAAAATAAAAAGTTAAGACTGATTACTCAATCATAGAAGGCGTATTCAAGAGAAAGGTAGGGTATTCTTAGATTCACAGAAATTTTTCTAACAGGAGTTTATCTAAAAGTGCTTTGAATGCCAAACATACGAATATTCTTTCATGGCTTTAAATTCACTAATGCATCCCTAATTAACACAGAAATTTGGTAAACAGACAGCATGGACTTTCACATTACACATGAATGGAAAGAAAATTGTGAAATTAAGTCTATTCCATGCAGACAAAATGGGAGGAAAGGAAGCAGAGAGTAAGAAAGCAAAAAAGCAAAAAGCTCAAGAAATGAGAGAAAGAGAAAAAGAGAAAGAGAAAGAGAGAGAAAGAGGAGAGAGAGAAAGAGAGATGCATTATACAAAACAAAACATGAAAGGCTGAATTAGGGTTAATGTAAAGAAAGTCTAGTGTCAGAGAGCAAGCACAGAACCTAAGGCACTTGTATGTATGAGGGACAGGCTGACTCAGGTTTTATCCTTTGGACCATACGTGACCCCCTGAGTATTGCCAAGAGTGATCCATAAGTACAGCTCTAAAAACAGCTCTTGAACTCCTGGGATGTGGTTTAACAGTTCCAGATTTCGTGGCGCGGTGGAAGGGGGGGGGGTACTTAACAATCCTTTATTGTTCAGTTGCTTCCATCTCAACAACAAGAACTAAAACCTTAGCTCTCACTAAGAATAACGTAGATGACTTGCCAATAGGGAAACAACCCAACATCACAAGAGACTATGACACCACCAGTTATTCCCAAGTAGACTGGTCTGGGCTGAGAACTCTGGGACCTTCTTAAAATGGGGTTGGGCAGGTTCCTCCCTTTTCTTTAAGAAGTCCCAGGAGCCCGCAGCCAGAGCCAACAGCCACAGACTTAGAAACAGCCCAGTTTCACAACTGAACCTCATCAGACTGCTATGCCACCAAATTGTTCAAGATTTTTAGCTCATGGACTGTGCAGCCATGGACCTCAAAATTTCATAATACTGTTGAATAGAGAAAATCTGATTGGAATGTTGCATAGAAGCCCAACAAGCTCAACAAAGCTCAGCAAAAACACTAGGCTCAACTACCACCAATCAGCACCACATACCCTCAATAACCTTAATGATATCATGGTGAGATATAACAATTATCACAAATTGACACTTTCTGGATCTAAAATTTGATAGCTCCATTTGCCTTATATTGGAACAACCAATAGGAAGCAAATGTGATTGTGCCTGCAAGGTAACAGGCTAGGGTGGTGGGGTATTGGTGGAGGGAAGGACACACTAGTGGTAGGAATAGTATGGCAGTATTTATTGCCTGAAACAATGGTATTATAAACAACAGTAAATCATAGATTTGCAATAAAAATAACTTAAAAAAGAACAATGTTGATAACCTACCTGGACTCAGTTACTAAATTTTGGTATTATGAACCTCTTCTCCTCACAACCTGAACATGTCATTTTTAATGGAAATAATTCAAGATCATAATCCCATAAAATAGATTGTCATGTCACTAATTATTCTCAAGAATTTTTATATTTTCTTTTTTTTCAATGACATTGTCACCTTTACTGTAGAAAATTATCAATTTTCAATCTATAATTACTGACCAAGTTCTTAGAATTTTCTTAAAATAAATTCTGTTTATTAAAAATTTGGGGGTATCCCAAAAGTCCATGGCTTTCCTATATGCAAACAGTGAGAGAGAAGAAAGCTACATGAAAAAAACAATCCCGTTCACAATTGTTCCCCAGAAAATCAAGTACCTAGGAACCAGCTTAACTAAGGAAGTAAAGGAACTGTACAAAGAAAACTACAAAACGCTACTTCAGGAAATAAAAGAGGACATGAGGAAATGGAAAGATATCCCCTGTTCATGGGTCGGGAGACTTAACATTGTCAAAATGGCAACACTACCGAAAGCATTGTATAAATTCAGTGCAATTCCTATAAGGAAACCCATGACATTCTTCAAAGAAATGGAGCAAACACCCCTGAAATTTATATGGAATAATAAGCCCCCACGAATAGCGAAAGCAATTCTAGGGAAAAAGAAAATGGATGGAATCAACCTCCATAACTTCAAACTGTACTACAAAGCAGTAATAATTAAAACAGCATGGTACTGGAACAAAGGCAGAACTGCAGACCAATGGAGCAGGGTTGAATACACTGACATCTCCCCTCAATCATACGATCATCTAATCTTTGATAAAGGTGCAAGTAATGTAAAGTGGAGTAAGGAAATTCTCTTTAACAAATTGTGCTGGCATCACTGGACGGCTACATGCAAAAAAGTGGGCTCAGAACTCTGCCTAACACCATGTACAAAAGTAAGATCAAAATGGATTAAAGACCTCAACATCAGACCAGAAACCATAAGGCACATTGAAGACAAAGTTGGCAAAACCCTCCATGACATTGAAGCTAATGGTATCTTCAAAGATGCCACGCCACTGGCCAAGCAAGTGAAAACAGAGATAGATAAATAGGACTGTCTTAAACTAGCAAGCTTCTGTACCTCAAGAGAAACAGTGACCAAAAGACAAAATCTACAGACTGGGAAAGGATATTCGCCGAACACACATCTGACAAGAGGTTGATATCAAGGATATACAAAATACTGGTTGAACTCCACAAGAAGCAAACATCCAACCCCATCCAAAAATGGGGCAATGAAATGAACAGAAACTTTCTCAAAGAAGAAATCCAAATGGCAAAAAAGCACATGAGAAAATGCTCTACATCATTAATCATCAGGGAGATGCAGATCAAAACCACAATGAGATACCATCTCACACCTCAGAGACTGGCCCACATCCAAAAGAACAAAAGCAACCAATGCTGGCGCGGATGTGGCGAGAAAGGGACACTCTTTCACTGTTGGTGGGAATGTTGACTGGTTCAGCCATTCTGGAAAACAGTATGGACGATTCTCAAAAAATTAGAAATTGAGCTCCCATTTGACCCAGCAATACCACTCCTGGAAATATATATCAGAGAGGCAAAAATATATAGTCGAAGTGATATCTGCACGTGTTTGTTCATTGCAGCACTTTTTACAATAGCCAGAAACTGGAAGAAACCTGAATGCCCAAGAACAGATGACTGGTTAAAGAAACTTTAGTACATCTACACAATGGAGTACTATGTAGCTGTTAGAAAAGATGAAGTCATGAAATTTATATACAAGTGGTACAACATGGAAAGTATCATGCTAAGCGAAATGACTCAGAAAGAGAGGGATAAACATAGAAAGATCGCATTCATCTGGGGAATATAAAGAAACAAAATATGAGATTAATACCCAAGAATAGCTGAGATCAACACCAGGAGGATTACTCCATAGCTTAGAGGCCAGCCGGGCATTCTAGGGGAAAGGGCAGCTCAGATAGAGAAGGGAGCACCAAATAAAGGGTGTTTGGAGGATCCTCCCAGTAGGGGAGATGCATGTTGAAAGTAGACTATGGACTGAACATGTTTGCCACTCAAAGCCTCTTTTGCAGATCACAACACCTAAAAGGAGAGAGAGAACATAGGGGATTGATTCTTTGCAGTGCTTAAGGGGCTGTATGTAATGCAGCATCAAAGCAGGGTCAACTGTACAAGGCAAACTGTCTACTCACTATACTATTACTTGGGCCCACCCAAGATACTATATTTTAAATATCACTTAAAAAATGGGACAAAGAGAAAAGTAGCTTGTTTTTCTATTTGTTTGGATAAAGGGCCACACTCTGCAATGTTCAGTGTATATTCCCACGATTCGGGATCATTCCTGAGAGTTCTCAGGGGAATATATGGGATGTGGAGTGGGGGGGGGGGGGGGCACTGGGAAGGGCCAGGCTCATGGCAAGTGCTTTGACTACTGCTGTATTATCATTTAGCTTTATAAAAATAGCAGATGGGATTGGGTGTAGTGGGGTAGGTGTTATTTTGTAGTTACCCCTGGCTATGCTTAGGGCTTATTCCAGGCTCTATCCTCAGGGGTCACTCTTGGCTGGGATTGGGGAAACCTAAGTGATGACAGAGACCGAACCTGATTCAGCCATATGCAAGGGCCTGACCCACTTTTCTATCACTTGACCCCAAAAGTAGACTTTTAAATCACAAGTTAAAAGACACAATGACATCAAAAAACAAGATTATTAAATCTTTGGGTCTGGTTTATACTTCAAGAAATTCTTTTAATGATTTCCCATTTTGTATCCAAAAAGTTTAAATCTATCATTCCTATGGAAATTCACTTCTGAAGTGCTCACTGGGAGACTGAATTTAGAGAAAAATCTAGGTTTATCTTTATGAAATCTAAGAAAATTTCACAAAATTTATTGTTGCATTTTAATAATCTGTACTAACTGTAAAGATGCTATAAATGAAAAATGGCTAATTATATGCATTATTCTAATGATTCCATTTGTATCAAGTTAAAAGGAGGGAAATACAGAATAAAAGTGCCTGCCATAAAGGTAAACTGGGCATGGCGGTGGAAGAAGGGAAATTGGAGATATTGGTGGTGGGAAATGTATACTAGGTGAAGTGACAGGTATTGTGTTGCAGCATTAAAATGGTTATTTTTAACTTCTGATTAATCATTTTATAAAATTGTAAGGCTAAAGTCGTTCACCAATTCACCAAAAAGGATCATGCTCACTAATGCTGCCTTTTTGAATTTAAAGTATTTGAAATTATATACCCATTTTATCACTTTGTTTTCTTTTTAAATTAAATAGTATTACATAAACAATACAATTTTGTACATGAAATACATGGTTCATTCTGCAGCTGCTTAAAAAATAAAATAAAATTATAACTATTTTAAATAATTGGTGTTTATTCACTTATTATGATATCAGTAAATACACATATTACTATTTAGGATGACGGCAATACCTAGTAACCAGAAAAATGAATATTTTGGAAATCAAACAGTAAATTAGCACATAATGTATGTGGCACTAAAAATAGACATTGTGGAGAAACTAAAACCAAGTTCACAGAAATAGTAGTATTCAATATAAGAGAGTAGTTAACTTATATGAAAAATTAATTCTATCAACATTTTTGAAACCTAAAGATATGCATAGTTCTTATGACATAAAAATATTCATTTGTAGGGGTTGGAGCAATAGCACAGCAGGCAGGGCATTTGCCTTGCACACGGACAACCCGGGTTTGATTCCCAAAATCCCAGATGGTTCCCTGAGCATAGCCAGGGGTAATTCCTGAGAGCAGAGCCAGGAGTAACCCCTGTGCATTGCCGGGTGTGACCCAAAAAGCAAAGAAAATATATAAATATGTTTATTTGCACAACAAATAAAATTGTAAAATAATTTACGTTCAATGAGAATGTTTATATAAATGTATTTTATTAGCGATAGATTTAATAAGCATTTACAATATTAAAGTTTAAAACATGAAAGAATATATTAAAAAGGAAATCAATTGAATCAATGTTGAGAAAAATGATGGTTTCACAATGATGTGTACAGGGGTCCACCCAGGGATCGAATTGCACACAGAAGACCCACTCTACCCAGATGAATACCCCACTGGCAGACTTCCACTATCGACACTCCCTCCACTACCCAGCCATTGCCACACTCCAGGATGCTTTCCGGACCCGCATGGCAGCTCCGGCTGAGACTCACGCACGACTGAAGACCCACAGAACAAGATAAGCGGAACTCTCTGAGACCTTGGACTCCAGGCTCGGCAGACCTAGGGACAGAGTTTCTCTGCTTGCTCCCACCAAACACAAGTGACAAAGGGATTCTAATCAGGAGCCCCACCCTACCCTGCCCTGTCTGCTTCCATCAACCACCCAGGGATCGAATTGCTCACAGAAGACCCACCCTACCCAGATAAATACCCCACTGGCAGACTTCCACTATCGACACCCCCTCCACTACCCAGCCATTGCCACACTCCAGGACGCTTTCCAGACCCGCACAGCCACGAAGCGGCCGCGCGACACATCATAAGACACTAAATACCCATCTTCCGGAATTGTCGCACCATATTTGATAGGGTTCAAATATGGTAACACCTACAAGAGTGATTAGAGGTCGCCCCAAAAGCTTCTATCCCTCTCCAAAAGACTGGCAAGCTACCGAGAGTATTCCGCTCGCACGGAAGAGCCTGGTAAGCTATCCGTTGTGTATTCGATATGCCAAAACCAGTAACTACAACTGGTCTCATTCACCTGACCCTGACATTCTGAATGTCACCTGACATTCACCGACATGGCAGCACTGAAAAGTTTGAGAAAGAAGAGGCCGACAAAATCTCAAGGCTGACCTAGGCTGCCACAATGAAGGAAGACAAAAATGATTGTCTGTACTTTCAATGCACGTACACTAAAATCAGATGCATCCATCGAGGACCTGATGGTACAAGCGCGAATGATCAAGTACGACATCATTGGTCTGACCAAGACAAGAAGGCACGAATCTCACCATGCCGTTTTCGACACTGGAGAAGAATTGTTCCTCGGAACATGCGATAAAAGAGGTGTCGGAGGCGTTGGTGTCCTTGTCAACACAAACTTGGCCAAGAGCATTGATTCATTCAAATGCCTAACAGCCTGAATCGAACGTTTACATTTGAATAGATGTGGCTCACTGCCTGCACTTTGTATCTTCGTTGTCTACGCACCAACATCCAATTATGATGAAGGAGAAATTGAGAAGTTCTACATGGAGCTGGAGAAGTTCTATAAAGAAGACCACACCTTCTACAAGATCATTGTGGGTGATTTTAATGCCAAGATAGGACCGAGAAAATCAGCTGAAGAACTTCACATCGGGACCCATGGCCTAGAATGGAACGAACAGGGTGAGAGACTGTCTGAGTTCATTATGTCGACCAAGACCATCCATGGTAACTCACAGTTCCAGAAGGCAGAATCTAAAAGATGGACATGGGAGTCTCCCGGTGGACAATTCCACAACGAAATAGACCACATCATATTCAATCGATGGTTTTGCCTGACCGATGTCGCTGTTGTCCCAAAATTTTGAACGTGATCAGACCACCGTCTCCTTCGTGCAAAATTCTACTTCACAGAGCGGGGAGAAAGGGCTGCAAAGTTCAAAAAGAGAACTCCCAGAACCACCACCAACTGGGAACTCTTTGGCACTATTGCAGCAACATGGGAAGATGCCATTGTTGACAACATTGACGAGGAATACGATCGACTGGTTCAGCACCTGCATGAATGTGCGAGGAATGCCAAGAGAGAGATAGCCGCAAAAAATCGCCTATCCTCGAAAACTCTTGAGCTAATTCACCAGCGTGGTTTGGTGCATGCTGCAGGCAACCGCAAGCTAATGTCTGAGCTCGCAAAGCAGTGCAGAGATGCGATCAAGGAAAACCCCAAAGAGAGAAGAGCAGAAGTACTGGTAGATGCGGCAGAAGCCGGGAAAAGTATTCGTAACGCCCCCCTCTCCTTCGCCAACTACAAGACCAAGATGACTGCCCTCCGAAGTCCTGATGGATCCATCATATTCTCCAGAACGGCAATGGAGAAGATTATCCATGACTTCTACTCAAATCTCTTTGATAGCCATGTCCACTTGCCGACATACCAAATTGCACAGGATGGATATGTCGTTCCCATCGTTCTCCCTTCCGAAATCCGACACGCCATTTAATTGGTAAAGACACAAACAGCACCAGGCCCAGACAAGGTCAGACCTGAACACCTGAAGAACCTACCGTCAGTACTCATCAATACACTGGCTCGGCTCTTCACTCGCTACCTGTCTGAATGCAAGGTTCCGTCCCAATGGAAAACCAGCAGGACCGTACTACTGTTCAAGAAGGGAGACATCCATGACATTGGCAACTATCGCCCGATCTGCCTATTGTCTGTCATCTACAAGTTGTTCACTCGAGTCATCTTAAATAGGATTGGCAGAACACTAGATGAAGGACAACCATACGAGCAAGCTGGGTTCTGCAAAGGATTCAGCACCATCGACAATATCCACACGATAACCAAGCTCATTGAGGTTTCTCGGGAGTTCAAGATGCCGCTCTGTTTAACGTTCATTGATTTAAAGAAGGCCTTTGATTCTGTTGAGACGGAAGCAGTCATTGAAGCCCTAGCCAATCAGGGCGTTCGAGCCCAATACATCAAGATCCTCTGTGAGCTGTATTGAGGATTCACTACCAGGATCTCACCATTCTACAAAGAAGTGATTGTTGATGTCAAGAGAGGGGTTCGGCAGGGTGATACGATTTCACCGAAACTCTTCAGTGCCACCCTCGAGAACATCATGCGACAACTGGAATGGGAAGGAATGGGAGTGAAGATAGATGGTCGGCAACTACACCACCTCTGCTTTGCTGATGACATTGTTTTAATAACACCAAACTTCAGCCAAGCGGCACAAATGTTGGCCGACTTTGACCGTGAGTGTGGAAAGGTAGGACTACAGCTGAATCTTACGAAGACAATGTTTATGAGAAACAGCCTCGTTCCTGACGTCCCATTCGCTCTCAATGGAACGACCATCTCCGAATGAAACAGCTATGTGTACCTAGGTCGAGAAGTCAACATGACAAATGACCTGGCACCCAAGCTGCGCAGGAGGAAGAGAGCGGCTTGGAAAGCTTTCAAGAACGTCGAAGAAATAGATAAGAGGACGAAGAACCTCCGGCTCCGGGCAGATCTCTTTGATTCCACTGTTCTTCCTGCATTAACATATGCCTCAGAGACCTGGGCCCTACGCAAACAAGATGAGAACGTTATTCAGGTCTCCCAAAGAAGAATAGAAAGAGCTATGCTTGGAATATCACGTTTCACTCAAATTAGAGAAAGAATCTGGGGTTCTGACATCCGTGGACGATCAAGAATCAGGGACGCTGTCTCATTTGCCAAGGTGTCAAAAATCAGATGGGCTGGACACGTAATGAGATTTAAAGACGACTGCTGGACTAGAGCTGTTACTGACTGGATTCCACGGGATGTCAAAAGACCGCGTGGCCACCCACCTACCTGATGGTCAGACTTCTTCGTGAAGATCATGAACGATCGGTTTGAGGCTCTTCATGTTCCCAGAGCGAACAGATGTCATTGGGCTACACTAGCACGTGACAGGGACAAATGGAGTCTTTACTGGTGCCCGCTCGAGCAAATCGACGACTAACGGGAAGTTAAGTGATTAAGTGATTAAGTGTACAGTTACAATTTATTTTTAGTGGTTTATGAGAGCCTTGTGAGAATACTAAAATAACAGATTTGCAAAATGTAAAGGTAAAGGTAAAGGCCCTCCCGTTGATCGTCGATTTGCTCGAGCGGGCCCAGTAACGTCTCCGTTGGAGACTTTGTTGTTACTGTGTCTGGCATATCGAATACTCTCGGTAGCTTGCCCGGCTCTCCGATCGAAAATGATGAATTAAATAATTTTCACTGCTTATGAAACAATTTGATCTACCTGCATAGAATATTATTTACACACAAACCTGTAGTGTATACACATAAGCAATACACCAAATAATAACATATAGAAATATTCTATGCATATATTAAATGCACAAATAAGATAATCTTTAATGATCACATACATTTTAGATGTAGTATACATTCGTAATTCTTTTTTTTATAATTTATTTATTTATTGAATCACTGTGGGAAAAGTTACAAAGCTTTCAGGTTTAGGTCTCAGTCATGCAAATATCAAACACATTTCCCTTTACCAATACTTATTTTTTACCACGAAACCCTATAAAACCCCACCTCCCACCCCTCCCAATTCCTGTGAGGCAGATGAGTTCTAGTTAACACTCTATCTACTTTGACTAGATTCATGGTTTCAATAAAAGATGCACCATTATTTTTTAGAGTTTACGCCCCCCCCCCCAAATCAGACATGCTGAAAAAGCATTGTTAAATGATTTGCTTTCTACAGCTGGGTTCAAGAATTAAATGTTGGTTTTGGATTTCTGCTATTTTACTTATTAACCCTGGAAGTATTTCTACTAAAAGTCAGATAATTAAGAGATTGGTTTCTGTGCTCTGGAGTCATGGCCGTGATGGAGAGCCGCTTGTGGGGGACAACTGATGACCTCGGTAGAGCGTGAAGGACAGTCCAGAACGCCCCCCTTCCCATGAGGTTTTTGTCACCTCCGACCCCCGGCTCATACCCGCTGTTCACAAGGCTCCCATGCGGCCGCCATCTTTCTTTCCAGCTACATTCATAATTCTTACAATATTATTATAACATTATTGAACTGTGGTGTTCTTCCAACAGACACTAGCCAAGATTAACCACATGAAATGTAGACATCGAAGTTCATTTTAAGTTAATTAAATAAAATTAAAGATTAAAGGGGCCAGAGCAATAACTCAGAGGGTGAGGAGCTTGCCTTACACTTGGCTAATCCAGTATGATCCCCTGAGCACTGCTAGGAGTGGTCCCCGGGCACAGAGTGAGGAAAAGCCCCAAGCACCATCAGGTTTGACACAGAAACAAAAATAAAATAAAATGAAAAGTTAAGAGTGGTTACTCAATCACAGAAGGCATATTTAAAAGAAATGTAGGAAATTCAAAGATTTACAAAAATTTTTCTAATAGGAGTTTAAAAGAGCAGTGAAAATTAAATTCATGAATATTGTTACTTGGCTTTAAATTCACTAATGCATCCCTAATTAACAGAGCAATTTAGTAAATGGACAGAGTGAACTTTCACATTACATATGAATTTAAAGAAAATTATGAAATTAAGTCTATTCTGTGCAGACATAAATGGGAACGAAGGAAGGAAAGAGAGAGTAAGAAAACAAAAAAGCAAAAAGGGATCAAAAATAGAGCTAGGATAGAGAGAGAGAGAGAGAGAGAGAGAGAGAGAGACAGAGACAGAGACAGAGAGAGAGAGATGCATTTACAAAACGAAACCCAAAGGCTGAATTAGGGGGAATGTTGCATTGCAGCACTGTCCTTCCGTTGTTCCTCGATTTGCTTGAGCGGGCACCAGTAACTTCTCACAATAAATTGTGAGACTTGTTGTTACTGTTTTTAGGAGAAAGTAAAGGATCAGAGAGCAAGCACAGGATATAAGGCACTTCCTTGTATGAAAGTCAGACAGACCCAGGTTCTATCCTTAGAACAACATATGATCCCCTGAGCATTGCCACGAGTAATTCATAAACACAGTGCCAGAAACAGCTCTTGAACATCTTGGATGTGGTTCAACAGTCCCAGATTTAGAAATAAAAAAAGGAGCAAGGAAAGTAAAAGGAAGAAACTGATAATCATTAGAAACATATGGCATCATCAGAATGGAGTTAGAGGACCACTAGAGCCAAGGTGTTTTGTTGATAAAGAAAAAATCAAGAATAATAGAAAATAAAGATCAAATAAAGAAAAAATAACTGTTGAGAAAATTGGAAAGACAAAATTTTTCATTTTCAACAGTGATAATTTTACACACATAAACAGATAATAATGCAAAATTACAAACACACTTCAATCTCTAAAGTAACTGAAAAATCCAAGAATATTAAAATTACGAAGATGCATTACAACAAATTTACACAGGAAAAGTCTTTAGCACTATCCATGTAACACCAAAACAAACAAATAAAATATACATGGTAAGGGCTATTCTCCTTAGTTGGATCCTGCTTTATCTACAGCACCTCGTATGTTTCTGAGATCATTGCTAGGAAGAACCCCTCTTCACTGTCCCTGAGCACTGTTAGAATACTACAATGTTTCAATATTATATATATATACACATTATATATATATATATATATATATATCACTTCATTCAAGTGAGAAAAGGAATTTGGTGTTCCATCCTCCGTCAACCATCGAGGATCAGGGACACTGATCATTGGCCAACGTGTGGAAAATCAGATGAACAGACAGATAATGTGATTTGTAGACGACTGTCAGACTAGACCCGTTACCAGCTGGATTCCACAAACGTCTAAAGAATGCCTGGCCACCACCTACAAGGTGGTGGGACTTCTTTGTCAAGACCCTGAACAACAGTTTAATTAATTATCTTCATGTTCCTGTAGAGAAGCAGACACCATTGGGCTACACTAGCATGTCACAGGGATCAATGGAGATGTTACTGGTGCCCACTTGAACAAATCAATGAGCAACGGGATAACAAATAATACAAGTTATATGTATACATATATATGTATACACACATATATGTGAGCACCCTTCAATGATGTAGACTTATATATGATATAAACACAGACATATATATGATATAGACACAAGTATCTATATGTCTATATGTCAATATATCAATGATATAGACTTGTGTTTATGTGTGTGTGAGTGCATGTGTGTGTGTGAGAGAGTGTCCTATTACAATTACCATCAACTAATGCAATAAGTGAATGCTTCCTCATGTAGCTTTGATAAAATTTAAGTATGCAGTTATAAATAAGAACTTATTGTAATCTCTGTGATATTGGGTTAAAAAACATTTCAATATTAATATAGATACACATCAATTTTAAAACCAAAAATATCACATCCACTCACTGTAGATTTATTTTAGAAATGCAGGATTATTTTAACATCATTTTACAAACATAAAATGGAAAATAGTTGTTATTCCAGTCTAAACAAAAAAATAAAAATTACCACCACTCTTTATAGAATCTAGTAGAAAAATTGGAATGTTATCCTATTAAAGAAAAATGTGAATAACTTTAATATAAGTATGACGATAACACAATAAAGCTCATACTTGGATGAAATATAGAAATAATTGCCCTGAAATAGAAAAGGTACATATAGAAACTTTACGGTCATGGTCTTCCCGTTGTTCATTGATTTGCTCGTGTGGGTCCATTAACGTCTCCATCGTGAGACTTGTTGTTACTGTGTTTGGTATATTGAATACATCATGGGTAGCTTACCAGGCTTTGCCGTGCTGGCGAGATACTCTAGGTAGCTTGCCGGGTTCTCCGAGAGGGGCAGAGGAATCTAAGCTGGCTCTGCTGGGCTGACTGCACACCAGGTAAACACCCTACTGCTGTGCTATTGCTCCAGCCCAGAAACTTTACAGTAATTACTAAAACTTTATTTTTGTACATTTCAATTTGATTTGGTAAGGTCATTATTATTATTAGAATATAAGCTATTCTCTTTAAGATTATCAATTTATTCAATAGAATCCATATATTGCTGTACTAATTCTAAAGTTTATGCTTGCAATAATATAAATTTAGACTATTACAAATCTCTGTACGGAGGTTAGGTGAGAGTAATACAACACAGTTATGTTTTTCATCTGAAGTTTCTTTAATCCTGTAATGAAAAAAATACATAAATATGTTCGCACTTTTTAGCGGGAAACTCACTAGTCAGTAACATTTTCTGTGTAAAGGAATAAACTATAATATATTGAAAGTGGAAAAGATAATTTTCAAAAAATTTGGGTTCAGAAGGTTAACCACTCCATACTTTAATATTTATATGAAATATTAGTTAAAAACAATAAAAGATTAATAGAGCACATTTATATTCTCAAAATTATTTATTTTAATTCTGTAATCAGAATAATGGGACTGAAGCGATAGCACAGCCCTTAGGGCATTTGCCTTCCAGGCAGCAAACCTGGATTCGATTCATCCATCCCTCTCAGAGAGCCTGGCAAACTACTGAGAGTATTCCTCCTGCACGGCAGAGCTTGGCAAGTTATCAGTGGCGTATTTGATATGCCAAAAAACAGTAACAAGTCTCGCAATGGAGATGTTACTGGTGCCGGCTCAAGCAAATCAATGAACAATGGGACGACAGTGCTACCATGCTAATGAGAATAATGCATAAATATGTTTTCAGTTTTTAGCAGGAGAATCATGTTAATTAAAATTCTTATGAAATTTTATATTTTCTCTACACGTTAAAATAGTTAAAGCAAATAAAAAACTTACAGTTGCTTGAAAGTTGAACCATTTATTGACTTCCATGGATGGTGTATTCTGTCACGAAATATGTCAACCCAAATCGGAGGTAATATGATCTCCAAAAATTTCTATCCCAGAAATATACAATGTTTATGATGAGAAATGTTATTATTTTAAAAATGAAAGTAGTTGCTTTTTCAAGGGATTCTTCATTAAAAATTGAAAAATCAGTGCTAGATTTCACTTTGACACATAGAGATTATTACTGTTTTTCAAATTGCCTAATATTTTATGACTATTTTGCTTTTGAGTTAAATTGCTAGATATAAAACAATAGCGATTTTGTTCTGTTTCTTATTTAAAAAGGAAAATGAGGTGCGCATAATTTAATCATGTTGATAGAAATAACCACTAGATATTATATTTCCTGCTGCTTTGACATTCATTTCCCCAGACCTTGACACAAATTAATTGTAACATAAACAGTTTTAATCAAGATTGATTTTATAAAGAAACTAACAATATATTTTATAAGGGATTGGCAGTGAATAAATAAATATAATTGTGTGGATGTCCAAAATTATTTGTTTGGGGTCTACACCAACTTGTGCTAAGGGATCACTCCTGGAGGTACTAAAGGGTTACATATGGTACCAAGAGTCAAATTAGCATTAGTTTCCTCAAGGTCATAAGACTGTTCCTTAACCCCTGTACTATCTCTAACCCAACAACAGTTCTCATTCTCAGCAAGATAAAGCAAAGAACAATCCCTCTTTACTGAAAGAGTCCAAGAATCTGTTCAAGCTATTATAGACTTGATTTCTCTTTGTTAGTCCCTGCTAATAACATTATTAACTAAAATTCCAACGTAAAAGTTAAAGATCTCCGAAAGAGAAAGACAAAAAGTTTTCTCCAGAGTTATGAAACAACAGTTAAGGAAAAACATGACTATAGATCCCCCAACAGAAGACCTATACTTGCTGCTTCCCAACACCAAGCTATATAAAAGGTGGCTCAGGGCAGCCATTCTCTCTCTCTCTCTCTCTCTCTCTCTCTCTCTCTCTTTCCTTTCTGTCTCATATCTATCTATCTGTATGTCTCTCTCTTTTAACATTTTAATTTAACACCATGAAAGACACCCTTAGAAAGCTGTTCATGATTGGATTTCAGTCATACAGCGTTCCAACACCCATCCTTCCAACCGTGTACATTTCTCAGTACCAGTGTCCCCAGGTTCCCTCCAATCACCCCCAATCCCCTGCCTGCCTCTATGACAGGCACTTTTCTTCTCTCTCTCTCTTTCTTTCTCTCTCTCTCTCTCTCTCCCCTCTCTCTGTCTCTGTCTCTCTCCATTTCTGTCCTTCTCCCTCTCTCTCTTCTCTCTCTCAACTAACCACAAGTGTGTATGGGACTGAGAAGAAATAAGATAGATAAGAGACCAGTATGACAATAATAACTGGGAATGATCACGCTGGACAAGATCTGAGGGTTAAAAGTAGGTAAATAGATATTCTTAATGACCTTTCAATATCAATATTGCAGCCTTTCTCATTTATAAATCTCAATTTTAATCATTGAGTTTTACCAAATGCTTAAATTTTCAAAACAAACTTGTGCCTCTTTTACCTGCCTCATTTTTCTAATAAAAATAATAGATCTTGGAATTCATGTGCAAGTCAAGCAGCTTAATTAACAATTGACTAGATAGCAGTACTACATTAAAAATAGATTGACAAATCAATTAAACAAAGGATGAGGGGAAATGATTCCAAGTAATTTTATAAGGCCATCATTACCCTGTTAATGAAAAAAAAGACTAGGATAACCCTCAAAAAGAAAAAAAAACAGCATTTCTGATATACTGAGATGTGAAAGTTCTCAACAAAACAATATCTTTCAAATGCAACAGTATTTTTGAAAGATCACATATCATTGGCAAGCAAGTTTCCTCTAGAAAGTCAGGGGAAATTCAACCTACACAAAATTTTGCCATATAGTTGTTTATAGTGGCCTCTGTGAACCTTTGTATTTCTTTAATATTTATTGTAATATCCTATAATTTATAATGTATATTAGAAATTTCAGTCTTCTATATAAGTGTTATCAATGAAAAAAATACAAAAAAGATCCATTACTATCAACAATATTGTGAAGGCATTTGATAAGATCATTACCAATTTGTTAATTTTTGAAAAATGGTGACATCCTGGAATATAGTTCACTTTTAGGGTCCTTGTTTTGTAAATATGAAGTCATGGATTCAATCCCCAACATCTCAATATTATATTTATATATAAATAAAATAAAATATTGATAGAAGGGATGTAGCACTGTAAAACTGTCCTCCCGTTCATGGATTTGCTCGAGCAGGCACTAGTGATGTGTCCATTGTGAGACTTGTTACTATTTTTGGCATATCAAATACACCATGGGAAGCTTGCCAGGCTCTCCGAGAGGGATGGAGGAATAGAACCTGGGTCGGCCACATGCAAAGCAAATGCCGTACCCGCTGTGCCATCACTTCATAGAACAGACAATTTTTATGCGTGGCAATAAAAGGTAAGAGAATGTCAAACATTAGAATAAATTTGAGCTCAACTCTAGCCACATAGTTTTTTCCTTATTTTTGACTTGGAGCTCGCTCCTGGCTCTGCCCTGATGGATCAGTCCTAGGGGACCATATTGGGTACTGGGGATTGATGATGGGTCAGTGACATGCTAGGGAAGAGCCATCCAGGCTGTACCATCTAGCCAGCTCCAAATAATTTAGTTATTTTAGCTACAGCAATGTTAAGCACCTATCCTCCGACCTACTTTATGAGCACATGACGGTACACTGAAAGAAGTACTAAGAAAAAGCCAGGATTTCTACAGATATTAAATATCAGAGCAATGTTACATTTTGCGTGGTTAAGTGATAAAGCATGAAACAAAGGAGACAGAGCGAGTAAGAAGGAACGGCAGCTGAGAACACAGAAAAATCAGTTTTAGAAACAGGGGTCAGACTGCATGACTGGGCAGTAAGGCCACTAGGCAGCATTGTGGGAAGTGGTGGTGGCAGTGTATGGTCCTCATGCTCACACCCCTGTCCCACAGGAAAGAATCTGTTTGTGGCAATCTCCAGTGGTGCCAAGGACAAAACCTAGAATTCCTGTGTGCAAAGAAAACGCTCTAGTCCTCTAGCTATACCCCTAGCTGCCAGAAAATAAATGGAAAACTAATCACTTTCTGTTCTGAAAGATTCTCAAAGATGTATGGGTTAAGTAGGTAAAAAAAAAAACCTTGGCTCAAGAAATATCTCTGAAGAGATTTCTATCAATTGATTAAATGCGTATTGAAGGACCTAAGAATAATGCTGGTATTATTTATATTCATTTAAACACACTTCCAATGATGTATCTAGGATGTATCTAAGAATAATAAAAATACATACATAGCTAATGTCATACTCAGTGTTTAAAAATGGAAAGATTTTTCTTGAGAAACACACTAAATACAAATACAATTAAATGAATATGTCTGTGAACATTTCCATATCATTAAACACTTTGAATAATCCATATTAGAGTTGTAACAATTAATTTTATATGGGTGTATTTTCATTTTTAGGAAAATTATAATTTTCCAAATATACATACAATATGTAAATTGAATTAATATCCCAACGCTGAAGCAACCGTTGCTAAAAGAGAAAAATAATAGAAATACATATATTTATATTAAAATCATATATGAACAAAATGGCTTTCTAAAGAAGAATAATGAAAATTCAGATCACCACATGGGAGGGATTTGGTGAGAATGGTCTAATGGATTGTGCTGGACATATATGGCCTGGTGGTGGTGGGTGTGGTATGGCAATACTGTTTTCCAAATGTGTATAAATGTTTGGAAAACAGTCTATTATAATTTTGTATATAATGTCAGATATAATGTTATTTATAAGTATAATATGCAATATAAAATAACATTGTAAGAATAAAAATGTTTTATTTTGTTACTTAGTTTTGGTGGAGGCATTCCAACATGTGAACAGGAATCCCGAAGGCCCCTTCCAAATATTCTCAGCCAAGTAGATTGGGCAGATCAGTGGGAGAGCCTGTGGATGTTATGTTGCTCAGATTCTTTGGGACCAAAAATTATCAAGTGCCCAGAGACCTCTAGGCTGAATCCTTCAATGCTGGGTTAACTCTGTGGTTGAATTCAGAGTATACACATGCATTACTTATCTGAAATCCCAGTACTATCTTCCTGGCCCCATTTTTTCCTTGAATGTAAGCTTTTTCATTAAAATTGGAAACAAAATAAAACATCTATTATTATCACATTTGCTGGAGCGATAGCACAGTGGTAGGGCGTTTACCTTGCATGCAGCCAACATGGCCGACCTGAGTTCAATTCCTCCGCCCCTTTCAGAGAGCCTGGCAAGCTACCGAGAGTATCTTGCCCGCACGGAAAAGCCTGGCAAGCTTCCCGAGACGTATTCGATATGCCAAACACAGTAACAACAAAGTCTCCAATGGAGATGTTACTGGGCCCGCTCCAGCAAACCGATGTACAACGGGAGGACCGTGTCCAGACCGTTAAGTTGAATATAAGAAGTACTAGTCAAATCAAGTAGAAAGCACATAATAAATAAACAAGTAAAAATTAATAAGAAAAAGTAATAAGAATTCAAGTCAGGTGAGAGAGTTTAAGGCCCTCACTTGTAAAGCAGCAGACATTTCTACAGATACTGATGCAAATTCACCTTAAGTTTTATAGTTTTACTCAGAGTTTGATTTTATAAAGAAACCAACACAAGATTTTATAAAGGTTTGGCAGTGAGAAAATTAATAATAACTGGATGCCCAAAATGCAAATTTCTTCCCTGAATCTATTCTTTTCTTTCTTTGTTTTTGGACTACACGCAGCTCTGCTCAGAGATCACTCCTTGAGGTACTTGGGAGACATATGTGGTCCCAGGGATCAAACCAAGATTGGTTTCCTGTAAGACCATAAAGCCATACCTTAGCTTTATCTCTAAACCAAGTGCTCCCATTCTTCTTAAGGTAAAGCAAAGAACAATCCCTCTTTACTGGAGTTCGGCAATCTGTACAAGATGTCATAGACCTATTTCTATTTGTCAGTCCCTGCTATTAACTTTATTAGTTAAAATTCTGATGTAAAACTTCAAGGATCCTGAAAGAGAAAGACTAAACACTGCCTGCAGAGTTATGGAACAATACAGAACAAGATATCTAATCTACACCACCCAACAGAAGACGACAGGAGAGGACCTAGACTTACCACTTCCCAACTCCAAACTACATAACAGGTGACTCAGGGAAGCCACTCTCCTTTATGAATTCCAGTTTTGACTAGTAAATTTTACCAAATGCTAAAAGGTAAAGGTAAAAGTAAAGGCCCTCCCATTGATCGTCGATTTGCTCGAGCGGGCCCAGTAAAGTCTCCATTGGAGACTTTGTTGTTACTGTGTCTGGCATATCGAATACTCTCGGTAGCTTGCTGGGCTCTCCAAGAGGGGCGGAGGAATCGAACTCGGGTCGGCCATGTTGGCCGCTTGTAAGGCGAACGCCCTACCGCTGTGCTATCGCTCCACCAAATGCTTAAATCTTCAAAAACTAACTTATGCCACTCCCCAACCTCATTCTTCAAATTAAAAAGAAATAGATTGATAAATTGATCAAAGAAGAAAAGAATGATTCCAAGTAATTTTATAAGATCATCACTGCCCTGATAATGTAAAAAATGAGTAGTCTATCATGCAAAAAGCAGTATTTCTGATATATAGAGATGTAAATGTTCTCAACAAAATACCATCTTTTAAATTAAACAGTGTTTTTGAAAGATCATATATCATTGTCAAGAAAGTTTCTTCCAGAAACTCAAGGGAGGTTCAACCTACAGAAGTTTTGGCCATATAATTGTTCATAGTGCCTCTGTGACCATCTCTAGTTCTGAAAATTATTGTAATTATCCTATCATTTATGGGCTGCAGTGATAGCACAGCAGTAGGCCGTTTGCCTTGCACGCAGCCAGACCAGCTGAGTTGGGTTCAATTCCTCCATCCCTCTCGGAGACCCGGCAAGCTACCGAGAGGATCTCGCCTGCATGGCGAAGCCTGGCAAGCTACCCACGACATATTCAATATGCCAAACACAGTACCAACAAGTCTCAAAAAAATGG
Source organism: Sorex fumeus (assembly GCF_029834395.1). NCBI lineage: Eukaryota > Metazoa > Chordata > Mammalia > Eulipotyphla > Soricidae > Sorex > Sorex fumeus. The sequence continues at coordinate 58,705,989 of NW_026606060.1, forward strand.
AGACTGGGCCAGCTCGAGCAAATCAATGAACAACAGGAGAACAGTGTCACAGTGTCATCATTTATAATGTATATTAGATTTTTTACTCTTCTTTATAAGTTCTATCAGAAATCAAAAACACAAAGATTGTATAATGCTATCTATAATGCTGTGAAGGCATTTGACAAGATCATTACCAACTTGTTATTTTTTAGAAAATGATACCATCCAGGATATAGCTCAGTCTAAGGCCATTGTTTCATAAATATTAAGTCATGGATTTAACCTCCAACATCATAATATATATGTGATAAAATGAAATTTTTATAGATATGCCAAAAACAGTAAAAACAAGAATGGAGAAGTTAATGACACCAGCTCGAGCGAATCTATGAACAACGGGAGGACAGTGCTACAGTGTTTCCTAGGAATAGTAAATACACATATTATAGACATAGCTAATAAAAATTCAGAGTTTAAAAGCAAGAAGATTTTTTTGAAAAACACACTAAATAAAAACACAATTAAATTAATATGCCTGTGCATATTTGCATATCAGTAAATACTTTCAATAATCTGTATTAGAGTTATAGCAGTGAATTTAATATGGGCACATATTTGTTTTTTTATTTTTGGAAAATTTGAATATTTTTTCAAAAAATGTATATACAATATGTAAATTCATTTAACGTCCCAAGACTGCTAACAGTAAGTTAGCAACTTACTGTTGTTAACAGTACGTGACAAATAACAGATCTATATATATATAAATAGAATTATATGTGAACAGAAGTTCTTTCTAGAGAAGAATAATGAAAATTTCGATCACCACATAAGAGGGAGTTTTTGAAAATGTTCTAATGGATTGTGCTGACAAGTATTGGTCTGATTTTGATGGGTGTGGTATGATAATACTGTATTTCAAATGTGCATAAACTTTTGGAATAAGTCATATTATAACGTCCTATATAGTGTCATTTATAAGTCAAGTATAAAGTCATATAAATCAACATAGTTGCAATAAAAATGTTTCATTTTGTTGTTTATTTTTGGTGGGGCAATCCCAAAATGTGTTCAGGAATCCGGAAGGCCCCTCCCAAATATGCTCAGTCAAATAGATTGGCCAGATCATGGGGAGAGTCTGAGGGTGTGATACTACTTAGGTTCTGTGGGACCAAGGACTATTCAGTGTCCAGAGACCTCCAGACTGACTCCTTCAATGCTGAAAATGAGCAACTGAAGTGAAGTGTACCACAAACATGACCAAAGTAGATGTGATACACTTCTCCAATGGCATGCAGCATAGCTATTTTTAAAAAATGAAACTTTTAATATTTACACTGTAGCAATGTAGCACTATCCTCCCGTTGTTCATCGATTTGCTCGAGCGGGCCCAGTAACGTCTCTATTGTGAGACTTGTTGTTACTGTGTTTGGCATATTGAATGCGTCACAGGTAGCTTGCCAGGCTTTGCTGTGCGGGTGAGATACTCTCGGTAGCTTGCCGGGTTCTCCAAGAGGGGCGGAGGAATAGAACCCGGGTTGGCCAGGTCTGCTGTGTGCAAGGCAAATGCTATTGTTTCAGCCCTTAATATTTAAAAACAAAATAAATGAATTCCATGGAATTATGCACATGAAATGTCTGAATGAAAAACACAAATAGAAGATTTTACATATGTCCAAATTAGGAAGAAAATAATGCAGAGAAAACACAATGAAAAGACAAAGTATGAGGTAATGATGAGAAAACTATGGTTGTTTGAGAAGGTGGGGGAAGAAGAAAATCTGAAATCAGGTGAAAAAATAATTCTATGTTCTACCGACTTGGTTTTTTAAATTTTTTTATTCATTTTAGAAAATCTATTTTTCTATAATGTTTATAAGTAGATAATTTTGTTCATACTCTGATTTCAGTATCCAAGATTCTTATTTCACTTTTTGATAACAGAGTGAGTGAACATAACTGCCTTCTTTGAAACATGGAGTTTTCTTATGTCACTGGTGGACTGAAAAATGTGCTAATTTCTTATTGCACTTAAGAGCACACAATAACACTAGATTCATTTAAAACTAATTAAATCCACTTAAATGACCATAAATAGCAGTAATATGAGAAATATTATAATCATTAGTTAACTTAAATGGAAGAAAAAAATAAAAGTATTTGTGTAAAACATGTCATTCTGGAAAAAATTAAGAATAATAAACATGCATTATGACATGAAAGTAAAACTGCATGACTTAAATATTAATAGTCAATCTGTGGAGAGTATAAAATATACAATAAAATATGCAGAAATGAATAAGGATTAACTGAAATGTCTTTTGTAAAGTGGTCGAAACATTAAACTCTTACCATTTCTTCTTCGCTCTCTATATAAAGCAGGTTAGACTGGTGAGAAGCACAGGCCTTCACACTCTCATTCCATGTCATTTTTTCATCCGTTGTATAATAGCAATTGTTGGAATATGTAAATCCCTCAGGAGGACAATGAGCACAATGAGACACCAGAGAGTTACCTTGAGCTATTAATAGAAAAGTTGAATTATGAACAAGAAATAGATCTGCTACATGTGCATAGGTAAAAACATGCACATATACTACATACTCTGCACTGTCAGGACGTGATACACACAATGTACAACTCTCATGCAAAAACTCCCAGGAAGGGTCAGTTTCTTACCCCTAATTTTACTTGTTGATATAAGACAAATACCTCAGGAAAAACTTCCACTTTATATATCTACATTAGCCACAAATAACAATTTCCAAGGTTGAATAATTTATTTCACCATCACTTTTAGCTGTAAGATATTTGAGCCAAATTCTGTAAAAAATATTATAAGTTATTCTTTATATGTTGTTGCATACCAATTACATTTTATGAACTTTTATTTTCTTATTTTTTAACTATGATTCCTCTTAAATTGGTTAGCATTTCTACTTAGTCTAAGATATACAAATTATAAAATGTACTATTAAAACTTTGAAAATCAGTATTTACCCTTCTGGTTCCTTGTTTCATTAATTGTGGAAGAATTATTCTGCCTTAGATTCTGGGTAGCTAGAAGAAAATTAAAGAAAAACTATAAATATAAATTGATTCAAATATATCGCTATAACATTAGTTTCTTAGCTGACAATTTTTGTATTGTTAAAGACTAGAATGTAGCACTGTAGCACTGTCCTCCCGTTGTTCATCGATTTGCTCGAGAGGGCCCAGTAACGTCTCCATTGTGACATTTGTTACTGTGTTTGGCATATCGAATACATCTCGGGGAGCTTGTCACGCTTTGCCATGCAAGCGAGATACTCTCGGTAGCTTGCCAGGCTCTCCATGAGGAGCAGAGGAAATGAACCCTGGTGGACCAGGTTGGCCATGTGCAAGGCAAACGCCCTACCCACTGGGCTATCGCTCCGTACACGTTGGTGCTATAGTGGCGAGCATAGCTGCCTTCCACGCAGTTGACCAGGGTTTGAATCTTGGTCAACACAACTTGGCTAAAGATTAGAATAATATGCAATAAAATTGTGTGAAAATTAAAATTGTATTATTGAGGGAGGGTTTTAATTCTAAGAAGAGTATGGACAGAGAGACAATAGCAGAAAGAAGGAAAGAAAGAAGCAGAGAAAAGAGAAATAAAGCAAACCCCCAAAAAGTAAAGACAATTCAGACTCTGAATTCACATTCTCAGCAATCCTAGAAAAGAGTACTTTGAAACAAGATTAAGAGAAATATTGCAGGTGACTCCATGTAAAAAAATTAATTTTATTAAGAAATCAATATGAGAATAGTTTGAGTGGAAATATTTTAAAAGATTAAAGAAATGAAGTTACATCTCCCTCTGTATTTGGTTTAACAAAGTTAAAAAATTGCATTTCCCAATAAGGTATTTTTAATTTCCTAAATCATATTTTTATTATAAATTTAAATTAAGCAATCCACACTAGACTAAATAAACTTGCATTTAAAGGCGAGATCTGATTTTAATATTATAAAATCTATACTGAAGGCGAGTTCATCAGTAAAATTTCCTTTTTTAAGCTTGCAAAAATTTACTTACAATGAGTAATAAGCATTTGTAACACAAGGCACATCAAGACAAAGCAAATGATTCCCAGAACTCCAGCAATGAGCTTCTCTGGAGGTGACAATAATCCTATGGGGAGTGAAATGAAAACAAATTAAAAAGAAAGGAAAGATGTAAAGAAGAATTTAGAAGTGTGATTCTATTACCATTTTGGACTCTAGGTCCATTGCAATCTCTCTCCCAGAACTCTACATTGAATTTTTAGCAAGTATAAGCTCTATGATTTGTTCAACAATGCCTAAGCAAAATTAGTTCAGAACTCATATAAGAATATCATATTCCAAGTTAGGTCTCTGATTCTCAAAAATGAAAAATATTGAGTTTCCTCCCTTCTCTTTCCCAACACTCTGCAACCCACCTGCCCACTCTAGAACTGTTACATCCTATGTTTATATAACAGTTTACCTTTGCAGCAGTAGTTCTTGTCATTTCCCTGCAGAGACTGAGTAGCATTTCGAAGATTTAATTCTGCATAGCATATTTCTTGCTCTGTTTCTGAAGTGAAGCCTTTAGTACCTTTAGGGTTTTTTTGTTGCCTTTTTGACTTTTTAGTCAAATTTAGCTCTGCATACGTTGTTTTTTCGTTACTCATCTCTGCAGCTAAGTAATGCCAGGCACTGCGCTCTAAGGTAAATAGGTTTGAAGAAAAATAGTACTTTATCGCAAGGAGGTGGAACAGGAACTGGGCGGGGTGAGGGTACATAGTAGAGTTCATTCCGCAGTTGAAGAATCTACAGTTATTATAAATTCTTGGGTTCTTAAATGACAGTCTCATAACAAAAAATAAAGTAAAATAAAAACTTTATTTATTAAAATATTCTACAACTGACAATATTTTATTACTGAAACAATACAGATTTAAAATCTGTGAGGAATCAAGATTCTGAAAGTAATAAGCCTATTTATTTAAAGTCAGATTACATAGTAATGTTTTAATAACACAAGAATACTTGTGTTAAAAATAAAACTGTCATTTAAAAAGTCAGTGATGATTACCAGTATCTTGAAGTGTAATAATCAGTAAAGACACTTTATAATCTTTAAAATATGATAACAAAGTAATTGTTGAACAGCTTGATGCTGAAGTAGCAAAATGGCATACATTTCAATTTATTGCATTATGCACATTACATTTTAATTATTTACATATTTAACATCCTAAAAGTAATTTATTAGCAAATTATTAATAAGAGTTGGCAACAACTTCTAAATGTGTGAGAGTACAGAGAACTGGAGAAAAGATCTTAAGTTGACAAAATATACAAGATCAGGTAATACTGTCTCAAAAATTCTAAATCTGAACTTGCTATTTATCAATATTCATCTGATTATGGGTGGTTATCAACTATAGCAAATAATAATTGTTTAAAATGAATGAGGTACACACAAAAGGGATTTTCAAGTGTTCTTTCATTTATAATGTTGAAGATTTTAAGGAAAAAAATAAACAACGCTATGTTGTAAAATACTACATAACATAGTAAATTTTATTCAAAATATAAAACAATATAAAAGAAACCACAAATGTACTTACTTTAGATAAATGAGTTCAACAAATGAAAGTGTGGCTTACAAAAAACAATGTGGGTGCCAATTTCCAGAAATATCCTATGATCAGTGAAGTTCATTTCAGCTCCCTAAATGATTTAAATAATTCACATAAGGTAATTTAGTTTCCATCAACAGATCAGAGCACACCAAATTCATTCTGACTGTGAAACTTACTATGTGTGACTGACCTTTAAAGAGTCACTGAGCATCTAGTGACCTAGTTTACTAATGGAAATGGAAACAAGAATACATAAGATACAAAGTGCTAGCACTTAGCACCCCAGTAACTAGCTCCTGTGAAAGCTCAATATACAATTCATCTTGATTTTTATTTTAGCTACAATTGCAATGTTATGGTTCTGATTCATGCTGTTTATTAGATCGTCTAAGATAATTCATTATGTAGGTGTCACTCTTATCATTAGAGTACATCTATTCTGTAATGTTTCTTCAACTTTTAAAAAAGATTTTGATTTTAGTAAAGTTTAATATTTTTAGAGGCATGCACATACTATTTATTTTAATCAGCAGATTTTAGTTAATCTATGTGATAAGGAATTCTCTTAAGATTTTATCACACAAATATATTTATTTTACTGATCAATCAATAAAGGTTGTTTAAAATGTAAAATAAGATCATAGGAAAAATCACATTGTATTGAGTATAAAACCCTAAAGTAATGATCATTTTCATGATGTTTGTAAATTTTAAATATTATGATTTGAATTTTATTGATTTACAAACTCAAATATATGAGTGTGCATTCTTGACTAATTTCTGATATCTGATAATTTCAAAACTTCAAGAAATCTTCCAAGATATTTCATATTTTGTGGATACATTATAACAAAAATTATCCAAATAAAAATCACCAGTTCCCTACTTTGATTTGTTATTACTATATTGGAAAGCCATTGCTAAACAAATATCACTTTTTATTTCCTAGTGAATAAGGCCAAAATGGAAAGACAGGAGAAAAAGGAGTATGTAACTTCAATAGCCAGGCACTTGCTATCCTTTAGTTAGGAGGTCAGGCTATGATCCTAAAATATGTCTTCTATAGTTGGGTAGTAAATGAAAAGCTTTGAACCTTAAAATTATGAGTAAGAATAAACAGTGTCTGTGGTCTTCACAGACTGCCCTTCAAAAACTCAGAGTGAAGTAATGGAAAAAGTAGATTGCTCAATAAGCTGTCATTTCATGTTTGAACAGCAAATTCTCAGAGACTAGTTCAAAGTAAATTTATCCCATCAAATAACTGCAGATTTAGGAGAGTTTGGGAAGGCCAATCTGTTGAAAGGACAAATGAACTTCTAGATTATCCATTTCAAAGTCCTCTAAGAAATATACTTTATATTCTACAGGAATTCACAAAACTTGATTATTCATATTGTTAAATTGGTCTATCTCAGTCATAAATACTAAGAACATAGTATTTTGTCTATTTGATTTTTGTTTGGGGGCTACTTCCAGTAATACTTAGGGGTTATTCCTGCCTCTGCACTCATGAATCACACCTGGCAGGGCAAGGAGGACCATATGGAGTGCCAGTGATCGAATCCTGGACAGCTCCATACAGGACAAGCAGCTTATCCACTGCACTATCACTCTGGCCCCAATACTTAGTGTATTTGAAAGTCAACTCTATAGAAACAGGATGTTAAATCTTATCATTGCATACATATTGTCTTCACATTTACATCATTTACTTTTTTATAAAAAATCTTCTAAAAGTGACAATGCCATTATCAACAGGTATTTATAAAGTTACTTGTCACTATTCTGAAAAATTACTAAATTTTCATGACACTCAGTTCATCATTTCTGAAATCATGTGTCTGCATCACTGCCTTAGTCTTTGCTTTCAATTTTATTCCCCTCAAATAAAAGATTTAATCTGATGATACCTCAAATAAAAATAAATGCACATTTAACATATTGTGATCCAATAATACCATAAGTTGTCCTTTTTTGAAACAGCTTGCACATCTTTTATTTTCTATAGAAATTTCTTTTCAGGAAGACTTTTCCCCCACTTTATTTAAAAAACATATTTTACAAAGTTGTTCATGAAGATTTGTCATTGGCAATCAATATTCCAAAAACAATCTCACCACCATTGTCACCTTCCTTCCACCATTGTCTCGATTTTCCTAATCATTACTCAAGCCTGCCCTTGAGCAGGCCCAGAATAATTTATTTTATATTGCTTGTTACCAATAAATGGTGAATGGTGTGATAAAAAAAATGTATCGCTGTCAAAAAAAATTTGTGTACATTACATCTCACTATGGGGATTTTAAGTCCTTGACTGAGGATCTACTAAGCTGTTATTGGAAGGTAAACTTCTATATATAAATTTTGTTAGCCAGGATTTGTTGGCTTCTATTTTATATTCCAATTCAAACTGGTATGCGACTACTGAGATGTATGTAGAGTTTTGAGGTTTGGGGAAAGTTATTGTTATTGTTTGGGGGCCACACTTGGCAGTGCTCAGGGATTACTCCTGTCTCTGTACTCAGGAATTACTACTGAATGTGCTCAAGGGACCATATGGGATGCTAGAGATCGAACCCAGGTAGGTCAGCTGTGTGTAAGAAAACACCTTACATTCTGTACTATGCTTGGCCTTCCCCCCCACCCAAAAAAAAACCAGCTCCCGGAAGAGAACAGTACAGTCTCCTGCCTCCACGCCTGGCTGCCCTCACCGGGGCCCCTTCGGCTCCGGCAGCCGAAGACATCCAGGACCAGTCACCACCATGCTGAGACCACTCTTCGCACACATGAAGGTACTGGCAGAGGGACAAAGCCACGTGGGTTCTGGGGCCGAGATCTCCAAGCCTACTTGGATTGGTTACGAGCATCCTCCACCCAGATCCTCCAAATTCCAGGAGGCGGGGGTCACACCCACCAACTGGCCCCCTGGCACCGTTTAATCCCACCAATAGCCAAGACTCAGAGACTATAAAAACCAGCTCCCAGAACCGTGTGGCCGCGAATGCGGACATCTTATTATGACATCTTATTATCTCATTCCTACTTTGGACAAACTGGCAGGCTACCGAATGTAGCCTTCCCACATGGCAGAGTCTGGCAAACTCCCCGTGGCGTACCCAATATGCCAAATACCAGTAACAATGATGGGTCTCATTCTCCTAAAGAGCCTTGAATATAATCTCAAGGCTGAATGAAGGAGACGTTACTGGGGCCTGCTCGAGGCAATCGACAAATAACAGGATGGTCGTGATTCATCATTCGTGATTCTGTACTATCTCTCTGGCTTGTATTGTACTCTATAGATGCAGTGTGGCTGAGAATGTGGCCACATGCACCAAAAAAATAGAGAATACTTAACTGGGCAATCTAACAACAAGGCTGGTAGATAATCTTGCATGGCAGTGGCAGTGGGGCATCAAGAGGACCTTTTTTTAAAAAAAAATCAAGATAACAATACTCTAATTCAATTACATATTTAGATATCCTAAGTATCTATTTTTATGAAGCATATACATATACTTATTTATATATCATTGTAATCTTTTTTATCTTTAAATTCTGTATGTCAAAATAGTTCAGGTAAAGTGATCATTTTCTTAGATTGAATTGAATTTAATAACAAAGACGACGCCCACAGATAGAATTGGCTGTCAGCAAAGCACAGTAATTTTATTGGAAACCAAGTGACCTTTATCGTCTGGAAAAAAAATGCTTATTTAATATGTTATATCCTAGGCACTGATTAGAATATCTGCTTTATCTGTAAGAAACCAAATACAGTATTCTAACTTTTTTGGATATTAATCCAAAGTGTTTTAGGCTTCATCAGTGAATTGCCCCTTTTCCTCCTCCCAGAGAAGCTTATTGTGCTTTTGCTAGCATCCCTAATTTAGTTCAAGTTTATCTTTAACCTTTCCTTTGTATTTTACCTCTCGTTGTCTCAGTTCCTCCAACTCAGTCTTGATTACTTAAAAGTCAAAACTTTCTGGTAATTCTGAACTTTGTATTTGTACTGCTTTATATTTGAAGTACTGTGTATTTGTACCTGTTTTCTATTTCCCCTATAGTCTTTTTATATTTGACTATAAAGCAACGTTCTATGGTTAAACACAGAAAGACCAATAATGCTATGCTCCTAATATTTGGGAGTTGATTAAATCTGAAATATATCTACTCCTGGGCATAATTACTTGGTCATTTTCTCATTGCAAGACAGCAACAACCACTGGAACTTTTTATTTCTTTTTCTTCTTAGCAGTTCTATCCATGTAGATATAAAAATGTGGCTTTTTTCTTAATTTTGTTATTATGGTAAAATTGTTTTCAATAATGTTTATGCTTTAGTTGCATGTCATGGCAGGACATTTACCACCAAAGTGTCAAAATTATCTCAACACTTTCACTAAGTGCAAAATTTGGAAAAATCTTAGATTTTTCTTCTCCTCTTTTTTCTTTAGGCAAAGAATTTAGTCTGAAATAATGTTTATTCGTAAGATACATCCACATATTCCCATGTATTTCTTTGCAATTCTTCTTTAGAAAAATATAGCTTTTCACTTTTTAGCACGTGTCTGTCTTTATCTAAATCTTTTTTATATTTTTATAAATTGGAAAACTTATGATAGTAATTCTACGACTGGTTAGATGATTTAGTTCTTAGTGCTACTGTGTTTTGATCATAAATGGTAAAAGCAATGTTTGAATGTTTACATTATGATACAATTGGACTTATAGGTTAATATTATTGATATAATTAACAATTATAAGTTGTTCTGTGTACACGGTATTAAAATCCTGATTTGTTGTGTCGTCGACAATTTTTCTAATCTTTTGGTTTTATTTTTCTTTTTTTCAGTATTTATGCTCAACCTCAGGGCTGGAGTGATAGCACAGTGGTAGAGCATTTACCTTGAGTGCAGCCAGTCCGGGCGAGTCCGGTTCGATTCCTCCACCCCTCTTGGAGTGCCTTGCATGCTACCGAGTGTATTCAATATGCCAAGCACAGTAACAGGAAGTTTCACAATGGAGACGTTACTGAGCCCGCTCGAGCAAATCGATGAACAACGGGAGGGCAGTGTGTAGCAGTGTGTGTGTGATCAACCTCAGAGAAACACATGCAGAGCAAGTGCCAGTAATTTCCCAGTTTTCTTTTTTATGGTGAAATTCTCTTTTAAAATATTAGGATCTAAAATTATGCTTAATATGATTTAAATCTTTATGATTTTATTAACATTTGTTTTGTGTTCCAGCATTTGGCTCATCCTGGAGAATATGATATGTTCACTGAGAAGAATATTTATTCAACATTTTTTAAAAATTTTTATTAGTGTAACGCCATGAGGTAAAGTTGTAGACTTACAAATTTTTGTGCTTGGATTTCAGTTATACAATGATCCAGTACCCATCTCTCCATCATTTACATTTTTTAAAAATTTTTGATAGTGAAACACCATAAGGTACAGTTGTAGATTTACTAATTTTTGTGCTTGGGTTTCAATTGTACAATGATCAAACGCGCATCCATCCACCAGTGCCCATTTTTCACCACCATGTGTCCCAGTATCCCTCCAACCCCCAACCCCCATTTCACCCAGCCTCTGTGGCAGGGTATTCCCTTTTGTTCTCTCTCTCCTTTTGGGTGTTATGGTTTGCAAAAGAGGCATTGAGTGGCAATCATGTTTGGTCTATAGTCTACTTCCAGCATGCTTTTCCCACCCTGGGAGGAGCCTCCCAACACCCTTTATTTAGTGTTCCCTTCTCTATCTGAGCTCCCTTTTCCCCTAGAGTGTGTGGCTGGCCTCCAAGCCATGGAGCAAAACTCCTGGTACTAATCTCGTCCACTTTCGGGTGTTAGTCTCCTATATTTTTACTTTATGTTCTCCAGATGAAAGCAATCTTTCTATGTCTATCCCTCTCTTTCTGACTCATTTGGTTTGACATGATACATTCCATGTAGTGCCACTTGTATGTAAATTTCATGACTTCATCTTTTCTAACAGCTACATAGTAATCCATTGTGTAGATGTACCAAAGTTTCTTTAACCAGTCATCGGTTCTCAGGCACTCAGGTTTTTTCCACATTCTGGCTATTGTAAAGAGTGCTGCAATGAACAAACAAGTACAGATGTCACTTCTACTATACTTTTTTGCCTCTCTGGGATATATTCCCAGAAGTGGTAATGCAGGGTCAAATGGGAGCTCGATTTCTAATTTTTTGAGAATCGTCCATACTGTTTTCCAGAAGGGCTAAACCAGTCGGCATTCCCACTAGCAGAGAAGAAGGGTCTTTTTCTCGCCACATCCATGCCAGCACCGATTGCTTTTGTTCTCTTGGATGTGGGCCAGTCTCTGTGGTATGAAATGATATCTCATTGTTGTTTTGTCTGCATCTCCCTGATAATTAGTGATGTAGCGCATTTTCTCATTTTAGCCATTCAGATTTCTTTTTGCGAAAGTTTCTGTACATTTGTCTATTTCTATTTTCACCTACTTGGCCTGTGGCATGACATCTTTGAAGATACCATTAGCTTTAATATCATGGAGGGTTTTGCCAACTTTGTCTTCAATGAACTTTATGAATTTAGGTCTGATGTTGAGGTCATAAATCCAATTTGATCTTACTTTTGTGCATAGCATTAGGCTGTGATTTGAGCCCATTTTTTGCATGTAGCCGTCCAGTTTTGCCAGCACAATTTATTAAAGAGGCTTTTCCTGCTCCATTTCACTTTTCTTGCTCCCTTATTGAAGATTAGATGATCATATGCTAGGGAGGAGATATCAGTATATCCAACTCTGTTCCATTGGTCTGCAGTTCTACCTTTGTTCCAGTACCATGCTGTTTTAATTATTACTGCTTTGTAGTAAATCTTGAAGTTGGGGAGGTTGATTCCTCCCATATTCTTTTTCCCAAGAATTTCTTTAGCTATTTTTGGGGGCTTATTGTTCCATATAAATTTCAGAAGTGTTTGCTCCATTTCTTTGAAGAATGTCATGGGTATCCTTATAGGGATCGCATTGGATTTTTACAGTGCTTTGGGAAGTATTGCCATTTTGATGATGTTGATTCTCCCCATCAATGAACAGGGAATATTTTTCCATTTCCTCGTGTCCTCTTTTATTTCCTTATGTAACCTTTTGTAGTTTTCTTTGCACAGGTCCTTTACTTCTTTAGATAAGCTGATACACAGGTACTTGATTTTCTGGGGCAGAATTGTGAATGGGATTGTTTTCTTCATGTCACTTTCTTCTCTTTCACTATTTGCATATAGGAAAGACATGCACTTTTGGATATTGATTTTATAGCCTACCAATTTACTATATAAGTCTATTGTTTCTAGGAGTTTCTTGGTAGAGGTTTTAGGGTTCTCTAAGTATAGTATCATATCATCTGCGAATAGTGAGAGCTTCATTCCTTCCTTCCCTACCTGAATGCCTGTAATATCTTTTTCTTGCATAATTGCTATTGCAATTACTTCCAGTACTATATTGAACAGTAGTGGAGAGAGTGGGCATCCTTGTCTCATCCCTGATCTTAGAGGGATGGCTCTCAGTTTTTCCCCATTGAGGATGATGTTTGCTGTAGGTTTGTGGTAAATGGCTTTAACTATATTGAGGAAAGTCCACTCTATCCCCATTTTGGCAAGGGTTTTCATCATAAATGGGTGCTGAATCTTGTCAAATGCTTTCTCTGCATCTATTGATATTATCATATGATTTTTATCTTCTCTTTTATTGATATGATGGATTATGTTGATTGATTTCCGAATGTTGAACCATCCTTGCATCCCTGGGATGAATCCCACATGGTCATGGTGTATGATCTTTTGGATGAGTTGTTGAATTCTATTTGCTAGTATTTTGTTGACAATCTTCACATCCGTGTTCATCCAGGAAATCGGCCTGTAGTTTCCTTTTCTTGTGGTGTCTGTTTCCTTTTTGTATTAGAGAGATATGGGATTCATAGAAACTGTTTGGGAGAGTTTCTGTTTTTTCAATTTCCTGGAGAAGCTTGAGAAGGACTGGCAATATTTCCTCTTTAAATGTTGGGAAAAATTCGCTAGTGAATCCACTTGGACCCGCGCTTTTCTTTTTGGGAAGACTTTTGATTACAGTTTGAATTTCCTTGACGTGAATAGGTCTATTCAGGTACTCTATGTCTTCTTGATTCAGCTTTGGGAAATAATAGGAATCCAGAAATTTATCCATTTCTTCTAGGTTCTCTTGTTTCGTGACATATAGACTTTCAAAGTAGTCTCTGATGTTCTTTTGAATTTCTTTGGTTTCTGTTGTGATATCCCCATTCTTATTTCTGATTTGATTTATTAGGGTTCTCTCTCTGTTTCTTTGTGAATGTTGCTAGTGGTTTATCTATCTAAGAACCAGATCTTGGTTTCATTGATCTTTTGGATTGTTTCTTCGGTTTCCATGTCGTTGATTTCTGCTCTAAGTTTTGTGATCTCTTTCCTTCTGCCCAATTTGGGCTCTTTCTGTTGATCCTTTTCTAAGATCCTGAGCGGTGAAGTCAAGTTGATTATGTGCATCCTTTCTTCTGTCCTGAGATATGCTTGCAGAGCTATAAATTTTCCCCTTAAAATGACTTTCGCTGCATCCCATAAGTTCTGGTAGCTCATGTCTTCATTCTCATTTGTTTCCAAGTATCTTTTGATTTCATCCTTGACTTCTTTCCTGTTCCACTCGTTGTTAAGCACTGAGTTGTTTAATTTCCAGGTGTTTGATTTGGTTCTCCGTGTCTGTGTGTAAGTCATTTCTATTCTCAGTGCATCGTGGTCTGAAAAGATTGTTGATACTCTTTCTATCTTCCTTATTCTATTTAGGTATGTTTTGTGGTCTAGACATGGTCTATTTTGGAAAATGTTCCATGCGCACTGGAGAAAAATGTGTATTCTTTCTTTTTGGGGTGTAAAACCCTGTGTAGGTCTATAAGCCCTTTCTCATCTATTTCTTCTTTCAAAGCCAATGTTTCCTTACTGAGTTTTGTTCCTGTTGATCTATCCAGAGGTGATAAGGTGATGCTGAAATCTCCTGCTACTATTGTGTTGCTAGCAATGTAGCAGTTAGCAGTTGCTTTAAATATTTAGTTGTTCCCTCATTAGGTGCATATACATTTAAGAGTGTGACTTCTTCCTTTTGTATGTATCCTTGATGAAGAGAAAATAGCCTTCACTATCCCTTCTAATCTTTTTCAATGAGAAATTAATGCTGTTGGATACTAGTATGGCCACCCCAGCTCTTTTGAGGGAGCTGTTTGCTTGCAGGATTGTTTTCCATCCTTTCACTTTGAGTCAGTGTTTGCTCTGACTGTTGAGATGAGTTTCTTTTAGGCAACAGAATGTTGGGGTCTGTCTCTGAATCCATTTTGCCACTCTGTGTCTCTTAATTGGTGAATTTAGACCATTGACATTGAGAGAGATTATTGTTATGGGATTTTGTGTCATCTTTCTGTAAAGGTTTATTGTGGTTGTAGGGTCTCTCTTGTCTTATAGTAGACCCTTTAGCCCTTGTTTTAGGTTTGGTTTTGAGTCTATAAAGTTACTGAGCTTCTGTTTTTCTAGAAAATGGTGTACTGTTCCTTCGATTTTGAGTGAGAGTTTAGCCGGATAGAGTATTCTTGGTGAAGCATTCATTTCAGTGAGTTTTTTTTCACTATACCTCACCACTGCCTTCGGGCTTGGAGGGTTTCCTCTGGTAGATCTGCTGTGAATCTAAGGGGTGCTCCTTTGTTTGTGATTTCCTTCTTTGCCCTTGTTGCTTGCAGTATTGTATCTCTATCGGCAGCATCAATCATTCTAACTATGGTATGTCTTGGAGTGTTTTTGTTAGGGTCTCTTTTAGCTGGTACCCTTCTGGCTCCTTGAACCTGAATGGCTGCATTGTGGAGCTCTGGAAAATTTTCAGCAATGATTTCTTTCCCCGTGTTTTTTTTTGGTTGGGATTATTTCCCTGAGCTTCTGGAGTCCAATGATTCTAATGTTGTTCCTCTTCAGCTGCCGTCATTCTATTGTTAAGAGAAGAGACTGAGTTTCTGATTTCATCTACAGAACCTTTTAATAGTGACATTTCTGCTCTCATTTCTTCGCGTAATTTGTCGATTTTTTCTGTCATGTTGCTGGATGTTTCTCTGACTGTTTCATTGAGTTGATTGAACATCTTCATGACTTTTTATCTGAATTCTATGTCAGAGAGTTCCCCTATGTGAGCAGTATTGAAAGAGTCTTCTAGATTCTTTTCGTTGTCCTCCCCTTGCGGTGGGGATTTGCGTTGTTTCTTCATATTTCTGTGTAGGTTGGGGACTAGGTTCCTTGGGGACTAGGTTCTTTAGAATAGCTAAACTACCTGCGGCCTTGTAAGCATTATTTTAATACAAGAAAATATAGCAAAAAATTAAAATAAAATTCATACTTGGGATAAAATATAGAAATTATTTCACTAAAATAGAAAAGGCACAAATGAAAACTTTAAGGTAAGTACAAAAACTTTTTTTTGTATACTTCAATTCTATTTGGTAAGTTCATTCTTAAATGCAAAATGCAAAATGATTGTCATAAGAATGTGTAGACATTCTGCTATTCTCTTTATGATTATCACCTTATTTAATAGAATCCATATACAGCTGTACTAATTCTGAAGTTTATGCTTGCAACAATATGAATTTGGAGAATTGCAAAACTGTGCATTCAGTCTAGATATGAATAATAAAGCACAGTTATATTCTTCAGCTGGGTATTCGTTAATGTTATAATGGAAAAAATGCATAAATATGTTATCATTTTTTAGCGGGCAACAGACTACACAGTAACATTTTCTGTGTAAAAGGAATAAACTAATGTAATGAAAGTTGAAAACAGGTGATTTTTTAAATTTTTTTTGGAAAAACAACTACTTCATACTTTAATATTTATATAAAAATCATTAACAAACAATATTTTCTTCGTGCTATAATTTAACAAATTAAGATTACTATGAAATCTTATATTTTCTCTATACAGTAAAATAGTTAAATAAAAAACTTAAGTTAGTTTGGAAGTTGAACCATTTATTGACATCCATGGCTGTTGTCTGTTGTTACAAAATATTCCAACCCAAGTCTTAGGTAATATGGAGGCCAGGACTTTCTATTTGAAAATATATAATGTCCATGATGAGTAATTTTGTTACATTAAAGATGCAAGAAGTTGTTTTTTCAAAGAACTCCTAATTTGAAAATGAAAAGACAGTGCTATAGTTTTATTTGACAGATGTAGAAAATATTAATTATTCCATATTGCCCAAAATTTTTTCAATTTTTGCTTTTGATTCAAACTCTTAGATATTTAAGATTATGTCTGGGTCTATTTTTTATTTAACAAGGAAAATGAAGTGCATAATTTATCTACGCTGATAGAACATATTAAATATTATATTTTCAGATACTGTGACATTGGGCTGTAGCGATAGCACAGCGGGTAGGGTATTTGCTTACATAACGCCCACCAGCGTTTGATTCCCCACCCCCCCTTGGAGAGTCCAGCAAGCTACCAAGAGTATCTTGCCCTCACAGCAAAGCCTGGCAAGCTCCCCTTGATTTATTTGATATGCCAAAAACAGTGACAACAAGTCTCACAATGAAGATGTTACTGGTGCCCTCTCAAGCAAATGGAGGAAGAATGGAAGGACTCTGACTGTGACATTCATTTCTCCAGATACTGACACAAATAAAACTTTAAGTTTTATAGTTTTACTCAGTTTAATTTTATAAAGAAACTAATGTAAGATTTCATACACGATTGTCAGTGAGAAAATAAATAATAACTGGATGCCCAAAACGCAAATTTCTGCGCTGATCCTATTCTTTTCTTTCTTTGTTTTTGGACTACACCCAGCTGTGCTCAGAGATCACTCCTCGGAGTACTTGGGGACATATGTGCTCCCAGGGGTCTACCAGGATTGGTTTCCTGCAAGGCTGCAAGACCATACCTTAGCCTTATCTCTAAACCAAGTGGTCCCATTCTTAGCAAGATAAAGCAAAGGACAATCTCTCTTTACTGGAGGAGTTCAGAAATCTGTACAAGATGTCATAGACTTACTTCTCTTTGTTAGTCTCTGCTACTAACATTATTAGTTAAAATTCTAATGTAAATGTTTAACAGATTCTGAAAGAGAAAGGCATAACATTGTCTCCAGAGTTATGGAACAACAAAGATAAAGTGTCTGATCTCCACCACCCAACAGAGGAGGACAGAAGAGGACCTAAACATGCTACTTCACTACTCCAAGCTTCCTAAGAGTTCAGTCAGAGAAGCCACTCTCATTTATAAATTTCAATTTTAACCATTACATTTTACCAAATACTTAAATCTTCAAAAAAAATTTATGCCACACCTCCACCTCATTCTTTAAATTAAAAAAAAAGACTGATAAATTGATCAGACAAAGAAGAAAAGAAAGGAACGATTACAAGTAACTTTATACGATCATCATTACCCTGATAATGAAAAAAAAAAGACTAGTATATCACACAAAAAAACAGTATTTATTATACATAGAGATGTGAAAGTTCTCAAAATAGTACTATGTTTCAAATTAAACAGTGTTTTTGAAAGATCACATTATCATTGTCAAGAAAGTTTCTTCCAGAAACTCAAGGGAGATTCAACCCACACAAATTTTTTGCCATATAATTGTTCTCAGTGCCTCTGTGACCCTCTCTATTTTTCTAAAAATTATTGTAATTACACAATTATGTAATCCCATCAACGACCAAGACTCAGAGACTATAAAAACAGCTCCCGGAAGAGAACAGTGCTGTCTCCAGCCCCCGCGCCTGGCTGTCCTCGCCGGGGCCCCTTGGAGGGGAGTGGGTTGAGCTTTCCTCCCCACCCCGACCAGGGCTCCGGCAGCCAAAGACCTCCAGGACCAGCCACCACCATGCTGAGACCACTCTCCGCACACCTGATGGTACTGGCAGAGGAACAAAGGCAAGCGGGCCCCGGGGCTGAGATCTCCGAGGCTACTTGAATCACGGCTGAGCATCCTCCACCCAGATCCTCCGAATTCCAGTAGGCGGGGTTCACATCCACCAACTGGCCCCCTGGCACCGTGTAATCCCATCAACGGCCAAGACTCAGAGACTATAAAAACCAGCTCCCGGAACCGTGCGGCCGCGACATCTTATTATGACATCTTATTATCTCATTCCTACTTTGGACAAACTGGCAGGCTACCGTTTGTAACCTGCCCACACGGCAGAGTCTGGCAAACTCCCCGTGCCGTACCCAATATGCAAATACCAGTAACAATGATGGGTCTCATTCTCCTAAAGAGCCTTGAATATAGCACTTTCTTAAAAATCTCAGGGCTAGGATGAAGGAGACGTCACTGGGGCCTGCTCGAGGCAATCGGCGAATAACAGGATGGTCGTGATTCGTGATTGTAATTCTTTATCATTTATAATGCATATTAGAGTTTTTAACTCTTCTCTATAAATTCTATCAATGATCAATATGACAAAGATTGTATTTTATTACCCATAATGCTGTGAAGGCATTTGACAATATTATTACCAATTTGTTATTTTTTAGAAAACAGTACATTCTGAAAATATGACTCAGTTCTTAGACCATTGTTTTGTAAATATTAAGTCATGTATTTAACCTTCAATATAAAAATATATGCAACAAAATAAAATATTGATAGAAGGTACATACCTAGGAACAATAAAGACACATACTCTAGACATAGCAAGTAAAAACTCAGTGTTTAAAAGTGAAAAGATTTTTTTGAAAAATACACTAAATACAAACACGATTAAATGAATATGTCTGTGCACATTTGCATATCTGTGAACACTTTGAATAATCTATATTAGAGTTGTAGCAGTGAATTCAATATGGGCACATATTTGTTTTTATTTTTGGAAAATTCAGATTTTTTATAAAAATGTATATATACAATATGTAAATTCAATTAACATCCCAACACTGAAGCAACTGTTGCTAACAGTAAGTGAAAAAATAACAGATCTATGTATCTTTATAAATAGAATCATATCTGAACAGAAATCCTTTCTAAAGAAAAATATTGTAAATTTATATCACCACATGGGAAGGAGCTGTTGAAAATGGTCTAGTGGATTGTACTGGATATACATTGTCCTGGTGATGATAGGTGTGGTATGATAATACTGTATTCTAAATGTTTCAAGTGTGCATAAACTTTTGGAATAAGTCGTATTATAACATCCTATATAATGTCAATTATATGTCGAAAATAAAGTTGTAGAAATCACAATTAACAGAATGTTTTATTATGTTGTTTATTTTTTATACAGGAATCCCAAGATAATGCTCAGGAATTCCGAAGGCCCCTCCCAAATATGCCCAGCCAAGTAGATTGGGCAGATCATCAGGAGAGCCTGAGGATGTTATACTACTTAGGTTCTATGGGACCAAAGATTATCTAGTGCCCAGAGGGCTCCCGGCTGACACCATCAATGCTTTTTAACCATGAGATTGAACCTGAGCAGTATATATGCATGACTTTTGCTGAAATCCCAGTAGCATCTCTCTGGCCCCATTTTTCTCTTCAATTTAAGTTTTCCTATTAATATTGGGAATAAGATGAAATTATCTCTTATTACTACTTTTATTTAGTTGGATATTAGATGTATTAACCAGATCAAATAGAAAACACATAATTAATAAACAAAAAAAGTAATAAGAATTAAAGTAGGATAAGAGAGATGAAGATACTCGCTTGTAATGCAGTTGACCCTGGTTAGTCTCTGGCATTACAAAGATCCCGAAGCACAGCTAGGGGTGATCCCTGAGCACAGAGCTAGGAATAATCCCTGAGCACCAGTAGGTGTTACCCAAACATCCCCTTCAGAAAAGTATTCAATCCATTCTTATGTGCAAATTATATGATAGTATTACTCAATAGTCTTAAAGTAAAGTAAAAGTAAAGTAAATGTCCTCCCATTGATCATCGATTTGCTCGAGCGGGCCCAGTAACGTCTCCATTGGAGACTTTGTTGTTACTATGTCTGGCATATCGAATACATCATGGGGAGCTTGCCAGGCTCTGCCGTGCGGACGAGATACTCTCAGTAGCTTGCTGGGCTCTCCGAGAGGGGCGGAGGAATCGAACTCAGGTCGGCCATGTTGGCTGCATGCGAGGCAAACGCCCTACTGCTCTACAGAAGCATTCAGTGGGCATAGAACATGAATGGTTATAGAAATATTTTTTTTAAAAAAAATTCTATTTACAATTGAATACAACAATTAACAAAGGGATAAATGCATAAAATGTGTTGAAAAAACTTATGAAATTAATACAGGACACTAATGACAATGGAAAAAACATTAAAAGATGTAGGAGTTTGAACTGGAGAGATTGTAGTGGTTAAGATGCTTGAATCCCACGAATCAGTTCCACTTTAATCTCAGCACTAAATTCAATCCTCCAAGATCTGCCAGGAATTAATTCCTGAGGACAGAATCAGGATACCTTAAAGTTCTCAAGACTTCCTACATAAACAAAATTGGTGAGAAGATAGTTTTGTATGCAGATAGTGAAAATTTATATATTAAAACTACCATTTTACTGAAAGCAACATGTAAATTTAATGCAATTTTATTAAAAATTACAAAAATGTGAAGATTTTTTGGTTTTGTGGTGCTGGGTAAATCATGTGCAGTGTAAGTCAAGCATCTTACCTGCTGTACTGCCTTTTTAGTACCAACAATTACATTTTTAGGACATAGGACAAAAAGTACTGATGCTTACATAGAATCATAAAAAAAGTCTTATATGGGTATGGAAATTCTAAGAATTAAGATCTAAGATGTTAGGGCTGGAGTGATAGCACAGCGGGTAGGGCGTTCGCCTTACAAGCGGCCAACATGGCCGACCCGAGTT
This sequence comes from Sorex fumeus, assembly GCF_029834395.1. Taxonomy (NCBI): domain Eukaryota; kingdom Metazoa; phylum Chordata; class Mammalia; order Eulipotyphla; family Soricidae; genus Sorex; species Sorex fumeus. The sequence continues at coordinate 58,727,523 of NW_026606060.1, forward strand.
CGATTCCTCCGCCCCTCTCGGAGAGCCCGGCAAGCTACCGAGAGTATTCGATATGCCAGACACAGTAACAACAAAGTCTCCAATGGAGACGTTACTGGGCCCGCTCGAGCAAATCGATGATCAACGGGAGGGCCTTTATTTGGGCCTTTTAAGATCTAAGATAGAATTAAGTCTAAGATAGAAGAAATATTAAGCATTTTATTGTACTTCTTAATTTTAATCTCTACTACAAACTAACAATAATTAAAGCTTTACTATAATATTACCTCCAAGAACTAAAGAGACTCACACTGAATTATCTAGTAATCTCACATTTGCATATCAGCATAAAGAAGATAAAACATTAACACAAAGGTTATATTCTCCCAAGTTTATTGATATATGTTATTTAAAATAACTAAATATGAACAACTAAAGTGTAGCGCAAATATGACCAGGTAAAGTAGATGTCGTACACTTATCCAAACATATGCAGCGTAACTATTTTTTAAAAAATGGAACTTTAATATTGACAAACAAAATGAAATGAATTCCATGGAATTATTCTATATGAATTATCAGAAGGAAAAAGACAATTGGAAGATTTTGCATATGTCCAAATTAGGAAAAAAATTAATGCACAGAGAAAGCACAGTGAAAAGACAAAGTAGTGGGTAATGATGAGAGAACTATGGTTGTATGAGAAGGTGGGGTAGGAAGAAAATCTGAAATAAGGTGGAAAAAGAATTCTATGTTCTACCAACTTGGTGTTTTTTAAATTTTTATTTACTTTATAAAATCTATTTTCATAAAGTTTGTAAAATATTTATAAATATATCATTTTGAACATAGTATTCATAATTTGCTTTCACTATCCAAGATTCTTATTTGACTTTTTGATGATAAGAGAGTGACTGACAGAATTGCCTTCTTTGAAACATGAGGTTTACTTATGTCACTGGCAGACTGAAAAAATGTGCTAATTTCTTATTGCACTTAAAAACACACAATACTTGATTCATTTAAAACTAATTAAATCCACTTAAATGACAATAAATGGCTATAATATGAGAAATATTATAATTATTAATTAGCTTTAATGTAATGAAAAACTTAAAAGCATTTGTGAAAAACATGTCTTTCTAGAGAAAAAATAAGAATGATAAATGTGCATTATGACATGAAAGAAAACCGCATGACAGAAATATTAAAAGTCAGTCTGTGCAGGAGCTGGAGAAATATTACAGCGAGTAGGGCGTTTGCCTTGCACGCGGCCGACCCGGGTTCAATTCCCAGCATCCTATATGGTCCCCTGAGCACCGCCAGGAGTATTACCTGAGTGCATGAACCAGGAGTAATCCCTGAGCATCACCAGGTGTGACCCAAAAAGCAAAAAAAAAAAAAAGTCAGTCTGTGCAGTGTATAAAATATACAATAAAATATGCACAGATGAATAAGTAGTAACTGAAATATCTTTTGTAAAGTACTCGAAACATTAAACTCTTACCATTTCTTCTTCGCTTTCTATATAAAGCAGGTTAGACTGGTGAGAAGCACAGGCCATCACACTCTCATTCCATGACATTTTTTCATCCGTTGTATAATAGCAATTGTTGGAATATGTAAATCCCTCAGGAGGACAACGAGCGCAATGAGACACCAGAGAGTTACCTTGAGCTATTAATAGAAAAGTTGAATTACGAATATCAAATGGATCTGCCACATGTGAGTAGGTAAAAACATGTTTGTATATTACATATTGTGCACTGTCAGGATGTGACACATACAATGTACAAGTCTCATGCAAACACTCCCAGTAAGGGTCAGTTTCTCATCCCTTAATTTACATGTCAATATAAGACAAATACCTCACTCAAAATTCCCACTCTATGTATCTACATTAGCCACAAATAAACAATTTCCAAGGCTGAATAATTTCGCCATCACTTTTAGAATAATATGCAGTAAAATTGTGTGCAAAGTAAAATAGTATTATTGAGGGAGGGTACTAATTCTAAGAAGAATATGGACAGAGAGAGAAGAGCAGAAAGATTAAGTTAATTTTACTAGTACTCTAGCACTGTCCTCCCATTGTTCATCGATTTACTTGAGCGGGCCCAGTAACATCTCCATTGTGAGACTTGTTACTGTGTTTGGCATATTGAATACATCAGGGGAAGCTTGCTAGACTTTGCCCTGCAAGAGACATAACCTTGGTAGCTTGCAGGGCTTTCTGAGAGGGGCCGAGGAATCAAACCTGTGTCGGCCAGGTTGGCAGCGGGCAAGGCAAATGCTTTACCCGCTGGGCTATTGCTCCAGCCCTAAGGAAAACAATAGAAGTATTGAGTGGAAAAATATTTTTAAAAATACTTAAAAAAATGAAGTCACAGCTCCCTCTGTATTTGTGTTAACGAAGTTCAAAAAATTATTTACATTTCCAATAAGGTTTTTTAGTATCCTAAAGCTTGTTTTTATTATAAAGTATAGATATAAAAAATATTCTGTAAAGTACTCTATGTATATTCTTATTATAAATTCAAAATAATCAATTGACACTAGTCTATAGATACTTGTATTGAAATGAAAGATCTTTGCCTTACTATTATAAAATCTTTCGTGGAAAAAAAAAGAAAAAATCATAAATTGTAATATTATTAGAATTTTAAAGAGCATTATATACCTTTCTGAGTCCGTGTCACTAGTGATGCATTATTCAACTCTGGTATTTCAATTTCTGTATCTAGAAAAATGGAAAGTAATTCTATAAATATTTATTTTAAAAAGGGACTTCTGCCGTGAGTGGCACAAGACAGGCAGCCTGCTTACTTTACATGCAGAATCCACATCAAGATATTTCAGAAGCGTAATATTTTGGCAGATTGGCAGCTAGTGATCGTTGGTCCTGGTGCCCCCCCAAATAAAATTATTTTGAATAATAACGATAAATATAGTTTTGAATTTTGTTATGTTCTGGGAAGGGAGTTTCACTTTTCACATTGACCAGACCAGACATGAGGATGCAAATGCAAGACACCCTTTATTGCTAGTTTGAGCTAGGGTCAAAGTCTCATCTAATTCAGTGGAGTCTTGACAAGGATCCCGACTCCAATTTCCATTTCTGAGCACCTATTTAGAGTTTGGTTACATAACAGCATTTTTCCAGGAACTGACAATATGTTTCCAATTCTTGTCTCAGTTCTTTCCCGTGACTTCACTCTCTCCACCCTCTCTACTTGCCTGGGAGCCACTGTCCATGCACCCCTATTCTGATAGGCTAATAACAGGGTTAGTTTATCTGCCCAGGATGATATTCTTTTCTGAGAAGTCAGGACTTTCTGATAGGGGAAACCAAAACTTAGCCTGCTGAGTTTCTGTCTTAAAATGGAGCCTGTCATGATTCCACTTTGGCCTCACAATTTGAGATCAATTAAATTGTTTTAGGTTAAAATAACCATGATAAAACTTATTTGACCATGAAATAACAATGTTGAAGACTTGGCAGACTATTTCATATGCATAGAATACGACTATGACTCTTCATAGTATTTCATTAACATTTTAAAAAAATATATCAAAAGCAATATGCATTTCTCAATGAGACATTTAATTCTTGTATTGCATTTTTTAAAATTTATTTATTTATTGAATCAGTGTGGGAAATGTTACAAAGCTTTCAAGTTTAGGTCTCAGTCATGCAAATATCAAACACATTTCCCTTTACCATTGTATTACATTTTTAATTTATAAAATAAGTTAATATATAACATCTTTACAGTTGCTCTATAACTATAATTTTAATATAAATATAAATTACAATGAAATATTTATGTGATGATAATTTACATTAATTTAATGAATGTGCATTTATATATATATACTTTTACTATATTTAGAATACTCAGTATGTTTAAATTCATATATAAAATAAGTTCTTTTTCATGATATTATAAATGTATATAGGCATTGATAATTATTAAATTGAACATTTTCCCTGAAAATTTTCAATTGTGTTTTTTAAATTTTGTTTTGGCAGCACAAATGATTACGCTCAGGGGCTACTCCTGTCTCCTGCCCATTAAGTCATACCCCAGACACCCTTAAAATATTCTTACAGGAAATAAGGATTATGATTTTCACTAGGGTAGACAGCAAGACCAAGCAAGTAATTCCCAGGACCTCAGCAGTCAGCTGCTCCAGAGGTAAGGGGAAATCTGCAGAAGTAATGGTAACACACTAAAAGGAGAAATGATGGTCATCATATAATTATTTTCATAAGAAATCACGGCACAGGCATTTCATTAACCAAAGCACTAGGGAAAATTATAATCCTACTGTACAAAATACCACTGCATCTTCAAGAAATACAATATTCCAAGAGATTTTTTTTAATTAACGTCTTCAAATTACTATGCAGAGTAAAATTCTTCCTTAGATTTCATATTAGAATACGATAGTCCAACTTCTTCAAGTTTTGATTCCATCAATGAAAAGTATATAAGCCTCGTTCCCTTTTTTTTCCTGCACCTCCACACCCAATTTTTCATTCCAGAAAGTTAAATGTCTATTTAAGGCTTTATCTTTGCACTGATAATAATTGTGAGGCCTTTAAATGTTCTGAGAAACATTTTAAAGATATTCTTCCAGCTTATTTGCTACTAGTTCATTACACAAATGAAGTTATTAGTGCCCTTACCTTTCATTAACTGTCTTCTTGATTGCAAATTGAACTGTGGGTGGTTTTCTCTTTGGCGCCTCATCCCTGAGCTGCTTAGAGGCAGAGACAGTGCTTGGTACTGACTACCAAGTAGAAGTTAATAGAGGGTGTGGAAAAGATCCTAGCAGAGTCACTGTAGGTGGGGTGACTTGAGTAATAGTTATTTTACAGGTTAACAATGAAAAGACTGAGTTGTGACTTTCTTAAAGAATTAAACATGTGCATTATGAAAGAGTATATTTTAGGTTTAAATATTCTAATTTGAAGCACTATTCCTTGCTGGAGATAAAAAAATGGAAAACATTAGAGATAATATTGATAGCAAACAAGCAAAAGAAAGTTACTTTAAATATTTTTAAGAAAACCTTAAATATTTATTTTAATGACTATAAATAGTATTTTGCCTAAGAAGCTAGCAATTGATTCAATGGCCGATATATATATATCTCCTCAGCAAATGAAAGATTATCTATGGAATAAAATAGTTTATTCAAATTTTCATAAAGATAATGTTGGCTGTCAGGCCTATCAATTAAATTATCAGTTGAAATACATCAGATAAAATAGTTGAACTGATACACAAGATTAATTCATACTTTTATATTTGCAACCTTTGATGTTTAATAAATTTAAAGATTACACATTATTCTTTAGTACAGCCTATCTGTGGTCTGGACAGACTGACCTGTGAAGGCTCAGAATGAAAAGCAAGGGTGAAAATAAGTGAGATTCCCTATGGAAGTGTCACTTGAAATTTGATCAGGAAATCCTGAGATTTGAGTTTAAAAAGAGTTAACACAGCTTATTTTATATCAAATACAATAAGAATTAAAAAACATGTAGATTATTTTTCATGTGAAACATTGAACTAACTGTCTTCATTAGATTTTAATAATGTATTGCTGATTTTATTTATATATTCACAGAATTAATATTTATGATTTCTTATTCATAATAAACAATATTTGAGATTCAAAATACAGGAGAGGCATTTGTTAATGTGACACATGTATGTTTATCATACTTTGTTCAATATTTTTTAAGGTATTTTGATTTTTTTTTTTTTTTTTGCTTTTTGGTTCACACCCAGCAATGCTCAGGGGTTACTCCTGGCTTTGCACTCAGGAATCACTCCTGGCAGTGCTCGGGAAACCATATGGGACACTGGGAATCGAAACTGGGTTGGCTCTGTGTAAGGCAAATGCCCTACCCGCTGTTCTATTGCTCCAGCCCAGGTCTTTTGATTTTTAATAACTTAGTGGGAGCTTCATAATCCCACTTTTAAGAGCTAAAATAACTTTGGTTAATATAAATCAATGTATGAAATATTATGTTTGATGTGTATGATCAGGTAAATTCACTTTAGCAAGATATTTTTAAAAGTATAACTAGAATTAGAGTACATACAGAAGCCAAATTGTTTAAAATACCAAAACAAACTGCACATTGCCATGATATATATGGAGTTTTCATATACTGTATTGATTAACAAAGTCAGGTATGTATGTGAATATACAATCGACTGATTCTTCAAAATCAGGAAATTGAATCACGAAGAGAACCTTTGTATATTTAATATAAACTCAAGATCTCTTTTCCACCTTGAGTTTTCAAACAGAAATACTAATGTTCTGCTTGATTTGGTCATTTATTAACTGTATCTCAATTGTTTCATTTCTAGCTTTCATAGTATTTCATGAACTGCTAGACAGAAGAGCAGCACCAAATACCTTCTGCTGCCCAGGAAGTGAAGTGTGTCTTACAGAGAGACCATGTGTGAAAAGAACTTTCAAGGGGAGAAATGTCTGTGGTCTGGACAGACTGACTTGTGAAGATTCAGAGTGGAAAGCAAGAATCAAAAAAAACTAGATTCCTTATTGAAGTGTCACTTGAAATTTTAACAGGAAATCCTTAGATTTGAAATGAAAGAGAGTTGAAGGCACACCTACACAATATATAGAGGACTCTGATTTTCTAGTTTGTAAGTTAGTTTGTCTATTGGCAAATACCTTGAAAACAGGAGCTATGGGAGGAGGTGTTGGTACAAAAGACTTGACCATCCTTTACTGATAAATTGCTTCCATCTCAACAGCAAGTACTAAAACCTTAGATCTCATTAAGAATAATGTAGATGACTTGCCAATAGGGAAACAACCCAGCATCACAAGAGAACATGACACCGCCAGTTCTTCCCAAGTAGACTGGTCTGGGCGGAGAACACTGGGACCTTCTCATAATGGGGTCAGGTAGGTTCCTCCTCTTTCAGAAGTTCCAGAGCCCGCAACCAGAACCAACATTCTCAGACTTAGAAATGGCCCAGTTTCACAACTAAACCTCACAAACTGCTATGCCACCAAATTATTCCAGATTTATAGCTCAAGAACAGTGTAACCATGCATGCACCTCGGAATTTCATAGTACTGTTGAATAGAGCAAATCTGATTGGAATGTTGCAAAGAAGCCCAAGAAGCTCAACAAGGCTCCGCAATAACACTAGGCTCAGCTAGAATCAGCCACATAGCAGATCCTCAATGACCTTAATAATACCATTGTGAAATGGAATAATTGACTCTTACTGGCTATGAAGTTTGGTAGTTGCATTTGCCATTTTGTTGCTACAAACAAGAGGAAGCAAATTTGATTGTGCCTGCAAGTTATCAGGCTGGGGTAGTCGGGTATTGGTGGATGGAAGGACACACTAGTGTGGCAATATTTAATGCCTGAAACAACAGTATTATGAACAACAATAAATCACGTGGTTGCAATAAAAAATAACTTAAAAAAGAACAATGTAGATAACCTACCTGGACTCCGTTGCTAAATTTTGATGTTACAAACCTCTTCTCCTCACAACCTCATGATGTCATTTTAAATGGAAATAATTCAAATATGATAATCCCATTAAAATAATTAATTATATGTCACTAATTATTCTCAAGAATTGTTATATTTTTTCAATGGCATTGTCACTTTTATTATAGAAAATTTTCAATTTTCAATCTATAATTAGTGAACAAATACTTAGAATTTTTTAAATAAATTTTGGTGATGTGGTACTGCCAGCAGGTCAACCTGTGTCCATTGAGTAAATGTATCAGTGGCCTGATGGTGTTCTCAGGCTTCCTTATACCACAAAATTGCCACTGTGTCTCTGGCCAAACCCCAACAACTTGGTACCAAGTTTTCTGAGAAATTAAACAACCAAAAGTTAGATACCTGGCAGCGACACCCACAAACCACCTCCGGTCAGCTGTACAAGCCTTGTTTCAGAGACCCATAAACAAATCTTAAGAGATCAAAAGTCAAAGTTAATCTCATACTCTTGCCAGGCTGAACAGACCAGAGTAAATAAGAGGGGCAGGTCAACCTGGTGCCTGCCCAAACAGAGTCCCTGGCAGCTGCTTGTTTCCAGAATCCAAAATCTCTACCTTGTCCCCAGCCTGACTTAACCGTCTCAGGACAGACCACATCAAGATAATAACGTATTGAAAATTTTGTTCTGTGGCATGATTGCTACTCAGTGACTCTTTTGCAAACCACAGCACTCAAAAGAAGAGAGACAACAAAAGTGAATGCCCTGCCACAGAGGTAGGGTGGGATGGGGGGGATTGGGGTGGGAGGGGTACTGGGATCAGTGGTGGTAGAGAATGGGCACTGGTGGAGGGATGGGTATTCGTTCATTGTATAATTGAAACCCAAGTACAAAAATTTGTAAGTCTGCAACTGTACCTCATGGTGTTTCACTAATAAAAATTTAAGGGAAAAAAAAGAAAATTTTGTTCTGCAGGTTTTGTGACTGGTCTACGGGGTTTCTTGGGGTGCAAATGGGCACCTCCCCCCACTTTCCTATACTACTGGAAGCTCTGGCAGTCACCCTATAAACCAACTTCAACACCACCATTTAAGCTCGTCTACAGAGACTCATAATTCTCAAAAGAGATCAAAAGCCTTCTATTGGCCAGAATGTGGAGTGTCTTCTACAGAGATAAAGGTTGCCATTGTGAAAAGACAAATTACCTGTGGTCTGGACAGACTAGTCTGTCGAAGCCCACAGTTAAAAGTAAGAGTGAAAAAAATAACTCATTCCTTACTGAAATGTCACTTAAATTTTAGCAGGAACCTTTAGACTTTTATTTTTAAAACGGTAGCAGACACACCTCAACAATACAGAAGACTCTGAGTTTCTAGTCTGTCATTTAGTTTGTCCATTAGCAAACGCTTCTGAGAGATTGTTCCTATAACAGTTGGTGTCAGGGTACAATAGACTTGACCATCCTTTGCTGTTGAACTACTTGCATCTCTGCACCAATACTAAAAACTTAGACACAATTGCTAAACCCTGGTATTATATAACTTTACTTCATACTTTTATGATGGTATGTTTGCTCTAAGGGAAATATTTCAAAAATTATTGCACATGTTTCATGCCCTATCGAGGTCACGAGTTGCCTCCATGAGCAGCTCTCCGGAATGGCCATGGCTCCAGAGGCACAAGGACTTATACCAGAGCCCGGCAGCTTGCAGCAGAAAAATAAATGTAGTATGTGTTAAACTACGGCACCATGGCTCCCCGGGAGAAAAAAAGGGTGTCTCTCCCTTCTGCCTTCCCCCGCCCCCAGCAACAAGGTGGCTGCCACCTCAGAGCTTATTGGAAAGTCAGGTATGAGCAAGTGGTGATGGGACAACTTCAGTTTTATGTAAGGGGAGGCGGTACTGGCTCATCCTTCACGCCCTACGGAGGTCACGAGTTGCCCCCCATGAGCGGCTCTCTGGCACGGCCATAAAACCAGATGCACAGAAAACAATCTTGTAATTATCTGGATCTTGGCAGAAATCACTCCAGACTTATCTAGTAAAATATCAGAAATCTAAAATCATACGGTTCTCATAACCAGTCATAGAAAACAAATTATTTCACAATGCCTTTTTAGCAGTTCTCATTGTTGGTGAAAAATTCTAAAGAATAATGGTGCATCCTTCATCGAAATAATGAATGTAATCAAAGTAAAGAGAGAGTTAAGTAGAAATCATCTGCCTCACAGGCATTGGGAGGGTTGGGAGGGGGGCATATTGGGGTTCTTGGTGGTGAAAAATAAATATTGGTGAAGGAAAAGGTGTTTGATCATTGTATGACCGAAACTTTTTCTTGAAAGCTTTGTAACTTTTCCCACAGAGATTCAATAAATATATATAACCAAAAAAAAAAAAAAGAATTTAAATCACAGGGCTGGAGCAATAATACAACGTATAGGGCGTTTGCCTTCCATGCGACCAACCAAGGTTCGATTCCAAGCATCCCATATGGTATCCTGAGCACCGCCAAGAGTCATTCCTGAGTGCAAAGCTAGGAGTAACCCCTGTTTATTGCCCAGTGTGACTCAAAAAGACAAAAAACAAACAATTAAAAGATTTAAATCACTTGGTTGAAGTCTCACAGGTAAGAAGGGCTAAGCTGGGATTCAAAGGGAGTGCCTTAATTATCTGGTCCTCCTCAGTAAGAAATATAAAGTCAGCTGCACATGAGCAGGCTCATTGATCTCCAGATCTCCAGTAGAGTAGTGCCTTTTCTTTCTAGAGTTTTATTCAAAAAGGTAATTGGCTTCAGAGTGGCTATTGGAAAAGACAGTATATGCAGTGGGATAGGTCATCAAGGCCTTCAACAATAAATCTTCCCTGATGCTTGGCTGTGAAGATTGTTTTCCTCATCTCTTTCCCCCATCTCATCTGTCTACCTCCCTCCACCTTTTGACTTTCATTTCCTTCCATCAGTAGCTATATAACACCCAAAGATAAAATGCAGACAGGGGATTCTCACAAGGATTTGGAAGCCAGGACCCTTGCCAGCATTTTTCATCTCTGTAACACTGTGTAGCACACAAACAAAGCCGCACCTTCTTGTTCTCTCCTGCTTGTTTCCTACCCACTTAGTGTCAGCCAAGGCCATTTGTGAGGCTTTTGAGATGAAGGCTGTCAGGTACATTTGTATTCATAAATTTGCAAATCAGTCTTTCACTGTTAAAAAAAAAAGACTTCACTGCTGGATGTGCCTCACCAGTTCCTATTAATCCTTCCCTGCAACCACAACCTGAAAGGATCTTTTATGAGAGATGTTCTGGTCATTGTTTACCTTAATCAGAGGTGACTTTCAAATCAGACCGTTAGCACAGTGGTAGGACGTTTGCCTTACAAGCGGCCAACATGGCCGACCCGAGTTCGATTCCTCCGCCCCTCTCCGAGCGCCTGGCAAGCTACCGAGAGTATTCGATATGCCAGACACAGTAACAACAAAGTCTCCAATGGAGACGTTACTGGGCCCGCTCGAGCAAATCGACGATCAACGGGAGGGCCTTTTTATTTTTATTTATTTATTATTTAAATGAAATTTTACCTCAAAACAAAAGAAAAGTGCCTTCCATAAAGGTAAACTGGGCATGGCGTGAAAGAAGGGAAACTGGGGATATTGGTGGTGGGAAATGGACACTGGCTGAAGTGACAGATGTTGTAGTATTAAAAATTGAAATGATTGCTTTTCACTTCTGATTAATCATATTATAAAATTGCAAGGCTAAAGTCATTTAGCAATTCATCAAATAGGGTAATGCTCACTAATGTTGCCCTTTTAAATTTGAAGTATTTATACCCATTTTATCACTTTGTTTTCTTTGAAAATTAAATAATGTTATATATACATTTTGTTACATGTAAATACATTGTCGATTCTGTAGCTATTTAAAAATAACTATTTTTAAATAATTGATAATTATTTATGATGTCAGTAAATACACATATTACTATTTAGGATGATGGCAATACCTAGTGATCCAAAAAATGAATATTTTGTAGATCAAACATTAAAACAGGACATAATGTATGCGGCATTAAAAAAAGATATTGTGGAGAAACTAAAACCAAGTTCAAAGAAATAGTGTTTGCTATAAAAGAGTACTTAATTTATATGTAAAATTAATTCTATCAACATTTTTTAAACCTAAAGATATGCTTAGTTCTGAAATTAAAATATTTTTGCGTAGTAAATATAATTGGAAAATAATGTGCATTCATGAAAATATTCATATAAATGCATTTTCTATTGCAGATACATTTAATAAAAATATATAGAATAATAAGGTTTAAAACATGAAAGAATATTTCAAAAAACAGAAATCAATTGAATCAATGTTGAAGAAATGATGGTTTCAAAATTATGTGTAGAGTTGCGATTAGTTTTCAATGGTTTATAAGAGCCTTTGTGAGCATAGTAAAAAAACAGATTTCCACAAGTAAGGGAGCAATAGCACAGCGGTAGGGTGTTTGCCTTGCATGCAGCCAACATGGCCGACCCGAGTTCGATTCCTCCGCCCCTCTCGGAGAGCCCGGCAAGCTATCGAGAGTATCTCGCCCACAAGGGAGAGCCTGGCAAGCTCCCCGTGACGTATTCGATATGCCAAACACAGTAACAACAAAGTCTCCAATGGAGACGTTACTGGGCCCGCTCGAGCAAATCGAAAATAATCAGAAGTGGAGAATTAAATTTTAGTGCTTATGAAACAAAATGATCTACCAGGATAGATTATTATTTATACATAAATCTGTACTGTATACTCATAAGCAATAGACCAAACCATAACATATAGTAATGATTCTATGCATATATTAAATATGCAAATACTATAACCTTTAATGTTCACATATATTTCAGATGCAGTATAAATTAATAATTCTTATATTATTATAACATTACTGAACTGTGGTTTCCCTTCAGTAGACACTAACCAAGATCAAAGTTAATTTTAAGTTAATTCATTTCATTTCATCATCCTGTTAATCGTCGATTGTCTCGAGCAGGCCCCAGTAACGTCTCTTTCATCCTAGCCCGGAGATTATATTCACGGCTCTTTAGGAGAATGAGACCCATCATTGTTACTGGTATTTGGCATGTTTGGTACGCCACGGGGAGTTTGCCAGACTCTGCCCTGTGGTCAGGCTACATTCGATAGCCTGCAAGTATGTCCAAAGTAGGAATGAGATAATAAGATGTCATAAAAAAAAAGTTTTGATAAAATGCCGCGCGGCCGCAAATGCGGCCACGCGGTTCCGGTATCTGGATTTTATAGTCTCTGAGTCTTGGCCGCTGATGGGATTACACGGCGCCAGGGGGCCAGGTGGCAGGTGTGACCCCTGCCTGCTGGAATTTGGAGGATCTGGATGGAAGATGCTCGACTCCAAACCCAGTAGGCTTGGAGGTCTCGGCCCTGGAACCCACGTGGATTTGTCCCTCTGCCAGTACCTTCATGTGTGCGGAGAGTGGTCTCAGCATGGTGGTGGCTGGTCCTGGAGGTCTTGGGCTGCCGGAGCCCCGGTCGGGGCGGGGAGGAAAGCTCAACCCGCTCCCCTCCAAGGGGTCCCGGCGAGGGACACCCAGGCGCGGGGGCAAAAGACTGCACTGTTCTCGTCCGGGATCTGGATTTTATAGTCTCTGAGTCTTGGCCGCTGATGGGATTACACGGCGCCAGGGGGCCAGGTGGTGGGTGTGGCCCCCGCCTGCTGGAATTTGGAGGATCTGGATGGAAGATGCTCGACTCCAAACCCAGTAGGCTTGGAGGTCTCGGCCCCGGAACCCGCGTGGATTTGTCCCTCTGCCAGTACCTTCATGTTTAATTAAATAAAATTAAAAATTAAAGTGGGCCAGAGCAATAACTCACAGGGTGGGGAGCTTGTCTTAAACTTGGTCAATTTGTTATGATCCCCTGAGCACTGCCAGGAGTGATCCCTGAGCATAGAGGGAGGAAAAAGCCCTGAGCACCATCAGGTTTGACAGAAAAATAAATAAATAAATAAATAAATTAAATTAAATAAAAAGTTAAGACTGATTACTCAATCATAGAAAGCATATTCAAGAGAAAGGTAGGACATTCTTAGATTTACAGAAACTTTTCTAACAGGAGTTTATCTAAAAGTGCAGTAAATGCCAAACATGTGAATATTCTTTCATGGCTTTAAATTCACTAATACATCCCTAATTAACACAGAAATTTGGCAAACAGACAGAATGAACTTTCACATTACACACGAATGGAAAGAAAATTATGAAATTAAGTTTATTCCATGCAGACAAAATGGGAGGGATGGAAGGAGAGAGTAAGAAAACAAAAAAAGCAAAAAGCTCAAGAAATGAGAGAGAGAAAGAGAAAGAGACAAAGAGAAAGAGAGAGAAAGGGAGGAGAGAGAGAGAAAGAGAGATGCAGTATACAAAACAAAACACGAAAGGCTGAATTAGGGGGAATGTAAAGAAAGTCAAGTGTCAGAGAGCAAGCACAGGATCTAAGGCACTTGCATGTGTGAGGGACAGGCTGACTCAGGTTTTATCCTTGGAACCATACATGACACCCTGAGCATTGCCAAGAGTGAACCACAAGTACAGCTCTAGAAACAGCTCTTGAACTCCTGGGATGTGGTTTAACATTCCAGATTTGGGGGCGGGGGGAGGAATAAAAGATCAAAGGAAGTAGAAGGAAGAAACTGATAATTATTAGAAGCATCACAACAGCAGTTAGGGAGCACCAGAGTCAAGGTGCTTTCACAATAATAAGAAATAATGGTAACAATGGTAAAAAGGACTGTTGAGAACACTGGAAAGACAAAAAACTTCCATTTTCAATTGTGATGCTTTTTACGTCTATAAACAGGTAATAATGCAAAATTATAAATATATTTTAATCTCTATAGAAAATGAAACTTACGAAGATGCAGCACAACAAATAGGAACAGAAGTCCTTAGCACTGCCCAATGTGACCCCAAAACAAACAAAATATAGTTGATAAGCGCTCTCTTCCTTGCGGTTGGATCCTGCTTGTCCTATAGCACCTCATATGTTCCCCAGATGAAGCCCTGAGCACTGTGCCTGAGCATGGCTGGAATAGTTCAGTCCCTGACTATATATATATATGTATATATATTATATATACATATATACACATATATATAAGCACCCTTCCATGATGTAGACATATATGTGATATAGATATAGAAATATATATGTCTATATGTTGATATATCAATGATAAAGATATACATGTGTGTTTGTGTGTGTATGTGTGTGTGTTCTATCATACAATTACCATCTTGTAATACAATACGTGAATGCTTTCTTATGTAGCCATGATAAAATCTTAGTATATAGTTATGAACAAAAACTTATTCTAATCTCTTTATGATAATGCGTTAAGAAAACATCTCACTATAAATATAGATACAAACCGATTTTAAAAACAAAAATAGTACATCCACTCACTGTAGATTAATTTTAGAAATGCAGAATTATTTTAACATTATTTTACAAACATGAAATAGAAAATATTTGTTATTCTAATCTAAACAAAAACAATAAAAATTGCCACCACTCTTTATAGACTCTAATAGAAAAATGGGAAATGGGAATATTTTTCTATTGAAGAAAATAGGGAATTACTTTAATGATAAGTTTTACAAAAATTCAACAAACCTCATAGTTGGGATGAAATATATAAATAATTTTCCTGAAGTAGGAAAGATACATATAGAAACTTTACAGTAATTACGAAAACTTTGTTTTTGTACATCTCAATTTTATTTTATTTTGTAAGGTCATTATTACATGCAAAATGAGTTATCCTCTATGATTATCAATTTATTCAATAGAACCTGTACTAATTCTGAAGTTTATGCTTGCAATAATATAGATTTGAATAATTGCAAATAAACGAATGGAGACTAGATAAGTATAACATAACACAGTTATATTCTCCAACTGAATTTTCTTCAATCCTGCAATGGAAAAAAATGCATAAATATGTTAGCGCTTTTGGTCAGGCAACTCACTAATCAGTAATATTTTCTGTGTAAAGGAATAAGCTAATGTATTGAAGGTGGAAAAGACAATTTTCAAATAATTTGGGGTCAGAAAACTAACCACTCCATACTTTAATATTTATATAAAAAATTTGCTGACAAACAATAGGAGATTAATATGACAGAGCTCTGTTCTCAAAGTGATTTTTTTAAATCTTGTAATGGGAAAAATGCACAATTATGTTGCCATTTTTTAGCAGGAGACTCATTAAAGAGTAACATTTTTTATAAAGAAGAAATATATTAAAAGTGAGAAAGAAAATTTTCAAATATTTTGAACCCCGGTAAACTAACCATTCTGTACTTTAATATTTCACATAAAATTCATTAAAAATGTTTTCTTCATGCTGAAATTTAACAAGTTCACAATCATGAATTTCCTGTTGTTCATCGATTGCCTTGAGCAGGCCCCAGTAACGTTTCCTTCGTCCTAGCCCTGAGATTTTAAAAAGTTCCATATTCACAGCTCTTTCAGGGTTAGGCGAATGAGACCCATCATTGTTACTGGTCTTTGGCATATTGAGTACGCTACGGGAAGTTTGCCAGACTCTGCTGTGTGGGCAGGTTACATTCGGTAGTCTGCCAGGTTGTGAAAAGTAAGAATGAGATAATAAGATGTCGCATGGCTGCAAATGCGGATGCACGCTTCCAGGAGCAGGATTTTATGGTCTCCGGGTCTTGGTCGTTGATGGGATTGCACGGTGCTGGGGGTCAGATGGTGGGTGTGACCCCTGCCTACTGGGAGATGGAGGATCTGGGTAGAGGATGCTCAGCCCTGATCCTGGCACGCTTGGAGATCTCAGCCCCGGGACCCGCATGCCTTTGTTCCTCTTCCAGTACCTTCATGCGTGTGGAGAGTGGTCTCAGCATGGTGGTGGCTGGTTCTGGAGGTCTTCGGCTGCCAGAGCTCTGTTCAGGGCGGGGAGGGAAACTCAACTCAACCCACCCCCCTCCAAGGGGCCCCAGCGAAAATAGCCAGGTGTGGGGGCAGGAGACTCTGCGCTATTCTCTTCTGGGACCTGGGCAGAGCTCCGCAGCCGAAGACCTCCAGAACCAGCCACCACCATGCTGAGACCACTCTCCACACGCATGAAGGTACCTACAGAGGAACAAAGGCATGTGGGTCCCGGGGCTCAGATCTACAAGCCTGCTTGGATCGGCACTAAGCATCCTCCACCCAGATTCTCCATCTCCCAGTGCCATGTAATTCCATCAATGGGCAAGACCCAGAGACTATAAAACTTAACAAGTTAATTAAGATTATTATAAAATCTCATATTTTCTCTATACAGTTAAAATAGATAAAACAAACAAAAAACTTACATTAGTTCGGAAGTTGAACCATTTACTGACATCCATGCATGATGTCTGCTGTCACGAAATATTCCAACCCAAATCGGAGGTAATATGGAGACCAGAAATTTCTATTTGAAAATATATATAATGTTCATTATGAGAAATTTTATGATTTTAAAGATGCAAATAGCTATTTTTTCAAATGATAATTTAAAAATGAAAAGTCATCGCTAGATTTTTAATTTGACAAAAATAGAGATTAATGCTTTTTCGTATTGCCCTCCCCAACCCAAGGGACCCAGCCCCGGCATCCAACCTTCACTGCCCAACCACTGCCATGCTCTGGGCTGAGTTTGTGTCCCCGCAACACAATATAAGACACTTCCTACCCATTTATGCCTCTCCGAGATCCCAGCAAGCTACCAAGAGTATCTTGTCCACACGGGCAGTGCCTGGCAAGCTCCCTGTGGCTTATTCGGTATGCCAAATACAAATACAGTAACGACAATAAATCTCATTCCCCTGACCCTTAAAGAGCCTCCAATCTTGGGAAAAGATGAGTAAGAAGAGGCTCAGGGATGGGAGGAATAGAGTTGTTACTGGCACCTGCTCGTGTAATTAGAAGATAAAAGGGATGACTGTGATACAGTGATACTGGCTAAAATTTTACTGCTATTTTGCTTTTGATTTAAATTCCTAGATATCAAAAATTAGTGGTCTTCTTCTGTTTCTTATTTAAAAGGAAAAATAAGGTGCACATAATTTATTCATGTTGATAGAAATAACACACTAGATATTATATTTCCAGCTACTTTGACATTCATTTCCCAGACCTTGACACCAATTAATTGTAACTGTTACAGTTTTACACAGAGTTTGATTTTATAAGGAAACTAACAGAAGATTTCTTAAGAGATTGGCAGTGATGGAATAAATAATAACTGCATGTCCAAAATTATTTGTTTGGGGGCTACACCGAGTTGTGCTCAGGGATCACTCCTGGAAGTACTAGAGGGACATATATGGTACCAGGGGCCAAACTAGGGTTAGTTTCCTCAAGGTCATAAGACCATTCCTTAACCCCTGTTCTATCTCTAAGCCAACAACTGCTCTCATTCTTAGCAAGATAAAGCAAAGAAAAATTCCTCTTTACTGAAAGAGTCCAAGAATCTGTTTAAGCTGCCATAAACTTATTTCTTTCTGTTAGTCCCTGCTAATAACATTATTAACTAAAACTCTAATGTAAACATTAAAGGACTCTGAAAGAAAAAGGCAAAAAGTTTTCTCCAGAGTTATGAAACAACAGTTATGGAAAAACACTATTATAGATAACCCAAGAGAAGACCAAGACTTACTGCTTCCCAACACCAAACTACATAAAAGGTGACTCAGGACAGCCATCCCCCCAGCTCTTTTTTAAAAATTTTTATTGTATCACTGTGAGGTGAGGTAGACCCTTACAAAGCTGTTCATTATTGGATTTAAATCATACAGTGTTCCAGCAGCCATGTATCCACCAGTGTACAATCTCCACCAGAGATTGTACAGTGGTTAAGATGCTTGAATTGCATATATCAGGCCCCACTTAAATCTCAGCCGGACCTATGGTTCCCCAAGATGTGCCAAGATCTTGAGCACAGAGTCAGCACAATTGAAATGCTCAAGACTTCCTGCACAAACAAAAACTATGAAAAGATATTTTTGTGTATGGATAGTGAAAATTTATATTTCAAACACTACCAGTTTACTGAAAGCAACATGCAGATTTAATGCAATTTCATTAATAATTTCAAAAATGTGAACATTTTTGTCTTTATGCCCAGAACTTTGTCTTCATTTAAGCCCAGGAAGATCATATGTGGTGTTGGGAACTGAGCCCAGTTAAATCATGAGCAGTGTAAATCAAGCATCTTACCTGCTGTACCTGCACTTCAGCACCAACAATTACATTTTGAAGGAGATAGGACAAAACGAGGCTAGTGCTTATATAGAATAATAAAAAATCTTATATAGTTATGGAAATTCTAAGATAGAAACAATATGAAAGCACTTTGCATCCTGATTTAACCTATACTTCAGATTGACAATAATTAAAACTGCATGGTATTGAATAAAAATGTCATTTTTGAGAAACCGCTAATTAAATTGTACAGCGAGAGCTCACACCTGTGAGAATGACCGACATCTATAGTAGTAACAAGTGTTGAGAGGATGTAGGGAAAATACAGCGCTTACGAAGGGAATGTAATGAGAACGGATCCTGAAACAACCAACTTGGAAAACAGTATGGACTAACCTCAAACACCTAAGGAAAGAAATACTGCGAACTCAGTAATCTCACATTTGCATATCAGCGTAAAGAACATGAAAACGTTAACACAGAGGTTAAAGTCGCCCAAGTTTTTTGATACACATTATTTAAAATAACTAAGAATGAGCAACTTAAGTGTCCTCAAAATGACCAGATAAAGTAGATATGGTACACTAATCCAATCGTATGCAGTGTAACTATTTATAAAATTGGAACTTTGATATTTGCAAACAAAATGAAATGAGCTCCATAAAATTATGCTACAAAAATTGTCTGAAGGAAACAGACAAATAGAAGATTCTGCCTATGTCCTAATTAGGGAAAAATTGATCGCAGAAAAAGCAAAATAAAAGACAAAAAAGTGGTCAATGACAAGAGAACTATGGTTGTCTGAGAAGAAAGTGGGGGAGGAAGAAAATCTGACATAGGGTGGGAAAAGAATTCTATGTTCTACTGACTTGGTGTTTTTTAAAAATTTTTATTCATTTTATAAAATTTATCTTGCTATAATGTTTAGAAGTTGTTTTATAATTTTGAACATACTGTTCATACTTTGCTTTCACTATCCAAGATTCTCATATGACTTTTCAATGATAACAGAGAGACTGATAGAACTGCCTTCTTTGAAACTTGGAGTTTTCTTATGTCCCTAGCAGAATGAAAAATGTGTCAATTTCTTATTGCACTGAAGAGCACACTATAACGATTGATTCATTTGAAATTAATTAAATCCAGTTAAATACCTATAAATAGCAGTAATGTGAGTGAATATTATAATCTTTAGCTTAAATGGAAGAAATTATTAAAAGCATTTGTGAAAACATATCTTTCCAGAAAAAAAGTAAGGATGATAAATTAAATGTGCATTATAACATGAAAGAAAATTGCATGACTGAAATATTAAAAGTGGATCTGTGCAGTGTACAAAATATACAATAAAATATGCAAAAATGAGTAAGTATTAACTGAACTGTTTTTTGTAATATAGTCGAAACGTTAAACTCTTACCATTTCTTCTTCACTCTCTATATAAAGCAGGTTAGACTGGTGAGAAGCACAGGCCATCACACTCTCATTCCATGTCATTTTTTCATGCTTTGTATAATAGCAATTGTTGTAATATGTAAATCCCTCAGGAGGACAATGGGCACAATGAGACACCAGAGAGTTATCTTGAGCTATCAATAGAAAAGTTGAATTATGAACAACAAATAGATCTGCTACATGTGCATAGGTAAAAACATGCATGTTTACTATAAGCTCTGCACTGTCAGGATGTGATACATACAATGTACAAGTCACATGCAAACAATCCCAGTAAGGGTCAGTTTCTCATCCCTTAATATACGTGTCAATATAAGGCAAATACCGTACAAAAAATTCCCACTCTATGTATCTACATTAGTCACAAATAAACAATTTTTAAGCTTGAATAACTTATTTACCATCATTTTTAGCTATAAGATGTTTGAGCCAAAATTGGTATGGATTAAGTCGAAATGTTAATGAATTTAAGGGGAAACAAAATTAAAAAATTAGAAAATAAAAGTCCATAAAAGTAATTGGTATGAAAAAACATATAAAGAATAACTTATTTTTATAATTTTTACCAAATTTTTGTATTGTTAAAGTTTAAAATAGTATGCAATAAAACTGTGTGCAAAGTGAAAATAGTATTATTGAGCGAGGGTACTAATTCTAAGAGGAATGTGGACAGAGAGAGACGAATAGAAAGAAGGGAAGAGAGAAGCAGAGAGAAGAGAAATAAAGCAAACCCAAGAAACCAAAAAGAGTAAAGAAAATTCAGATTCTGAATTTCACATTTTAGGCAATCCAGAACAGAGTACTTTGAAGTAAGGGAAGAGAAATTATGCAGGTAACTCCAGCATGGACTGTTCTGATAAAATGAATTTTATTAAGGAGAACAATATAAAGAATTAAGTTTGAATGGGAAAATATCTTAAAAACTTAAAGAAATGAAATCACATCTCTCTCTGTATTTGGGTTAACAAGTTAAAAAATTATTTACATTTACTTATAAGGTCTTTTAGTATCCGAAAACATGTTTTATTATAAAGTATATATATATATAAATTCGCTATAGTACTGTATAGATTCTTATTATAAATTCTAAATAGTCAATTTACACTAGTCTATATATACTTGCATTGAAATGAGAGATCTGTACCTTATGCTCTTTAATATTACAAAATCTTGGGAAAAAAGGAAAAAAAACATAAATTGTGGTATTGCTAGAATTTCAAAGAGCATTATATACCTTTTTGAGTCCGTATCACTAGTGATGCATTATTCAATACTGGTATTTCAATTTCAATATCTAGAAAAATGGAAAGTAATTCTATAAAAATTTATTTTTAAAAAGGGCTTCTGCCATGATCGGCACACGTAGGGCAGCTCCCTTGTTCTACATATGGAATCAACATCAAGAGATTTTGGAAGCATAGTTTTTCAGCAGTAGGCAGCTGGTGATGTTGGTCCTGGTTCCCTTGCCAAATTATTTTGAATAATATTCATAAGGATGATTCTTTAATTTGAGATCAATTATGTTGTTTTAGGTTAAAATGACCTACAATAAAATTTATTTAACCATAAAATAATAATGTTGAAGACTTGGCAGTCGATTTCATAAGCATATGGTAAAAATATGACTATTCATAATATTTCATAAATATTTTGTTTAAAATATCTCAAAATGAATATGTATTTCTCAATGAGACGTTTCATTCTTTTATTACATTTCTTTTATTCATGAAATAAGTTAATAATTATAACGTCTCTACAGTTGCTCTGTTATAATTTTAATGTAAATTGCAATAAAATATTTATGTGCTGATAATTTTAATTTAATAAATGTATATTTTTATGTTTAATCTTTTACTATATTTAGAATAACCAGGCTGTTTAAATTCACATATAAAATAAGTCATTTTTCATGATATTTAAATGTATATACGCATTGATCATTATTAAATTGAACATTTTCCTTGAAATTTTCATCCTTGAAATTTTCAGCTGTGTTTTTTAATTTTTGTTTTGGCGCACACATGATTATGCTCAGGAGCTACTCCTGACTTCTGCCCATTGAGTCTTACCCCAGACCCCTTAAACACATTCTTACAAGAAATAAGGATTATGGTTTTCACTAGGGTAGACAGCAAGACCAAGCAGGTAATTCCCAGGACCTCAGCAGTCAGCTGTTCCAAAGGTAAGGGGAAATCTGCAGGAGAAGTAATGGTAACACACAAAAAGGAGAAATGTTGTTAATCATATAATTATTTTCATAAGAAACCAGAAGCACAGGCATTACATTAACCAAAGCACTAGGGAAAATTGTAATCTTACTGTACAAAATACCACTGCATCTTCAAGAAATACAATGTTCCAAGAGATTTTTTTTTAATTCAAGTCTTCAAATTACAATGCATGAGTAAAATGAGCCCTTAGATTTCATATTAGAACACCATAATCCAACTTCTTCAAGTTTTGATTCCACCAATGAAAAGTATATAAGCCTCATTCCCATTTCTTCCTTGCACCTCCACACCCAGTTGTTGCATTCCAGACAGTCAAATGTCTATTCATTCCTTTACCTTTGCACTGAGAATACTTGTTAGGCCTTTAAATGTTCTGAGAAACATTTTCAAGGTTTACTTCCAGCTTTATTTGCTATTAGTATGTTGCTGAAATGAAGTTATTAGTACCCTTACCTATCATTAACTGTCTTCCTGGTTTCAAATTCATTTGTGGGTCGTTTTCTCTTTGGCGTCTCATCTCTGAGCTGCTTAGTGGCAGGGACTGTGCACTCTCCTGATTACATGCAGCAGTTAATAGAGGGTGTGATCAAGATCCTTACAGAGTCACTGTGGGTGGGGTGACTTGAGTAATAGTTATTTTACAGGTTAACAATAAAAAAACTGAGTTGTCACTTTCCTAAAGATTTAAACATGAACATCATGAAGGAACACATTTTAAGTTTAATTATATTAATTTGATGCAATATTACTTGCTGGGGATACAAAAAGAGAAAAACATTTTTAATGGTTTTAAATAATATTCTGCCTAAGAAGCTGGCAATTGTTCAGTGGCCAATATTTGCCTCCTCAGCAATGAAAGATTATCTGTGGGAAAAAGTTGTTTATTCAAATTTTCATAAAGATAATGTTGGCTGTCAAATCAGTCAATTAAATTATCAATGGAAATATATCAGATAAAGTAGTGTAACTGATACACAATATTAATTCATACTGTCGGGAGAAAAGCCTCTTTGATCTGCTTTGATGTGCAACCTGCTACAATGCATATCACAGTTCAATGTTACCTGGGGACAGGATGTTTCTGGTAAATGTGCTGTGAAGTTGTGGCCCTATCTACAGAAAACACGTTTGTTCTGATCATCCTGTGTACATGACCAGTTGCATACTCCCACCACCCTCCTCAGCCTAAATAAAGGCGTGATGTCTCTCAAGAAAGTGGATTAATCTTTACAGGACCTCCCACCATGCTTGTGTACTTTTTTTTCTTTCCTTGGAGGAGGCAGTGGCAAGATTTGCTCTTTTCCCTGGAACCTCTCCCCTAGCTGGAGAGAAGCTCTGCCCTGTCCTCAGGTTCCTAGGCGGCAGCCACTTGCTGGACATGTGAGCGCACTGAATAAAGGCCTGGATAAGACCCCACAAATACTTTTATATTTACAACCTTTTGTGCTTAATAAGTTTAAAGATTTCACACTATCCTTTAGTACAGCCTATCTGTGGTCTGGATAGACTGACCTTTGAAGGCTCAGAATGAGAATTAAGAGTGCAAAAAGCTAGATTCCCTATACAAGCGTCACTAGAAATTTCAACAGGAAAATCTTATATTTGAATTTAAAGTGAGTTAAAGACACACCTGATTTTATATCAGCAAAAGTAAGAATAAAAATATGCAGATTATTATTCATGTGAAATATTTAACAGACTGGTTTCATTATATTATAATAATATATAGTTGATTTTATTGTTATATTCACAGAATTAATATTTATGATTTCTTATTCATAATAACAGAAGTATGAGATTAAAAATATAAGAGAGGCTTTTGTTGATGTGATACATGTATGCTTATCATACTTGTTCAATATTTTTCAAGATCTTTTGGTTTTTAATAATTTGTGAAGGGTGGAACATATGGGAGCTTTGTAATCCTAATGTTTTTAAGAGCTACAATAACTTTGTTTAATATAAATCACTGTATGAAATATTTTGTTTGATATGTATGACCAGATAAATTCATTTTAGAAAGATATTTTTATAGGCATAGCTAAAAATAGAGTACATACAGAAGTCAAACTCTTTACAAATACCGAAACAAACTGCTCATTGTCATGATATTTATAGAGTTATAAGTTATACTGTATTGATTAACAAAGTCGGGCATGTATGTGAATATACAATTGACTGATTCTTTAAAATTAGGAAGTTGAATCATGAAGAAATTCTGGTATGTTTTATATTTTTATCCTTTTCCCACCTTGAGTTTTCAAGCAGAGATACTAATGTTCTATTTGATTTGGTCATTTATTAATTGTATATCAGTTGTTTCATTTCTGGTTTTCATAGTATTTCACGAACTGCTAGAGAGAAAAGCAACAACAAATACCTTCTGCTGGCCAGGATGTGAAGTGTCCTCTACAGATAAAACCTGGTGTGAAAAAAGAACTTTCAAGGGGTGAAATATCCGTGGTCTGGACAGACTGACCTGTGAAGACTCAGAATGCAAAGCAAAAGTGAAAAAAAAAAAAAAAACTAGATTCCTTATTGTACTGTCACTTGAAATTTTAACAGGAAATCCTTAGATTTGAATTTAAAGAGAGTTAAAGACACACCTCCACCGTACAGAGGACTCTGAGTTTCTAGTCTGTCATTTATTTTGTCTATTGGCAAATACCTTGGAAAAAAGAGCTATGGGAGGGAGGGTTGGTACAAAAGACTTGACCATCCTTTACTATTCAGTTGCTTCCATCTCAACAAGAAGTACTAAAACCTTAGATCTCATTAAGAGTAACGTAGATGACTTGCCAACAGGGAAACAACCCAGTTTCACAAAAGAATATGACACCACCAGTTCTTCCCAAGTAGACTGGTCTGGGCTGAGAACACGGGGGCCTTCTCATAATGGGGTCAGGTAGGTTCCTCCCTTTCAGCGGGAAACCCTTATACTTTTATTTAAAAAATGGTAGCAACACACCTCAACAATACAGGAGACTCTGAGTTTCTAATCTATTATTTCCTTTGTCCCTTCTGAGAGATTGTTCGTGTAATATTAGGTGTCAGGGTACAATAGACTTGACCATCCTTTGTTGTTGAACTACTTGCATCTCTGCACAAATACTAAAAATTTAGACACAATTGCTAAATTTTGGTATTATATAACTTTTCCTCAACCTCTCATGTGGCACATTTATTCTAAGACAAATATTTCAAAATTTATCGTCTATTAATAATAGACAATTTATGATACACTACTTATTTTCTGAAGAATTTCTACAGTTTTTATTAATTATGAACAACGGGAAGACAGTGACAGTGACAGTGACCTTTTCAGATTTATTGTGACCAAAAAAAATTGTCAGTTTTCCTAACTACTGTCAAGTTTTTTTGAAATTTCTAAATTAGACACAGTAACAACAAAGTCTCCAATGGAGACGTTACTGGGCCCGCTCGAGCAAATCGACGATCAACGGGAGGGCCTTTACCTTTACCTTACCTAAATTAAATTTTATTTTTATAAAAAGCTTGAAATTTCACATAAAATATGTCTTTGGGAAATATAAAGCATTAAAATATACTCAATTCAATCATGATACATTGATTAAATATGAAATAATTACTCAATGTGATATTCAGTTACTTATTATCTAATGATACCTAGCTTTCTTTCTTTACATGAATTTTTATTAGAAATATTACAAGTAAAGTCTAACTTATTTAGGCGGAAATGCAGATGCTGTTATTTATCTACTGATTTGTTTGAATTTTGGGTGTCACCCAGTAGTACTCTGGTTCTGTGCTCTGGGATCATTACTGGTTGGCACATGGTCCAAATGGGGAGCAGGTGATCAAACCTGGGCCTGATTCATACAAAGAAGTGTGGCTCCAAGATCATTTTTTTTTTTTTTAAAGCGAGGAGGGTACAATTGGCAGTCCTCAGGTTCATTTCTGACTCAGCACTCATGGATGACTCTTTGCAGTGCTCAAGTGGCGGTATGTGATGCAGGATCAAACCAGGGTCAACTGTAGAAGGCAACCTGTCTACCCACCCAACTATTACTTGGGCCCACCCAAGATACTATATTTTAAATATCACTAAAAAAATGGGAGAAAGAGAAAAGTAACTTTTGTTTTTGTGTTTGTTTGGATTTAGGGCCATCTCTGCAATGTTCAGTGCGTATTCCCATGCTTCAGGATCATTCCTGTGGGTTCTCAGGGGAATATATGGGATGTGGAGTGGGGGGAGCCCTGGGAGGGGCCAGGCACATGGCAAGTGCCTTGATTACTGCTGTACTATCATTTAGCTTTATAAAAATAGCAGATGGGAGTGGGTATAGTGGGGTAAGGGTTGTTTTGTAGTCACCCCTGGCTATGCTTAGGGCTTATTCCAGGCTCTATGCTCAGGGGTCACTCCTGGCTGGTATTGGGGGACCTTAAGTGATGACAGAGATCGAACCTGATTCAGCCATATGCAAGGGCCTGACCCACTTAACTATCACTTGACCCCCAAAGCAGACTTTTAAATCACAAGTTAAAAGTCACAGTGACATCAAAAAATAAGATTATTAAATCTTTCAGTCTGGTTTATATTTAAAGAAATTCTTTTTTTTTATTAGTGAAACACCATGAGGTACAGTTGTAGATTTACAATTTTTTTTTAGAAATTCTTTTAATGATTTCTCATTTTGTATCCAAAAAGTAGAAATCTATCATTCCTGTGAAAATTCACTTCTAAACTGCTCACTGGGAGACTGAATTTAGAGAAAAATCTAGGTAAAGGTAAAGGTAAAGGCCCTCCCGTTGATCATCGATTTGCTCGAGCGGGCCCAGTAACGTCTCCACTGGAGACTTTGTTGTATCTTTATGAAATCTAAGAAAATTTCACAAAATTCATTGTTGCATTTTAATGATCTGTACTATCGGTAAAGATGCCATAAATGAAAAGTGACTAAGTTTATGCATTTTTCTAATGATTGCATTTGTATTAAGTTAAAAGGAGAGACATACAGAAGAACAGTGCCTGCCATAAAGGTAAACTGGGCATGGCGGTGGAAGAAGGGAAATTGGCGAAATTGGTGGCCGGAAATACATACTAGGTGAAGTGACAGGTGTTGCAGCATTAAAAAATGGTTATTTTCAACTTTCGATTACTCATATTATAAAATTGTAAGACTTAAGTTATTCACCAATTCACCAAATAGGGTCATGCTCACTAATGCTGCCTTTTTGAATTTGAAGTACTTGAAGTTTTATACCCATTTTATCACTTTGTTTTCTTTTTAAATTAAATAGTGTTACATACACAATACAATTTGATACATGAAACATATGGTTCATTCTGCAGCTGTTTAAAAAATAAAATTATAACTATTTTTAAATAAGTGATGTTCATTCACTTATTATGATATCAGCAAATACACATATTACTATTTAGGATGACGGCAATATCTAGTGACCAGAAAAATGAATATTTTGGAAATCAAACAGTAAATTAGCACATAATGTATGTGGCACTAAAAATAGACATTGTGGAGAAACTAAAACCAAGTTCACAGAAATAGTAGTATTCAATATAAAAGAGTAGTTAACTTATATGAAAAATTAATTCTATCAACATTTTTGAAACAACGATATGCATAGTTCTTATGACATAAAAATATTCATTTGTAGAGGTTGGAGCAATAGCACAGCAGGTAGGGCGTTTGCCTTGCACACAGACAACCCAGGTTTCATTCTCAGAATCCCAGATGGTTCCCTGAGCATCACCAGGGGCAATTCCTGAGTGCAGAGCCAGGAGTAAACCCTGTGCATCCCTGGGTGTGACTCAAAAAGCAAAGAAAATATACAAATATATTTATTTGCACAACAAATAAAATTGTAAAATAATTTACATTCAATGAGAATGTTTATATAAATGTATTTTTATTAGAGACAGATTTAATAAGCATTTACAATATTAAAGTTTAAAACATGAAAGAATATATTAAAAAGGAAATCAATTGAATCAATGTTGAAAAAAGTCATGGTTTCACAATGATGTGTACAGTTACAATTTATTTTCAGTGGTTTATGAGAGCCTTGTGAGCATAATAAAATAATAGGTTTGCAAAAAGTAAGAAAAAAATAATCAAAAATGGTGAATTAAAATTTTTAATGCTTATGAAACAATTTGATCTACCTGCATAGAATATTATTTACACACAAATCTGTACTGTATACACACCAAATCATAGCATATAAAATATTCTATGCATATATTAAATGCACAAATAAGATAATCTTTTATGATCACATACATTTTAGGTGTAGTATACATTCATAATTCTTACAATATTATTATAACATTACTGAACTTTGGTGTTCCTCCAACAGACACTAGCCAAGATCAACCATATGAAATGTAGACATCTAAGTTCATTTTAAGTTAATTAAATAAAATTAAAATTAATTTAATTAAATAAAAGTAAATTGGCTGGAGCCATAGCACAGCAGTAGGGCGTTCGCCTTACAAGCGGCCAACATGGCCGACCCGAGTTTGATTCCTCTGCCCTCTCGGAGAGCCTGGCAAGCTACCGAGAGTATCTTGCCCGAAAGGCAGAGCCTGGCAAGCTCCCCGTGACGTATTCGATATGCCAGACACAGTAACAACAAAGTCTCCAATGGAGACGCTACTGGGCCCACTCGAGCAAATCGACGATCAACGGGAGGGCCTTTACCTTTACCTTTACCTTAAATAAAATTAAAAATTAAAGGGGCCAGAGCAATAACTCAGAGGGTGAGAGATTGCCTTACACTTGACTAATCCAGTATGATCCCCTGAGCACTGCTAGGAGTGGTCCCCGAGCACAGAGCGAGGAAAAGCCCAAGCACCACCAGGTTTGACACAGAAACAAAAATAAAATAAAATGAAAAGTTAAGAGTGGTTACTCAATCACATAAGGCATATTCAAAAGAAATGTTGGAAATTCAAAGATTTACAAAAATTTTTCTAACAGGAGTTTACCTAAAACAGCAGTGAAAATTAAATTCATGAATATTCTTACTTGGCTTTAAATTCACTAATGTATCCTTAATTAACAGAGCAATTTAGTAAATGGACAGAGTCAACTTTCACATTACATATGAATTGAAAGAAAATTATGAAATTAAGTCTATTCTGTGCAGACATAAATGGGAACGAAGGAAGGAAGGAGAGAGTAAGAAAACAAAAAAGCAAAAAGGGCTCAAAAATAGAACTAGGGCAGAGAGAGAGAGAGAGAGAGAGAGAGAGAGAGAGAGAGAGAGAGAGAGAGAGAGAGAGAGAGAGAGAGAGAAAGATGCATTTACAAAACGAAACCCAAGGCTGAATTAGGGGGAATGTCGCATTGCAGCACTGTACTTTCGTTGTTCCTGGATTTGCTTGAGCAGGCACCAGTAACATCTCACAACAAATTGTGAGACTTGTTGCTGTTTTTAGCAGAAAGTAAAGGGTCAGAGAGCAAGCACAGGACATAAGGCGCTTCCTTGTATGAAAGTCAGACAGACTCAGGTTCTATCCTTAGAACCACCTATGATCCCCTTGCCGTGAGTAATTCATAAACACGTGCCAGAAACAGCTCTTGAACACCTTGGATGTGGCTCAACAGTACCAGATTTGGAAATAAAAAAAAAGGAGCAAGGGAAGTAAAAGAAAGAAACTGATAATTTTAGAAACATGTGGCATCATCAGAATGGAGTTAGAGGACCACTAGAGCCAAGGTGTTTTCTTGATAAAGAAAAAAATAAAGAATAATAGAAAATAAAGATAAATAAAAATGAAGAAAAAAATAACTGTTGAGAAAATTGGAAAGACAAAATCTTTCATTTTCAATAGTGATAATTTTATACACATAAACAAATAATAATGAAAAATTACAAACATACTTTAATCTCTAAAGAAACTGAAAAATCCAAGAAAATGAAAATTACAAAGGTGCAGTACAACAAAGAGACACAGGAGAAGTCCTTAGCAATATCCATGTGACACCAAAACAAACAAATAAAATATACATGGTAAGGGCTATTTTCCTTGCAGTTGGATCCTGCTTGATCTACAGTACCTCGCATGTTTCCCAGATCACTGCTAGAAAGAACCCCTCTTCACTGTCCCTGAGCACTGTTGGAGTACTTCAATATCTGACATATATATATATCACTTCACTCAAGTGAGAGAAGGAATTCGGTGTTCGGTCCTTCGTGAACCATCGAGGATCATGGACGCTGATCGTTTACCAAGGTGTCGAAAATCATATGAACAGACAGGTAATGTGATTTGTAGATGACTGCTGGACTAGAGCCGTTACCAATTGGATTCCATGGACGGCTAAAGAATGCCTGGCCACCACCTACAAGATGGTGGGACTTCTTTGCCAAGACCCTGAACTACGGTTTAATTAATGCTTTTCATGTCCTTGGAGAGAGCAGACACCATTGGGCTACACTAACATGTGACAGGGACCAATGGAGATGTTAGTGGCGCCCACTCAAGCAAATCAAGCCACCCACCTCCTGTCACTCAGAATCCACAGGATGACAAATGATACAAGTGATATATGTATACATATATACACACACATATGTGAGCACCCTTCAATGATGTAGACATGTATATGATAGAAACACAGACATATACATGATATAGACACAAGCATATGTCAATATGTCAATGATATAGACTTGTGTGTATGTGAGTGTGAGTGCGTGTGTGTGTGTGTGTATGTGTGTGTGTGTGTGTATGAGTCCTATCATAAAATTAGCATCAGATAATGCAATAAACGAATGATTCCTTATATACCTTTGGTAAAATTTAAGTATGCAGTTATAAATAAAAACTTATTCTAATCTCTTTGTGATATTGGGCTAAGAAAACATCTCAATATAAATATATATACACACCTATTTTAAAACCAAAAATTGCACATCCACTCACTGTAGATTTATTATAACAATGCAGGGTTACTTTAACATTATTTTACAAACATGAAGTGGAATATAGTTATTACTCTAATCTAAACAAAAAAATAAAAATTACCACCACTCTTTATAGAATATAGAAAAATTGGAATATTATTCTATTGAATAAAAATGTCACGGTCACAGACCTCCAGTTGTTCATCGATTTGCTCGAGCGGGCCCAGTAACATTGTGAGACTTGTTACTATGTTTGGCATATTGAATACATCACAGGTAGCTTGCCAGGCTCTGCCGCGCAGGCGAGGTACTCTCGGTAGCTTGCTGGGCTCTCCAAGAGGGGCGGAGGAATTGAACTTGGATGGCCATGTTGGCTGCATGCAAGGCAAATGCCCTACCGCTGTGCTATTGCTCCAGCCCAATAAAAATGTAAATAACTTTAATATAAGTATGACAATAATTCAGTAAAGTTCATACTTGGATGAAATACCGAAATAATTTCCCTGAAATAGAAAAGGTACATATAGGAATTTTATGGTCACGGTCCTCCCATTGTTCATCAATTTTCTCGAGCAGGCCCAGTAACGTCTCCATCGTGAGACTTATTGTTACTCCGTTTGGCATATTGAGTACATTACGGGTAGCTTACCAGGTTTTGCCGTGCAGGTGAAATACTCTTGGTAGCTTACTGGGCTCTCCGAGAGGGACGAATGAATCGAACCCAGCTCAGCCCGGCTGGCTGCGTGCAAGGCAAATGTCCTACCACTGTGCTATCTCTCCAGCCCAGAAACTTTACAGTAATTACTAAAACTTTATTTCTGTACATTTCAATTTTATTTGGTGAGGGCATTATTAGATGCAAACTAAGCTATTCTATTTAAGATTATCAATTTTTTCAATAGAATCCATATATAGCTATACTAATTCTAAAGTTTATGCTTGCAATAATATGAATTTAGATGATTGCAAATCTCTGCAGGAAGGTGAGATAAGAGTAATATAACACAGTTATGTTCTCCACCTGAAGCTTCTTTAATCCTGTAATGGAAAAAAATGCATAAATATGTTAGCACTTTTTAGCGGGAAACTCACTAGTCAGTAACATTTTCTGTGTAAAGGAATAAACTAATATATTGAAGGTGGAAAAGATAATTTTCAAAAAATTTGTGTTCAGAAGGCTAACCACTTCATAATTTAATATTTATATAAAATATTCTTTAAAAAACAATAAAAGATTAATAGAGCACATTTATGTTCTCAAAATTATTTATTTTAATCCTGTAATGAGAATAATGGGACTGAAGCGATAGCACAGTGGGTAGGGCGTTTGCCTTCCACACAGCCGACCTGGGTTCGATTCATTCGTCCCTCTCGGAGAGCCCGGCAAACTACTGAGAGTATTCCATCTGCTGAGCTTGGCAAGAGCTTGGCAAGTTACCAGTGGCGGATTCGATATGCCAAAAACAATAACAAGTCTCACAATGGAGACCTTACTGGTGCAGGCTCAAGCAAATTGTTGAACAATGGGACGACAGTGCTACAGTGCTAATGAGAATAATGCATAAATATGTTTTCAGTTTGTAGCAGGAGAATCACTAAACATTAACATTTTTTGTGAAAGGAATGTAAAAGGAATAAACTATTAAGTTAAAAGTGAGACAAGGAAATATTCAAATATTTTGAAGTGACGTCAACTAATCACTCTTTAATATTTACATAAAAATTCATTTAAAAACAAGATTTTCTTCATGCTATAATTTAACATGTTAATTAAAATTCTTTTGAAATTTTATATTTTCTCTATATGTTAAAATAGTTAAAGCAAATGAAAAACTTACAATTTCTTGAATGTTGAACCATTTATTGACATTCATGAATGGTGTCTACTGTCACGAAATATGTCAACCCAAACCGGAGGTAATATGGAGGCCAAAAGTTTCTATCCCAGAAATATACAATGTTTATGATGAAAAATTTTATTATTTTAAAGATGCAAGTAGTTTTTTTCAGTTTTCTTCATTAAAAATTGAAAAATCAGTTCTAGATTTCACTTTGACAGAAATAGAGATTATTAATGCTTTTCATATTGCCTAAAATTTTATGGCTATTTTACTTTTGATTTAAATTCCTAGATATAAAAAATTAGCGGTTTTGGTCTGTTTCTTATGTAACAAGAAAAATGAGGTGCACATAATTTATTCATGTTGATAGAAATAACACACTAGGTATTATATTTCCAACTGCTTTGACATTCATTTCCCCAGACCTTGACACAAATTAATTATAACTTTTACAGTTCTACTCAAGATTGATTTTATAAGGAAACTAACAATATATTTTATAAGGGGTTGGCAGTAAATAAATAAATAATAACTGGATCTCCAAAATAATTTGGGAATTACGCCTAGTTGTGCTCAGGGATCACTCCTGGACATATGTGCTACCAACGATCAAACTATGGTTAGTTTCCTCAAGGTCATAAGGTCATCCCTTAAGCCCTGTACTATCTCTAAACCAACTGTTCTCCTTCTTAGCAAGATAAAGCAAAGAACAATCCCTCTTTACTGAAAGAATCCAAGAATTGTTCAAGCCATCATAGACTTATTTCTCTTTGTTAGTCTCTGCTAATAGCATTATTAACTAAAATTCTAATGTTAAAGGACTCTGAAAGAGAAAGACAAAAATTTTTCTTCAGAGTTATGAAACAGCAGTTAAGGAAAAACACGATTATAGATCCCCCAACAGAAGACCAAGACTTGCTGCTTCCCAACACCAAACTACATCAGAGGTGTCTCAGGGCAGCCCCTCTCTCTCTCTCTCTCTCTCTCTCTCTCTCTCTCTCTCTCTCTCTCTCTATCCCTCCCTCTGTCTCTCTCTCTTTCTTTCTCCTTCTCCCTCTCTCTCTCCTCTCTCTCTCAATTAACCAAAAGTGTGTATGGAACTGAGCGTAGATAAGATAGATAAGAGACAAGCATGACAATAACAGCTTGGAATGATCATGCTGGACAAGATCTGAGGGTCAAAAGCAGTTAAAGGGATATTCTTAATGACCTTTCAATATCAATATTGCAGCCATTCTCATTGGTAAGTGCTGGAGCGATAGCACAACGGGTAGGGCGTTCGCCTTACAAGAGGCCAACATGGCTGACCCGAGTTCGATTCCTCTGCCCCTCTCGGAGAGCCCGGAAAGCTACCGAGAGTATTCGATATGCCAGACACAGTAACAACAAAGTTTCCAATGGAGACGTTACTGGGCCCACTCGAGCAAATCGACGATCAACGGGAGGGCCTTTACCTTTACCTTTACCTCATTGATAAATATCAATTTTCACCAGTGAATTTTACCAAATGCTTAAATTTTCAAAAAACAAACTTGTGCCTCTTTTACCTGCCTCACTCTTCAAATATAAAAAAAATTAGATCTTGGAATTCATGCTCAAGTCAATCTAGTTAATTAACAATTGACTAGATAACAGTACTACATCAAAATAAATAGATTGACAAATCAATTAAACAAAGGAGGGGAAAAGATTCCAAGTAATTTTATAAGGCCATCATCACCCTGATAATGAAAAAAAAGACTAGGATAACACTAAAAAGGAAAAAAAAAGCAGCGTTTCTGAATATATAGCGATGTAAAATTTCTCAACCAATCACTATCTTTCAAATGCAGCAGTATTTTTGAAAGATCACATATTATTGGCAAGCAAGTTTATTCCAGAAAGTCAAGGGAAATTCAACCTACACAAAATTTTTCCATATAGTTGTTTATAGTGGCCTTTGTGAACCTTTGTATTTCTATAATATTTATTGTAATATCCTATAATTTATCATGTATATTAGAAATTTCAGTCTTCTATATAAGTGCTATCAATGAACAAAGAGAAAAAAAAATCCATTACTATCAATAATATTGTGAAGGCATTTGACAAGATCATTACCAGTTTGTTAATTTTTAAAAAATGGTGACATCCTGGAAAATAGTTCAGATGTAGGGTCCTTGTTTTGTAAATGTGAAGTGATGGATTCAATCCCAAACATCCAAATGTTGCTATATATGAATATATATGTAAATATATATATATATATATATATTTCTATTTATCACTTTCACTGTCCTTCAATGTTATTCATCGATTTGCTCAAGTGGGCCCAGTAGCACTGTGAGACTTGTTACTATGTTTGGCATATTGAATGCGTCACAGGGAGCTTGCCAGGCTTTGCTGTGCAGGCGAGATACTCTTGGTAGCTTGCTGGGCTCCCCAAGAGGGGCAGAGGAATCGATCTTGGGTCAGCCGTGTTGGCTGCGTGCAAGGCAAACGCCCTACCCGCTGTGCTATCGCTTCAGCCCATTTCTATTTATATACAAGATAAAATATTGATAGAAGGGATGTAGCACTGTAGCACTGTCCTCCCGTTGTTCAATGATTTGCTCTAGTGGGCACCTGTAATGTCTCCATTGTGAGACTTGTTGTTACTGTTTTTGGCATATCGAATACACCACGAGGAGCTTGTCAGGTTCTTCCAAGTGCGTGGAATACTCTCGGTAGCTTGCCAGGCTCTCTGAGAATGACGGAGGAATCGAACCTGGGTCAGCCACATATGCAAGGCAAAAGCCCTACCCATTGTGCTATCGCTCCTTAGCACAGACAATTTCTATGGGTGGCAATGAAAGGTAAGAGGATGTCAAACATTAGAACAAATTTGAGGTCAACTCTAGCTCTAGTTTTTTCCTTATTTTTGAGTTTGAGCTCGCTCCTGGCTCTGCACTGATGGATCACTCCTACGGGACCATATTTGGTACTAGGGATTGAATCTGGGTCAGTGACATGCCAGGAAAGAGCCATCCAGGCTGTACCTTCTCTCCAGCCCTGAATCATTTAGCTATTTTATCTACAGCTATGTTAAACTTGGATCCTCTGACCTTCTTTATGAGCACATGACTGGACACTGAAAGAAGTACTAAGAAAAAGCCAGGATTTTTACAGATATTAAATATCAGAGCAATGTTACGTTTTATGTGGTTAAGTGATAAAGCATGAAACAAAGGAGACTGAGTGAATAAGAAGGAACGGCAGCTGAGAAAACAGAAAAATCGATTTTAGAAACAGGGTTAGACTGCGTGCTTGGGCGGCAGGGCCACTAGGCAGTGGTGTGGGAAGTGGTGGTGGCAGTGTGTGGTCTTCACGCTCACACCCATGTTCCACAGGAAAGCATCTTTTGGGGGGAAATCTCCAGTGGTGCCAAGGATAAAACCTAGAATCCCTGTGTCCAAAGTAAATGCTCTAGTCCTCTGAGCTATACCCCTAGCTGCCAGAAAATAAATGGAAAATTAATCCCTTTCTGTTCTGAAAGATTCTCAAACAAAGATGTATGGGTTAAGCAGGTCGAAATAAACATTGGCTCAAGAAATATCTCTGAAGAGATTTCCATCAATTGATCAAATGCATATCGAAGGGGCTTAGAGTAATGCTGGTATTATTTCTGAATATTGGTATTATTTAAACATACTTCAAAGACGATTAAATGAATATGTGCATGTTTCCATATCAGTAAATACTTTGAATAATCTATATTAGAATTGTAACAATGAATTTTATATGGGTGCATGTTTATTTTTTGAAAATTATAATTTTCCAAATATACATACAATGTGTAAATTTAATTAATACCCCAGCACTGAAGCAACCGTTGCTAAAAGTGAAAAATAATAGAACTAAATATATTTCTAATAAAATCATATATGAAAAGTAAGTCTTTCTAAAGAAGAAAAATGAAAATTTAGATCACCACATGGGAGGGATTCGGTGAAAATGATCTAATCGATTATGCTGAACTATATGGCCTGGTGGTGATGGTTGTGGTATGACGGTACTGTATTCCAAATGTATATAAATGTTTGCAAAACAGTCCATTATAATCTTGTATATAAATGTCTGATATAGTGTTATTTATAAGTCAAATATGTCATATAAATAAAAATCAGTAACAATAATGGGTCTTATTCTCCTGATTATGATTATTAATTATTATTAATCATGTCACAATAAACATGTTTTATTTTGTTACTTACTTTTGGTGGGAGCATCCCAAGCTGTGGACATGAATCCCTAATGCCCCTTCCATGGATGCTCAGACAAGTAGATTGGGCAGAACAGTGGGATTGCCTTTGGCTGTTATGTTGCTCAGATTCTATGGGACCAAGGATTATCAAGTGTCCAGAGACCTCCAGGCTGAACACTTCAATGCTGGGTTAACTCTGTGGTTGAACCCGGGGTGTACACGTGCATTACTTCTCTGAAATCCCAGTACTATCTCTCTGGTCCCAATTTTTTCTTGAGTGTAAGCTTTTTTTATTAAAATTGGTAACAAGGTAAAGGTAAAACATCTATTATTACCACTTTTGTTAAGTTGAATATTAGAAGTAATAGTCAAATCAAGTAGAAAGATTATAAAAAATAAACAAGTAAAAAGTAATAAGAATTCAAGTCAAGTGAGAGAGTTTAAGGCACTCGCTTGTAAAGCAGTGGACTCCGTTACATCCCTGACATCACAAAGGTCCCCAACCACAGCTAGGGGTGATCCCTGAGCAAGGAATAATCCCTGAACACCACTCGTCATCACCCAAATCTCCCTCCTCAGGAAAGAATTCAATCCATTATCAAGTGCAAAGTTTAGGATAGTATTTATCAAAAGTCTTAAAGATATTATTAAAATCTAGAGAAGAATTCAGTGTGCATAGAAAATTAAAGGTTGCAAAAA
The DNA here is from genome assembly GCF_029834395.1 of Sorex fumeus. Classification (NCBI taxonomy): domain Eukaryota; kingdom Metazoa; phylum Chordata; class Mammalia; order Eulipotyphla; family Soricidae; genus Sorex; species Sorex fumeus. The sequence continues at coordinate 58,765,667 of NW_026606060.1, forward strand.
TGAAAATTCAAAAAGAAGCCCTATTTATCACTTAATCACTTAATCACTTAATTTCCCGTTAGTCGTCGATTTGCTCGAGCGGGCGCCAGTAACGTCTCCATTTGTCCCTGTCGCGTGCTAGTGTAGCCCAATGGCATCTCTTTGCTCCGGGAACATGAAGGGCCTCAAACCGATCGTTCGTGATCTTGACGAAGAAGTCTGACCATCTGGTAGGTGGGCGGCCACGCGGTCTCTTGACATCCCGTGGAATCCAATCAGTAACAGCTCTAGTCCAACGGTCGTCTTTAAATCTCATTACGTGACCAGCCCATCTGATTTTCGACAACTTGGCAAATGAGACAGCGTCCCTGATCCTTGATCGTCGACGGATGTCAGAACTCCGGATTCGTTCTCTCATTTGAGTGAAACGTGATATTCCAAGCATAGCTCTTTCTATTCTTCTTTGGGAGACCTGAATGGCGTTCTCATCTTGTTTGCGTAGGGCCCAGGTCTCTGAGGCATATGTTAATGCAGGAAGAACAGTGGAATCAAAGAGATGTGCCCGGAGCCGGAGGTTCTTCGTCCTCTTAGCTATTTCTTCGACGTTCTTGAAGGCGTTCCAAGCCGCTCTCTTCCTCCTGCGCAGCTCGGGTGCCAGGTCATTTGTCATGTTGACCTCTCGACCTAGGTACACATAGCTGTTGCATTCGGAGATGGTCGTTCCATTGAGAGCGAATGGGGCGTCAGGAACAAGGCTGTTTCTCATAAACATTGTCTTCGTAAGATTCAGCTGTAGTCCTATCTTTCCACACTCACGGTCAAAGTCGGCCAGCATTTGTGCCGCTTGGCTGATGTTTGGTGTTATTAAAACAATATCATCAGCAAAGCGGAGGTGGTGTAATTGCCGACCATCTATCTTCACTCCGCACCTTCTCCCCCCACTTCCACCATTTTGTGGAGCACTACTTCACTCATAACACTATTTATAATTGAATAGAATAATTAACCAAAGAAACAAATGCATAAAATGTGATAAAAAATATTAAAGGACTCTATTTAATGACAGGGAAAAATCATAAGGACTTTAAACTGGAGAGATTGTAAAGTAGTCAAGATGCTTGAATGCCATGTATCAGGCCCCACTTCAATCTCAGCAGTACATATGGTCCCCCAAGATGTGCCAGGATCTGAAGCACAGATTCAGCAGACTTGAAATGCTCAAGACTTCCTGCACAAGCAAAAACTATGAAAAGATATTTTTGTATACAGATAGTGAAAATATATATATTAACACTACCATTTTACTGAAAGAAACATGTAGATTTAATGCAATTTCATTAATAATTACAAAAATGTGATTTTTTTGTCTTTATGCCCAGAACTTAGTCTTCCATTGTACTCAGGAAGATGGTATGTGGTATTGGGGTCTGAACCCATATAAATCATGTGCAGTATAAATTAAGCATCTTACCGGTCTACTGCCTCTTTAACACCAACAACTGCAGTTTTGAGGAGATAGGACAGAAAGAACTAATACTTATTTAGAATCATAAAAAAATCTTACATAGTTATGGAAATTCCAAGATAGAAAAAAATACAAAAGCAGTTTGCACCCTGATTTTAATCCATAGTCCAAAGTGAAAATAATTAGAACTGTATTGTATTGGAATAAAAATGTCATTTTTGAGAAAATGCAAATTAATAATACAGTGAGAGCTCACACCTGTGAGAATGACCGACCTCTATAGAAGTAATAACAAGTGTTGAAAGAATGGAGGGAAAGTAAAGAGCTTATGACAGGAATGTAACAAGAATATATACTGGCACAACCATTTTGGAAAACAGTATGGACTTACATCAAAAAAACCAAGGACATGGCTGTGAGACATTTTATGCAATTCATAATAAGAAATACATAAAAATTGTCTAGCTTTGCCTTTTGAGGGCAGAGTCTCCCTCCCCTGCTCCTAACTGTCCTCGTTGGGGCCCCTTGGAGGGGGGCGGGTTCAGTTTCTCTTCCCAGCCCAAGCAGAGTCCCAGCAGCCAAAAACCTCCAGAACCAGCCACAGCCATGCTGAGACCACTCTCCACATGTTCGGACAAGCCTCATGCATAAAAGAATCGTCAGAAGAACCCAAGCATGCGGGTCCCAGGGATGAGATCTCCAAGCCTGCTTGGATTGGGACTGGGCCTCCTCCACCCAGATCCCCCATCTTCCAGTAGGTAGGCATCACACCCACCAACTGCCCCCAGTGCCAGGTAATTCCATCAATGACCAAGATCCAGAGTCTATAAAACCCAGCTCCCAGAAAATCTTATTATCTAATTCTTACTCTGGAGAACCCGACAGGCTATCAAAAGTATCCTGCCCGCAGGTCAGAGTCTGACAAACTCCCCGTGGTATACTCAATATGCCAAAAACCAATAACAATAATGGGTCTCATTCTCCTGACCCTGAAAGATCCTTGAATATGGCATTTTCTAAAATCTCAGGGCTAGGACAAAGGAGACATTTCTAGTGCCTGCTCGAGGAAATTGATGAATAACAGGATGACCGTGATACCATGATTAACTGTATTTTGAATATGTGGTCAGATGCCTTTTCAGGACTTTTGAGTGGTGGTCACTTGATCACTTGATCACTTGACTTCCCGTTAATCATCAGTTTGTTCCAGCAGGTTCCAGTAATGTCTCCATCCATCCCTGTGGCGTGCTAGTGTAGCCCAATGGCAACTGGTCAATCTAGGAATACTAAGAGCCTCAAACGGATCATTCAGGGTCTTGATGAAGCAGTCTGACCATCTTGTAGGTGGGAGGCCACGCGGTCTTTTGATGTCCTGTGGAATCCAGTCGGTAACAGCTCTAGTCCAGTGGTCGTCTCCAAATCTCATTACGTGTCCAGCCTGTCTGATTTTCGACTCCTTGGCAAATAAGACAGCATCCCTGATTCTCAACTGCGATTTCTTTCTCTCATTTGAATGAAACATGATGCTCCAAGTATAGCTCTTTCAATTCCTCTTTGGGAGACCCGAACAGTGTTCTTATTCTGTTTTCATAGGGTCCAGGTAGGTCTCTGATGCGTATGTTCATGCAGGAAGAACAGTGAAATTGAAGAGATGTGCCCAGAGCCAGAGGTTCTTCGTCCTCTTAGCTATTTCTTTGATGCTCTTTAAGGCGTTCCAAGAAGCTCTCTTCCTTCTGTGCAACTCAGGTGCCAGGTCATTCGTCATGTTGACTTCTCAACCTACATACACATAACTGTTGATTCGGAGATGGTCATTCCATTGAGAGTGAATGGAACATTAGGAACAAGACTGTTTCTCATGAACATTGTCTTCATGAGATTCAGCTTTAGTCTGACATTTCCACACTCATGGTCAAAGTTGGCCAGCATTTGTGCTGCTTGGCTAACGTTTGGTGTTGTTAGAACAATGTCATCAGCAAAGAGGAGATGGTGTAGTTGGACATCTAAGTTCACTCCCATTCCCTCCCATTCTAGTCGTTGCATGATGTTCTCGAGGGTGGCACTGAAAATTTTGGTGAAATGGTTTCACCCTGCCGAACCCCTCTCTTGACATGGATGATCACTTCTTTGTAGAATGGTGAGATCCTGGTGGTGAGATCCTGGTAGTGAATACAGCTCACGGGGATCCTAATGTATTGAGTATGAATGCCTTGATTGGCTAGGGCTTCGATGACCCCTTCTGTCTCAACAGAATCAAAGGTCTTTAAATCAATAAACGGTAGACAGAGTGGCATCTTGAACTCCTGAGAAACCTCAATGAGCTTGGTTATTGTGTGGATATGGTCAATCTTGCTGAATCCTTTGCAGAACCCAGCTTGCTCACATGGTTGTCCTTCATCTAGTGTTCTGCCAATCCTATTCAGGATGACTCAAGTGAACAGCTTGTAGATGATAGTCATCTTGGTCTTCTAGTTGGCGAAGGACAGGCGGGCATTACGAATGTTTTTCCTGATTTTTGCCCCTTCTACCAGCACTGCTGCTCTTCTCTCTTTGAGGACTTCCTTTATTGAGTCTCTGCACTGCTTTGTGAGCTCGGACATTTGCTTGTGGTTGCCTGAGGCATGCTCCAAGCCATGTTGGAGAATAAGCTCAAGAGTTTTCGAAGACAAGTGTTTTTTTGTAACTATCTCTCTCTTGGCATTCCTCACACAATCATGGAGGTGCTGAACCAGTTGGTCATATTCCTTGTCAATGTTGTTAACCACAGCATCTTCCCATGTTACAGGAATAGTGGCAAAGAGCTCCCAGTTGGTGGTTGTTCTGGGAGTTCTCTTCTTAAACTTTGCAACCTCTTCTCCCCACTCTGTGAAGTAGAATTTTGCATGAAGTAGATGGTGGTCCAATCCCATTTGGAATTTTGGGACAACAGCGACATTAGTCAGGCAAAACCGTCGATTGAATATGATGTGGTCAATTTTGTTGTGGAACCGTCCACTGGGAGACTCCTATGTCGAACATTCAGATTTGGCCTTCTGGAACTGTGAGTTACCATGGATGGTCTTGGTCGACATGATGAACTCAGACAATCTCTCACCCTGTCCGTTCCACTCTAGGCCATGTGTCCCAATGTGGAGTTCTTCGGCTGATCTTCTCGGTCCTATCTTGGCATTAAAATCACCAACAATGATCTTATAGAAGGTGTGGTCTCCTTAATAGAACTTCTCCAGCTCCATGTAGAACTTCTCGATTTCTCTTTCATCATAATTGGATGTTGGTGTGTAGACAACAAAGATAGAAACTGCTGGTAGTGAGCCTCATTTATTCAAGTGTAATCGTCCGATTTGTGTTGTTAGGAATTCAAATGAATCGATGTTCATGGCCAAGTTCGTGTTGACAAGAACACCAATACCTCCGCCGCCTCTTTTGTCACATGTTCTGAGAAACAGTTCTTCTCCAGTGTCGAAAATGGTGTGATGTGATTGATGCCTTCTTGTCTCGGTCAGACCAATGATGTCGTACTTAATCTTCTGCCCTTGTACCATCAGGTCCTCGATGGATGAATCTGATGCCAGCATACGTGCACTGAAAGTACAATCATTTTTGTCTTTCTTCATTTTGCAGCGTAGTTCAGCCTTGAGATTTTATCAGCCTCTCCTTCCTTATCCTTCTCAACGCTGCTGTACTGGTGACTCCTTCATGGTGAGGGGAATGAGACCCATTGTAATTACTGGTTTTGGCATATCGAATACACCACGGATAGCTTGCCAGGCACTGCCGTGAGGGCAGAATACTCTCGGTAGCTTACCAGACTCTCCCAGAGGGATAGATGCTTTTCGGGCGGCCTCTAATCGCCCTTGTAAGTGTTCCCACGGTTCAAACCTTATTTGAACCCTATCAAATATGTTGCAGTAATCCTGGAGTGGTAGTGGGTGGGGAAATTCCAAATAATAATGGTAGGACTGGTGTCAAAATATTGAATGTAATCAAAGTAGATAGAGTATTGTGGAAATTGTCTGTCGCACAGGCAGGGGAAGGATTAGGATGCAGAGGTATACTGGGGATTTTGATGGTGGAAAATGTGCACTGGTGAAGGGATGGGTATTTGATAACTGTTTGACTGAAACTCAAACATGAAAGCTTTGTAACTGTATCTCATGGTGATTCAATAAAAAAAATGAAGAACTTATTTCATGTAAAAAGCTCATTATATAAAACTGAATGCAATGTCAAAAATGCAACTGCATGAATAATGAGTGAGTAAATAAACAATATAAATTGAAATATTAAAATATATGTATTAAAATTTAAAGATAAAATAGTAACAGTAGTAAATTAAAATAGATGATATTTAAGACATTGTGCTACTCAGTACAGTGTGCAATTTATTTTCAATGGTTCATGAGAGACTTATTAACATAATCAAATAACAGATTTGCAAAAGTAATGAGTAAAATTATCAGAAATAGAGAATTAAACAATTTTTACTGCTTATAAAAGAAGCTGATCTATCAGAGTATTACTTACAAATATGTGCTGTATATACAGATACAATACAAAAAATCATAATGTGGTATTATAGTAACAATTCTATACATATATACACAAGTAAAATAATCTTGTATGTTCACAAACATTTTATATTTAGTATAAATTCATAGTTCGTAGAATATCACTATAACATTACAGATCTGTGGTATAACTCCAGCAGACACTAACCAAGATCAACCATCTGAAGTGCAGGTATATAAATTTCATTTTAAGCTAATTAAATAAAACTTAAAGTGAAGGGGGTCAGAGCCATAGTATAGCAGGTAGGGCGCTTGCCTAATTTGTGTGATCGATTGAGCACTGCCAGGATGATTCCTGAGTGCAAGGCCAAGAGAAAGTCCTGAGGACCACCAGGTTTGGCCCCAAACCAAAAATAAAATAAAATTTAAAGAGTTAAGATTGGTTACTCAATCACACAAGTCATGTTCAACAGAAATGCAGGATATTCTTAGATTTACATAAATTTTTCTAACAATAAAAATTACTACCACTGTTTATAAAATCTAGTATAAAATGAGAATATTATGGAATTATTTTAATACAAGAAAATATAGCAAAAATTAAAATAATCCTCATACTTGGGTTAAAATATAGAAATAATTTCACTAAAATAGAAAAGGCACGAATAAAAACTTTACGGCAATTACAAAAACTTTATTGTTTGTATACTTTAATTCTATCAGGTAAGTTCATTATTAGATGCGAAATGATCCATCATAAGAATATCTAGACATTCTGCCATTCTCTTTAAGATTATCACCTTATTTAATAGAATCCATATACAGCTGTACTAATTCTGAAGTTTATGCTTGCAACAATATGAATTTGGAGAATTGCAAAACTGTGCATTGAGTCTAGATAAGAATAACGAAGCACAGTTACGTTCTTCAGCTGAATTTTCTTTAATCCTATAATGGAAAAAATGCATAAATATGTTGTCATTTTTTAGAGGGCAACAGACTAAACGGTAGCATTTTCTGCGTAAAAGGAATAAACTAATGTAATGAAAGTGGAAAACAGGTTATTTTAAAAAATTTTGGTACCACTTCATACTTTAATATTTATATAAAAATTATTAAGAAACAATATTTTCTTTATGCTATAATTTAAAAAATGAAGATTATTATGAAATCTTACATTTTCTCTATACAGTTAAAATAGTTAAAACAAACAAAACACTTACATTAGTTTGGAAGTTGAACCGTTTATTGACATCCATGGCTGTTGTCTATTGTTACGAAATATTCCAACCCAAGTCGGAGGTAATATGGAGGCCAGGACTTTCTATTTGTAAAGATATAATGTCAATGATGAGAAATTTTGTAAAAGATGCAAGAAGTTGTTTTTTAAAATATTCCTAATTTAAAAATGAAAAGACAGTGTTATATTGTATTTGACAGATATAAAAATATGAATTCTCTTCATATTGCCCAAAATTTTTTCAATTTTTGCCTTTAATTTAAACTCTTAAGTATTTAAAATTAGGTCTGGGTAAGGAAAATGAGGTGCATATAGTATATCTATGCTGATAGAACACATTATATATTATATTTCCAGATACTGTGACATTGGACTGCCGAGCTAGTACAGCAGGTAGGGTATTTGCTTGCATGAGGCCGACTTGGAGAGCCAGACAAGCTACTGAGAGTATCTCGCCCATAAAGCAAAGCCTGGAAAGCTCCCCATGATGTATTCAATATGCCAAAAACAAGTAGCAAGTCTCACAATAGAGATGTTACTGGTGCCCACTTGAGCAAATTGATGAAAAACGGGAGGATTGTGACAGTGACAGTCATTTCTCCAGATACTGACACAAATTCACTTTAAGTTTTATAGTTTTACTTGTAGTTTGATATTATAAAGAAACTAATATAAGATTTCATAAAGGATTGGCAGTGAGAAAATAAATAATAACTGGATTCCCAGAACACAAATTTCTTCCTTGATCCTATTCTTTTCTTTCCTTGTTTTTGGACTACACCCAGCTGTGCTTAGAGATCACTCCTCAAGGTACTTGGGGGACATATGTGGTCCCAGGGGTCAAACCACGGATGGTTTCCTGTAAGACCGTAAGGCCATACCTTAGCCTGATCTCTAAATCAATTGCTGTACTATCTCTAAACTAAGTGCTCCCATTCTTTGCAAGATAAAGAAAAGAACAATCCCTCTTTACTGGAGCTCAGCAAGCTGTACAAGATGTCATAGACCTATTTCTCTTTGTCAGACCCTGCTACTAACATTATTAGTTAAAATTCTGATGTAAAAGTTACAAGATCCTTAAAGAGAAAGACAAAACATTGCCTGCAGAGTTATGGAACAACACAGGACAAGGTGTCTGATCTCCACCACCCAACAGAAGATGACAGGAGAGGACCTAGACTTGCCACCTCCCAACTCCAAGCTACATAAGAGGTGACTCAAGGAAGTCACTCTCCTTTATAAATTCTAATTCTGACTAGTTAAATTTTACCAAATGCTTAAATCTTCAAAAATTAACATATGCCACTCCCCCACACCATTTTTCAAACTGAAAAGAAATAGATTGATAAATTGATCAAACAAAGAAGAAAAGAATGATTCCAAATAACTTTATAAGATCATCATTGCCCTGATAATGTAAAGTAAAAGACTAGTCTATCATGCAAAAAGCAGTATCTGATATATAGAGGTGTAAATGTTCTCAACAAAATACCATCTTTTAGATTAAACAGTGTTTTTGAAAGATCATATATCATTGTCAAGAAAGTTTCTTCCAGAAACTCAAGGGAGGTTCAACCTACACAAGTTTTTGGCCATGTAATTGTTCAAAGTGCCTCTGTGATCATCTCTAGTTCTGAGAATTACTGTAATTATCCTATCATTTATAATGTACATTAGATTTTTTACTCTTCCTTATGAGTTCTATCAATAATCAAAAACACAAAGATTGTATATTGCTATCTAAAATGCTGTGAATGCATTTGACAAGATCATTACCAACTTGTTATTTTTTAGAAAATGATACCATCAGGGATATAGCTCAGTTCTAAGACCATTGTTTCATAAATACTAAGTCATGGACTTAACCTCCAACATCATTATATATGATAAAATAGAATATTTATAGATATGCCAAAAACAGTAACAAGTCTTACAATGGAGACATTACTGATACCACTCGAGCATATTGATGAACGAGAGGACAATGCTACAGTGTTACCTAGAAATAGTAAAAACACATATTATAGACATAGCTAATAAAAATTCAGTGATTAAAAGCGAGATTTTTTTTTGAAAAACACGTTAAATACTAACACAATTAAATGAATATGTCTGTGCACATTTGCATATCAGTAAACACTTTGAATAATCTTTATTAGAGTTGTAGCAGCAAATTTAATATGGGCATGTATTTGGTTTTTATTTTTGGAAAATTTGGATATTTTTTCAAAAAATATATATACAATAGGTAAATTCATTTAACATCCCAACACTGAAGCAACTGTTGCTAACAGTAAACAAGAAAATTAGAGATCTATATATATAATTATATAAGAACAGAAATTCTTTCTAGAGAAGAAAAATGAAAATTTAGATCACGTTAGGAGTTGCTGAAAATGTTCTAATGGATTGTTCTGGACATGTATTGGCCTGGTTGTGATGGGTGTGGTATGATAATACTGTATTCCAAATGTGTATTAACTTTTGGAATAAGTCATATTATAACATCCTATAAATTTTCATTTCTAAGTCAAGTATAAAATCATATAAATCAATATTGTCGTAATAAAAATGTTTTATTTTGTGTTTATTTTTGGTGGGGCAATCCCAAAATGTGTTCAGGAACTCCAAAGGCCCCTCCCAATATCCTCAGCCAAATAGATTGGCCAGAGCATGGGGAAAGTCTGAGTGTATTAGGTTCTGTGGGACCAAGGACTATCCAGTGCCCAGAGGCTCCAGGCTGACACCTTCAATGCAAAAATGAGCAACTGAAGCAAAGTGTACCACAAACATGACCAGATAAAGTAGATGTGATACACTTATCCAATCGCATGCAGCGTAGCTATTAAAAAATGGAACTTTAATATTTACAAACAAAATAAAATGAATTCCATAGCACAGTGGTAGGGCGTTCGCCTTACAAGCGGCCAACATGGCCGACCCGAGTTCGATTCCTCCGCCCCTCTCGGAGAGCCCGGCAAGCTACCGAGAGTATTCGATATGCCAGACACAGTAACAACAAAGTCTCCAATGGAGACGTTACTGGGCCCGCTCGAGCAAATCGACGATCAACGGGAGGGCCTTTACCTTTACCTTTACCTATGCATATGAAATGTCTGAAGGAAAAAGACAAATAGAATATTTTACATATGCCCAAATTAGGAAGAAAATAATGCACAGAGAAAGCACAATGAAAAGACAAAGTATTAGGTAATGATGAGAAACCAATGGTTGTCTGAGAAGGTGGGGATGGAAGAAAATGTGAAATCAGGTGGAAAAAGAATTCTATGTTCTACCTACTTGGTGTTTTTTAAATTTTTATTCATTTTATAAAATCTATTTTCTACAATGTTTATAAGTATATGATCTTGTTCATACTTTGCTTTCACTATCCAAGATTCTTATTTGACTTTTTGATGATAACAGAGGGAGTGACACAACTACCTTCTTTGAAACATGGAGTTTTTTTTATGTCACTGGCAGACTGAAAAAGTGCTAATTTCTTATTGCACTTAAGAGGCATACAATAACACTTGATTTATTTAAAACTAATTAAGTCCACTTATATGACTATGAATAACTGTAATATGAGAAATATTATAATCATTAATTAGCTTTAAGCAGAAGAAAGGATTAAAAGCATTTGTGAAAAACATGTCTTTCTAGAAAAAAGTAAGAATAATAAACATGCATTATGATATGAAAGAAAACTGCATGACTGAAATATTAAAAGTCAATCTGTGGAGTGTATAAAATATACAATAAAATATGCAAGAATGAATAAGCATTAACTGAAATGTCTTTTGTAAAGTGGTCGAAACATTAAATTCTTACCATTTCTTCTTCGCTCTCTATATAAAGAAGGCTAGACTGGTGAGAAGCACAGGCCATCACACTCTCATTCCATGTCATTTTTTCATTCGTTGTATAATAGCAATTGTTGGAATATGTAAATCCCTCAGGAGGACAATGAGCACAATGAGACACCAGAGAGTTATCTTGAGCTATTAATAGAAAAGTTTAGTTATGAACATCCAATGGAACTGCCACATGTGCATAGGTAAAAACATGAATGTATATTACATATTGTGCACTGTCAGGATGTGATACATACAAGGTACAAGGCTTATGCAAACACTCCCAGTATGGGTCAGTTTCTCATCCCTTAATTTACATGTCGATATAAGGCAAATGCTCCACTAAAAATTCCCACTCTATAATTATACATTAGCCACAAATTAACAATTTCCAAGGTTGAGTAATTTATTTCACCATCACTTTTAGCTGTAAGATATTTGAACTAAAATTTGTAAAAAAAATTATAATGAATTATTCTTTATATGTTGTTACATACCAACTACTTTTTTAAAATTTTTATTAGTGAAACACCATGAGGTACAGATGTAGACTTACAAATTTTTGTGGTTGGGTTTCAGTTATACAATGGTCGAATACCCATTCCTCCACCAGTGCCCATTCTCCACCACCTCTGATCCCAGTATCCCTCCCACTCCCCATCCCCCCATCCCACCCTGCCTCTGTGGCAGGGCATTTCCTTTTGTTCTCTCTCTCCTTTTGGGTGTTGTGGTCTGCAAAAGAGGCATTGAGTGGCAATCATGTTCGGTCTATAGTCTACTTTCAGCATGCTTCTCCCATCCTGGGAGGATCCTCCCAACACTCTTTTTTTGGTGCTCCCTTCTCTATATGAGCTGCCTTTTCCCCTAACATGTATAGCTGGCCTCCAAGCCATGGAGCAATATTCCTGGCACTAATTTCGGCAATTCTTGGGTGTTAGTCTCCTATTTTGTTGCTTTATGTTCCCCAGATTAATGCAATCTTTCTATGTTTGTCCCTCTCTTTCTGATTCATTTTGCTTAGCATGATACTTCCCACGTAGTACCACTTGTATGTAAATTCTATGGATTCATCTTTTCTAGCAGTTACATAGTACTCCATTGTGTAGATGTACCAAGGTTTCTTTAACCAGACATCTGTTTTCGGGCACTCAGGTTTTTTCCAGATTCTAGCTATTGTAAAAAGTCACTGCTCTTTTTTTGTTGCTTTGTTTTTTATTAGTGAGAGACCATGAGGTACATCAACTACTTTTTAATGAACTTTTATTTCCTGATTTTTTTTAACTATGTTTTCTCTTAAATTGGTTAGCATTTCTATTTAGTCCAAGACATACAAACTATAAAATGTTCTATTAAAACTGTGAAAATCTGTATTTACCTTTCTGGATCCTTGTTTCATTAATTATGGAAGAGTTATTTTGCCTTAGATTCTGGGTAGCTATAAGAAAATTAAGGAAAAACTATAAATATAAATTGATTCAAATATATCGCAATAACATTAGTTTCTTCGTTGACAATTTTTGTATTGTTAAAGATTAGAATAATATGCAATAAAGTTGTGGGAAAATTAAAATTGTATTATTGAGGAAGGGTTCTAATTCTAAGAATATAGACAGAGAGACAATAGCAGAAAGAAGGAAAGAAAGAAGCAGAGAGAAGAGAAATAAAGCAAACCCAAAAAGAGTAAAGACAAAATGGAATCACGAATTCTCGGCAATACCAGAACAGAGTACTTTGAAGTAAAAGTAAGAGAAATATCACAGGTGAATCCATCTAAGAAAATTAATTTTACTAAGAAAAGCAATAAAAGAAATTAGTTTGAGTGGAAAATATTTTAAAAGCTTAAAGAAATGAAGTTACATCTCCCTCTGTATTTGGTTAAACAAAGTTAAAAAAATTACATTTCCCAATAAGGTATTTTAATATCCTAAATCATATTTTTATTATAAATTCAAATTAAGCAATCCATACTACACTATATAAACTTGCATGTAAATGTGAGATCTGTTTTGTAATATTATAAAATCTTTAGTGAGAGCGAAATCAACAATAAATTTTCCTTTTTAAGTTTTCAAAAATTTACTTACAATGAGTAATAATCCTTTGTAACACAATGCACAGCAAGACAAAGCAAATGATTCCCAGGACCCCAGCAATGAGCTTCTCTGGAGGTGACAATAATCCTATGGGGAGTGAAATGAAAACACTGAGAAAGGAAAGATGTAAAGAAGTATTTAGAAGTGTGATTCTATTACCATTTTGGACTCTAGGTCCATTGCAATCTCTCTCCCAGATCTCTACATTGCATTTTTAGCAAGTATAAGCTCTATGATTTGTTCAACAATGCCTAAGCAAAATTAGTTCAGAACTCATATAAGAATATCATATTCCAAATTAGGTCTCTGATTCTCAGAAATAAAAAATATTGACTTTGCTCCCTTCTCTTTCCCACAACTCTGCAACCCAACTGCCCACTCTAGAACTGTGGTATCTTCTGTCTGTATAACAGTTTACCTTTGCAGCAGTAGTCCTTGTCATTTCCCTGCAGAGACTGAGTAGCATTTCGAAGATTTAATTCTGCATAGCATATTTCTTGCTCTGTTTCTGAAGTGAAGCCTTTAGTACCTTTAGGGTTTTTTTGTCGCCTTTTTGACTTTTTAGTCAAATTTAGCTCTGCATACGTTGTTTTTTCATTACTCATCTCTGCAGCTAAGTAATCCCAGGGACTGCGCTCTAAGGTAAATAGGTTTGAAGAAAAATAGTACTTAATGGCAAGGAGGTGGAACAGGAACTGGGCGGGGTGAGGGTGCATAGTAGAGTTCATTCTGCAGTTGAAGAATCTGCAGTTATTTTAAATTCTTGGGTCCTTAAATGACAGTCTCATAGCAAAAAAAATAAAATTAAATTAAAACTTTATTTATTAAAATATTTACAACTGACAATATTTTATTACTGAAACAATACAGATTTAAAATCTGTGAGGAATCAAGATTCTGACAGTAATAAGCCTATTTATTTAAAGTCAGATTACATAGTAATGTTTTAATAACACAAGAATACTTGTGTTAAAAATAAAACTGTCATTTAAAAAGTCAGTGATGATTACCAGTATCTTGAAGTGTAATAATCAGTAAAGACACTTTATAATCTTTAAAATATGATAACAAAGTAATTGTTGAACAGCTTGATGCTGAAGTAGCAAAATGGCATACATTTCATTTATTGCATTATGCACATTACATTTTAATTATTTACATATTTAGCATCCTAAAAGTAATTTATTAACAAATTATTAATAAGAGTAGGCAACAACTTCTAAATGTATGAGAGTACAGAGAACTGGAAAAAAGATCTTAAGTTGACAAAATATACAACATCAGGTAACACTGTCTCAAAAATTCTAAACCTGAACTTGCTATTTATCAATATTCATCTTATTATGGGTGGTTATCAACTATAGCAAATAATAATTGTTTAAAATGAATGAGGTACACACAAAAGGAATTTTCAAGTGTTCTTTCATTTATAATGTTGAAGATTTTAAGGAAAAAAATAAACAACGCTATGTTGTAAAATATTACATAACATAGTAAATTTTATTCAAAATATAAAACAATAAAAAAGAAACCACAAATGTACTTACTTTAGATAAATGAGTTCAACAAATGAAAGTGTGGCTTACAAAAAACATTGTGGGTGCCAATTTCCAGAAATATCCTATGATCAGTGAAGTTCATTTCAGCTCCCTAAGTGATTTAAATAATTCACATAAGGTAATTTAGTTTCCATCAACAGATCAGAGCACACCAAATTCATTCTGACTGTGAAGCTTACAATGTGTGACTGACCTTTAAAGAGTCACTGAGCATCTAGTGACCTAGTTTACTAATGGAAATGGAAACAAGAATACATAAGATACAAAGTGCTAGCACTTAGCACCCCAGTAACTAGCTCCTGTGAAAGCTCAATATACAATTCATCTTGATTTTTATTTTAGCTACAATTACTATGTTATGGTTCTGATTCATGCTGTTTAGATCGTCTAAGATAATTCATTATGTAGGTGTCACTCTTATCATTAGAGTACATCTATTCTGTAATGTTTCTTCAACTTTTAAAAAAGATTTTGATTTTAGTAAAGTTTAATATTTTTAGAGGCATGCACATACTATTTATTTTAATCAGCAGATTTTAGTTAATCTATGTGATAAGGGATTCTCTTAAGCTTTTATCACACAAATATATTTATTTTACTGATCAATCAATAAAGGTTGTTTAAAATGTAAAAGAAGATCATAGGAAAAATCACATTGTATTGAATATAAAACCCTAAAGTAATGACCATTTTCACGATGTTTGTAAATTTTAAATATTATGATTTGAATTTTATTGATTTACAAACTCAAATATATGAGTGTGCATTCTTGACTAATTTCTGATATCTGATAATTTCAAAACTTCAAGAAATCTTCCAAGATATTTCATATTTTATGGATACATTGTAACAAAAATTATCCAAATAAAAATCACCAGTTCCCTACTTTGATTTGTTATTACTATATTGGAAAGCCATTGCTAAACAAATATCACTTTTTATTTCCTAGTGAATAAAGCCAAAATGGAAAGACAGGAGAAAAAGGAGTATGTATCTTCAATAGCCAGGCACTTGCTATCCTTTAGTTAGGAGGCCAGGCTATGATCCTAAAATATGTCTTCTATAGTTGGGTAGTAAATGAAAAACTTTGAACCTTAAAATTATGAGTAAGAATAAACAGTGTCTGTGGTCTTCACAGATTGCCCTTCAAAAACTCAGAGTGAAGTAGTGGAAAAGTAGATTGCTCAATAAGCTGTCATTTCATGTTTGAACAGCAAATTCTCAGAGACTAGTTCAAAGTAAATTTATCTCATCAAATAACTGCGGATTTAGGAGAGTTTGGGAAGGCCAATCTGTTGAAAGGATAAATGAACTTCTAGATTATCCATTTCAAAGTCTTCTAAGAAACATACTTTATATTCTACAGGAAATCACAAAACTTGATTATTCATATTGTTAAATTGGTCTATCTCAGTCATAAATACTAAGAACATAGTATTTTGTCTATTTGATTTTTGTTTGGGGGCTACTTCCAGTAATACTTAGGGGTTATTCCTGCCTCTGCACTCATGAATCACACCTGGCAGGGCAAGGAGGACCATATGGAGTGCCAGTGATCGAATCCTGGACAGCTCCATACAGGACAAGCAGCTTATCCACTGCACTATCACTCTGGCCCCAATACTTAGTGTATTTGAAAGTCAACTCTATAGAAACAGGATGTTAAATCTTATCATTGCATACATATTGTCTTCACATTTACATCATTTACTTTTTTATAAAAAATCTTCTAAAAGTGACAATGCCATTATCAATAGGTATTTATAAAGTTACTTGTCACTGTTCTGAAAAATTACTAAATTTGCATGACACTCAGTTCATCATTTCTGAAATCGTGTCTCTGCATCACTGCCTTAGTCTTTGCTTCCAATTTTATTCCCCTCAGATAAAAGATTTAATCTGATGATACCTCAAATAAAAATAAATGCACACTTAACATATTGTGATCCAATAATACCATAAGTTGTCCTTTTTTGAAACAGCTTGCACATCTTTTATTTTCTATAGCAATTTCTTTTCAGGAAGACTTTCCCCCCACTTTATTTAAAAAACATACTTTACAAAGTTGTTCATGAAGATTTGTTATTGGCAATCAATATTCCAAAAACAATCGCACCACCATTGTCACCTTCCTTCCACCATTGTCTTGATTTTCCTAATCATTACTCAAGCCTGTCCTTGAGCAGGCCCAGAATAATTTCTTTTATATTGCTTGTTACCAATAAATGGTGAACAGAGTGATAAAAAATGTATTGCTGTCAAAAAAATTTATGTACATTATTATATCTCACTATGGGAACTTTAAATCCTTGACTATTTACTAAGCTGTCATTGAAAGGTAAAATTATGTATATAAATTTTGTTAGCCAGGTTTTGTTGGCTTCTGTCTTATATTCCAATTCAAACTGGTATGTGACTACTGGGATGTATGTAGAGTTTTGGGATTTGGGGGAAGTTGTTTTTACTGTGTTGGGGCCACACTTGGCAGTGCTCAGGGATTACTCCTGTCTCTGCACTCAGGAATTACTCCTGGATGTGCTCAAGGACGATATGGGATGCTAGAGATCAAACCAAGGTAGGTCAGCTGTGTGTAAGGAAAACACCTTACATTCTGTACTGTCTCTCTGGCCTGTATTGTAGTCTGTAGATGCAGTGTGGCTGAGAATGTGGCCACATGCTCCAGAAAATAGAGAATACTTAACTGGGCAATCTAACAACAAGGCTAGTAGATAATCTTGCATGGCTCTGGCAGTGGGGCATCAAGCGGACCTTTTTTTTAAAAAAAATTCAAGATTACTATACTCTAATTCTATTACAGATTTAGATATCCTAAATATCTATCTCTATGAAGCATATATATATATACTTATTTATATATCATTGTAATCTTTTTTATCTTTAAATTATATATGTTAAAATAATTCAGGTAAAGTGATCATTTCCTTAGATTGAATTGAAATTAATAATAAAGACCACGCGCACAGATAGAATTGGCTGTCAGCAAAGCACAGTAATTTTATTGGAAACCAAGTGGCCTTTATGGTCTGGAAAAAAAATGCTTGTTTAATATGTTATATCCTAGTCACTGATTAGAATATCTGCTTTATCTGTAAGAAATCAAATACAGTGTTTTATCTTTTTTGGATATTAATCCAAAGTGTTTTAGGCTTCATCAGTGAATTGCCCCTTTTCCTCCTCCCAGAGAAGCTTATTGTGCTTTTGCTAGCATCCCTAATTTAGTTCAAGTTTATCTTTAACCTGTCCTTTGTATTTTACCTCTCATTGTCTCAGTTCCTCCAACTCAGTCTTGATTACTTAAAAGTCAAAACTGTCTGGTAATTCTGTACTTTGTATTTGTACTGCTTTATATTTGAAGTACTGTGTATTTGTACCTGTTTTCTATTTCCCCTGTAGTCTTTTTATATTTTACTATAAAGCAATGTTCTTTGGTTAAACACAGGAAGACCAAAAATGCTATGCTCCTAATATTTGGGAGTTGATTGAATCTGAAATATATCTACTCCTGGGCATAATTACTTGGTCATTTTCTCATTGCAAGACAGCAACAACCACTGGAACTTTTTATTTCTTTTTCTTCTTAGCAGTTCTATACATGTAGATATAAAAATGTGGTTTTTTTCTTAATTTTGTTATTACGGTAAAATTGTTTTCATTAATGTTTATGCTTTAGTTGCATGTCATGGCAGGACATTTACCACCAAAGTGTCAATATTTTCCCAACACTTTCACTAAGTGCAAAATTTGAAAAAATCTTAGATTTATTCTTCTCCTCCTTTTTCTTTAGGCAAAGAATTTAGTCTGAAATAATGTTTATTCGTAAGATACATCCACATATTCCCATGTATTTCTTTGCAATTCTTCTTTAGAAAAATATAGCTTTTCACTTTGTAGCACGTGTCTGTCTTTATCTAAATCTTTTTTATATTTTTATAAATTTTAAAACTTATGATAGTAATTCTCTGACTGCTTAGATGATTTAGCTCTTACTGCTACTGTGCTTTGATCATAAATGATAAAAGCAATGTTTGAATGTTTACATAATAATACAATTGTACTTATAGGCTAATATTATTGATATAATTAACAATTATAAGTTGTTCTGCGTACACGGTATTAAAATCCTGATTTGTTGTGTTGTCGACAATTTTTCTACTTTTTTGGTTTTATTATTATTATTTTTTTCAGTATTTGTGCTCAACCTCAGGGCTGGAGTGATAGCACAGCGGTAGAGCATTTACCTTGCGTGCAGCCAGCCCGGCGGAGCCGGGTTTGATTCCTCCGCCCCTCTTAGAGAGCCTGGCATGCTACTGAGTGTATTCAATATGCCAAACACAGTAACAAGAAGTCTCACAATGGAGACGTTACTGGGCCCGCTCGAGCAAATCGATGAACAACGGGAGGGCAGTGTGTGGCAGTGTGTGTGTGCTCAACCTCAGAGACACACATGCAGAGAAAGTGCCAGTAATTTCCCAGTTTTCTTTTTTATGGTGAAATTCTACTTTTATAATATTAGGATCTAAAATTATGCTTAATATGATTTAAATCTTTATGATTTGTTTTGTGTTCCAGCATTTGGCTCATCCTGGAGAATATGATATGTTCACTGAGAAGAATCTTTATTCAACATTTTTTTAAAATTTGTATTAGTGAAACACCATGAGGTACAGTTGTAGACTTACAAACATTTGTGCTTGGGTTTCAGTTATACAATAATCCAGTACCCATCCCTCCATCATTTACATTTGTTTTAAATTTTTGATAGTGAAACACCATGAGGAACAGTTGTACATTTACTAATTTTTGTGCTTGGGTTTCAACTGTACAATGATCAAACACGCATCCATCCACCAGTACCCATTTTTCACCACCATGTTTCCCAGTATCCCTCCAAACCCCCACCCCCCATTGCACCCTTACTCTGTCGCAGGGTATTCCCTTTTGTTCTCTCTCCTTTTGGGTATTGTGGTTTGCAAAAGAGGCATTGATTGAGTGGCAATCATATTTGGTCTATAGTCTACTTCCAGCATGCTTTTCCACCATGGAAGGATCCTCCCAACACCCTTTATTTGGTGTTCCCTTCTCTATCTGAGCTCCCTTTTCCCCTAGAGTGTATGGCTGGCCTCTAAGCCATGGAGAAAAACTCCTGGTACTAATCTCGTTCACTCTTGGGTGTTAGTATCCTATTTTTTTAATTTATGTTCCCCAAATGAATGCAATCTTTCTATGTCTATCCCTCTCTTTCTGACTCATTTAGTTTAACATAATACATTCCATGTAGTACCACTTGTATGTAAATTTCATGACTTCATCTTTTCTTTTTTTTTTTTATTAGTGAAACACCATGAGGTACAGTTGTAGATTTACAATTTTTTGTGCTTGGGTTTGATTAAACAATGATCAGATACCCATCCCTCCACCAGTGCCCATTTTCCACCACCATGGATAATATTCCCCCCACCCCCATCCCCCTATCCCCCCCTGCCTCTGTGGCAGGGCAATGCCCTGTGTTCTCTCTCTCCTTTTGGGTGTTGTGGGCTGCAAAAGAGGCATTGAGTGGCAAACATGTTCAGTCCATAGTCCACTTTCGACATGCATCTCCCCTCCCTCCTGGGAGGGACCTCCAAACACCCTTTATTTGGTGTTCCCTTCTCTATCTGAGCTGCCCTTTCCTCTAGAATGCCCAACTGGCCACTAAGCTATGGAGTAATCCTCCTGGTGCTGATCTCAGCTATTATTGGGTATTAATCTCATATTTTGTTACTTTATATCCCCCAGATGAATACAATCTTTCTATGTCTATCCCTCTCTTTCTGACTCATTTCGCTTAGCATGATACTTTCCATGTTGTACCACTTGTATGTAAATTTCATGACTTCATCTTTTCTAACAGCTACATAGTACTCCATTGTGTAGATGTACCAAAGTTTCTTTAACCAGTCATCTGTTCTTGGGCATTCAGGTTTCTTCCAGTTTCTGGCTATTGTAAAGAGTGCTGCAATGAACAAAAAAGTGCAGATGTCACTTCGACTATACATTTTTGACTCTCTGGGATATATTCCCAGGAGTGGTATTGCTGGGTCAAATGGGAGCTCAATTTCTAATTTTTTGAGAATCGTCCATACTGTTTTCCAGAAGGGCTGAACCAGTCGACATTCCCACCAACAGTGAAGGAGTGTCCCTTTCTCGCCACATCCGCGTCAGCATCGGTTGCTTTTGTTTTTTGAATGTGGGCCAGTCTCTGAGGTGTGAGATGGTATCTCATTGTGGTTTTGATCTGCATCTCCCTGATGATTAATGATGTAGAGCATTTTCTCATGTGCTTTTTTGCCATTCGGATTTCTTCTTTGAGAAAGTTTCTGTTCATTTCATTGCCCCATTTTTGGATGGGGTTGGATGTTTTCTTCTTGTGGAGTTTAACCAGTATTTTGTATATCCTGGATATCAACCCCTTATCAGATGTGTATTCAGTGAATATCCTTTCCCATTCTGTAGACTGTCTTTGTATTTTGGTCACTGTTTCTTTGGAGGTGCAGAAGCTTCTTAGTTTAAGATAGTCGCATTTATCTATCTCTGTTTTCACTTGCTCAGTCAGTGGCGTGGCATCTTTGAAGATACCATTAGCTTCAATGTCATGGAGGGTTTTGCCAACTTTGTTTTCAATGTACCTTATTGTTTCTTATCTGATTTTGAGGTCTTTAATCCATTTTGATCTTACTTTTGTACACGGTGTTAGGCAGAGTTCTGAACCCATTTTTTTGCATGTAGCCGTCCAGTGATGCCAGCACAATTTGTTAAAGAGGCTTTCCTTACTCCACTTCATATTACTTGCACATTTATCAAAGATTAGATGATCATATGCTTGAGGGGAGATGTCAGTGTATTCAACCCTGTTCCATTGGTCTTCAGTTCTGCCTTTGTTCCAGTACCATGCTGTTTTAATTATTACTGCTTTGTAGTACAGTTTGAAGTTCGGGAGGTTGATTCCTCCCATTTTCTTTTTCCCAAGAATTGCTTTAGCTATACGTGGGGACTTATTGTTCCATATAAATTTCAGGAGTGTTTGCTCCATTTCTTTGAAGAATGTCATGGGTATCCTTATAGGGATTGCATTGAATTTATACAATGCTTTTGGTAGTATTGCCATTTGGACAATGTTAAGTCTCCCGACCCATGAGCAGGGGATAACTTTCCATTTCCTCATGTCCTCTTTTATTTCCTGAAGTAGCATTTTGTAGTTTTCTTTGTACAGGTCCTTTACTACCTTAGTTAAGCTGATTCCTAGGTACTTGATTTTCTGGGGCACAATTGTGAATGGGATTTTTTTTTCATGTTGCTTTCTTCTCTCTCACTGTTTGCCTACAGGAATGCCATGGACTTTTGGGTATTGATTTTATAGCCTGCAAATTTACTATACGAGTCTATTGTTTCTAGGAGTTTTTTGGTGGAGGTTATTGGGTTCTCTAAGTATAGTATCATATCATCTACGAATAGTGAGAGCTTGATTTCTTCCTTTCCTACCTGAATGCCCTTAATATGTTTTCTTGCCTAATCGCTATTGCAAGTACTTCCAGTACTATATTGAACAGCAGTGGAGAGAGTGGGCATCCCTGTCTCGTCCCTGACCTTAGAGGGAAGGCTCTCAGTTTTCCCCATTGAGGATGATGCTTGTTGTAGGCTTGTGGTAGATGGCTTTAATTATGTTGAGGAAGGTCCCCTCTATACCCATTTTGGCTAGGGTTTTCATCATAAAGGGGTGCTGAATCTTATCAAATGCTTTCTCTGCATCTATTGATATAATCATATGCTTTTTATCTTTTCTTTTGTTGATATTGTGGATTATGTTGATGGATTTCCGAATGTTAAACCATCCTTGCATCCCTGGGATGAATCCTACTTGGTCATGGTGCATGATCTTTTTGATGAGTAGTTGGATTCTATTTGCTAGTAGTTTGTTGAGGATCTTTGCGTCTGTGTTCATCAGGGATATCGGTCTGTAATTCTCTTTCATTGTGGTATCTCTGTCTGCTTTTGGTATCAGTGTGATATTTGCTTTGTAGAAACTGTTTGGAAGTGTTTTTGATATTTCAATTTCGTGGAAAAGCTTAAAGAGGATTGGGAGTAAGTCCTCTTTAAAGATTTGGAAGAATTCACTAGTGAATCCATCCGGGCCAGGACTTTGTGCTTGGGGAGACTTTTTATTACCATTTTAATTTCCTTGATGCTGATAGGTCTGTTCAGGTATTCCATGTCTTCTTGGTTCAGCCTTGGGAGTCTGTAGGAGTCTAGGAATTTATCCATTTCCTCGAAGTTTTGATGTTCCGTGGCATACAGTTTCTCAAAGTACTCCCTGAGGATCCTTTGAATTTCTGTAGTTTCTGTTGTAATGACCCTCTTTTCATTTCTGATTCAGTTTATTAGGGTTTTCTCTCTCCCTTTCTTTGTGAGTTTTGCTAGAGGCTTATCAATCTTGTTAATTTTCTCGAAGAACCAGCTCTTGGTTTAATTGATCTTTCAGATTGTTTTTTGGGTTTCCATCTCGTTAATCTCTGCTCTTATTTTTATTATTTCCTTTCTCCTGTTCGAGTTGTGCTCCTTTTTTTGGTCCTTCGCCAAGCTCTTAAGCTGTGAGGTTAGGTTACTTATGTGTGCTCGCTCCTCCTTCCTGAGGAATGCTTGTAGAGCTATAAACTTTCCTCTTAACACAGCTTTTGCTGTGTCCCATAAGTTTTGGTAACTCGTGTCCTCATTTTCATTCATTTCTAGGAATCTTTTGATTTCCTCTTTGATTTCCTGTCTAAGCCACTCGTTGTTCAGTAGAGCACTGTTTAATTTCCAGGTGTTTGATTTAGTTTTCTGTTTTTGTATGTGATTTACTTCTAATTTCACCGCATTATGGTCTGAGAAGATTGTCGATACAATCTCTATCTTCTTAATTTTTTGGAGGCATGTTTTGTGGCTCAGCATGTGGTCTATCTTGGAGAATGTTCCATGTACGCTTGAGAAGAATGTGTATTCAGCTTTTTGTGGATGAAGTGTCCTGTATATATCTACTAAGATCCTTTCTTCCATTGTTTCCCTCAGATGAAGTATGTCCTTGCTAAGCTTGAGTCTGGTTGATCTATCAAGAGGTGACAAAGCAGTGTTGAGTCCCACTAGTATTGTGTTGCTGTTGATGTCTTTTTCCAAATCTATGAGTAGTTGTTTTAAGTACTTTGCTGGTCTCTCATTAGGTGCATATACATTTATTATTGTAAGTTCTTCCTGTTGTACATATCCTTTGATCAATAAGAAATGGCCTTCACTGTCTCTTATGACCTTCCTCACTCTGAAATCGATGTGGTCTGATATTAGGATGGCTACCCCAGCTTTTTTATGGAGCTGTTTGCCTGTAGGATTGTTTTCCAGCCTTTGACTCTGAGTCTGTGTTTGCTTTTACTATTGAGATGTGTTTCTTGCAGGCAGCAGAATGTTGGGTTCAATTTTCTAATCCATCCTGCCACTCTATATCTTTTAATTGGTGCGTTTAGCCCATTGACATTGAGAGAGATTATTGTTATGGGATTTTGTCCCATTGTTCTGTTGAAATTTGGTGTATTTGAGGGGCCTTTCTTGCCTTAAAGTAGCCCATTTAGTTGTTCTTGTAACCACGGTTTTGAGTCTATGAAGTTCCTGAGCTGTTGTTTGTCTGTGAAACTGTGTGTTGTTCCTTCTATTATGAATGAGAGTCTCGCTGGGTAAAGTATTTTTGGGGAGGCATTTATTTCATTGAGTTTTTTTACTATGTCCCACCACTGTTTTCGGGCCATAAGGGTTTCATCAGAAAAATCAGCTGTGAATTTTAAGGATGCTCCTTTGTAAGAGATTTCTTTCTTCGATCTTGCTGCTTTCAGAATTTTGTCTCTGTCTAAGGTTTTGGTCATTTTGATCAGAATGTGTCTTGGGGTATTTTTATTCGGATTTCTTCTAGCTGGTACCCTTCGGGCCTCCTGAATATGGTCACAAGTTTTCTTCAGCTCTGGAATAATTGTAGCAATGATGTCTTTGACAGTTTCTTCTTCATCAAGGTTTCCTTCCTGTACCTCTGGGACTCCAATAATTCTTATGTTACCCCTCTTGGCTTCATCACGATCTTCTCTTGCCATCTGTTCCCGAATTGTGAGTCTCTTTTCCATTTTCTGCTCTTTCCTGGAGAGTCTCTGAACTTCATCTTCGAGCTCACTGATTCTGCTCTCAGCAGCTGTTACTCTGATGCTGAGGCCTTCCACTGAGTTTTTCAATTCGCCTACGAGATTTTTCAGGTCTGACACTTCTTATTGTATTTTCCTCATTTCTGCCTTCAAATCCTCTTGTCTTCTATTGGCATTGCTTTCCATTGTTTCTTTTAGTTCCCTAAGCATCCTAAGTAGCTCCCTCCTAAATTCCTTGTCAGAGAGGTTGTCTAACACTGCAGTACTGTTGGTGTCATCTGGACTAGACTCTTCAATAAGAAAGTTTGGTGGGCTTTTGCGTTGCTTTACCATTGTGAAAACTGTGGTTTAGTCCTTAATATTCACTGTTACTATTCTGCTTGATATGCAGTGTGAGTTAAGATAGGCTTATGAGTTATTGGCTACTGTGTTTCTAGTGACTGAGTTAAACTAGAGAAGTTTCTATCGAAAAAGGTAGCTTATGGTTCCTATGGCATATGAAGTGGGAAAATATTTCGCGGCCGAGTTAGCGGCCGCAGCTCCAGAAAGAGTCCCTGGCACTAAGCGAGGAGTTGGGAATGTCGATGGAGCTAGCTGTGCATGCGCAGATAGGGTCCCAGGCCCTTGGGGGCGGGCTGTAACTGGTTGGAATAGGTGCCGTTCGCTTGGTTGCCCAGAGCTGGCCTCCGGGCCCATCCCATGCAGACCAGGGGTAAAACCGGCTTTCTAGGAGGTGGAGCTAGCTGGGCATGCGCACAGAGGGTCCCAGGCCCTTGGGGACGGGCTGTAACTGGTTGGAATAGGAGCCGTTCACTTGGTTGCCCAGAGCTGGGCCTCTGGGCCCGTCCCACGCAGACCAGGGGTAAAACCGGCTTTCTAGGAGGTCACCTTCATCTTTTCTAACAGCTACGTAGTACTCCATTGTCTAGATGTACCAAAGTTTCTTTAACCAGTCATCTGTTCTCAGGCACTCAGGTTGTTTCCAGATTCTGGCTATTGTAAAGAGTGCTGCAATGAACAATCAAGTGCAAATGTCACTTCAACTATACTTTTTTGCCTCTCTGGGATATATTCCCAGAAGTGGCATTGCTGGGTCAAATGGGAGCTCGATTTCTAATTTTTTGAGAATTGTACATACTGTTTTCCAGAAGGGCTAAACCAGTCGGCATTCCCACCAGCAGAGAAGCAGGGTCCCTTTCTCTCCACATCCGCGGCAGCACTGATTGCTTTTGTTCTTTTGGATGTGGGCCAGTCTCTGTGATGTTAAATGATATCTCATTGTTGTTTTGTCTGCATCTTCCTGATGATTAATGATGTAGAGCATTTTCTCATGTGCCTTTAAGCCATTTGGATTTCTTCTTTGCGAAAGTTTCTGTTCATTTCCTCGCCCCGTTTTTTGATGGGGTTGTATGCTGCCTTCTTGTGGAGTTCAACCAGTAACTTGTATATCCTTGATATCAGTCCCTTGTCAGATGTGTATTTGGCAAATATCCTTTCCCATTCTGTAGACTGTCTTTGTATTTTGGTCACTGTTTCTTTTGAGGTGCAGAAGCTTCTTAGTTTAAGCTAGTCCCATTTATCTATCTTTCCTTTCACTTACTTGGCCAGTGGCATGACATCTTTGAAGATACCATTATCTTCAATTTCATGGAAGTCTTTACCAACGTTGTCTTCAATGAACTTTATGGATTCCGGTCTGATGTTGAGATCATAAATACAATTTGATATTACTTGTGTGCATGGCATTAGGCAGAGATCTGAGCCCACTTTTTTGCATGTAGCCGTCCAGTTTTTCCAGCACAATTTGTTAAAGAGGCTGTCCCTGCTCCACTTAACTTTTCTTGCCCCCTTATTGAAGATTAGATAATCATATGCTTGGGAGGAGATGTCATTATATTCAATACTGTTCCATTGGTGTGAAGCTCTGCCTTTGTTCCAGTACCATGCTGTTTTAATTATTACTGTTTTGTAATAGAGCTTGAAGATGGGGAGATTGATTCCTCCCATTTTCTTTTTCCCAAGAATTGCTTTAGCTATTCGTGGGGGCTTATTGTTCCATATAAATTTCAGGAGTGTTTGCTCCATTTCTTTGAAGAATGTCATGGGTATCCTTATAGGGATCGCATTGAATTTGTACAATGCTTTGGGAAGTATTGCCGTTTTGACAATGTTAATTCTCCCCATGCATGAACAGGGGATGTTTTTCCATTTCCACGTGTCCTCTTTTATTTCCTGAAGTAGCCTTTTGTAGTTTTCTTTGCACAGGTCCTTTACTTCTTTAGTTAAGCTGATTCCCAGGTACTTGATTTTCTGGTGCACAATTGTGAATGGGATCGTTTTCTTCATGTCACTTTCTTCTCTTTCAGTATTTGCATATAGGAAAGAGTTGAATTTGGGGATATTGATTTTATAGACTGACACTTTACAAGTCTATTGTTTCTAGGAGTTTCTTTGTAGAGGTTTTAGGGTTCTCTAAGTATTGTATCATATCATCTGTGAATAGTGAGAGCTTGATTTCTTCCTTCCCTACCTGGATGCCCTTTATATCTTTTTCTTGCCTAATCGCTATTGCAAGTACTTCCAGTACTATATTGAATAGTAGTGGAGAGAGTGGGCATCCTTGTCTCGTCCGTGATCTTAGAGGGAAGGCTGTCAGTTTTTCCCCATTGAGGATGATGTTTACTGTAGGTTTGTGTTAGATGGCTTTAACTATATTGAGGAAAGTCCACTCTATCCCCATTTTGGTGAGGGTTTTTTATCATAAATCGGTGCTGGATCTTGTCAAATGCTTTCTCTGCATCTATTGATATGATCATAGGATTTTCTTCTTTTATTTTATTGATATGATGGATTATGTTGATTGATTTACGAATGTTGAAACATCCTTGCATCCCCGGGATGAATCCCAATTGGTCATGGTGTATGATCTTTTTGATGAGTTGTTGAATTCTATTTGCTAGTATTTTGTTCAGAACCTTCACATCCGTGTTCATCAGGGATATCGGCCTGTAGTTTTCTTTTCTTGTGGTGTCTTTGTTTACTTTTTGTATTAGAGAGGTATGGGCTTAATAGAAACTGTTTGGGAGAGTTTTTGTTTTTCCAAATTCCTGGAAAAGCTTGCGAAGAACTGGAAATAGGTCCTCTTTAAATGTTTGGGAAAATTCGCTAGTGAATCCATCTGGACCTGGGCTTTTGTTTTTGGGAAGACTTTTGATTACAGTTTGAATTTCCTTGATGTGAATAGGTCTATTCAGGTACTCTATATCTTCTTGATTCAGCTTTGGTAGATAATAGGAATCCAGGAATTTATCCATTTCTTCTAGGTTCTCTTGTTTCATGGCATACAGACTTTCAAAATAGTCTCTGATGATCTTTTGAATTTCTTTGGTTTCTGTTGTGATATCCCCCTTCTCATTTCTGATTCGATTTATTAGGGTTCTCTCTCTGTTTCTTTGTGAGTGTTGCTAGTGGTTTATCTATCTTGTTTATTTTCTCGAAGAAGCAGCTCTTGCTTTCATTGATGTTTCGAATTGTTTCTTTGGTTTCCATGTCATTGATTTCTGCTCTAAGTTTTATGATCTCTTTCCTTCTGCCCTATTTGGGCTCTTTCTGTTGATCCTTTTCTAAGATCTTGAACTGTGAAGTCAAGTTGAATATGTGCATCCTTTCTTCTGTCCTGAGATATGCTTGCAGAGCTAAAAATTTTCCACTTAAA
Source organism: Sorex fumeus (assembly GCF_029834395.1). Taxonomy (NCBI): domain Eukaryota; kingdom Metazoa; phylum Chordata; class Mammalia; order Eulipotyphla; family Soricidae; genus Sorex; species Sorex fumeus. The sequence continues at coordinate 58,794,291 of NW_026606060.1, forward strand.
ACGGCTTTCACTGCATCCCATAAGTTCTGGTAGCTCATGTCTTCATTCTCATTTGTTTCCAAGTATCTTTTGATTTCATCCTTGACTTCCTTCCTGATCCACTCGTTGTTAAGCACTGAGTTGTTTAATTTCCAGGTGTTTGATTTGGTTCCCCGTGTTTGTGTGTAATTCACTTCTATTCTCAGTGCATCATGGTCTGAAAAGATTGTTGATACTATTTCTATCTTCCTGATTCTATTTAGGTATGTTTTGAGGCCTAGGACATGGTCTATTTTGGAAAATGTTCCTTGTGCACTGGAGAAGAATGTGTATTCTTTCTTTTTGGGGTGTAAAGTCCTGTGTAGGTCTCTAAGCCCCTTCTCTTCTATTTCTTCTTTCAAAGCCAATGTTTCCTTACTGACTTTTGTTCTTGCTGATCTATCCAGAGGTGATAAGGCGATGTTGAAATCTCCAGGTACTATTGTGTTGCTAGCAATGTCCTCCTTTTAATCTGTTAGCAGTTGCTTTAAATATTTAGCTCATTAGGTGCATATACATTTAAGAGTGTGATTTCTTCCTGTTGTATGATCTTCCCTTGATGAAGAAAAAATAGCCTTCGCTGTTCCTTCTAATCTTTTTCAACATGAAACTAATGCTGTCAGATACTAGTATGGCCACCCCAGCTTTTTTGAGGGAGCTGTTTGCTTGCAGGATTGTTTTCATCCTTTCACTTTGAGTTGGTTTGCTCTGGCTGTTAAGATGAGTTTCTTTTAGGCAGCAGAATGTTGGGTTCTGTTTCTGAATTCATTTTGCCACTCTGTGTCTCTTAATTGGTGAATTTAGACCATTGACATTGAGAGAGATTATTGTTATGGGATTTTGTGTCATCTTTCTGTAAAGGTGTGTTGTGGTTATAGTGTTAGTCTTGTCTTATAGTAGCCCCTTTAGCCCTTGTTTTAGGTTAGGCTTTGAGTCTATGAAGTTTCTAAGCTTCTGTTTATCTAGAAAATAGTGTACAGTTCCTTTGATTTAGAGCGAGAGTTTAGCAGGATAGAGTATTCTTGGTGAAGCATTCATTTCAGTGTGTTTTTTCACTCTATCTCGCCACTGCCTTTGGATTTAGAGGGTTTCCTCTGATAGATCTGCTGTGAATCTAAGGGATGCTCCTTTGTATGTGATTTCCTTCTTTGACCTTGCTTCTTCCAGTATTGTATCTCTATCGGCAGCATCAATCATTCTAACTATGATATGTCTTGGAGTGTTTTTGTTAGGGCCTCTTTTAGCTGGTACCCTTCGGGCTCCTTGAACCTGAATTGCTGCATTGTGGAGCTCTGGGAATTTTTCAGCAATGATTTGTTTGACCGTGATTTTTTCATTGGGATTGTTTCCCTGAACTTCTGGTAGTCCAATGATTCTAATGTTGTTCCTCTTGGAATCATCTGCTAGGACTCTGATTCTCTGTAGAGCTATTTTGAGGTCCCTTGCCACTATTTGTTGTTGACTATTGGCTTGGTGCAGCTGATCTTCCAACTCACTGATTCTTTCTTCAGCTGCGGTCATTCCATTGTTGAGGGCACAGATTGAGTTTTTCATTTCACCTATGGAATCTTTTAATTGTGACATTTCTGCTCTCATTTCTTCGCATAATTTGTCGATTTTTTCTGTCATGTTACTGGATGTCTGTCTGACAGTTTCATTGAGTTGATTGAACATCTTCATGACTTTGTATCTGAATTCTATGTAAGAGAGGTCCCTTAGGTGAGCTATATCAACAGAGTCTTCTGGATTCTTTTCGTTGTCCTCCCCTTGCGGTGGGGATTTGCGTTGCTTCTTCATATTGCTGTGTAGGTTGTGGACTAGGTTCCTTGGGGACTAGATTCTTTAGTATGGCTAAACTACCTGCGGCCACGTAAGCTTTGGCCCGCTTAAAAATTGGCCATACCCACTTTTACAGAAGCCACGCCCACTTTTGGAGAGGCCACACTTCCCACAGAAACCTGGATTTGGGAGGAGATCAGCGCAGCATGAAGGGTGAAGAGGGAAAGGCAGACGCTCAGAACTGCTTTCCTCCAGGGGTCTGGGAGGACGCCTGGGGTCTTGCAGGGAGAGGTCTAAGTCCCGGCTTCATGTACTGGCGGATGAACTGACCTGGGTTTGAGCGAGATCAGTGCAGCATGAGGAGTGAAGAGGGGAAGGCAGACTCTCAGAACTGCTTTTCTCCAGGCGTCTGGGAAGACGCCTGGGGTCTTGCAGGGAGAGATCCAAGTCCCAGGTTCAAGTACCAGCGGATAAACTGACCTGGGTTTGGGATGAGATCAGCATGGCGTGAGGAGTAAAGAGAGGAAGGCAGACACTCAGAACTCAAATTTTCTTTTTTTAAAAAAAAAATTTTTATTAGTGAATCACCATAGGGTACAGTTACAGATTTACAAACTTTTGTGCTTGCATTTCATTCATACAATGATTGAGTACTCATTCCTCTACCAGTGACCATTCTCCACCATCAATGATACCAGTATTCCTTCCACCACCCCTACCCAATCCCTCCCCACCCCACCCCGACCCCAACTCCACCACAACTCTGAGGCAGGACATTCCCTTTTGTTCTCTCGTTCCCTTTGGGTGTTGTAGCTTGCACTAGAGGCATTGAGTGGCCATTGTGTTCAATCTATAGTCTATATTCAGCTCGCATCTCCCAACCCAAGTTGGTTCTCCAAATACCCTTTACTTGGTATTCCCTTCTCTATCTGAGCTGCCTTTTCCCCAGCACCAAATGCTTAAATTTTCAAAAACAAACTTCTGCCTCTTTTCTTCACCTCACTCTTCAAATAAAAAGCAATAGATCATGAAGTTTGTGCCCAATTCAATTAGCTTAATCAATGACTGAGTAAATAGCAGTATTACATTACAAAAATAGATTGACAGAGAAATTAAACAAAGAAGGAGGGGAAATGATTCCAAGTAATTTTATAAGGCCATAATTACCCTGATAATGAAAAAAAAAAGTAGGATGGCACTCAAAAACAAAAAAGCAGTATTTCTGGTGTATAGAAATGTAAAAGTTCTCAACAAAACACTATTTTTCAAACACAACAGAATTTTTGTAAGATCACATATCATTGGCAAGCACGTTTCCTCCAGAAAGTCAAAGGAAACTCAACCCACACAAAATTTTGCCATATAGTTTTTTATAGTGGACTCTGTGAACCTTTGTATTTCTATAATATTTATTGTAGTAGCACTGTAGCACTTTCCTCCTGCAGTTCATCGATTTACTCTAGGAGGCACCAGTAATACCTCACAACAAATTGTGAGACTTATTGTTACTGTTTTTGGCATATCAAATACATCATGGGTAGCTTGCCAGGCTTTGCAGTGCGGGCAAGATACACTTGGTAGCTTGCCGGGCTCTCTGAGAGGGGCAGAGGAATTGAACCCAGGTCAGCAGCATAAAAGGCAACCACCCTACCCGCTATGCTATTGCTCAGCCCATATTTATTGAAATATTCTATAATTTATAATGTATATTAGAAATTTCTCTCCTCTTTAAAAGTGCAATCAATGAACAAAAGACAACAATGATCCATTGCTATCAATAAATTGTGAAGGCATTTGACAAGATCATTATCAATTTGTTAATTTTTGAAAAATGGTGACATCCGGGAATATAGTTCAGTTGTAGGGTCCTTGTTTTGTAAATATGATGTCATGGATTCAACCTCCAACATCGAAAATATATATATATTTATATACAAAATAAAATAAAATATTGATAGAAGGGATGTAGCACTGTAGCACTTCCTCTCGTTGTTCATCAATTTGCTCTAGTGGGCACCAGTAATGTCTCCATTGTGAGACTTGTTGTTACTGGTTTTGCCATATAGAATACGCCATGGGGAGTTTGCCAGGCTCTGTCATGCAATGGGATATTTTTAGTAGCTTGCCGAGATCTCGGAGAGGGATGAAGGAATTAATTCCACGTCGGCTGTGTGCAAGGCAAACGCCCTATCCACTGTGCCATCGCTCCATAGAACAGACAACTTATATGCATGGCAATGAAAGGTAAGAGAATGCCAAACATTAGAAAAAATTTGAGGTCACCTCTAGCTTCTTAGTTTTTTCCTTATTTTTGACTTAGAGCTCGCTCCTAGCTCTGCAATGATAGATCACTCTTAGGGGATCATATTGGGTACTGGGGATCAAATGTGGGTCAGTGACATGCCAGGGAAGAGCCAACCAGGCTGTGCCATCTCGTCAGCCCTGAATTCTTTAGCTATTTTATCTACAGCAATGTTAAACTCTTATCCTCTGACCTACTTTATGAGGACATGACTGGATACTGAAAGATGTACTAAGAAAAAGTTGGGAATTTTACAGATATTAAATATCAGAGCAACGTTACATTTGATGTGGTTATGTGATAAAGCATAAAACAAAGGAGATTGAGCAAGTAAGAAGGACTGGCAGCTGAGAACACAGAAAAATCAGTTTCAGAAACAGGGTTCAGACTGTACCTGTTGCCTGGGCAAAAGGGGCACTAGGCAGCGGTGTGGGAAGTGGTGGTGACAGTGTGTGGTCCTCATGCTCACACCCCTGTCCCACAGGAAAGCATCTGTTTTTGGGCAATCTCCAGCGGTGCCAAGGACCAAACCTAGAATTCCTGTGTGCAAAGTAAATGCTCTAGTCCTCTGAGCTATACCCCTAGCTGCCAGAAAATAAATGGAAAACTAATCGCTTTCTGTTCTGAAAGATTCTCAGACAAAGATGTATGGGTTAAGTAGGTCAACAAAACCCTTGGCTCAAGAAATATCTTTGAAGAGATTTCCATCAATTGATTAAATGCATATTGAAAGAACCTAAGAATAATGCTGGTATTATTCATATTCATTTAAACACACTTCCAATGATGTATCTAGGATGTATCTAGGAATAATAAAAATACATACATAGCTAAAGTCATATTCAGTGTTTAAAAGTGAAAAGATTTTTCTTGAGAAACACATTAATAAAAATACGATAAAATGAATATGTCTGTGCATGTTTTCATATCAGTAAACACTTTGAATAACCGATATTATAGTTGTAACAATGAATTTTATATGGGTGTATGTTTATTTTTTGGAAAATTATAATTTTCCAAATATATATGCAATATGTAAATTGAATTAATATCTCAACACTGAAGCAACTGTTGCTAAAAGTGAAAAATAATAGAACTATATATATTTATAATAAAAGCATATATGAACAGCTAAGGCTTTCTAAAGAAGAATAATGATAATTTAGATCATCACATGGAAGGAATTTGGTGAGAATGATCTAATGAATTGTACTGAGCTATATGGCCTGGTGGAGATGGGAGTGTTATGACAGTACTGTATTCCAAATGTGTATAAATGCTTGGAAAACAGTCTATTATAATGTTGTACATAATGTCAGATATAGTGTTATTTATAAGTCAAATATGTAATATAAATCAACATTGTCACAATAAAAATGCTTTCTTTTGTTACTTTCTTTTGGTGGCAGCATCCCAAGCTTGGACATGAATCCCAAAGGCCCCTTCCATGAATGATCAGAGAAGTAGATTGGGCAGATCAGCGGGATTGCCTGTGGCTGTTATATTGCTCAGATTCTATGGGATCAAGGATTATCAAGTGCCCAGAGACCTTCAGGCTGAGCCCTTCAATGCTGGGTTAACTCTGTGGTTGAAACCGGGGCCTACACGTGCATTACTTATCTGAAATCCCAGTGCTATATCTATGGCCCCAATTTTTTCTTAAATGTAAGCTTTTACGTTAGAATTGGTAACAAGGTAAAACATCTATTATTACCACTTTTGTTAAGTTGAATATTAGAAGTACTAGTCAAATCAAGTAGAAAGCACATTAACAAATAAACAAGTAAACAGTAATAAGAATTCAAGTCAAGTGAGAGGATTTAAGGCACTCGCTTGTAAAGCAGCAGACTCTGTTAGATCCCTGACATCACAAAGGTCCCCAAGCACAGTTACAGGTGATCCCTGAGCACAGAGCAAGGGATAATTCTTGAACACCATTCGGTGTCACACAAATCTCCCTCCTCAGAAAAGAATTCAATCACTTATTATGTGCAAATTATATAATAGTATTTAATCAACAGCCTTAAAGCTATCATTAAAATCTATGGTTAAGATGCCTGACTGGCTTGTATCAGGTCCCACTTCAATCTCAGCAGTATGTATGGTCCCCCAAGATGTGCCGGCTTCTTGAGCACAGAGTCAGCATATTGGAAATGCTCAAGTCCTCCTGCATAAACAAAAACTATAAAAAGATATTTTTGTATACAGATAGTGAAAATGTATATATTAACACTACCATTTTAATGAAAGCAGCATGTAGATTAATGCAAATTCATTAATAATTACAAAAATGAGAATTTTTTTTCTTTATGCCCAGAACTTAGTCTTCCCTCATACTCAGGAAGCTCATGTGTGATATTGGGGTCTGAACCCATATAAATCATGTGCATCGTGAGTCAAGCATCATAGCCGCTCTATTGCCTCTTTAGCACCAGCAATTACAGTTTTAAGGAGATAGGACAGAAAGTAGTAATACTTATATAGAATCATAAAAAATCTTAGTTATGGAAATTCCAAGATAGAAAAAATATGAAAGCAGTTTGCACCCTCATTTTCTTTTTTTTTATTTTTTAAAAATGTTTTAATTTTTATTAGTGAGACAGCATGAGGTACAGTTGTAGACTTACAAATTTTGTGCTTGGGTTTCAATTATACAATGATCAAATACCCATCCCTCTACCAGTGCCTATTTCCCACCACCAAAGATCCCAATATCCCTCCCACCCCCCATCCCCCAATCCCACCCTGCCTCTGTGGCAGGACGTTCCCTTTTGTTCTCTCTCTCCTTTTGGGTGCTGTGGTTTGCAAAAGAGGCATTGAGTGGCAATCATGTTTGGTCTATAGTCTACTTTCAGCATGCTTCTCCTATCCTGGGAGGATCTTCCCAACACCCTTTATTTGGTGCTCCCTTTTCTATCTGAGCTCCGTTTTCCCCTAGCATAAAGAGTCCGGGTTTGCAGGAGCAGTAATGGGAAATTCCAGGCCTCACAGGACACAGAGAGAGTTGAACTCTCTCCTTCCCCCAACCCCAATGGGGCCCTGAGATTATGCCCACAAACTGGTGGCTACTTACTAAACTCCTACAAAACCAAAATCCAGACACACACAGACACACAGACACACACACACACACACACACACACACACACACACACACACACACACACATGAATCTTGGAACTGAGCAGCTCGCTGCAGAGAATTCTCTAGCCTATAATTATTTCAGGAGTACACGCCTGTGAGATGTGTTATACTATTCCTAACAAGCAATACAAAACAAATTGTCTAGCATTGCTGTTTCAGGAGTTTTGAGTGGCAGTGGGTGGGGAAATTCCAAATAATAATAGCGGGACTGGTGTCAGAAAACTGAATGTAATCAAAGAAGAGAGAGAGTATTGTGGCAATTGTCTGCCACACATACAGGGGAAGGGTTGGGATGCGGGGGGCATACTGGGGATTTTGGTGGTGGAAAATGTGCACTGGTGAAGGGATGGGTATTTGATCATTGTATGACTAAAACTCAAACATGAAAGCGTTGTAACTATATCTCACGGTGATTCCATAAAAAAAAAGAACTTATTTTAGATACAAAGCTGATTATATAAAACTGAATGCAATGTCAAAAAAGCAATTGCATGAGAAACGAGTGAATAAAAAAATATAAATTGAAATATTAAAATATATGTATTAAAATTTTAAAGATAAAATAGTAGCAGTAGTAAATTAAAACAGATGATATTTAAGACATTATACTACTCATTACAGTGTGCAATTTATTTTCAATGGTTCATGAGAGACTTATGAACACAATCAAATAACAGATTTGCAAAAGTAATAAATAAAATGATCAGAAATAGAGAATTAAACAATTTTTCCTGCTTATTAAATAAGCCAATCTATCAGGATATCACACACAAATATGTGCTGTATGTACAGATACAAATCAAAAAATCATAACATAGTATTATAATAACAAATCTATGCATATATTATATACACAAGTAAAATAATCTTGTATGTTCACAAATATTTTATATTTAGTATAAATTCATAGCTGGTAGAATATTACTATAACATTACAGATCTGTGGTATAACTGTAACAGACACTAACCAAGTTCAATCATCTGAGGAGTAGGTATTCAAATTTCATTTGAAGCTAATTAAATAAAATTTAAAATGGAAATGGGCCAGAGCCATAGTATAGCAGGTAGTGCGCTTGCCTAATTTAGTGTGATCCACTGAGCACTCCCAGGATGATCCCTGAGAGCAAGACCAGGAGAAAGTCCTGAGGACCACCAGGTTTGGCCCAAAACCAAAAATAAAATAAAATTTAAAGAGTTAAGATTGGTTACTCAATCACATCAGTCATATTCAAGAGTAATGCAGGATAGTTTTAGATTTACAGAAATTTTCTAACAATAAAAATTACCACCACTCTTTATAAAATATAGTATGAAATGAGAATATTATGTAATTATTATAATACAAGAAAATATAGCAAAAAATTAAAATAAACCTCATACTTGCGATAAGATATAGAAATAATTTCACTAAAATAGAAAAGGCACAAATGAAAACTTTACAGTAATTACGAAAACTTTGTTTTTTGTACACTTCAATTTTATTTCGTAAATTCATTGTTAAATGCAAAATGATTGTCATAAGAATGTGTAGACATTCTGCTATTCTCTTTAAGATTATCACCTTATTTAATAGAATCCATATACAGCTGTACTAATTCTGAAGTTTATGCTTGCAACAATATGAATTTGGAGAATTGCAAAACTGTGCATTGAGTCTAGATATGAATAATAAAGCACAGTTATTTTCTTCACCTGGGTATTCGTTAATCCTATAATGGAAAAAATGCATAAATATGTTATCATTTTTTAATGAGCAACAGACTACACAGTAACATTTTCTGTTTAAAAGGAATAAACTAGTGTAATGAAAGTTGAAAACAGGTTATTTTTAAAAATTTGGTTTTGGAAAAACAACCACTTCACACTTTAATATTTATATAAAAATCATTAACAAACAATATTTTCTTCATGCTATAATTTAACAAATTAAGATTACTATGAAACCTTATAATTTCACTATACAGTAAAATAGTTAAAACAAATAAAAAACTTACGTTAGTTTGGAAGTTGAACCATTTATTGACATCCATGGCTGTTGTCTATTGTTACGAAATATTCCAACCCAAGTCTTAGGTAATATGGAGGCCAGGACTTTCTATTTGAAAATATATAATGTCCATGATGAGTAATTTTGTTACATTAAAGATGCAAGAAGTTGTTTTTTCAAAGAACTCCTAATTTGAAAATGAAAAGACAGTGCTATAGTTTTATTTGACAGATGTAGAAAATATTAATTCTTCCATATTGCCCAACATTTTTTTAATTTTTTGCTTTTGATTTAAACTCTTAAATATTTAAGATTAGGTCTGCGTCTATTTTTTATTTAACAAGGAAAATGAGGTGCATAATTTATCTACGCTGATAGAACATATTAAATATTATATTTTCAGATACTGTGACATTGGGCTGTAGCGATAGCACAGCGGGTAGGGTATTTGCTTGCATAAGGCCCATGGGGGTTTGATTCCCACCCCGCCTTGGAGAGCCCAGCAAGCTACCAAGAAAATCTTGCCCTCACAGCAAAGCCTGGCAAGCGCCCCTTAATGTATTTGATATGCCAAAAACAGTAACAAGTCTCACAATGAAGATGTTACTGGTGCCCACTCAAGCAAATAGAGGAACAATGGGAGGACTCTGACTGTGACATTCATTTCTCCAGATTCTGACACAAATAAAACTTTAAGTTTTATAGTTTTACTCAGTTTAATTTCATAAAGAAACTAACGTAAGATTTCATAAAGGATTATCAGTGAGAAAATAAATAATAACTGGATGCCCAAAATGCAAATTTCTGCCCTGATCCTATTCTTTTCTTTCTTTGTTTTTGGACTACACCCAGCTGTGCTCAGAGATCACTCTTCAGAGTACTTGGGGACATATGTAGTCCCAGGGGTCAACCAGGATTGGTTTCCTGCAAGGCTGTAAGACCATACCTTAGCCTTATCTCTAAACCAAGTGTTTCCATTCTTAGCAAGATAAAGCAAAGGACAATCTCTCTTTACTGGAGGAGTTCAGAATCTGTAAGAGATGTCATAGACTTACTCTCTTTGTTAGTCTCTGCTACTAACATTATTAGTTAAAATTCTAATGTAAAAGTTAACAGACTCTGAAACAGAAAGGCATAACATTGTCTCCAGAGTTATGGAACAACAAAGATAAGGTGTCTGATCTCTACCACCCAACAGAGGAGGACAGAAGAGGACCTGAACATGCTACTTCACTACTCCAAGCTACCTAAGAGTTGACTCAGGGAAGCCACTCTCATTTATAAATTTCAATATTAACCATTATATATTAGCAAATACTTAAATCTTCAAAAGAAAATTTATGCCACACCTCCACCTCATTCTTTAAATTAAAAAAAAAAGACTGATAAATTGATCAGACAAAGAAGAAAAGAAGGGAACGATTAAAAGCAACTTTATACGATCATCATTACTCTGATAATGAAAAAAAAGGCTAGTATATCACACAAAAAAGCAGTATTTATTATACATAGAGATGTGAAAGTTCTCAAAATAGTACTATGTTTCAAATTAAACAGTGTTTTAGAAAGATCACATTATCATTGTCAAGAAAGTTTCTTCCAGAAACTCAAGGGAGGTTCAACCCACACAAATTTTTTGCCATATAATTGTTCTCAGTGCCTCTGTGATCCTCTCTATTTTTCTAAAAATTATTGTAATTACCCTATCATTTATAATCCATATTAGAGTTTTTAACTCTTCTCTATAAATTCTATCAATGATCAATATGACAAAGATTGTATCTCGTTATCCATAATGCTGTGAAGGCATTTAACAAGATCATTACCAATTTGTTATTTTTTAGAAAACAGTACATTCTGAAAATATGGCTCAGTTCTTAGACCATTGTTTTGTAAATATTAAGTCATGTATTTAATCTTCAATATCATAATATATGCAACAAAATAAAATATTGATAGAAGGTTCATACCTAGGAACAATAAAGACACATACTCAAGACATAGCAAGTAAAAACTCAGTGTTTAAAAGGTGAAAAGATTTTTTAAAAAAATACACTAAATGCAAACACGATTAAACGAATATATCTGTGCACATTTGCATATCAGTGAACACTTTGAATAATCTATGTTAGAGTTGTAGCAGTGAATTCAATATGGGCACATATTTGTTTTTATTTTTAGAAAATTCAGATTTTTTAAAAAATGTATATATACAATATGTAAATTCAATTAACATCCCAACACTGAAGCAACTGTTGCTAAAAGTAAGTGAAAAAATAACAGATCTATGTATCTTTATAAATAGAAACATATCTGAACAGAAATCCTTTCTAAAGAAGAATAATGTAAATTTATATCACCACATGGGAAGGAGCTGTTGAAAATGGTCTAGCAGATTGTACTGGACATACATTGTCCTGGTGATGATAGGTGTGGTATGATAATACTGTATTCTAAATGTTCCAAATATGCATAAACTTTTGGAATAAGTCGTATTATAACATCCTATATAATGTCAATTATATGTCAAATATAAAGTTGTAGAAATCAACATTGTCACAGTGTTTTATTATATTGTTTATTTTTTTATACAGGAATCCCAAGATAATGCTCGGGAATTCTGAAGGCTCCTCCCAAGAACTAATATTACCTCCCAAGAACTAATATTACCCCCAAGATCTAAAGAGACTCATACTGAATTATCTAGTAATCTCACATTTGTATATCAGCATAAAGAACATAAAACATTAACACAAAGGTAATATTCGCCCAAGTTTATTGGTGTATATTATTTAAAATAACTGAAAATGAGCAACTGAAGTGTACCGCAAATAGGACCAGATAAAGTAGATGACGTACACTTATCTAATCATATGCAACATAACTGTTTTTAAAAAAATGGAACTTTAATATTTACAAACAAAATGAAATGAGTTCCATGGAATTATTCTATATAAAATGTCTGAAGGAAAAAAGGCAATTAGAAGATTTTCCATATGTCCAAATTAGGAAAAAATTAATGCACAGAGAAAGCACAGTGAAAAGACAAAGTAGTACGTAGTGATGAGAGAACTATGGTTGTCTGAGAAGGTGGGGTAGGAAGAAAATCTGAAATTAGGTGGAAAAAGAATTCTAAGTTCTACCAACTTGGTGTTTTTTAAATTTTTATTTACTTTATAAAATCTATTTTCATAAAGTTTGTAAAATATTTATAAATATATCATTTTGAACATGCTATTCATAATTTGCTTTCACTATCCAAGATTCTTGCTTGACTTTTTGATGACAAGAGAGTGACTGACAGAACTGTCTTCTTTGAAACATGGATGTTTCTTATGTCACTGGCAGACTGAAAAACGTGCTAATTATTATTGCACTTAAAAGTACACAATAATACATAATTCATGTAAAACTAATTAAATCCACTTGAATGACTATAAATAGCTGTAATATGAGAAATGTTATAATCATTAATTAGCTTTAATGGAATAAAAAAATTAAAAGCATTTGTGAAAAACATGTCTTTCTAAAAAATAAGAATAATAAATGTGCGTTATGACATAAAAAAAACTGCACGACTGAAATACTAAAAGTCAGTCTGTGGAGTGTATAAAATATACAATAAAATATGCAAAAATGAGTAAGTATTAACTGAAATGTCTTTTGTAAAGTGGTCGAAACATTAAACTCTTACCATTTCTTCTTCACTTTCTATATAAAGAAGGTTAGACTGGTGAGAAGCACAGGCCATCACACTCTCATTCCATGACATTTTTTCATCCGTTGTATAATAGCAATTGTTGGAATATGTAAATCCCTCAGGAGGACAATGGGCACAATGAGACACCAGAGAGTTATCTTGAGCTATTAATAGAAAAGTTGAATTACGAATATCAAATGGATCTGCCACATGTGTATAGGTAAAAACATGTTTGTATATTCCATACTGTGCACTGTCAGGTTGTGATACATACAATGGAAAATATTTTAAAAGTTCAAAGAAGTGAAGTTACATCTCCCTTTGTATTTTGTTTAACAAAGTTCAAAAAAAATTACATTTCCCAATAAGGTATTTTAATATCCTAAATCATATTTTTATTATAAATTCAAATTAAGCAATCCACACTAGACTATATAAACTTGTATTTAAAGGCGAGATCTGTTTTTTAATATTATAAAATCTTTAAGGAAAGTGAGATCATCAGTAAAATTTCCTTGTTAAGCTTTCAAAAATTTACTTACAATAAGTAATAAGCATTTGTAACACAAGGCACATCAAGACAAAGCAAATGATTCCCAGGACCCCAGCAATGAGCTTCTCTGGAGGTGACAATAGTCCTATGGGGAGTGAAATGAAAACAAATTAAAAAGAAAGGAAAGATGTAAAGAAGTATTTAGAAGTGTGATTCTATTACCATTTTGGACTCTAGGTCCATTGCAATCTCTCTCCCAGAACTCTACATTGCATTTTTAGCAAGTATAAGCTCTATGATTTGTTCAACAATGCCTAAGCAAAATTAGTTCAGAACTCATATAAGAATATCATATTCCAAATTAGGTCTCTGATTCGAAGAAATGCAAAATATTGAGTTTCCTCCCTTCTCTTTCCCACCACTCTGCAACCCAACTGTCCACTCTAGAACTGTGGCATCTTCTGTCTATTTAACAGTTTACCTTTGCAGCAGTAGTCCTTGTCATTTCCCTGCAGAGACTGAGTAGCATTTTGAAGATTTAATTTTGCATAGCATATTTCTTGCTCTGTTTCTGAAGTGAAGCCTTTAGTGCCTTTAAGTTTTATTTGTTGCCTTTTTGACTTTATCTCTGCATATGTTGCTTTTTCATTACTCATCTCTGCAGCTAAGTAATGCCAGGCACTGCGCTCTAAGATAAATAGATTTGAAGAAAAATAGTACTTAATGGCAAGGAGGTGGAACAGAAACTGGGCGGGGTGAGGGTGCATAGTAGAGTTCATTCCGCAGTTGAAGAATCTACGGTTACTGTAAATTCTTGGGTCCTTAAATAACGGTCTCATAGCAAATAAATAAATAAATAAATAAAACTTTCTTTAGTAAAATATTCTACAACTGATAATATTTTATTACTGGAGCAATACAGATTTAAAATCTGTAAGGAATTAAGATTCTGACAGTAGTAAGCTTATTTATTTAAAGTCAGATCACGCAGTAATGCTTTAATAGCAAAAAAATAATTGTTTTAAAAATAAAATCGTCATTAAAAAAGTCACTGATGATGATCAGTATCTTGAAGTGTAATAATCACTAAAGGCAGTTTGTAATCTTTAAAATATGATAGGAAAGTAATTGTTGAATGGCTTGATGCTGAAATAGGAAAATGGCATACATTTCAATTTATTTTATTATGTACACTACGTTTTAATTATTTACATATTTAGAATCATAAAAATAATTTATTAATAATTTATTAAAAGAGTAGGCAACAACTTCTACATCTGTAAGAGTACAGAGAACTGGAGAAAAGATATTAAGTTGCAGAAGAAAATATACAACATCAGGTAACACTGTCTCAAGAATTCTCAATCTAAACCTGCTATTTATCAATATTATTATGGGTGGTTATCAACTATAGTAAATAATAATTGTTTAAAATGAATGGGCTATATAAAAGGGATTGCCAAGTGTTCTTTTATTTATAATGCTGAGAGTATTAAGGAAAAGAGTAAAGAATACTAGTTTGTAAAATGTTACATAACAGTAAATTTAGTCAAAATATAAAACAATATAAAAGAAATCACAAATGTACTTACTTTAGATAAATGAGTCCAACAAATGAAAGTGTTGGTTTACAAAAAACATTGTGGGTGTTAATTTCCAGAAACATTCTATGATCAGTGAAGTTCATTTTAGCTCTCTAAGTGATTTAAATAATTCACATAAGGTAATTTAGTTTCCATCAACAGACCAGAGCATACCAAATTCATTCTGACAGTGAAACTTACAATGGTGTAACTGACCTTTAGAGTCACTGAGCATCTAGTGACCTAGTTTACTAATAAAAATGGAAACAAAAATACATAAAATACAAAGTGCTAGCACTTAGTATCCTCATAACTAGCTCCTGTGAAAGCTCAATATACAGTGATCTTGATTTTTATTTTAGCTACAATTGCTATGTTATGGTTCTGATTCACGCTGGTTAGATCTTCTAAGATAATTCATTTTGCAGGTGCCACTCTTATCATTATAGTACATCTATTTTGTAATGTCTCCTCAACTTTTAAAAAGGATTTTGAATTTAGTTAAGTTTAATATTTTTAGAGGCATGCTTATACTATTTCTTTAAATCAGCAGCTTTTAGTTAATCTATGTGAATAAGGAATTCTCTTAGGCTTTTATCACACAAATATATTTATTTTACTTATCAATCAATAAAGGTTGTTTAAAACATAAAATAAGATCATAGGAAAAATGACATTGCATTGAGTATAAAACCCCAAAGTAATGTTCATTTTCATAATGTTTGTAAATTTTAAATATTATTATTTAAATTTTATTGATTTACAAACTCAAATATACATGAGTGTGCATTCTTGACCAATTTCTGATATCTGATAATTTCAAACTTCATTTATTATGAGAATTATTTATTAAAAGAACATTTATTATGTTCTAAGATATTTCATATTTTATGGATACATTTTACCAGAAGTTATCCAAATAAAAAGGACCAATTCCCTACTTTGACTTGTATTAATATATTAGACAGCCATTGCTAAACAAATATCACTTTTTATTTCCTAGTGAATAAGGCCAAAATGGAAAGACATGAGAAAAAGGGGTATGTATCTTCAATCAGCCAGGCACTTGTCATCCTTTAGTTAGGAGGCGAGGTTATGATCCTAAAATAGGTCTTCTGTAGCTGGGTAGTAAATGGAAAACTTTGAACCTTAAAATTATGAGTAAGAATAAACAGTGTCTGTGGTCTTCACAGACTGCCCTTCAAAAACTCAGAGTGAAGTAGTGGAAAAAGTAGATTGCTCAGTAATAAGCTCAGTCATTTCATGTTTGAAGAGCAAATTCTCAGAGGCTAGTTCAAAGTAAATTTATCCCATCAAATAACTGCAGTTGATAGAAGAGTTTGGGAAAGCCAAACTGTTGAAAGAACACATGAACTTCTAGATTATCCATTTCAAAATCCTGTTCAAAACATACTTTATATTCTACAGGAATTCACAAAAACTTGATTATTCATATTGTTAAATTGGTCTATCTCAGTCATAAATACTAAGAACATAGTATTTTGTCTATTAGTTTTTTGTTTGGGGGCCACTTCCAGTAATGCTTAGGGGTTATTCCTGGCTCCGCACTCAGGAGTCATACCTGGCAGGGCTTTAGGGACCATACGGAGTGCCAGGGATCGAATTCTGGCCAACTGCATACAAGACAAGCACCTTATCCACTGTATTATCATTCTAGCCCCAACACTCAGTGTATTTTAAAGTCAACTCTTTAGAAACAGGATGTTAAATCTTATCATTTTATACATATTGTCTTCACATTTACATCATTTACTTTTCAAAAAAAATTCTAATAGTGACAATGCCATTATCAACAGGTATTTATAAAGTTACTTGTCACTATTCTGAAAATGTACTAAATTTGCATGACATTAAGTTCATCATTTCTGAAATGGTGACTCTGCATCGCTGCCTTAGTCTTTGCTTCCAATTTTATTCCTTTCAGATAAAAAATTTAATCTGATGATACCTCTAATAAGAATAAATGCACATTTAACATATTTTGATTCAATAAATCATCCTTTTTTGAGACAGCTTGCACATCTTTTATTTTCTATAGAAATTTCTTTTCAGGAAGATTTTTTTCCCCACTTTTTAAAAACCATGTTTTACAAAGTTATTCATGCAGATTTGTTATTGGCAATCAACATTCCAACAACATCATTGTCACCTTCCTTCCACCATTGTCTAGATTTTCCTAATCATTACTCAAGCCTACCCCTGAGCAAGCCCAGAATAATTTATTTTATATTGCTTGTTACCAATAGCTTAGGGGGTAGGGTGTTTGCCTTGCACTCAGCCAGCCCAGCTGAGCCAGGTTCGATTCCTCTGCCCCTCTCAGAGAGGTCTGCAAGCTATAGAGAGTATCTCTCCCTCACAGCAAAACCTGGAAAGCTACCCAGGATGTATTCAATATGCCAAACACAGTAACAACAAGTCTCAAAAACAGAGATGTTACTAGGCCCCTCGAGCAAATCGATGAACAACTGGAGGACAGTGTTTGTATTTGTTTGTTTGTTTCTTACCAATAAATGGTGAACAGAGTGATAAAAAAAAGTATTGCTGTCTAAGAAAATTTGTGTAAATTATTATATCTCACTATGGGGACTTTAAGTCCTTGACTGAAGGCCTAAGGCGCTGCGTTGTAAAGTAAACTTCTGTATATAAGTTTTGTTAGCCAGGATTTGTTGGCTTCTATTTTATATTCCAATTCAAACTGGCATGTGACTACTGAGATGTATGTAGAGTTTTGAGGTTTGGGGAAAGTTGTTGTTATTGTTTGGGGGCCACATTTGACTGTCTCTGCACTCAGGAATTACTCCTGGCTGTGCTCAAAGGACCATATGGAATGCTAGAGATCGAACCCAGGTAGATCAGCTGTGTGTAAGGAAAGCACCTTACATTCTGTACTATCTCTTTGGCCTGTGTTGTAGTCTGTAGATGCAGTGTGGTTGAGAATGTGGCCACATGCTCCAGAAAATAGAGAATACTTAACTGGGCAGTCTAACAACAAGGCTGGTAGATAATCTTGCATGGCGATGGCAGTGGGGAATCAGGAAGATCTTTCTTTTAAATAATCAAGATTACTATACTATACTCTAATTCTATTACAGATTTAGGTATCCTAAATATCTATCTCTATGAAGCATTATTTCTATTTATTTATATATTATTATAATATTTTTTATATTTATAAATGTTAAAATAGTTCAGGTAAAGTTATCAAATAGTCAATGCTTGCAGAAAATAGGTCATGTACAAGCTAATTAAATAAAATGAGTAAAATTACACCATTAAAAAAGAAAGAAAACTAACAACAAACAATTTGTATAGATTCTAATGTATTTAGATTTCAACAGAAGGCTCAAAGTCTCAACGTTTAAAAGATCCACACCATGGGACCAAGGAGATTGCTTTGCATGTGGGAGACCTGGGTTTGATCACTGGCACTGCATGGTACCCTAAGTCCTTCTGAGATGAATCCCCCAGAGCACCACTCAGAAAATATCCCTGAGCACTGCCTAAGGCTACCCTCTTCAAGAAAATTTTCCAGAGCAATGCTCTTAAGTTTAAAATCACTGTCACTGTCACTGTCACTGTCCTCCTATTGTTCATCAATTTGCTCGAGCAGGCCCAGTAATGTCTCCATTGTGAGACTTGTTGTTACTGTGTTTGGCATATCGAATGCATCACAGGTACCTTGCCAGGCTTTGCCTTGCAGGTAGATACTGCCAGTAGCTTGCCGGCTCTCCGAGACGAGCAGAGGAATCGAACCTGGCTCGGCCAGATACTGTTCAGTGATGTGCCAGTAATTCTAATACCCTCTATTGTCATAACTTTGTCTTTACTCCAGATTTTGTTGCTGCCTGAGAACTAATGTTAAAAGCTTTGGTTGATATTTGAAGCTATGGAACCAGTAAAGCTAAATGATATGTTTTACATGTCACCTCATAGTTATGCAAAGAATGAATAGAAATATACATCACTAGAAAAGATAAAATTAGTTCAGCGGGACAATTTCTTCCCCCTGAATTATGTTCTTTTGTGTGTGTGTGTGTGTGTGTGTGTGTGTGTGTGTGTGTGTGTTACACCCAATTTTGTGCTCAGGGTTTAACTCCTAGTTTTGCTTCTGGTAGTCTCAAGGGACCAAATGCGGAGGCAGGGATTGAATTTATGTTAGCTTTATACAAGGCAAATACCATCTCTCAAAGCTCTGGATTCTGTTCTATGATGCAATAATGTACTTAGAGTGTTTCATTGTTTCGATGCTTGGTTTTTAGCAGTCATTTCAACTCAAAAACATTATAAACAATTCATTTTCTCATTGCAAGACAGCAACACCCACTTAAACTTTTTTATTTCTTTTTGTTCTTAGCAGTCCTATCCATGTAGATATAAAAATGTGGCTTTTTTCCTTAATTTTGTTATTATGGTAAAATAGTTTTCAATAATGTATGTTTATGTTTTAGTTGCATATCATGGCCAGACATTTACCACCAAAGTGTCAATATTCTCCCAACACTTTCACTAAGTACAAAATTTGGAAAAATCTTAGATTTATTCTTCTCCTTTTTCTTTAGGCAAAGAATTCAGCCTGAAATAATGTTTATTCATAAAATACATTCACATATTCCAATGTATTTCTTTGCAATTCTTCTTTAGCTTTTCACTTTGTCGCACGTGTCTAATACTCTTTTTCCAAATCTTTGTTATACTTTTACAAATTGGAAAATTTATAAAAGTAATTCTACAACTGGTTCGATGATTTAGTTCTTATTGCTACTGTGCTTTGATCATAAATGATAAAAGCAATTTTTGAATGTTTACATTTGATACAATTGGCCTTATATATTAATATTATTGATATAATTAACAATTATAAGTTGTTCTGCATACACAGTATTAAAATCTTGATTTGTTGTGTTGTCGACAATTTTTCTACTTTTTTGGTTATATTTTTTCTTTTTTCAGTACTTGTGCTCAACGTCGGAGCATGCAAAGCAAGTGCCAGTAATTTCCCAGTTTTCTTTTTTATGGTGAATTTCTACTTTTATAATATTAGAATCTAAATTTATGCTTGGTATGATTTCGATCTTTATAATTTTATTAACATTTGTTTTGTGTTCCAGCATTTGCCTCATAGTGGAGAATATGACATGTTCACTGGAGAAGAATCTTTATTCAACCTTTTTACTTCTTTTTACTTTTTGTTACTGTTGTTTTAGTTTTTTAGCTACACACAGCTGAGCTCTACAGTCCTGGCTCTACAGTCAAAGATCATGGTGATGCTTAGGGGACTAGATGAGGTACCAGAAATCATGGGTCAGCCACATGCAAAGCAAGTACCCAACTGCTATGTTATCTTTCTAGTCCCCATTCTCAACTCT
Source organism: Sorex fumeus (assembly GCF_029834395.1). NCBI lineage: Eukaryota > Metazoa > Chordata > Mammalia > Eulipotyphla > Soricidae > Sorex > Sorex fumeus. The sequence goes on from NW_026606060.1 coordinate 58,814,684, forward strand.
TTGAAGAGGAGAACCCTTTAATTATATATTAAGCCTATTTCCCATATACGACTATCACCTATTTATTGATTTTCTACCCAATTCTATCTTTCCAATGACAAGAGTATTAAATTCTCCTATTTTTGCATTGCTGCTCTCTTTTCATTTCCACTAGTTGGTTTTATTGTGTGTATTGTGACATTTCATTTGGTGCGTGTATGTTAATGAGTGGCACAATTTCTTGATGTTCTAATCCCTGTATCTTTTGTTATCACTGTGTCATTACTTTTCTCATACTGAAACTTATTTTATATGATATATATATGAATATATATCATATATATATTCACAGGGGCTGGAGCATTAGCATAGCGGAAAGGACATTTGCCTTGAACAAGGCTGACCCAGGTTTGATTACTCTGTCCCTCTCAGAGCCTAGCAAGCTACTTGTCCCTCTCAGAGAGCCTGGCAAGCCCACCCACATGGCAGAGCCTGGCAAGCTCCCCATGGTGTATTCGATATGCCAAAAACAGTAACAAGTCTCATGATGGAGACATTACTGGAGTCCGCTCAAGCAAATTGATGAACAATGGGAGGACAGTGCTACAGTGTTTTATTCACAGGAATATATATGTGAGTATAATTTATAAATAAATTATAATATAATATTGTCTTTGGCTCTGTTGCGGCAACATGGGAAGATGCCATCATTGACAACATTGATGAGGAATACGATCGAATGATTCAGCACCTCCATGATTGTGTGAAGAATGCCAAGAAAGAGATAACCACAAAAAAACGCCTTTCTTCGAACACTCTTGAACTTATTTGCCAACGTGGCTTGGCACATTCCTCAGGCAACCACAATCGAACATCTAAAGGACTAGCGCCATTACTGACTGGATTCCATGGGACATCAAAAAATCGCGTGGATGCCCACCTACAAGACAGTCAGACTTCTTCGTCAAGACCCCAAATGATCGGTTTGAGGCTCTGCATGTTCCTAGAGTGAACAGATGCCATTGGGCTACACTAGCACGCAACAGGGATGAATGGAGATGTTACTGGCACCCGCTCGAGTAAATCGATGAATAATGGGGGATCAAGTGATCAAGTGATATATTCACAGGAATATATCTATACATATATATGTAGATGTATATGACATATATTCACATTAAAGTCAAAATGTCGTCTCATGTAGAATATTGGGTTTTCCTTTCTGTGTTTTTTGACACTGTTTTTTGACTCTTGACTTTAGGCAAATAATATTTATTGAAAAAGAATTTTAAATAAATTTGAGAAGATTTCAAAATTTATATCTTTTTTTAAGCATTACTCCCCCCACACATGTACTTTTATATATCTCTGCTGTAAATGAATGAGTTCTAATACATTCTTTTCTAAGTATATTGACTGAGGAAGCTATGATATTTTATTTAGAATTCTAAGCTTCTATTTCCTTTCTAATTTAAAGAATGATACAGGAAACTCAAAGAATCCCAAGCAAAATAAAGCCAAATGCACAGACACCAAGACAGAGCATAATAAAAATAGCAAAATACAACACTAGTGATAGATCCTAAAAGCAGCAGAAAAACAATTAGATTCACATACAACTGAATCCCATAAAACTCATGGCAACAGTTAGCAAATGACATCCCCTTGGCACTGCTTAGGAGTAATCTTCAAAATAGTAAAATAAAATAATAAATGTGTGCTTCTGAACTAGGCTAGGTAAGAAAATATTTCTTAAGAAATATTTTTTATGATGATGTTGCAAAATGATACATTTATTCAGCTATTCATCTATTGTAATCTTTAGCAATAATTAGAAAGTTTTTAAAAATAAATTTATATAGTTACAGCCATCTGAGAAAAACCTGAAAGTTTTCTACTAATTTACACAGCTCAGAACATCTATCAACAAAACATTCAGTCACAATTCTTTAGAGCTTCAAAAATTACAAACTAAAGTTTTCATCCATCATTGCCATAATTTTGTTCCAATATTGAGTTTATATGTCTTCTTTACTGTATATATGATTAGGTAACTTTTTTAGCTGGTCCAAATTTTTGAAAGCCTTTCCAATTGTCTTTCTACAATTTTCAAAGAAGTTACTGCTTACAACATTTTGAAAAAGACAGGTAGCATAATAAAATATCCAAAAATAAGAATGAGAAAAGAATAAGGAATAATGATAAAATCAGACATAAAAGAAGAATCTGGAAATAGTTGATGAGTAGAGGACTCAGATATGTAATAGTTAATGTGATTACATATAATTAAAATTTAAAGAACTGGCCTTTTTTTCAGACAGCAAGTGATTTAACACTATGTTTCCAGAAAAAAAAAAAACTACCAAAATGAAAATCAACGGCAGTAGATTTTTATGAAAAGCAACAGCAGTATATTTTAATGAGGATGTTGGTATTGGTGCCAGAGTCATAGTACAGCTGGTAGGGCCCTTGCCTTGGAAACAGCTGACCAGGTTGGATCCCCAGATTTCCCTTATGGTCCCCTGAGCCAACAGGAGTGATGCCTGAGTTCAGAGCCCAGAGTAAGCCCTGAGGACAGTGGGGTATGGCCAAACCAAAAATAAATAAATAAATAAATTTAAGAATATTGGAATTTTTAAGAAAGTAAAAGATGTACCTATAAATTCTATTTAGGTGACAAGTATCATATCACTCCTGTGCATGTGAAAATGGATAAATGAAGAATTGTACTTCTTTCTACTTTGAGTTAGTTCCTAACATGAGAATTTTTGTTGAAGTATCAATTTTTGTTTAAGATATCCATATCTAATGAAAAATTGGGTAACTTTGCTTAAAAATTTACAGCTGTCATCAAAGGAGGGCTTAAATAAATTAAGTGTCTTGATTTTCATTTTGTGTGTTCTTACTATTATAATTGCATGTAGGCGAAAACAATCTTAAGAACTCGGTGGTTTTGTTAGATTCCTAGGTTAAGAGTGTCCTCTTCTGTTGAGATAATGTACTACCACTCCATTTAAATGGACTCTCTTGTGAAAGAAATGAGGTTTTCTAAGATGTCATTTGTCTCACATACCCTAACTCAGGGGCCTGAGGGATAGTACAGCAGGCAGGGAGTTTGCCTCGCACGCAGCCAACCCGGGTTTGATTCCTCCGTCCCTCTCCAAGAGCCCGGCAAGTTACCGAGAGTATCCGGCCCAGATGCCAGAGCCTGGCAAGCCTGGCAAGCTCCCATTTTCTATATGCCAAAAACAGTAACAATTCGTCTCACAATGGAGACTTTACTAGTGCCCGCTCGAGCAAATCAATGAACAATGGGAGGACAGTCCAGTGCATGCTACCCTAACTCAGGAGTGTTGATGGCAAGGCTCTGCACTGGTTCATGGCTTCCATGTACTTCAATATTTTCAAGAATAAAAATATTGAATAATAAAATGTTCAGATTCAGAGTTAGAAAAGTTATTTTAAAGCAGAAGAGAAAGAAACTCATAGTTGAAAGGAAATTTAATTTAGCACTGGGTTAAGTACAGCTCATTTTTGTGGTTTGGGGGTTTTGTTTTGTTTTTAGAAAAAGTAGATCTTTGAGTTTCTTATCAAACAAAGCTTAAGAGTTTCATTTCTTTCCTAAAATCATGTTGTTATTGAGGGTCCACATGTGTTGCTAACATAAAAATAATATCTTGCATTTCCAGTTAGTCTGGGACAGAGGTGCTATCTATTTATTTTTAATTAACTAGATTTTTCTGTTTGTTTGGGGAACATACGCAGCACTGCTCAGGTTCTACTCCTGGCTCTGTGTTCAGGGATTACTACTGGTGGGGTCCTGGGGACTCCATGTGGTGCTGGGAATTAATCCAGGTCTGTTACTTGCAAGGCAAGTTTCAGCCTTGTCTGTTCATTTAAGACCTTGTAGGTGATATAGTTCACCATCTATCCAGGGATTGCCCCAATATCTCTTAGTCTTCTTGTGAACCCAGGGCCTGGTGCCAAATTATTTTTGCTTTGGGAAACTATAAACTTCCTCAGTCTCAAAGAAAAGCCCTGGAATCTGCATGCTTAAATGTAGGATGAGGACAGCTAAAACAGAGCTGCTCACAGCAGGGAAACGGAGGTTTCCTCTTTTGATACTCTCTGCAAATTATTACTTTTATTTTCTCTTCATTGAACAGGTTCCAATTGTGCTATTTTCTCCTTCATAATAGCACAACGAGTAGGGTGTTTGCCTTGCATGCAGCCGACCCGGGTTTGACTCCTCTGCCCCTCTCGGAAAGCCCAGCAAGATACCAAGAGTATCCTGCCCACCTGGCAGAACTTGGCAAGCTTCTTGTGGCGTATTTGATATGTCAAAAACAATAACAAGTTTCACAATAGAGACGTTACTGGTGCCCCCTCAAGCAAATGGATGAACAATGAAAGGACAGTGCTACAGGGCTACCCTGTTGAACCCAGAACTGATCTCTTTCCAGAAATGACTCTTAAGAGTCCAGATCAAACTTGTAGGCTGTTTCTTCTGCCCAGAATCTGATCTATGAAATTTCCTTTCCATATTGCTCACAAGTATTTTGGTTTTTGCTTTTGGAGTAGTCCCCAATTTATATCAAATTCACAAAGGGAGGAGAGAAGTAGCTAAACTAGACATTGTTGCTGTTCTACTGACAGGTAATTTGAAATATTGGTGTTATCTGCCTTTTAGTCATATTGTATGCGTGTTGTTTATGTGTGTGTGTTTTCCCACTGTGACATGTAGGGTTTCTTACATGTTTTTAGGAGATACAGGTTATAGAACTGCCATTGTCTGTGTATCTGAAGTTTCAGCAGAATTTTCTGTTCTCTACCCATTTAGAAATTTGAAAGGAAACCTGTAATTATCCCAGCCTTGATTTTCCTTACTCTTAGCCTGCAGGTTGTTAGTGGGAAAACTTCCAGGGTTGATGGGTGTATGCTGCATGATTTAGGAGACAGGAAAGCCATAGTATAGGGTGTAATGCATTGTCTCACATGTGACTTGCCCCAGTTCAAATTCTCTGCAGAATGTACGGTCTTCCAGAACCCTCAGGAGTGCTCCTAAGCACAGAGCCAGGAATAAACACTGAGCAGAGCCAGGCGTAGCCACAAAACAAAACAAACAAAACTTTATGAGGCAGTGGTGAACGTATACAAATCCCAGTTCATTACACTAAGACATGTGAGACAAACATTCCAGTGGGGGGTAACCGAGCATCTGGCAAGCAGTAAGGCTGGGGTATCAGAAATCCTGAGAACCAGGTTTAACAGGGCCCAAGCTATAGTCAGGCCAGGAAAGTGATGTGGCAACATCAACTGGTGCCTTGACTTTGGAAGATAAGCTGGATAAAAGCATCAATTAGAATTAGAAAGACTGAATTACATCTTCTGCCCCTAGCTTCTGTTTGGAATACCTGTCCTGCAGGCTCCACAGGGCTGCCTCTACCAGAAGCTACAGAAACCGCCTCCAAAAAAAAAAAATGAAAAAGAAAAAAAAAACACCACTGATGCCTCACCTGAAAAATTATTTTGCATTGGATCTGGATAAATAATAAGGGATAATAAAAAATTAACAACAGTAAACATGTCATGTAGAAAAATATAAAATAAAATGCGATCAGTGTTTGCTTTTCTACAATCTTGTTAACTAACAAATCATTTCTTATGTAAAATGACAGACTATCAATCTAGCTAGTGTTTTATTTATTTTGAGAGGCATTGGCAAGTTTGTTTGCCTTCATAGCAGAGATTGAATCCAGGATGTCATTCACGCAAAGCACATGCTTGACCACTGATCTATGGATCTCCCTGGCTTTTTCTCATGCAATTTATTGGAAAAGCATAACTGTACTGTCAATAAATCTTTTCTATAATATCAAAAATGGAGTTTAAAGGTATTCAAGAGAATGAGAAAAAATTTAATTGAATTTCTATCAAAGTAAAAAAAAAAGAGAATGAAACATAGGTTATCCAAGACTTCCTCCCACTGAGTTATTTAAACATGCAGTCCCCACACCCCCACTGCATGACACACACTGACACATTGCAATAACCTTTCCTGCTCCCTATCCAATCCCAATATTTACTACATAAATTACTAGCATTTCAGTAATTGAAATTTAATTAAATATAGAGGCAAAAAATAAAATATAATATAACATACAAGTTTTATTTATACTTAGAACTGGAGTCGTTTTTTAAAATTTTTATTCTTTTATTAGAGAATCACCATGAGGTACAATTACATACTTACAAACTTTTGTGCTTGCATTTCAGTTATACAATGATCAAGTACCCATCCCTCCACCAGTGCCTATTTTCCACCACCAATGATCACAGTATCCCTCCCACCACCCCAACTCCATTCCCCCTCCCCACCCTGCCTCTGTGGCAGGACATTCCCTTTTGTTTTCTCTTTCCTTTGGTGTTCTGTACATTGCAATAGAGGTATTGAGTGGCCATTGTGTTTGATCAATAGTCTACAATTGGCATGCATCTCCCAACCAGAGCAGGTCCTCCAAACATCCTTTACTTGGTGTTCCCTGCTTTATCTGAGATGCCTTTCCCCCAACATTTGAGGCCGGCTTCCAAGCCTTGGAGTAAACCTCCTGATTTGTCTATTATTCTACTATTTTTGAGTGTTGGTCTTCCATTCTGATACTTTATATTCCACAGATGAGTGCAATCATTGTATGTCTGTCTCTCTCTTTCTGACTCATTTCACTTAACATGATACTTACCATGTTAATTCACTTATATGCAATTTTCATGACTTCATCTTTCCTAACAGCTGCATATTATTCCATTGTATAGATGTACCAGAGTTTCTCTAACCAGTCATCTATTTTTGCGCACTCAGATTTTTTCCAGATTTTGGCTATTGTAAACAATACAGCAATGAACATGCAAGTGCAGATGGCATTTCTACCATACTTTTTTGCCTCTCCAGGATATATTCCCAGATGTGGTATTGCTGGGTCAAATGGGAGCTCAATATCTTTCTCTGTCTTTTCTGTCATTTTCAACATGTAATCTATGTTTTCATACACAAGAAGGGCCACCCCAGCTTTTTTGAGGGAATTGTGTGCTTGCAGGATTGTTTTCCATCCTTTGACTTTGAGTCTGTGTTTGCTTTGACTGTTTAGATATGTTTCTTGTAGGCAGCAGAATGTTGGGTTCAGTTTCTGAATCCATTTTGCCACCCTGTGTACTTTAATTGGTGTGTTTAGACCATTGACATTGGGAGAGATTATCGTTATGGGGTTTTGTGCCATCTTTCTGTAAGGGTTTGTTGTGCTTGTAGAGTTTTCTTATCTACTGTAGTACTTTAGTCCTTCTTTTAGGTTTGGTTTTGAGTCTATGAAGCTCCTGAGCTATTGTTTATCCAGAAAAGTGTGTATTGTTCCTCAAGTTTGAGTGAAAGTTTAGCCGGATAGAGTATTCTTGGTGAAGCGTTCATTTCATTGAGTATTTTTACTATATCCTACCATTGTCTTCGGGTTTTGAGGGTTTCCTTGATAGGTCTGCTGTAAATCTAAGGGTTGCTCCTTTGTATGTGATCTCTTTCTTTGACCTTGCTACTTGCAGTATTGTTTCTCTATCCGTGACATCCATTATTCTGATTATGATATGTCTTGGAGTCTTTTTATTAGGGTCTCTTTTAAATGGCACCCTTCAGGCTCCTTGAATCTGAATGCCTGCATTCTCCAGTTCTGGGAACTTTTCAACAATGATTTCTTTAACTGTGACTTTTTCACTGGGGTTTCCTCCCTGTCCTTCTTGTACTTCAATGATTCTAATGTTCTTCCTCTTGAAATCATCTTCTAGGTCTCTGATTCACCACAGAGTTATTTTGAGATCTTTCCCCATTGTATGGTGTTGCCTGTAGCTTCCTTAAGCTCATCTTCAAGCTCACTGATTCTGTCTTCAGCTGTACCCATTCTACTGTTGAGGGCACCCATGGAGTTTTTTATTTCATCTACTGAATCCTTTATTCATTACATTTCTGTGCGTAGCTTTCCAATTTCTGCTCTCATTCCTTCCTGTATGTTCTTTGTTATCTGTTCCATTGTTTCTTTCATGTCCTCCTATAATTAACTGGATGTCTGTTCCACCCTTTCTTTGAGTTCATTGAACAACTTCAGCATTTCATCTCTTAATTCTTTGTTGGAGAGCTCATAATTATGAGTAACGCCCATTGAGACTTCTGGAATCTTTTCAACATCTTCATCTCGTGGTGGGGATTTATGCTGTTTCTTCATGTTATTGTGGTTTTATGGAGTTGTGACCTTTCAGTTTATTATCATTGTTCCCTCTTGTAGCAAGAAAGGAATCTGGATAAGCTTGATCAATGGTGGTCACCTTTTATTTTTTCCCCCTCCGTCTTCCTCTGTACCGCATGTAGAGCCTCTACTGAAGCTTTCAGAGCAAGTGATCTTTTATATTGGGCTTGTACAGCTTCTTGTATTCACTAGTATTTTGGTGCAAGTGGAAGACACTAGTGGACTATTGGTCGATTGTGTTTGAGATAGTTAGGATGTTACTTACAGATTTAGGTAATAAAGAATGAGAAGTGATGCCAGATTGCTGGGAATGGGGAAAATAACTTTGACCACGTGAGCAGCCCCAACCCAGCAGAGGCCACGCCCACTACTGTAGAAGCCACACTCCCTGTCCTGTAGGCCATGCCCTCTGCCTGCTGTAAGGGTGTTCACAGACCTAGGGCATTGGCAAACGGTGTGCTCCTACAGGCAGCATGGTAGTCTGGGGTAGTTGGGCCAGCAGGAGAGGGAAGGGTCCGGGTCCTGGTCCGAGGGCCGCAGGTGCGGGGACTGCAGGTCCAGGATGTTCACAGACCTGAGGCGGGGGCCAAGGGGTGGCATTGGCAAACCATGTGCCTGTGGGCAGGATGGTGGTCAGGACTGAAGTCTTTTAATTTCTGTTCAAACCTTTGATCAAAGATGAATTCTGATCAAAGTCCCATTTGTTCTTTGGGGCCCAAATGGGAAAGTTATGAGGTAACTTTTCTATTTTTATGGTAAAAATAACGTATTTTTCCTGTGAAATGAGAAATGAGGGCATTGTTCCCCACGAGAAGAGCTATATACACAAATGAGTGGATAATTGCTTGATAAATGAATATTACTTATCCAGTATTCTACTTGTTTTATTATTATTATTATTATTATTATTATTATGCTTTTTGGGTCACACCCAGCGATGCTCCTGTCTCTGCACTCAGGAATTCCTCCTGGCGGTGCTTGGGGGACCATATGGGATGTCGGGGATTGAATCCAGGTCAGCCGTGTGCAAGGCAAATGCCCTACCTGCTGTGCTATCACTTCGGTCCCTAGTGTTTTACTTGTTACAAAGCACATATACATATGACTTATTTAGATTACTAAATATATTGAGATGAAAATGTCATGTCATTAGTTTTATTATGTCCTTCTTCTTTTCCAAGTAGGAAAACTGATTCAGTCATATGAAATACTGTGAAAAATGAAGATAAACAAAAACCTTCTGAGTAAATTCTATTTTTCTTCAACCTTAGTATTTTCTTTTTTTTTTCTCTTAACTCTTTTAAGTTAAGTTTGATGAAAGCTAAGTCTCAACCACAAATAAAAATTTGTGCTAGAAATAAAATTTTGCTTTCAATTTCAGGAATTTTTAAGAAGTCTTAATTTTTCAATGAAGATGCCAAGTAAAATAGAGATTCAGAGATTTGTAACATTTCTGGACACTTCAAAATCTATGGATCCCAGGGACCATATGTTAAAATACATATTAACAATGAATAAGTCAATAAGTAGAATATCAGGAAATACATCGAATATAATGTGTTCTGCAGTGTTCTTTAGAAATTTATTTGACCATACAATGGATGTGAATAAATAAATAAAGCAAAATCATTAAAAGTCAAAATACAATGAAATACTATGCAGTTGCAAGGAGCAATTAAGTCATGCAATTTGCTGCAACCTGGTAGGAACTGGATGATGCCATATTGAGTGAAGTAAGCCAGAAGAAGGAAGACAAACACAAGATGATATCGGTGGTGTATGGAATAACTGGATGAGGAAATTTATTATAGTAAAGGTGGGATGCCTAGATCACCTTTGATCACAGAGATTGGAGAGGAGAACAGAGTAGAAAAGAAATCAAAGGGAGAAGGAGGAAGAAGAGAAAGGGAAGTAATGGGGAAACAGGGTTGGGATTTTAGATCTACTGGTGATGTGAGAGAATGGTATAGCCATAAATCCACAGATGCAACAACCCTGAAAACATGAGCTCTCAGGTGCAACCACCAGAAACTTGTAATGTTCCTGTTAAGACCTTCAAGTCTTTGTTCAACATAAATTTTGGTATCACCAGTATAACTGAAGCCCCAATCCCTGTTGCCCTGATTACGTCCCTTTCTCTTTCTCTTCCTCTTTCTCTTTGTCGTCCTTCTCCCTAATTAAATATTTTTATGAAGGAACAATATCAAAAGAATTTTGATAAAGGGTGACGTTTGAAGAACACAGAACTTCAACATTTATTGCAACAAATCACAGTAGTCTTGGTATTGACAAATGGAATATTCACTTCAGTGGGACAAAATAAAGAGTTTTGAGAAAGACTACATAAAATAGCCTATCAATTTTGTTATGTAAATTTTTTAAAATAGTATTTTTTAAAACTGTTACAGGAATAATTAGAATCTACAAGCAAATATCTACTTTTATTTTCATGTACTTTATATTTATATGCTTATTTTCACATAATTTATTTTAACAGTAGTTAAGGGGCCAAAGGCATTTTTAGTGATGTACTAATGGGCTGGACAGTTCAATGTTCATACTGGTAATGTGGGACTTCTCTGACCCAAGAGATTGAGGCCATCAGGGATACAACACCCTGTACTCAAATGCCAGACAGCACTGGGGATGAAAACATGGTCTTTGTGCATGTAGACTGAGCTGTCTCTCTGGCCTCTATAAATTCCATTTAAAAAGAAACTCAGCCCATCTCTAGCCATGTACAAAAATTAACCTGCAATGGAGTATAGAATTCTTTATAAATTTTAAGCCTCAATGCATGAGGAGAAAAGTTGTTAACCTCTGGTTAATAAAAGTTTTTTTTGAATTCTGAAAACATAACCTATGGATAGGAAAAACAATCTAAAACTTCTGAGACCTTAGGAACAGCTCAGTGTTGAAACTCCTGCCTCAGAAGAATGAGCTCATGGGTGCTATCCCTGGCACCGCTCCCATGTGCTCAGGGTGATGCCAGCAGTGTTGCTTTTTCAGATACTTGATTTCACTGATGCCACAACAAAGGGGATGATCATTGGCATATGACAACCGAGTGAGTGCACACCACAACTAAGTGATTGCATACCACACACAAGTGCTCACCCCATCATCAAGCAATAACAGCCACAACAAAGGGAAGGAAAGGGGAGAGAGAAAAACAAAGATTTCTGCTCTCTGTTTACAATTTTCTAAAGGCACTGCTAAAAGAATGAAAGATTGGAAAAATATATAAAAGTCACAGGTCCTGATCAATTTTTTTGTTATATGAGTCCTCAAAATAAAAAAAAAGATAATAAGTAACTAGACAAAAATAGGCAAAATAGTTGAATAAATATCTGACCATAGAATAGTAAAGTTAAAAAATAATACAAAATATGTCTGATATTTTTATGTATTGTTATTAATAACATTCAAATTAAAACAACAATTATATATTGCATTTGTATTTAAGTCAGTTAAAAATTTGACAATGTTGTGCCAGGATTCACTAAGTAAAATCAAGAAATTATGTGGAATACTTTAAGATATGAACCTCAGAAATGTGTTCAGTGGTTTAACTCCATTGGCAAAGAAAATAAAGATAAACAAATGGGACTATAACAAACTAAAAATTTCTTGCACAGTAAGAGAACTGACAAAAGTAAAAGATACTCTAATGAATATTTGCATGCTATGCATCAAATAAAGGATTAATACTTAAGACATATAAAGCACTCACAAAGCTCAATAAAACAATAACCAACCCCACCACAGAATGAGGAGAGAAGAGCAGACACTTCCCTGAGGAAGACCATTTGGACAGAGAGCAGGCAAATGAAAAAAAATGTTTATCATTACTATCAGGGAAATGCAAATCAAAAATACAATGAGATAATATCTCATACCAGTGACGATGTCACATTTATTATTAGTGAGAATACTGTCTGATTCAGAATGATTTAGTCTGTGAACATAGCTTGGTTGAGTTTCAAAGGATCAAATAAAATTAAGAAGCTGAATTCTGTCTGCCTATGTCTTCAGCTAGCAGATTTTATTTCCTGCAAACTCCTTGATAATGTATATTTGGGAGAAATGAATACAAACAGTAATAAAGTCATTCTTTTGTCAGAACTGTCTATTAATTTTGCTTATTTATTTCTCAGAATAAATAAATAAATAAAATCAGGACCAGCCACCACCATGCTGAGACCACTCTGCGCACACCTGAAGGTACTGGCAGAGGGACAAATCCACGCAGGTTCCGGGGCCAAAATCTCCCAGCCTACTCGGATTGGAGTCGAGCATCCTCCACCCAGATCCTCCAAATTCCAGTCGGCAGGGGTCACACCCACCACCTGGCCCCCTGGCGCCTTGTAATCCCATCAACGGCCAAGACTCAGAGACTATAAAATCCAGCTCCCGGACGAGAACAGTGCAGTCTGCTCCTGCTCCTGGCTGTTCCTCGCCGGGGCCCGTTGTAGGGGAGCGGGTTGAGTTTTCCTCCCCACCCCAACCAGGGCTCCGGCAGCCGAAGACCTCCTCGACCAGCCACCACCATGCTGAGACCACTCTCTGCACACCTGGAGGTACTGGCAGAGGGACAAATCCACGTGGGTTCCGGGTCCGAGATCTCCCAACCTACTCGGATTGGAGTCGAGCATCCTCCACCCAGATCCTCCAAATTCCAGTCGGCAGGGGTCACACCTACCACCTGGCCCCCTGGCGCCTTGTAATCCCATCAACGGCCAAGACACAGAGACTATAAAATCTAGCTCCCGGAACCGCGCGGCCGCATTTGCGCGACATCTTATCAGGACATCTTTTATGACATCTTATTATCTCATTCCTACTTTGGACAAACTTGCAGGCTATCGAATGTAGCCTGCCCACAGGGCAGAGTCTGGCAAACTCCCCGTGGCGTACCAAATATGCCAAATACCAGTAACAGTGATGGGTCTCATTCTCCTAAAGAGCCTTGAATATAATCTCAGGGTTAGGATGAAAGAGACGCTACTGGGGCCTGCTCGAGGCAATCGACGAATAACAGGATGATGAAATGAAAAAATGAAAATGAAATTTTTCAGAAGAAAAGCAGTAAGATAAACAGTAAAGAAACAATACACTGACTGTTATGTGAATCTAAGACTACATCACAAATTAATAGCTGTAATCTCTCTCAAATCCAAACTTCTGGTTCTTTATTACTCCTTAGAGCTCAGCCATCAATCTGTTCTTTGAAGTAGCTACATCATTTAACATTCCCAAAGCAATGTGTGAAAGTTGCTTTGACTTATGTTACTGTGATGCTTAATATTGTCAGCTTTTTAATCTGTTTATTTTATCATAAGTAGTTATGTGTCTAGATGATTTTAAAGATTTAGGTAGTTTTCAGGTTTTTGTTGTTGTTGTTGTTGTTCCTTTTCATTGCTTTTTCTTTGATTTAAAAAAAATCTTTTTATTATAGTTTAGTGCCATAATTAACATGGCATCCAATATTAACATTTAGAATTTTAATTTGAAAAATTACTCCATATCACCGCCAAGAAGACCAACAAGATACCAAAACTCTACACTGAGTGTCTTTCTGTCACCACGTCTGTCACTATGTGCCCCTCTCTCAGTAATGTCAGTTTTATAACCTCAGGCCAACAACTTGTCATAATTCAATTTTATCTATTTTCTCATTTTGTTCATTTATGTATTACAGATAAAGATAATAAAGTATTTGTCATTCTCCCTATAAGTTATTTTGCTAAACATGATGCCTTCTAGTTCCATCTAAGTTGCAGTGAACATTAAGATGTCTTCTGAAAACTGCATTATATTCCATTATGTATATAGACCAAAACTTTTTTATGCATTCTTGTCATTGGACATTTGGGTTGTTTATGTATTCTGTCTATTGTATTCATATAACATATATATAATTATATTCTTCTCAATTGAAGACTAGTCCAGTCAAGGAAACAAACACATACTCTGAAATAAGGAAGCGTATTACTCTAGAACTTCTAGGGTTCTTTTTTTTTATAACTAAAAATGGCATTATTATTTCTGCATTGTTGACATCACTTGGTAGCAAAATAAGCGATTTTCTTCTCACAAATAAATAACTGAATTTGGAGCAGTTACAGCCATCTTGATTGCTGACAGAGTGACAGTTTCCATCCTGAGACTTTTGCCAGTCGCCTTCCATATTAACATGGAATAAAAGCAAAAAAAAAAAACCCACTATAAAACATAGTCATTAATCCAGACATAATAAAGGGTATTAAAACAAAGTCACAATAAATCATTTTTCTTTCCTCTTAAAACTATACTATGGCGCATAAAATTTCTTAAAGAGTGAACTGAAAAACACCCTCCTTTTACCTTCAGAATTGAGAGCAATTCCTTTTCGTGTGTCTGCGTGTGTTGTGTGTGTGTGTGTATGCCTACATATTTATTTATTAACATATGTGTTTTAAGTGAATATTCTTCCTTTGTATACTCAGGAATGTAAGTCGGACTCTAATTACAGAACTAATTAAGTTTCTGTTGCAGAGACTTACATATTAAGACAGGGTTTTGCGGGCAGTTGAGATAGTATATATGGAACTTGCTTTGCCTACCCAGTTTCATTCCCAGTACCCCATATGGTCCCCTGTCCCAGCTAGGTGTGATATCTGCACACAGTCAGGAATAAGCTCTGAGTATAACTGGGTGTGGCCCTGAAAGAGAAACAAAACAAAACAAAATGAAGGGTTGTAAACTCCCACCACTCCCCACCCCTCCCTGCCCAGGTCCAGGGACTGCTGGTTCCTTCACTGTGGCACTGTCCTCCTGTTGTCATTGATTTGCACAGGCGGGCCCAGTAACATTGTGAGACTTGTTTCTGTGTTTGGCATATCGAATATGTCACGGGTAACTTGCCAGGATTTGCCATGCATGCGAGATAGCTTGCTGGGCTCTCAGAGAGTGGCGAAGAAACGGAACTCGAGTTGACCAGGTTGGCTGCGTGCAAGGTAAACACCCTACCTGCTGTTCTATGGCTCCAGCTTTCACAGGAAAATCAAATCCAAGAAAAATAAGGTAGTTGGACTTAAATTCAATTCCCTAATATTCATCAGAAACACTGTTCCTCTGTGATTCGGAAGATGCTGTCCCATACAAGCTGTGTACCCAGCTTATGTTGTTGGAGTTTAGTCATGCCCCCATGTGGGAGGAGCAGAAGAATTCAGTGCATCTGATGCATCCAATACTCCAGACTCTTTTTGGTTACAGACTGAAACAGTGCATAATCTGAAATGAGGGTGATTCTCTAGAACGAAGTTCTAGGATTGACCCTGTCTTGCTGTTGTAGTTGATCATGATGATGATATTGATGCTGTTAGGTAGCAAGGCAGGAAAGTTTTCCTCACAAAAATAATTTTTTCTTTGAAGCACTCAGTTGTAGCCATCCCTGCTATTAATTAACAGGGTGACAGAGTTTCCTTCTGTTGAATTCTTTGTCTCTTAATCTAGGAAAAATTAAAAGCGAATTA
Organism: Sorex fumeus; assembly: GCF_029834395.1. Taxonomy (NCBI): domain Eukaryota; kingdom Metazoa; phylum Chordata; class Mammalia; order Eulipotyphla; family Soricidae; genus Sorex; species Sorex fumeus. The sequence continues at coordinate 58,830,462 of NW_026606060.1, forward strand.
AAAGCAAATATAGGTTGTAAAATACACATTCATGAGCAGCAGCACAATTAGGGATATCAAACCAAAGTCAAAGTGAAAATTAGTATATAGCAATATTTATCTTGACAATTGTTAAGTGATTAACAAATGATTATACTGGTGATGAAGCTGAAAGTTTGCCTGAATAGAATTTGGGATCAGAGATCCAGGAATGTAGCAATGTAAGATTTAGCAAAGCAATAATTAATTACTTGGGAAGATGATGTTTGTTTCAGCACAAAATAAATTTAAGTTACCCATGTATTCTGTGATTTCAGTTGTGAAAAGTATTAGGAGACATAATATTCTAAGAATCTGCAGTACTGTTCACAGTAGCCCAAATCTGGAAACAATCCAAATGCCCTAGAACATATGACTGGTTGAAGAAACTTTGCTACATCTAAACAATGGAATACTATGCAGCTGTCAGGAGACATGAAGTCATGAGCTTTGTTTATAAATGGATAGACATAGAGAGTATCATGCTAAGTGAAATGAATCAGAAAGAGAAGGACAGACATAGAAGGACTGCACTCATTTGTGGAGTATAAAACAACATAACATGAGGCTGACACCTAAGTATAGTAGATACATGGAACATGAAGATTGCTCCATAGCTGGAAGCCTGCCTCATGAGCAAAGGGGAGAAGGCAGCTGGAATAGAGAAGGGATCACTAAGAAAATGATGGCTTGAGGAACCAGTAGGGATAAGAGATGTGTGCAGAAAGTACATAAAGGACCAAACATGATAGCCTCTCAATATCTGTATTGTAAACCATAATGCCCAAAAATAGAGCGAGAATATGGGTAATATTATCTGCCATGGAGGCAGGGAGAGGGTGGGGAAGGGGAGTATACTGGGGCTATTGGTGGTGGGGAATATGCACTGATGGAGGGATGGGTGTTTGATCATTGTGTGATTGTAACTCAAACATGAAAACTTGTAACTATTCCATGGCGATTCAATAAAATTTAAAAAAAAGATTCCATAAGTCAGGATAATTTTACAGGAGGGAAATGTAACTGGATACTCTATTTAGGAGAAAAAATATCAGCAGAGATTTCCATAATATAATGATATTATTTGTATATAATAGTACAAAGAGGAATGTTAGACAAAAATCACTTGATTCCATTTATAAATATTGAATTTTCATATCTCACACTAAAATTTTTTAAAAATAATATAACTCCTGTTAACCTTTAAAATAGTACAGTTATTGCAAAGGAAAAATTATAGACACAAACATGATAAATATTCTATAATAAAATCATTTCTTGAAATTTAACAGCATGAGCCTATAGTAATATTATTAGATTCACAACTGTTTCTGCCAAATGGAAAAAGAAATTTTCCTGTACTTCAAAACAAATTATATTATCACTTGTTTCAAAGATACTGAAATTGGACATTGTTTAACTTTCCACATTTCTTTTCCATTTGGATTTTCAAATTTGCTTTAAATTTCCTCATATAACTGAGATACGGGCTCGGTTGTTTGGAACAATATTTTTCATCTTAAGTCATTGAACTACATAAACTCAGAACCAGAAGAACAAGTGACTACTAACATACATATTTATATACATACATTAGTTTAAATAAACATATATATATATATATATATATATATATATAATCATGGGTTGGAGCGATAGCACAGCAGGTAGGGCATTTGCCTTGCACGCGGCCAACCTGGCCAACCTGAATTCAATTCCTCCACCCCACTCGAAGACCCCGGCAAGCTACCTAGAGTATCTCGCCTGCACGGCGAGGCCTGGTAAGCTACCCATGATGTATTTGTATGCCAAACACAGTATAACAAGTTTCACAATGGTGACATTACTGGACCTGCTCAAGCAAATCGATGAACAATGGGAGGACAGTGACAGTGACATTGATATATAATCATACAAGGCAAATATCCTACTCTTGAGTTATAATCCATGTCTCCTACCAGATTCTTGAGATAATTAAATTCTTGCTTATTTTGTTAGACTGGAATTTCAGAGATATGTTTTTGCTTAGTGACTTAATAGCATATTTTCGTTGCAATATATATATTAAAAGATGTGAATATTGCTTCCTATTGAAAGCATTTTTCAGAAAACATGTAGGTTATTAATACTTGTGAAACAATATTACAGATAATATTTACATGAAGAGATCTGCCCGCTCAAACAAATCGATGGACAATGGGATGACAGTGCTACTAAAAAAATTTACCTATATTTAGAGGGGAAAATATGGAAAATTACTGTATATATACTAAATAATTAGAAGATGCTTTAGAAATTTAATTAATAAGGAACACAAAATAATATAAGGATTTATGTATAAATTCTAGGAGAAATAAAACTTACCCTTTCTTGGTAACTATTTTTTAGACAGATCATGTTTTCTCTCAGTGTATGTTATACCTATTTCATACATTTCCGAAAAACTTAGAAAGACAATTCTAAAAGACAGAAATTGGTATTTGTTTTCAAAAATGTTTTCAGGTGTTTTCTGGATTTCCTCTATATAACTGATATCATTAATTCATGCATTTCACTTCTGTATTTTCTCCTATTTCTGAAATGATCATGTTAATCAATATCTTCTCTTCATTCCTTGGATACTGTAACTATTGTAATGGTAAGTAAGAAACTGAATGTAATAAGAATTATGAAATTGCAATGTGAACTAAGAAAATGTAATGGGTACTGGGAAACAGAAAACTGAACTTTAGGTTAAACAAGAGAAGGGAAAAAGATGCATTCCTTTACCCCCTCCAGGCCACCAGATTTCTGGGAGTGTACTGGGGCCGGGAGGAATTTACTGGAATGCCCAGAGACAACCCCTGAGGGTCGCGCCAAATGCACAGGATGTACTGTCATTGTTTTCATTTTGTTGCCTGAAGGGGAAAAGATGCTTTGATTGTTTGATCTTTAATCAATTATCTCTGTATCCCATCTCACTGATAAGAAGGTAGCTAGACTGTATCCCACTCTTAGAAGGTAAAAGAGAGACCCTCTCAGCAAAGGGGGCTCCAGGACTTTCTCTTCAGACTTGGGGTCCTCCCCGCTGAGCTTCTAATAAACTCACTATCCTTTCCTGAGCACTGCCAGGGGTAATTACTGAGTGCAAAGCCAGGAGTAACCCCTATGCATTCCCGGGTGTGACCCAAAAAGAAAAAAAGACAGGCAGAGTATTCTAAAATTTTCTCCTTCATGATCACTCCTGTTATTTTTTCTGTTGCTCAACCTTCTTTGTATTACTTACAATACAAAGGCAATTTTTCATTGCCTCCAAAGGTGGTTTTGACACATTTTCTCTTATGGTCATATACTAATACTCTTCACATTGAACCAAATTGACTTTACTGCATTCCTGTGGAATATGTCCTGTTAAGCCTATAACATTTGACAGCTTAGACTTAAAAAAAAAAACTCTCTGAAATACTAATTCTATTATCAAGCATTTAGAATAATATTTTTAATATAACAATTTTTTAAAAAATGTTATTAGTGAATCACTGTGGGGTACAGTTACAGACTTACAAACTTTCGTGCTTGTATTTTAGTCATACGATGGTCAAGTACCCATCCCTCCACGAGTGCTCATTTTTCACCACCAATGGTCCCACCAGCATCCCTCCCACCACCCTCACCCCGTCCCCTCTACCACACTTCGCTTCTGTGGCAGGGCATTCCCTTTTACTCTCTTTCTCCTTTTGGGTGTTGTGGTTTGCAGTAGATGTGGACTGAAAGTAGACTAAAATTTAACACATTTATATAGCAGAGAGTACTTAATACATCACTTAAAAAACTGTGCTCTGGGCAGGAAAGACAGCATAGCAGGCAGGGTGCTTACCATGCTCTCTTCCCACCCAGTTTGAAACCTGACAATAGTAGGGGGTTCCTGAGCCCTATCAAGAGTGACCCCTGTGTAAGCCCTCAGTACCACTTGGTGTAGACCAGAATGCCCTCTCCAAATATCTCATGTTCATTGCCTTGTCAGTGTAACACCAAATTATATTCATTTTACATATTGGAATATTGTTAGAAAATAATTTTTGGGTAATTAGGGTAATTAGGGTAGGAGCGATAGCACAGCGGGTAGGGCGTTTGCCTTGCACGCAGCCAACATGGCCGACCCGAGTTCGATTCCTCCGCCCCTCTCGGAGAGCCCGGCAAGCTACCGAGAGTATTCGATATGCCAAACACAGTAACAACAAAGTCTCCAATTGAGACGTTACTGGGCCCACTCGAGCAAATCGATGATCAACGGGAGGGCCTTTACTTTACTAATTTTTGTAGTCATTTACAATATGCTTAAAATTATTTAGAACTTTTTCCATGTACGCGACCAACCAGGTTCAATCCCTGGCATCCTATATTATCCCCGAGAAGTGCCAGCAGTAGTTTCTGAGTGTAGAGCCAGGAGTAACCCCTGAACATCACCAGGTGTGACCCAAAAAGAAAAAAAAAAGGAAGAAATATTATTTAAGCCTCTAAATAACATATTTTCTAGTAACATTTAATATTTTTTTATCAGATAATTTACAGCTAAAATACACAGTTGATCAGAAATACAACACAATTTACAACAAAAATTATTCTTTACATGGTCTGGAGTATCTTGGAAAAACAGAAGCAATAAAGCACTAATAAAGAAAGCATAGATGTGGATATAAAATAAATAATAATTTATAGATAAAACTTCAGCACTTATTTAAACATTATTATCTAATTACTCAATTCTTGCTTTTATTGCTATCAATTTACTTAGCCAATGCAAGAGATACATGAAAGTAGTTGCTAGCTGAATTATTAGCTAGATTCTAAGAAATTTATAAACGTTTATAGGCAATAAGGCAATTTAAGTGATCGGTCAATTTATCTGCAAAATTAAATTTTCTGAATTAAAAAAATAATCGGTTATTAGTACTTGGTGTGTATAATCAAGCAGTGCTGTCAACAATAAAATATTGTATTGTATTGGTGATTCCTGAGTCAGTATAACTGGCCATATGGAGGCAATTTCACAGGCAGTGGAGTTCAGTCAACATAGAAGTAAAGTCCCTGCAATCAGGCAGAATAGATGCTGGACTTGATGTAAGATGATTCTTCTGGGCTCTGTTTCTGTTGCTGAAAAGCCTTTAGTACTTGGGGATTGTACGCACAGATGTGAGTAAGAAATTCACACTTGAACTTCAGGTTTCATTCCTGTCTTTTATTAAGTGTGAGGTTCTTTTGGTTTTCTTTATTTTCTAGTTTTTTAACAGAGGATATGAATTGCCAAGATAATTTAAAGGGTCTTGTCCTTTTAACATAAAATCCAAATGCTTTCATTAAATATCACAACAAGATATAAAAATTTTACTGTCATCATTATAATTACCAACAAATATTAAATCATACATATACTTATACGTTGTAAAATATCTATAAAAATTATTCTATATAGAAATGAAGTTAATTTAGTGTTTTATTTTATTTTAGTTTGGAGTTAACAGACAGCGGTGTCCAGAATTTACTCCTGGGTCTGTGCTCAGGGATCACTTCTGGTGGTGCTTAGTAAATCATGGGCTGTGCCAGGAAGCAAAACAGGTTTAGTCACATGTAAGACAGAAATTTAACCGCTGTACTATCTCTCAGACCCAACACTAGACTTAGGTAAATATATTATTTAAAATATTATAGTATTGGTTAATATAACTTAAATTAGAATTATCAGGATAGACCAAATATTGGGATGCAAGTGTTCCTGGATCCTTGGCAATAAAAATTTCTTTTCAGATCAAAATTGTATGAAGGTAGAAATGCATCATAAAAGGAAACTTAAATATATGGAAACTAAACATCATACTTTTCAATGACCATTGTTTCTGAAAGAGAAAATCAGAAAACAAAGAAAGATTCTGGAAACAAATCAGCTATCAGAAACTGTGGGACACAGAAAAGGCACAAGTAAGACAATAGTTCATAGCAATATATGAGAAAACAAAATAAGCACAAATTAATAAAAGAAAATGAATTAAACAAAAATTCAAAGAGATAAGATAATAAAAATGAGAATAGAAATAATTAATATAAAAATCAAGAAAACAATTCCAAAGAATACAGAAAAATCAAGAATACAATTCAATGAACACAGAAACATATTTTTAAAGGACTAACAAAATTCACAAACCCTAAATTAAAGGCCCCCCAAAAAACATTAAAAGGAGAGAGAAAATTCTAAATAGTTGTTTGGTGGAGTACTTAAGATTTTCTATGTATAGTATCATCTAATATGCAAATAGTGATAGTTTTACTTATATTAAAATTTGAATATTTTTTTTCTTTTTGGGTCACACCCGGCAATGCACAGTGGTTACTCCTGGCTCATGCACTCAGGAATTACTCCTGTCAGTGCTCAGGGGAACACATGGGATGCTAGGAATTGAAGCCGGGTCAGCCGTATGCAAGGCAAACGCCCTACCTTCTGTGCTATAGCTCCAGCCCCAAATATGAATATTTTAAATTAATTAATTAATTTCTCTGCCTAGTGGTTAGAATACATGATTATGTTGAATTATAATTGTGAGTATAAACATCTTCTTTATAATAGTTCATTATTATAATGAACCTTCAGGTGTGCGGAGAGTGGTCTCAGCATGGTGGTGGCTGGTCCTGGAGGTCTTCGGCTGCCGGAGCCCTGGTCGGGGCGGGGAGGAAAGCTCAACCCGCTCCCCTCCAAGGGACCCCAGCGAGGAACAGCCAGGCGCAGGGGCAGGAGACTGACTGCACTGGTCTCGTCCGGGAGCTGGATTTTATACCTGAAGGTACTGGCAGAGGGACAAAGCCACACGGGTTCCGGGGCCTAGATCTCCAAGCCTACTCAAATTGGAGTCGAGCATCCTCCACCCAGATCCTCCAAATTCCAGTAGGCGGGGGTCACACCCACCACCTGGCCCCCTGGTGCCGTGAAATCCCATCAACGGCCAAGACTCAGAGAATATAAAATATAGCTCCCGGAACCGCGCGGTCGCATTCGCGGCCGCACAACATCTTATCAGGACATCTTTTTATGATATCTTATTCCTACTCTGGACAAACTTGCAGGCTATCGAATATAGCCTGCCCACAGGGCAGAGTCTGGCAAACTCCCCGTGGCGCACCAAATATGCCAAATACCAGTAACAATGATGGGTCTCATTCTCCTAAAGAGCCTTGAATATAATCTAAGGGCTAGGATGAAAGAGACGTTACTGGGGCCTGCTCGAGGCAATCGACGAATAACAGGATGATGAATGAATGAATTATAATGAACATTATAATAATGTCTATTATTATATGAAAGACTTCCATGATTTCAGTTTCTGTATTGAGTATATTGTTAGCTGTGGATTTGTTGTGTCTGGACTCCCCTATGTTGAGATAATTTACTGTAGCACTGTAGCACTGTCCTCCCGTTGTTCATAGATTTGCTTGAGCGGGCCCAGTAATGTCTCCACTGTGAGACTTGTTACTGTGTTTATCATATCAAATACAGCATGGGTAGCTTGCCAGGCTTTGCCATGTGGGCGAGATACTCTTGGTAGCTTGCTGGGCTCTCTGAGAGGGGCAGAGAAATTGAACCCAGGTTGGCCAGGCTGGCTGCATGCAAGGCAAACTCCCTACTGCTGTGCTATGGCTCCAGCCCAAGATAATTTACTACTGTATCTAATTTGTTGAGAATGTATACTATAAATGGTTATTGAATCCTGTCAAAGCCTTTCTATGCATCTATTTTCTAACCATGATTTATATCTTTCATTTAATTGACATGGCACATCAAATTGATTGATTTGTATATTTGAAAACATCCTTGAATTCCAGAAAAGTTCCACTTTTTCATTACATATGATTAAGTAGTACTACATTCAGATTAATAACATTCTGATGAGAATGTTTGCAGTTTGGTTCATGAGTGATATTTATTTTCTATTTTATTTTGAATTGATTTTTTTCTACTTATAGGTGAAAGGGTAATGTTAATATTAGGAATAATTGATGCGTCTTCAATTTTCTTTAAGAAGTTGATAAAGATAGCTATTAGTTTTTCTTTGAATCTTCACATTCAAAGAAATCACTAGTAAATCCACCTGAGTCTTGTCTTTTGGGAGAGAATTTTAATTATTGTTTTAATTCTTTTTTGCTTGCTTATAGTATCTCAAGTTTTATATTTCCTTTTAATTCAGTTGATAGGTTATATAATTTTAAATATGTATATGTATATGTTTGTGTGTGTATGTAAGTATGTTTGGTTTGGGGGTCATATCTAGTGGTGATCAGAGCTTACTTCTGGCTCTGTGCTCAGGAATCACCACTTCTTTTTAATCCTATTATGTTAAGATAATCTATTCTTTTCCATAAAATATAGAGACTGTTTTTTTTTAATCCTGTTAATTCTTTCCTTGAATCAGCTCTTAATTCCATTGGTCTTTTTTTTTAATTATTTTATCTTTTCCTTCTACTGACTCTGAGTTTTATTTGTTGTTCTCCTGTTGTAACTTATGGTATGTGGTTAGATTGATCATTTGAACCTTTTAGTTCCTGATATAAGACTATTTCTATAAACTTTTCTCTTGGCACTCTAGCATAAATTTGTTGTGCTTTTTATCTTCTGATACCTCATATATACATCTTCACTTGCTTTTCTAAAAATTATTTTGTATCTTTTTGTTTCTTTACTAATCCAAAAATTTTTCAAAACACGTTGTTTAGTCTCAAGATATCTATTTTTTGGTGTATTTTTATTGTAAATTTTATCATTAAAAGTTTATAATCTAAAATGATAGTACTGTAGCACTGTCCTCCCGTTGTTCATCAATTTGCTCAAGCGGGCCCAATAACGTCTCCATTGTGAGACTTGTTACTGTGTTTGTCATATCGAATATATCACGGGTAGCTTGCCAGGCTTTGTCATGCGGGCGAGAAACTCTCAATAGCTTGCCAGGCTCTCCGAGAGGGGTGGAGGGATTGAACCTGGGTTGGTCCCGTGGGCCATGTGCAAGGCAAACACCCTACCCACTGTGCTATCGCTCCAGCCCATCTAAAATGATACTTGAAACAATGACAGTATTTCTGACTACTGATTCTTACTTTATTTCCATCAAGCGGCATTTCTTTCAATATGTGCCTTTTTTTCAAGAATAAAAATGTATTCAGCTTTTTGGTAGATAGTACTACTTAATCTAAGACCTTTTATTTTCTTATTGATTTCTGTTTGTTGATTTATTCAGTGATAAGAGTGGGGTACTAAGGCCTCAAAGTTCTGTTGTATTGCTTTAGACATTTCTTTTCAATTCTGGCAACAGTTGCATTATATGTTTTTTTTTTTCACTTTCTTTTTCTCCATATGTACTTTTATATCTCCCTATTATTTACCTGTTACATAATGTTAGGTTCCGTTGGTCTCTTTTATTCCTTTATTCTAACTATTTATAGGATTATTATGAGATTTAGTTCATGATTTCCAAGTTTATATCCCCTTTCAAATTTAAAAGGATATCTAGGAATTTCAAATATATTGAAGCTCAGATAGAAAACCACTAAAAAATATACAAACAAAAGAGCAAAAGTCAATGCAAGAAAGATAATCCTAGTAGCAGGGGAAAAACAGATTCACATATAAATGAACCCCTATAAGATTTGCAGATTTTTTAAATGAAACACTTTAGAACAGAAAGACATATGTGAGATATTTTATTTTTTTCTTTTTGTTTTTAGATAATTTTTTTTTTAGTAAAACACCATGAGGTACAGTTATAGACTTAGGAACTTTTGTGCTTGGGTTTCAGTTATACAATGATCGAGAACCCATTCCTTCACAAGTGCCCATTTTCCACCACCAATGATCCCAGTAGCCCTCCCACCCCCCACTTCATCCCCCCCACCCCACCCCACCTCTGTGGCAGGGCATTCCCTTTTGCTATGTGAGATATTTTACATGATGAATGAAAAAGACCTCACACCACTAATATTCTGTCCAGCAAGGTTATCATTCAAATGCAATGGAGTGATACCAAATTCCAGATAAACAATTGCTAAAGAAATGCATGGGCAATAAACACTAAAATATTTCCTTTTATTTATCATGATTTTTGTCTTACTAGTTCTCTTAGTCTCAGTATTATCACTGTAGCACTGTCCTCCCATCGTTCAGCGATTTGTTCAAGCAGGCACCAGTAACGTCTCCATTGTGAGACTTGTTGCTACTGTTTTTTTTGCATATCAAATACGCCACAGGGAGCTTGCCAGGCTCTGCCATGGGAGCTGGATACTCTTGGTAGCTTACCAGACTCTCCTAGAGGGACAGAGGAATCGAACTCGGGCTGGTCACGTGCAAGGCAAATGCCCTACCCACTGCGCTATTGCTCCAGCCCATCATTGTTATAAAAAAAATAAAATATATGGCTTAAGCACTAAAATGTTCTGTCTATTTGACTGAGTATCACTGGGCATGGACTTCAGGTCCCTCAGCACTGCTTAGAAGAATCCCACCAAAGAAGAGACTAAATAAAATCAAAATGCACTTTTAAATTTGATTATACATGAAAATTTCTTCTCAGAAATAGGTTTTCTATAAAAAATGGCATGCATCTATATATTTGTGCAGCTCTCATTTTTATAAAAAATAATTAAATGAGTTTTTAAAAGTTAGGAAGCATTCAGCATAAGAGAAGGAACACATGGAGGGTGCGGGATCCCGGAGGAAAAAAAAAAGAAAAAACAGGTTCCAAAAAGAGCCGAGATCACCGGCAAGTTCCAGATGGAGTAGGCGCTGCATCCCGCCTCCCCCAGATGGAACCCCGGTGACCAGAAGCCTCTACAAACACAGCTCGAGTATGCGGGAAGGAGGACTTTTTCTCAAATCTGCCGGACTACACCTCCCAGGTAACCTCTGATTCCGGAAGTCACACCCACAGGCCGCCCCCCAGCGCCATCTTTGAAGCGTTCAGCATAAGAGAAGGAACACATGGAGGGTGCGGGATCCCGGAGGAAAAAAAAAAAGAAAAAACAGATTCCAAAAAGAGCCGAGATCACCGGCAAGTTCCAAATGGAGTAGGCGCCGCATCCCGCCTCCCCCAGATGGAACCCCGGTGACCAGAAGCCTCTACAAACACAGCTCGAGTATGCGGGAACGAGGACTTTTTCTCAAAACCGCGCGGCCGCTTACGCGGCCGCACGACATCTCTCTATATACAAAGTGATCAATGAGAAGTAAACCACCCAATCTTTCTCCCTGAAAATCAGAGTTAAGTTTGGAGCACGGCCACAGCCCCAGAAACACAAGGACTTAATGCAGAAACCAGCAGCTTAGAGCAGAAAAGTGAACGGACGATGAGTTAACCCAGGCCATCAGCTCTGCCCAGAGGGGAAAGGGTGTTGCCCCATTCACCCTCTCTTCTCTGGAAAGAAGGATGGTGGCCGCATGGGAGCCTTGTGGACAGCAGGTATGAGCCGGGGGTGTGGGGGGGCGACTAAAACCTCACGAGAAGGGGGGCGTTCCGGTCCGTCCTTCACGCCCTACCGAGGTCAACAGTTGCCCCCCACGAGCGGCTCCCCAGCACGGCCACAGTCCCAGAAGCACAAGGACTTCATGCAGAACCTGGCAGCTTGGAGCAGAAAAGTGAAAGGACTATGCGTTAATCCAGGCCATCAAGTCTGCCGGAGGGGAAAGGGTGTTGCCCCATTCGCCCTCTCTTCTCTGGAAAGAAGGATGGCGGCCACATGGGAGCCTTGTGGACAGCAGGTATGAGCCGGGGGTGTGGGGGCGACTAAAACCTCATGGGAAGGGGGGCGTTCCGGTCCGTCCTTCACGCCCTACCGAGGTCACCAGTTGCCCCCCACGAGCGGCTCTCCAGCACAGCCACAGCCCCAGAAGCACAAGGACTTAATGCAGAACCCAGCAGCTTGGAGCAGAAAAGTGAACGGACTATGCGTTGATCCAGGCCATCAAGTCTGCCGGAGGCGAAAGGGTGTTGCCCCATTCGCCCTCTCCTCTCTGGAAAGAAAGATGGCGGCCACATGGGAGCCTTGTGGACAACAGGTATGAGCCGGGAGTGTGGGGGCGACTAAAACCTCATGGGAAGGGGGGCGTTCCGGTCCGTCCTTCACGCCCTACCGAGGTCACCAGTTGCCCCCCACGAGCAGCTCTCCAGCACGGCCACAGCCCCAGAAGCACAAGGGCTTAATGCAGAACCCAGCAGCTTGGAGCAGAAAAGTGAAAGGACTATGCGTTAATCCAGGCAATCATTTCTGCCCAGAGGGGAAAGGGTGTTGCTCCCTTCCGCCCTCCTCCCTCTGGAAAGAAAGATGGCGGCCACATGGGAGCCTTGTGGACAGCAGGTATGAGCCGGGGGTGTGGGGGCGACTAAAACCTCATGGGAAGGGGGGCGTTCCGGTCCGTCCTTCACGCCCTACCGAGGTCACCAGTTGCCCCCCACGAGCGGCTCTCCAGCACAGCCACGGCCCCAGAAGCACAAGGACTTAATGCAGAACCCAGCAGCTTGGAGCAGAAAAGTGAACGGACTATGCATTGATCCAGGCCATCAAGTCTGCCGGAGGGGAAAGGGTGTTGCCCCATTCGCCCTCTCCTCTCTGGAAAGAAAGATGGTGGCCACATGGGAGCCTTGTGGACAGCAGGTATGAGCCGGGAGTGTGGGGGCGACTAAAACCTCATGGGAAGGGGGGCGTTCCGGTCCGCCCTTCACGCCCTACCGAGGCCTCCAGTTGCCCCCACGAGCGGCTCTCCAGCACGGCCACAGCCCCAGATGCACAATGACCTAATGCAGAACCCAGCAGCTTGGAGCAGAAAAGTGAACGGACTATGCGTTAATCCAGGCAATCATTTCTGCCCAGAGGGGAAAAGGTGTTGCTCCCTTCTGCCCTCCTCCCTCTGGAAAGAAAGATGGCGGCCACATGGGAGCCTTGTGGACAGCAGGTATGAGCCGGGGGAGTGGGGGCGACTAAAACCTCATGGGTTGGGGGGCGTTCCGGTCCGTCCTTCACGCCCTACCGAGGTTACCAGTCACCCCCCGCGAGCGGCTCTCCAGCACGGCCATGGTCCCAGAAGCACAAGGACTTAATGCAGAACCCAGCAGCTTGGAGCAGAAAAGTGAACGGACTATGCGTTGATCCAGCCCCTCAAGTCTGCCGGAGGGGAAAGGGTGTTGCCCCATTCGCCCTCTCCTCTCTGGAAAGAAAGATGGCGGCCACATGGGAGCCTTGTGGACAGCAAGTATGAGCCGGGAGTGTGGGGGTGACTAAAACCTCATGGGAAGGGGGGCGTTTCGCTCCGCCCTTCACTCCCTACCGAGGCCACCGGTTGCTCCCCGCGAGCAGCTCTCCAGCACGGCCACGACTCCAGAACACAGAAACCAATTTCTTAACTATCTGACTTTCAGTAGAAATACTTCCAGGGTCAATAGGTAAAATAGCAGAAATCCAAAACCAACACTTAATTCTTGAACCCAGCTGTAGAAAGCAAATCACTTCACAATGCTTTTTCAGCATGTCTGATTTGAGGGGGGTGTAAACTCTAAATAATAGTGGTGAATCTTATTGAAACAATGAATCTAATCAAAGCAGATAGAGTGTTAACTAGAATTCATCTGCCTCACAGGGACGGGGAGGGGTGGGGGGTGGGGTTTTATTGGGGTTCTTCAGGGTAAAAAATAAGTATTGGTAAAGGGAAATGTGTTTGATATTTGCATGACTGAGACCTAAACCTGAAAGCTTTGTAACCTTTCCCACAGTGATTCAATAAATAAATTAAAAAAAAAAGTTAAATAATTATAAAAAACTAAATGTTTTCTTCTAATTAAGCAAGTATAGCAGAACACCTTTTAGTGGTAGTTTTATTCGCAATTCTATCAGGCATCAAAAACTATAAACTCAGTTCTTCAGTGATGATGACTATAATCTAGTTCTTATCTTTAATATCCAACTTGTATGTGATTTTGAATTTACTGATCCATTTTCTGAAAGTCTTTCGTTGACTTTATTTATTTAAATGAATAAAGGGGCTGATAGGAGGGGAAACTGGGGATACTGTTGTTAGGGAATATACACTATAGGAGAGATGAGAGTTGGAGCTCTGTATAACTGAAACCTAATCATGAACAACTTTGTAATGTGATTCAATACAAAAATTACAAAAATAAAAATGGCTATTTGGAACAAATTATTAAAAATACCTTTCCATCATGTTCTCAAAACAATGATTTTCCCAGTTTTGAAGGTGGTTTTGTGCCTCTCTATCCCTGGATACTGCTGCCTACCTGAGGAAATGTTAATTTCTATTGATACCACTGGAATATTTCCCCTTAATTGTTTAAAATTATAAATTTGTATATCCAAATGTCTTATAAGAGTCACAGGTAAATTAAAATAGCCGTGATCTCTTTTTGCTTTGCCTTTTTTTAATTGAATCACTATGACATACAGTTACAAAGCTTTCATGATTGAGTTTCAGTCATACAATGATAAAACCTCCATCCTTGCACCAGAGCACATTTTCTATGACCAATGTTCCCAGTATTCCTCCTGCCACCCTCACCCAACCCCACCCCCTTGCCTCTGTGGCAGACAATTTCCTGCTAACTCTCTCCCTACTTTTAGGCATTATCATTTTGCAATACAGATACTGAGAGGCCATCATGTTTGGTCTTTTGTCTACTTTCATCACACATCTCCCATCCTGAGCAATCCCTCCAACCATCATTGATTTACTGATCCCTCCTCTCTCCCAACTGCCTTCTCCCCCAGTTTATGAGGAAGTGTTTTGCCTTGTTTTTCTTTGAGTTCACACCCAGATGTGATCTGGGTTTACCCTGAACTCTGTGTTCAAGGATCAATTCTAATGGTGCTCAGGGTACTATGTTGTGCTGGGGACCAAATGTGCATTTGCTATATGTAAGACAAGTCCTCCCCAGTCCATAATTGGCTTTTATTTTCACAATTATAAATCAGCAAATTCATAGAAGTCATACAATATTAAGTGTTCTATGAAAAAACACAAAATATTACATATAAAAAGTTATGTGTACATAAAATATTTGTTCATAAAATATTAGAGAAACTGTTAAAAACGTAAATCTTTCATATGCTAAGGCACTTTCCAAATGGGTAAGGTAAAATTTACCTCCCTTAAATTGTTCAATGCTTGTGTAAACCAATATTTAACACAATAGTTTTCTTATAATTCTCCATTTTTCCCCTTGAGTTGTGGGGACCAAGTAGCTTTTAATTCACAGAACACTGGGTTGAAAGTTGTTGCACTTTGACACCTTATCTCATTCAGCTTTAATCAAGTACTTGCATCCTTACTGATTCTAGAGACAAGATCCTGCACTTTTAGAGGAATGTCTTGAATATGTGAAGCATGTGAAAAGAGTGAACTTTGTACACTGCATTTCCAATGTTAATCACAAAATCTGTCCCTTCTCATATGCTCTGCAAAGTATTATCATGAATCAAACATTACGATTGCAACAGGCATAATACCTTGTTCATTAACAAGTCAATGGGGAAAATACAGGAAGCATACTCTGGTACCTGAGAAGCAGCTGATCTGCCCCAAGGGAAAGTTTTATGTAGGGCTACAAGTTCATCTCTCATTTCTTCAGTCTTTACAGAAGATGACTTTATAGCAGTAAGCATTATTTAGTCATTCATTCTCTCAGTAATTGTTTGGATACGGCCTCTTAATATGCAAATGAAGGTTAAATTATAAGATTCCTTTGAAGATTCTTATATTGTGATAGTATTATTTTATGTCTCTGCCTACCTCTTGACAATATTTTTTCCAGAGAACCAGAAACTATTATACCAGTAAGGTCGCCATCTTATTTTTTTTTTGTAGTTAATTGAATTCATACTTTTTTCTTTTAAAAACTGTTGGTCTTCCTCTATAATTTTATTTTTGTTTTATAACATCAATTATTTGCCATAATGTTTGTTTTAAACATTTTTTCAGAATATGGCTTATACTATATTTCTAAATATAATATATATACTATATATACTATATTATTTTAGTAAGTACAATGTGTATCTTGATTTCTACTATGGAGCTCTAATAGCATATTGTTAATACTGAATGAAGTAGATTTCCCTACAAAGTTCTTTTCTGTACTGTAATGTAATGTATGACTGTAATGTATACCTAAATTTCCTAGTATAACTCCATCAGAAGATTCTTGCTATAACACAAGATAAGCTTTCTATAACATCTTTTTATTAATTGTAACACTGATCAGTTTTTCCTATAGAACACTCACAAATCACAAATCACAAATCATCCTGTTAATCGTCGATTGCCTCGAGCAGGCCCCAGTAACGTCTCCTTCATCCTAGCCCTGAGATTATATTCAAGGCTCTTTAGGAGAATGAGACCCATCACTAAGACCCATCACTAAGACCCATCACTAAGACCCATCACTATAGAACACTAAGAGAAGATTTTTTAACAAAATAATTTCATTAAATTAATAGTTTATATTTTGTATTCATTTTCCTAAACTCTTGAGTGATATAATTTTCCTAAAGGAATTTTTTTAAAAGTTCTCTAACAAAATAATTAGAATGGGTTAGCTTTGTCAGCAAGATGTAATTTTAGAATTGATCCCTAATAAACCACATATAAGCATATATATTTTATTCACCACATGTTTTAGTTATTATGTATATCTGTCAAATTATAATAAATATTAAACATAAAGTTTTTAGTGAGGAAGCATAATAACATTTACTTTAACTTAGCATCAATTTATCCGCATTAAAGGATGAAAATAATATAAACTTAGATAATAAGAGCAATAATACATAAAAGGTAGAGACAGAATTCATTAGACTGACAGTTAAGACATTCATGGCAAGTCATATGCTGAACTATCAAGACTTCCTTTGTTCCATTTAGTCCACTTGGTAACTTTGCACTTCAATTGCTCACTGCATTTGACATATTTGCAGAATTATATATGTTCTGCTTATTTTCATTCCCACGTTCTTTTAATTGTGTGTCTAAATCATGCAGCACTTTCTAAAATGCCTTTCTGTCTCGTAGAGTTCTCAGCAAGTACTGTTCTGAACATGATTGAGAAAATTCAAGCTTACTTCCTTGTTGAGCTACAATTCACTTGAGGCCATCAAACTGGATAGTTCATTATTTCTTTAGTTAAGCAAAAGCGAGCGTTATTCCAAAATTCTTGTCAAATGTGATAATTCTGTTGGAACTATTACTTGTCTAAAATTTAAAAGAAAACAAACCACCAAATGAGTGAAAAATATACTCATCTAGAATAGCCTGCAAACTGCTAGTTAAAAATAGTCAGTTTTTGTCAGATACCTTACCTCAGTGATATTATCTTCTGACCAAAGTGTTAGGACTATTTAAGTCATGAGCAATTCACAAGGTAGAAAAATAAATTAAGGACACCACAGTGACCATATTGGTTTAGAAGCTCAATGACTAAAATGCACATTGGGTGACTAATTGATCAAATGTACTTCACCACACCACCTTCTCAAGATTATTGCCCTAATCTCTACTTACTGCTGTCTTGAGAATAGACACAGCACTAAGATACCTAAGCAGTTAGATATAAAAGTTTAGATCTCTTAGAAGATACCTAAATTTTTCTCTACATTCTCACTTCTTCCTTAATTCATAAGCCATTTTTACAGAATATTTTAT
Source organism: Sorex fumeus (assembly GCF_029834395.1). NCBI lineage: Eukaryota > Metazoa > Chordata > Mammalia > Eulipotyphla > Soricidae > Sorex > Sorex fumeus. The sequence continues at coordinate 58,848,193 of NW_026606060.1, forward strand.
TTTCACAGCAGAATTGTGGAACTTTTTGCAAAACTGCTAATATCCTTAGAGCTAAATCTAAAAACCAATAGTGCATTTCTGTAGCAATCTTGAAGTACTTAAAGTAGTTATTTCCATTGCTAGTCAGACATCATCAATCTTTCTCATTCTTTTTTTTTATAGACTTATAACTTTATCTGCCCCTGCATCCACTTTTCCATACACATAAGTTCTATATTGTTGATATTAGGATTTGGTGCTTGCTCAGACACTGTCCTACTTTTCAAATGATTTTTAAATAAAGGAAAACTTTCAACTATGTTTTGCTCACTTTATACTCTTGTATTGCATATAGTTTGTACTAACATTCCAACCTGTAAGCACAGCAGTTATAAACTTAGAGGAAAACACCTGTTGTGGTGTGATCTTGACATTTTTTAAAAGAGAAAAGAAAGGAATGTTCTAGGTCTGAGTGTATTTACAAATAATTTTTCAAACAATTACTGCATATTACTTTTCGCTCTTTGTCAGATATGCAAGCTATGTCAGTAATACAAACAAGTGAGAATTTGCCTTTACTCGCTCTTTCAATTTGTAGAAAACTCTTGTTAAATGCATTTTACAATTATAAGGAGAATAATTGAGATTTTGTTTAATAAAAAGTTTATTATTGGGTCAGAGAATTATTACAGGGGTAAACTGCCTTCCTTGAATGCTGTTGACTGCAGTTCAATCAAAGTAAGCACATATGGTCCCTTAAGCATTGCAAGGAGTGATTCTGCAGTATGGAGCCATGAATAAGCCCTAAGCACTGTTGGGTATAGCCTATATACATATATAATTATATATTAAATTATTTATAATTTTAATCAATTAATTATAATTAATTTAGATTAATTATCTGTCACTATCACTGTCCTCCCGTTGTTCATCGATTTGCTCAAGCGGGCCCAGTAATGTCTCCATTGTCAGACTTGCTGTTACTGTGTTTGGCATATCAAACACATCACGGGTGAGGTACTCTCAGTAGCTTGCCTGGCTCTCTGAGAGGAGTGGTAGTAAAATTATATACTAAGCCAATATATAATTATATTTTAAGCTTATATTGTACAAATGTACATAAGCTGAATATAATTCTGACTGGAATATTTTTTTAAAATTTTATGCTACCCTTCCATACTTCAGAAAAATCCTCCAGACTTCTTGTTTACCTTAATCTACATTTCTACAGACATTTTTGGGATAGTTCAACATGGTGCCAGAACTCAAAAAAATTGCATTACCAAGGAATCTCCCACATCCTAAACTTATCTTCCTTCTCATGCCCATCTCTTTCTTTCAAGATCATGCTCAGGTTGAGATAGTAAGACATCATTTTAAATATGTAGAAGAGGAGGAATATTGAAAGGAGCAGCAAAGTTTTAGTGGCATAACCAGTTTTCCTTATGTTTGTGCAAACAAGACACTGAAGTATTTATTGACATTCTAAATGTGACAAGTACTTATCTAAAAGTGTCAAAAAGAGAAAGGCAAATGCTTCACTTTTACCCATATGATGTGATTTACTTATATGCTGTCATAGTTCAAAAATGTTGTTAAAATCTCTAGAAGTAAAATATAGTTTGGTCAACAGAAAGAAGGAAAGAAAGAAAGAGAAAGATAAAAAGAGAGAAAGAAAGAGGAAGGAAGGAAGGAAGGAAGGAAGGAAGGAAGGAAGGAAGGAAGGAAGGAAGGGAGGGAGGGAGAGAGGGAGGGAGAGAAAGAGAGAGAAAGAAAGAAAGAAAGAAAGAAAGAGAGAGAGAGAGAGAGAAAGAAAGAAAGAAAGAAAGAAAGAAAGAAAGAAAGAAAGAAAGAAAGAAAGAAAGAAAGAAAGAGTATAAACTTCTGGGGGCGGTCAGGGAGAGGCCCTGACATCTCTCCCCCTTGCCGCTTGGGTTCGGGGTGCCTGAGGGATACCAAAAGGAAGGGCAGACAGAAGGAAACGAGGGTCAATCTGTTTGATTGATCAGTTGCCATTTATTCCATTCTCTCCACGTGCCTTCTCCAGTCTCTCTGAGGCCCCCATTCTGGTCTCAAACTGCCCCTCATTCCGGCCTCCTACTGTCTCTCCCGCTCATCTCTCTGCGCCCCCTCTTGCAGCCTGCTCCTTCTCTCACCTCTCTCCAACTCTTCTGTCTCTCCAACCATTACGTATCTTTCCTTGACCTCCAGCACTCTGAGCCCAACTATATCCAGTCAGGTAGCAAAATCAACATAAAAAAAAAAACCCTTCCTGACTGCCAGCTCAAGGGCAGAAATACCACCTAGGGATATTCCAAAACTCTTCCTGACTGTCCATGGGTAAAAATACCTCTTAAGGTGTTTTTCTACTTAGTACAATCACTCAATCAACTTCTTTTCACTGTATCATCCCCTTGATCATCAATTTACTCAGCAAGTGCCAGTATGTCTCTGTTCCTCCAAGTCCTGAGATTTTAGCAGGCTCTTCTCACTCATATTTTCCCAGTGATTAGCGGCTCTTTAAGGGCCAGGGGAATGCAACCTGTTGTCATTACTGTACTTGGCATATCGAAAACGCCATGGGAAGCTTTCCAGGCTCTGTCCATGTGGGCGGGATACTCTCAGTAGCTTGCTGGGCTCTCCAAGAGGCATATATATATATATATATATATATATATATATATATATATATATATCTTTGATTTGCTGCCTACTGTCTGAATCCCATCAGGTATGACGTAGTAATTATGGAAAATGGGTAAGAAGTGTCCTATAATGTGTCGCGCTGCCATGCGGTCCAGAAAGCAGCCTGGAGTGTGGCGGTGGCTCGGTAGTGGGGGGTCAGCTGCCGGGGCTAGGTCCCTTGGGGCAGGGAGGGCTCTCACCTGCCCCACAGCATGGCGCGGAGTCCAGCCATAAGCATTAGAATTCATAAATCTGCATTTTGGTTCTCTAGATCACAATTCTATTCCTGCTATCCTCAATAAGATACTAAAAATCGGAAAATATTAAAACAAAACAAAAAGCCCACCTAAGTCCCATTTCCTATTTCAACTCAGGGAGTGAAACTTAGTTTTTGTTGAAAGAAGTTTACTGGAATGAGGAAGAAGAGGGTGAGAGAAACAGGTTCCAGAGAGGGACACAGCTTCTCCAAGTGGAGAAAGACTCCCTTGGTTTTAGAACATCTCCAAATGCACAACCCTGTTGAGGAGCCAAAGTTCTTCATAAACTTATATGACAATGGACTATGGACTAGCATGCAAGGACCCATTAGGCATTTACTGACATGAGTGCTTCCTGTCACCCTTTGAGGGATGACCAGGACATCAACATTAAATAAACACAATTTGTGTTTTCATGCAAGAACTCAGCTTACTCAGAACCTTTATAGTATACATTCGAAGTATACATTTCATATGCTAGTGCTTAGGGCGGGTTGGAGCAATAGCACAGCAGGAGGGCGTTTGCCTTGCACGCAGCCAACATGGCCCACCCGAGTTCAATTCCTCCGCCCCTCTCAGAGAGCCCGGCAAGCTACCGAGAGTATCTCGCCCGCACAGCAGAGCCTGGCAAGCTCCCTATGATGTATTCGATATGCCAGACACAGTAACAACAAAGTCTCCAATGGAAACGTTACTGGGCCCGCTCGAGCAAATCGATGAACAACGGGAGGACAGTGACAGTGACAGTGCTTAGGGCTGCTCTGGGGTGCTTACCAGTATTGGCAGTTTCTTGATCAATCATGCCTCCTTCTGCAATACCTTCCAAGTCATCCACTTTTAGTTTTTACCATGGTATATAAGTAACTCCAAGATCCACATCCCAGAACTGTTTTTATTCTGTTTTGACATCTTTGTTTAAAGCCCACGCAATCTTAATAATATTAAATTTCCTACCCTGGCACCGAGATGGGCCTGGCCAAAGTGTCTAATGCTGACCTGTAAGTTAAGAGCTTGGTCATGAACAAATGATGTCATGATCCAAAAAGTAATAACTAGGTTTGAACCCTACTAGAGTTAGGAAATATTAATCTGGCCATCTGGCCTGAGCTCTGTAGTCTAAGTCTGTGAGAAAATGTTCCCGGGAGAGCTGCCCTATAAGCCTCAATGTATCTCTTACTGTGTCCATACAAAAATAACTCATATTAAGAAGGTGATAACCTTAAATCCTTAGATCTTAATTAATCTTAATTAAACTTAGATTAAATTTTCCTAACCTAGCAGGGTCCAAATCTAGTTATTACTTTTTGGATCATGACAGCGTTTGTCCATGACCAAGCTCTTAACTAATAGTTAATCATTAGGCACTTTGGTCAGGCCCATCTCGGTGCCAGGGTAGCACATAGCTTACCACTTGCCCTGGGTCCATCCAGTCCCTCATCAGGACCCTGCCTTTTGGGTGCTAGGAAGTAAGGTAAGCTGAGGCTTAGGTCAAGAGAACAGATGCCCAGGAGGGAAGGATCATTTAGAATCAAATGACCCCCACATTACAGAAGCATAGCATTTACTACTGTCTTGCTGTGCCCATATAAAAAGGACATTGCTCTAAACTAACTATGTAAGGGACTTAAGGAAGAAGAGGAAAACAATATTTATACGTCAACAGAGCACAAAGAAAGAAGTTACAAACAAACACAGAGGAATGAGAGCACTGTGATGGGAGCTACCCAATAAATCTAAACTACCTGAGGCTATGAAGGAAGGACAAAACGATGTTATCCTATAAGAAGGAAAGAAAGAAAGAAAGAAAGAAAGAAAGAAAGAAAGAAAGAAAGAAAGGAAGGAAGAAAGGAAGGAAGAAAGAAAGGAGTAGGACTATTAAGACACATTTATTTTATTTTATTTTCGTTTTGAAGACCACATCCAGTGATGCTCAGGGCTTGCTCCTAGCTCTTCACTAAAGGATCACTTTTTTCCTTCAGGGACCATATGGGAAGCTAGGGATAAAAACCTGGTAGGTTAAATGCCCTGTTCATGTACTATCACTCTGGCACTAGTAAGACATATTTAAAAGACTCTCTGTACTTGTAAAAATCAAATTTAAACGACCAATTAATTTTATTATAATTTTTTCCATTTCCATTGTTTCTATGTTAATTATAAGCATGGATAATAAAGTGTAATTTTATAAATTAGAAGGGTTTGAACATTCTGTTCTCACAAAAATAATTGAATTCTGTTTTTACAGCATACAGTTTGAATATTTCACAAATGTACCAAATTTGTTCTATCTTTAATATAATGTTTTTAAACTTCCCTCTCTCCTGTAACACTTGAGCGGACCCATTAACCAACTTGTGTACAACAATATCACTGCACTTGAACAAAATATCTTAATCAAATTGATTTAAAAATAACATTCATCTATTTCATTTGCTTTTAATCAGAAATTTACTGATTTCTAAGTATTTCTTGCTAGGCAATAGTGTGTAGGCCAGCTAAAATACATCTTGAGGGCTTGAGAGATAGTACAGTGGGTGTTCTTTAATCTTGAACACAGCCATCTGGAGTTCAATTCCTGGCATCTCTAATGGTCCCCTGAGCATTGCTAGGAGTGATTCCTGAGAAAATAACCAGAAACAAATCCTGAGCATCTCTGAGTGAGAAGCAAATCCTGAGGCTCTCAAGTGTAAACCCAAAACCAATAAAAAAATAAATAAATAAAATATAACTTGACTCCAATCAATTCAGTAAAGTTTCCTTCTGCCATGAAACTAATATCTCTCTTTTTCATCTCTATACCACATTCTTTGTTTTTCTCACTGTCCCAACATTAATCCTAGATCACTCCTCCTCTCAGTCACAGCAATTGAGATTGTTATTCACCACCAATTTAATCATATTAAATTTCTGATGGTATATGTAACTTAGAGGTAGAGTTCTTGCTTTCTATATACCAAATAAGAAATATTCCACCTATATAAAAACAGATATACTCAGAGACTTAAGATCAGCAAAAGAAAAGCTTTAATAACTATTGGCTACAGTCTTGCAAGATCCCACCAGCATATAGAAACAAAGGTTCCTTGCCATGTATATAATGTTATCTGTTATAAAGGCTGTCCTTTGTCATATAATCTTATTTTATATAATTTTTTCATAGTATAATAATTATGAAAAAAGTATTGAAATATAATAGAAGTCTAAAGAATGTAAATAGTTCTGGTAAATTATACTTTTGTTAGCACAGTTATATGATTTTTACAAAGTCAAAGGGACCCTAATGTTCAGTTCTCTGGACATTCCTGATATGTTTCTTCTGTTATTCTATCCTCTGCATGCCTCCTTCTGTCATATCATTGTCACCTTCTGAGAGTGTGTCATGTATAAGATCTTATCTGAGTTTCATCTCGCACATACAGGAATGGGACCTGTTGCAGTCATCAGTACCAATTTGGTCCTCAAATGTGTATACACAGTTCTTCTCAAATTCCACTTTCGGCTCTGGTAAATGCCTGAGAATATTAGAAAATACAAGTCACAAACACACTCATTTTACTAAAATTTAACATCATTACTAAAAACTTATTTTATGCTTTGCCACATGCTGTGGATGAAAGCATGTGAATAAAGGCACTTTTCTAAGGAATCCATAGAAGGAATAGAGAAATTGAAATATGAAACAATACTAAATATATAGTCTGTGATAAATGATACAAAAGAAGAAAGACAAAGTTCATCTCTTATGAGGGGAAGACAATGGGTTGACTTAAAGCTCTTAAAAATAGCAAAAAAGAAAGCACTCGGGGTATTATGTGTAAGCTTGGTTGGAAAGCTCTAAGTCATTTGACTCTGCTTGCATAGTTATGTGGCATATAAATATTTTGCCTTCAAATATATCACATTAAACCAAAAAGAAAAATGTTGCATATAGAGATATTCTATATATACATATCTTTATATGCATTTTAATTAGTCAATTGTCAGAGAACTGTTTAAATAAATCTTTGCTCTCTGATTTTATGTCATTTACCAAAACTATGGTATTTAAATAATTTTGCCTTTTAATATGCCACTTAATATTTCATATATTTGTATAACTGTTTTGTGTGTAAACATACCTAAATATTCTCCTGAACTATTATTACATGTAATTACATAATAATAGTTCAGTATGTAATAATATGTAATATGATGTAATATAATATATATAATATGTAATATAATGTGTAATATAATATAATATGTAATAATATGTAATAATAATAGTTCAGTATGTAATAATATGTAATAATAGTTCATGTAATTATGTGAAAATATTTTTAGGGTTCATTTTTAGGGTTCAATTTTAAATAAGGGATTTTTAATTTTTTTCCAAAATTTTATTTTATTAAATCACTGTGAGTTACAAAGTCATTCATAGTTGAATTTTTGACGTGCAATGGTTTATTACTAATCCCTCCACCAATATTAATTTCCCTCTACTGGTATTCCCAGATTCCTTTTCCCCCCTTACCTCCATCCCAATTTGTTCCAATCCTTTAAGCAAAGACTTTTGAGTAAAAAAAATAAGGATTTGACTCTTTACTAGAAACTTACAAGCTTGGAGAGGGTGAGGATTCATTGTCCCACCTCCATTCCCAGATTTCTTTCCTATAAGATAGGCCAACCCAAGTATGGCTCACGGCAAGTAGATTCATGATTATCTGCAAGGAACAAAGTTACACAAAACCATTAATACAAAAGTCTATTTGTGTCTAGTGAGAAGTTTAAAAATCAGAAAAAATTAAACTACTACAATTGAAATTTTATTTTAATTTAAAATTAAAATATTTTTATTTGTAAAAAATTTAAAAAATTTACAGTTAAAAAACTACTGAAACTATTTCAGTACTACATTTTACATTTCTCTTACTATAAATTAAATACAAAGAAAAAGAAGCTATTAAAAATGTCTATATCCAAGAAAATATTGAAATATGGATTATATCAAAATCACTTTTATTATGTATTTGATACTGTGCTTATTCCTGAAATTTGGGATACCTTATGAATCTAAAATATGGGGAAATAATATCCTGATTTATTTAGAGAGATAGCGTAGGGGTGAAGCACTTGCATTGTCTATGGCTAGTTTTAAATCCCTGCAAGACCAGGAGAGACCTTTGTGCATAACCAGGAATAAGCCCAGAGCCCTACAGAGTGTGGCCCACAAACAAGCAAGCAAGCAAGCAAGAAAGAGAAAAAGAAAGATAAAAAGAAAGAAAGAAAGAAAGAAAGAAAGAAAGAAAGAAAGAAAGAAAGAAAGAGAGAGGGAAGGAAGGAAGGAAGGAAGGAAGGAAGGAAGGAAGGAAGGAAGGAAAGAAGGAAGGAAGGGAGGGAGGGAGGGAGGGAGGGAGGGAGGGAGGGAGGGAGGGAAGAAAGAGAGAGAAAGAAAGAAAGAAAGAAAGAAAGAAAGAAAGAAAGAAAGAAAGAGAAAGAAAGAGAAAGAGAGAAAGAAGAAAGAAAGAAAGAAAGAAAGAAAGAAAGAAAGAAAGAAAGAAAGAAAGAAAGAAAGAAAGAAAGAAAGAGAGAGAAGGAAGGAGGGAGGGAGGGAGGAAAGAGAAAGAAAGAAAGAAAGAAAGAAAGAAAGAAAGAAAGAAAGAAAGAAAGAAAGAAAGAAAGAAAGAAAGAAAGAAAGAAAGAAAGAAGAAGAAAAACTGATTTGTGAGGATTCGGGCAAGAAAGAATTAAGCAATATATATAGAAGTGTTGCAGTATACCAGAAAGTAGCACATGATGCTATAAAAGCTAGATAGGGACTCTGCTGTGACTCGGTGACTCTTGTGACTCAGTGGTGGAGCCCCTGCCTGCGGGCATGAGGCTGTCAGTGGCATCCAGGCCTTAAGGTCATCTCTGTGTGTACTCTAAGAGTCACTGTCAAAGGGACCCACGGTGAGCTCCGCAACCAAGTGTGGAAGCACCACGATGAAGTATGTGTGAGTCCTGGAAATTACAGCAAAGGGAAATGAATGGAAGAATCACACATGCAAACATACAAATAGAATCACATGAGCAGAATGACTCAGGGGAGTAGTGGAAAGACACTGAGACACAGATTGCAACTTCTTTTAAAGGACCACACCTAGGGGTGCGCAGTGCTTACGTTTGAATATATGCTTAGGGGTCACTTCTGGTGGTACTCATCATGTACAGTGCTGGGAATCGAAGCAGGAAGGGACATGTACAAAGCAAGCACTTGAACCAGTGTGCTATCTCTCTGGATCTTGAATTGTGATTTTTAAATAGAGTCTTCTGAGGGGGTTTCCTTTAAAAAGTGATAACTGTGTTTATACACAAAACAAACAGTTTGGAGTAATAAGAGAGAAGATAAGGTATTTGAGAGAAGAACATTGCAGGCAAGATGAGTAGAACCAGCATTGCTATTGGAAAGACATGCCTGGTGGGTGATGAAAAAGAAAAGGCTACCAAAATGGAATCCATTCAGGAATGATTAGTAAAGATTGAAGCAAGAGATTGAAAGGGAAGGAGAACCAATGGTTGGTGGTAGAGTGATGTTAGTGTTTTGGTAGTGGGATTGGTGGGGTAATGTTTACTTTAAAGAGGTGTGAACTTGCAACCCTAAAACATCAGAAGTCAAATAAACCAATGCTACCTCAATAAAAGCTTAAAATAAGTAAGTAAATAAGTAAATACAAAAGTAACAATAATATCATTGTGAAAGTGGCCTTTCCTCTGGTTTTCAAGTAGCTCAAGAGCCTTTCCTTTGGATGGAATCTTCTCTTATGTCTATATCTCAGAAGAAATAAAGAAGAAGTACGATCTCACAGTTAATTTGCTTCTTTCTGTTCTTAAAAATTCAGCATCCAAAGAGACACAAAGATCCGAACAGTTTAACCAAGGAACCGTTCTCTGGGTTTTGAAGTAGCAGAAGCCTCTGTGTTGTACCCAGGGATGCTGAGGAGGGTTGCATCTGGCTTCTGGAAAGAAAGTGTACGTAATTCAGTCTTTAGAAATTCATAAGCAAGGTCTGATCACGCCAAGAAAGGTGATGACGCCTATTATTTTCAACAATTATCAGGTCAGAACTTTCTCACTTCCAAATTACCTTGCCTCGTCTCTGATTCATGTAAAGATTCAATGAGATACTCATTCTGGTTTCCAAGTGACTTCAGCATTTCTATAGGGGATAACAGGTAATTAGAAGAAAACATGCATTACAACATAATTTTTAGAAATGTCATCAGATGATATAAATCAAGTAACAAAAAACACAAATAATCTTTATCTCGCTTCCTTTTCTGCTTTGTTAATTTCTTCACTGACTGAAACATTTGATGGTTTAGGAGACAATGGGTATTTTTCAAGAAGCTAACAATACAGCTCCAATATGACAAAATTATACTACTTGACATCCACTCCCAAATGCTAAATCATGAATCGCAAATGACATAATGCACATGAATGTTCATTTTTTCACTTAGTTTAATAACCAAGATACAGGGAGAAAAGTCAAAAAACAGTTCATAAATGTCCAATGATGGATAAAGAAGTTGTGTTTTGTATATAATGGAATAGTATATAAATAAAAAGACAAATATTGCAGTTTTCTGAAATTTGGATAGTACTAGAGAATAAAGTCAGGGAGAGAAGGACAAATACCAGATGATCTCACTCATCGCTGGTATAAAAAGTAGCGAATAATACTTCAAATCATGATAAATAGTTGCCCTTGGTTTACAGAGCTATGAATGCCAATTCTGGGTGGAAATGGCTGGCAGGGGTGGCGAAATGGACTGGATATAACATTGTTAGAAATTCTTAGGCTATTTGCTGGGATGAGGTCAGGTAAGTGTGCACACTCAAGATTATAAGAATTAACACTATTGCAAACATGTGACCCAAACAAAATCCAACTTTTCTAAAAGTACTTTGCTAAGGCAATGGGGGCCAGCTGAGAGGAGAGAAAAGGAGCTTGCACACATCCCTATTGAACAATTTAACACCTGGGTTTCTTCTTCTTATTACTAATTATAATAAATAATATATTTTTCTCTAAACCTCCCAAGGACAGGGCTCAGACTTTCTTAGTGTCACTGTGTCTGACAGCGTCAGAAAGTGTCTGACAACAGATTGTTGAAGAAGAGTGGATAAGTAAGTAAATTAATTAGCATAGAAGTCCCTGTTTAATAAATGTGGAATTTCCCTCCATTTCAGAAGGTGCTATGAGAACAAAAGATGGAAAAATCTATCAAAACTGCCCTGCAAGGGGCCAGAACAAGAGTACACTTGCCTTGCATGTGGCTTACATGGGTTTGAATTAGCCAGGACTGTTCCCTGAGCACAGAATCAGGAGTAAGCTCTGAGCACCACTAGGTTTGGCCCACCCAAACAAACATACAAACAAATAAAAAAAATCTTCCCTGTGAGAGTGGGGGGAATAAAAAAAAAAACTTCCCTGATGCTATTTAAAGGGCTGCCTAATGCACTACATAACCACTTTAGGGCAGCAACAAGAAAAATAATTTAACATTCTGCAAAATACTTTATTCTCATTCAATATTACCTTTATTTTCATTAAAAGCTTTTTGGAACTCATGAGATTTTATTACATTATTTTGGAAAAATTCCATCCATTGATTAAAGTTCTTCATCTTGTTCTCGGATTCCTGAACACTTTGAAAGTCTAAGAATAGGAATTGAAAAAATATAAAACACAGACTCAGTAATGAAATATTTTGTTAAACTATAAGGTCTAATATCATGTTTCCTTAGTAAGGTTCACTTGTAAATGTTTTCAAAACCTATAAAAAGATGTTTGACTATTTTATTTATTCACTATTATTTCCAAAGCCTGTGTCTAAATCTAAAATGTTTTAATTCCTTATGACATATGACGTGCCATATGAATAGAATTGTATTATAATTCAATTCAATAAGGGAAATTATAAAATGTATATCGAATAAAATTTTTAACACAAGACTAATTTAATTCTTTTAATTTTAGTTTTTGCTCAATATGATAAAATTTTGCATTTTAAACCATCATCGGTGAGAAATATGATAGTCAAATCATCTGCTGCAAATAATTTTAGTGACAAAAATTCTGTTCATCCACTTTGTATTGCTGAAGACATGTATGATATGAACAAATCATGAAAGAAATTACATTTTACTTTCAAAGTAAAGGTAGCATATAATCCATTGAGGTAATTTCTTACAAAAAAGCCACAGATTTTACAATAATAATCTTAATCAACCATTACTGTCGACATCTTCTGAGGAGATTATAATCATATAGCTTCTTTGGAAAAACTATGAAGTTATTGAAAACTCACAGGATCAATTTCATCCACACAGTACAATGTTGTAATACTTTCACATTATTTTTCCCCTGTTCCCTGTTAAGTATGGTAACAAAACATTTACTAAGGACTATTATCTGAAATGTCTTAAAGAAATATGATAACATAATTAATGTCTATTAATTCTCACCCCATAACTAATCAGACTTACACTGAAAAGCAAAGAATCCGCTCATCAAGAGGAGCACGCTGAAGATTCCCAGGATCACAGGAATTGTTCCATATAGACAGGTGGGAAAAGGGGGGGCTAAGAAACAGAATTAATGGTAATCAGAAATAACGTGGACTCCTGTCATGGAAAGATTCATGTCATTATTTCCCATTTTCTGATCTTAAAATGTCCTCAACTTTCTGAAAAACAGCATCCAATGTGTTGATTTCGGTAAGCTATTAGCTAAATGAGAAAAACTCTATTGAAGAGGATGTGCAAAAAAACAGTTAACACAGCAGTAGTGGCTATTCTCTGAAACCTGTTTTGTTTTCCCATTGGCCTTGGTTGACCTGGATTTTACAAGCACTCCCATCCCAGTTGTCGGTAGGTTCACAGTAATACATGACTTTCTCTGTTGAAACTCTGCATACAATTGTTGAAACATTGCTACTTTTCTGGAGGTCTGGAATTTCTCGCATGCCATTCAGATAGCCTATATGGTCTGTCACCAATAAGGGCTTAGAACACTGATTCTCCAGTAACTGCCCCTAGTGCAAACTAATTTGATTTGTGGGGTCCCAACATATTGCTGAGTGGAACTGCAGAACCATGGAAGTCTACAGGAAGATGAGATTTGAACTCTGGAGTCTGGGTTGCCTTATACTCCACTTCTTGAACATTTTCCTTCTTTGATTATATTTGACATTCTTTCATTATCCCAAATCTTAGTGATAGGTACAATGACACACAGTATCCTATGAACTACCATTGAATCTTCAAACTCAAGTGTGTTCTTAGAGATGTCAGCCCAGATAAAATCTTCACTTATAGGTATTATAAAATATACTTCGATATTCATCTTAAACTTTCAGGTCAGATTAAATTATTCTTTTTAATATGATCAGGTGGAGCATATGTTAAATTATTTCAAATATATGTAATTGGGCCATAGAGAGCTCTCAAAGGATATGCTTTTCATGCAGTAGACCCAGGTTCATTCCCTGGAATCACATGGTCTCCTGAGCACTGCTAGGAACCCCTGAGCATCCAAACATCACCAAGTGTGCCTCCAAACAGCAATTAAAAATAATGAATATATTCAATAATTAAAATAGAGTAAATTTGATAAATAATAGTATATCTCTCTCATAAAGAATCACAGTAGGGCCAGAGAAATGGTACAGGAGTTAAGGTGCTTGCCTTACATGTGGCTGACCCAGGTTCAATCCCTGGCATTATATATGGTTGACTGAGCACTACCAGGAGTGATCCCCAAACATAGAGCCAGGAGTAATCTCTGAGCAAATCTGGACCTTGTTCAGAAACCAAAAAACAAATTTAAAAAGTGGAATTACAGTAAATCTTAGGGAATATTTGACCTATATTAAACTGGGTTTAGATCAAGCAATATCAGTAATTTGTCGACTGTCAGAAAAATAATATGCTGTATCTCCATACTTAGTGACTAGGGATAATGTTATTTCCCACTAAAATAAATGTACAGACTGAAATGTAAGAAAGGTATTTCCTTATAGCTCAGAAGAATTGTGGTTCTGAAACAAGATGAAAAACTGCTATCAAAGAATTTTTTTATAGCCCTAAGGTCCCAATGATTGGTTTGACTTTTTAATAGTAGAATTTGGGCTTATCAAACAGAGGCAATTTTATCCCCTAATGAGGTCACCCACAAATATCTTGCTGTCTCAGCTGAGGGGTAGGTTTTACTGGCATACAGTTAGTAGGATACAAAAATGATTCTGAATAACCTATAGTCACTGAACAATACCCAACAACAAAGAGTTACTTATTCCAAAATGTCAATACTCTGAAATTGAGAAGTCCCATTGCACTAAATGATGTCAATTTCAACTATGATCAAAAAATGACAATCATGAGAGGATTAGTTTTGCAAATTGATTTCTTAGTTGCACATGAAAAACATGCAAACACTTTCCATGACCTTATCATTAAATTTGGTTCTTAAGATATTAAATTTTCAAAGCATCTCAGTGAGAAAATGTTTTATTTTCATTCTATGTATTTTGAATTTTGAAAAAATCTCTATATAGTGTCTAAGTTTAAAACTACTCAAATTAGTGGCACTAAGCTAGAACTTCAGGGTCCGGGCATGTGAAAAGGGTAACAGAGAGAAGAGATTTGACTAGGGACTGGAGTGATAACACAGCAGGTACGGCATTTGCCTTGCACGCGGCCCACCTGGGTTTGATTCCCAGCACCCCATATGGTCCCCCGAGCACCCGCAGGGGTAATTCCTGAGTGCAGAGCCAGGAGTAACCTCTGTGCATCGCCGGGTGTGCCCACCCCAAAAAAGAGATATGAATGAAAATGGGTCTGTAGTATATACTTTACCTTTCTTGTTGGTGTGCTCAGGAATTTGGTCCCATTCATCCTCCTGAGGAGAATCTGGAGGAGGAGGAGGAGGGAGGGCTAGCGATGCTTCTGGCTCCACAGCAAGAATTGTCTCTGTTTCCTCTGTGATTTCTTCTATCATAGGAAATATAATTAGTTTATAACCTTATAAAGTAAGTGAGATTGAAACTGAAAAGCATTTATAGTATTTCAAAGATGCTAGAAATGCAAATATAATAATTAAATTAAAGACATTCAAATCACATTTTTACCCCACACCTTATCTAGGTCTCCCAAAAAGTACAGCGAGATTGGATCCAGTCAATAAATAGACAGTTAATTATTTCCTGATTTACATTCAAAAGCATTTGTTCAGGCATAGTTAGGAAATTGTCAATGAAGGATAAGACATTTATATCCCAGTGGGAATTATAACCAGCATTGAAAAAAGTTTCATGCTTATAAACATAGCAAAGAGAACTTGAAATAAATAATAAATACCTGTTGGCTGTTCAGAGTCTGAAGCATTTGACATTATGGAGCCTTCTGGATGTTCTCTTTGTCCCAATGGTGAGTGAGAGCCCTCAAAGGTACTCGTAGGTGAATGAAGATATATTTCCACCACTATTCTCTACAGTTAAACAGAAGTTCAAGTGTAGCCTCCGCTGGGGCAGCTGTATACAGCAGTATGACACCCACTTACTTTGGTTAAAACCACAAAGGAAATGTTGATCCATAACTGGATATATCTCTAGTGCATTTGTAAAAATAAAAGTTGCCCTTATTTAATTCAGATATACACAGCATGTCCTGTCATGGCACCTGGTTATTAGAGGTAATATTTTATGATTCTGGAAATAAATTAGGAAAATTCACGTCTATAAAATAAATTAATAATAATTTAGTCATCTACAATAAAATTTCTCTTGAGACTTGAATATGTACTGAAGAAAAGTTAAGCTATATGAAAACTAAAGGACTAGGCCACCAGAAGAACAAGGTCAATAAATAAAAAAATAACCGAAGGTCAGTTAATAGAAGGTAGCTTTATGTGATAGCCTATAAGAAATCGCATTTGATGGCAAGGAAGCATATAAAATCTATATATTTTCAGATACAAACTAGTTGACTAAGTCTATTTATTACAATCCCACCCTAGATATTTATCAGCAGGAAGCAAGCTAAAGCAAGCTATTCATGAAGTGTGTCTTTTTCTATTTCTTTTGCTCACATGAATAAAACTTGTTATTTATGGTGCTTATAAATAGATATCATGCATAAATAAAATTAGACATTCAAACTCTTTCTCTTGAGGTTATAACCTCATAGAAACCAATGTGTACTTAAGTAAATTTGGTTTAAACCATACAGGAAGTTTATATATAGTCAGCTGTCATTAATGTTCCATCTATCCATGCCTGGTAAGAAAACAGACAGTTTTGCAAGTAATCTTAAAACTGTTGATAGCCATTAGTATTTGAAAGGCAAGAATGAATGACTGAAAAGAAATTGTAATGTTACTCTTTTCTCAAATATCTCAGTAAATTTCAGGATAGAAAGTTCAGGAGTATATTTTGGTATTCAACATATCTTTATTTTAAAACTTCCCTAGTATCGAATTTCTGCTTGTATTGTAGTATATTTTAATTTTGCATATATTCTGACTCTAAGTTTAATTTGAGTATACTGTGTTAAAATGCAACAAGTTAAAAATCATATTTAGAAAGATAAGAATGGTACTGATCATTAATGTTTGAATATTACAGATACTAAATATATATTAACATATGATATAGAAATATTCATTATTCAAATTTTGAATAATATGGCCCTTCAATATGGACCTTGTTGTGTGATTTATACTTCTTCACTAGTATAAGAGGGTATTTTAATTTTTAGAAAATTATACTGATAATTTAATTATACTGATAATTATACTGATAAATAAGACAATTAAAATGATGATTGCTTAATATAAACGAAAAACCACTGTACATATCTTTAGAAATTCTGTTATTGTAACCACACTTTACTTCTCATAGAAGATTTATAGCTTTTAATGATTATTTGGTTTGGTTCGGTTTGGGCTTACTTCTGGCTCTGCTCTTGGGGATTACTCCTGGCAGACTCAGGGGTCCATATGGTAAGGCGGGGACTGAGCCCCAAGTTCAAAACTGAGTTGTCAACGTGCAGGAAAATCATCCTACCTGCTGTTCCATATAGCTTTGGCCAGCTTTAATTTATTATTTTTATGTAAATTTTTGTTATGCCTCTTCATCTGACATATGCCAAAGTGGAACTGAAAAAAACATAATAACTCTTGAACTTAAGTGTGGGCAGTCCTTCCACAGAAACTTAACTTTAAATTAAATTAACTTTTCTTTCCCAATGAGAACTATAGTGAAGCTAAATTTGATTAATGGTCATTCATTTTGAAACTTTTCAGGATGACTGGAAATCTTGCATTTTCCTGGGATGCATTCTTTGATCATTTAATAATTATGATATCCTACTTCAATAAAAGATTTTTCAGCATCCAAATTATACCACTTTCTTACTTTTCACAAAAATAAAATGCTGATAAAATGAAATTAAGACAAAGCATTTTGTGCAATTTCAATACATTACAGCATTTGTAGAATTATATACAAATTAAATATTTTAAAGGGTTTTTTTAAACAGTATAGATTTATTAAAAACAAGTGAGAACAAAGATGGTTATTTCTCACGTGTTTCTACATGACCATTATTATGTGTGGCTTTATCATACCCATGCCAATTAAGAGCAAAGACTGTAATTGTGGGTGACCAGAATCGCTTCACTGTAGGGAGTTCAACAGAATAGATTTTCCTGCTGATCCAGAAACCTAGGCATGATTTGAACATGTTTTCCTCAAATTTTAATTAATAAAATGCCAAGTATAAGAACCTCCAACTATCTTGTATGGCAATCTAATTCAATAAAAGTAGAGGCCCTCCCGTTGATCATCGATTTGCTCGAGCGGGCCCAGTAACGTCTCCATTGGAGACTTTGTTGTTACTGTGTCTGGCATATCGAATACTCTCGGTAGCTTGCCGGGCTCTCCGAGAGGGTAATCCATAAAATATGAAACAGCAAAGGAAATCGAGATAACACTTATTAAATGGTAACAGAAAGAAAATGCTGGCACCTAGCAGTAGGTTTGTTCTCTGCATCTCATTCTTGCTTCCAGGACTGATCCGAGTTTCTTTGTCCTGCAGGGCATGACATAATCAGCCTTTGCTGGAAAGGACCTCACTGAGTGAATCCCCTGGGCCTGCTTTCCCTAGGGCAATTCCAAGGCCAGGATTTCCTTCTGTTTTCAAATCACACTGGGCTGTGCTCAAGGCCAATTCCTGGCTTGCCTTTAGGGATCACTCTGAGAACTGCTGGTATTTTGTTCTTAATCTAATATTATAATTCCCCCCTTATTCACTTATCCCTGTTATCCCCCACTGGGGTCTGGGTTTGGGAAACAGCTGAATTCCACTGTAAAAGATATCTAAAGCATCCCACTGAGGTCTGGGTTTGGGAAAGAGAACTGAATTCACTGTAAAAGATACCTAAAGCATCAACATTGACATCATTCAAACTCTGCTTCTGTTAGGGAAGTTCCAAGGAACTGAAACTGCAGGCCAAGGTGAATGGAAGAAAATGGAGTTGATTTTGTTTATTCCAGCAAACTAAGGGTTCAGGTCACCTTGGCAACTCTGGGCCCCCAACCAAGGGTCCACTTGTGTCTCTGTAGGGCCCAGCCTCCACTGATGCCAGGAAGATCTTCTAGGCGTAGGCCTCAATTCTTGCAGCTTCAGTGTTATTGGATTTATAATTTCTCAGAAATTCCATTGCCATGAGTCCTCTCCTATCTACCAGCCTGCCTCAATTCTATAACCTTCACATCTTTACATATTATACAAAACATAAAGGGCTTCAGGATTCTCTTAGATAATATTACAGTTAAGAGTTCTGTATCTAATCCTTCTGGGATCAACCAGTGTATCTTAAATTACATCCATGAATCTGTTGTGTGGATTCTGCTTTGTAAATTAGTTAACAGGACATGCAGATTTGTAGAGAGATTTACAAAATCAAAGATAAAATGAGCAAGTGGAGTGAGGCAGAGAGAATGTAGGCTAATTCACAGAGTATTTTATTGAACAAAAAACCTATTTTACAGCCTTGGGAAGGAAAGAAAAGAGATGACAATACTGGGAGAGGAAGCCTCAGCTACTCTTGCCACCAGCTGCATTTTAGCTGTCTCCATCTTACATTTCAAGTATTCCCACAAATTTCTAGGCTCCCTTTGAGACTAAGAAAATTTAAGTTACTAGTTTCCCAAGGCTGTAAAATTCTGCCTCAGGCCTTAGTCTCATTGGAAACCAAGAGATAAAAGGCAATCTTCAGGCAAATGTCCAAACAGATAACTTAAAAGGGTTTGAATAGACAGCCCAACATCTTGAGTGGAATTGCAAAATACGGAGATGTTAGTCTTGCACTAATAAGGAAAAGCAGCTTAGACAAATAAGCTGGCTGTGAGGGTACCGGTGCCTCCAAGGAAGAGCATCTGTACATGTGAACAGATGTTTTGTTCCCAGTTTCCCAAGTTTTGTCCCATACACTAAGTGAGATCCTAACCGCACTGCCATGTGTTTCCCCATGGCCCACAGAGTAGAGTATGGACTTCCAGAGCACTGCAACTCTATGGGTGTGTGCAACACAACCAAGTGTGAGGCCTTTCTGTGTGACAAGGGAAGGAGTGAAGAACATGTGAAGAGAATGTCCATCTTTATTGTGCAGTAAAATTAGTGAAAATGCAAAAAGAAAAATGAGCTAAAACTAATTTTAACTCATGTAAATTTAACTCATATCTAAAACTAAATTTAACTCATATCAAAGTTCAATGTTTTCCTTTATATGGAAAGTTTAAAAACTTAATATATAATGCACATATACTAAAACTAAGGTAATTCTGATTTTTGAAACCTCCCTAAATTACTGTACAAATATTATGTCAATATACTATAAATGATATGATCTGAAAATACTTTTCATGTGTTTTCACTGCGATTACCAACTTTAATACAAACTTTAATGTATAGATAGATGATGGGGCTGGAGCAATAGCATAGCGGTAAAGCGTTCGCTTTGCAGGCGGCCGGCCCTGCTGACCCAGGTTCAATTTCTCTGCCCCTCTCAGAGAGCCTGGAAAGCTACCAAGAGTATCTTGCCCGCACGGCAAAGCCTGGCAAGCTACCCATGATGTATTCGATATGCCAAACACAGTAACAACAAGTCTCACAATGGAGACATAACGGGGCCTGCAACAGCTGTCCATATATTTATTACATGAGCGATAGCACAGCAGTAGGGCGTTTGCCTTGCACGCAGCCAACATGGCCGACCCGAGTTTGATTCCTCCGCCCCTCTCGGAGAGCCCGGCAAGCTACCGAGAGTATCTCGCCTGCACGGCAGAGCCTGGCAAGCTCCCCGTGACGTATTCGATATGCCAGACACAGTAACAACAAAGTCTCCAATGGAGACGTTACTGGGCCCGCTCGAGCAAATCGATGAACAACAGGAGGGCCTTTACCTTTATCTTTACAGACAGAAAATTCAGGGAGGCAAGAATCTGCAAATTTCTTGCAAAAGTAG
Organism: Sorex fumeus; assembly: GCF_029834395.1. NCBI lineage: Eukaryota > Metazoa > Chordata > Mammalia > Eulipotyphla > Soricidae > Sorex > Sorex fumeus. The sequence continues at coordinate 58,868,668 of NW_026606060.1, forward strand.
CAAATTTCCATGTGTTTTCAAATTTTTTCTTGAAACTTTTCAGAAATGAGTGAAAAATATGTGACATATACATAATAAAAATGACCTATATACAAAAAGAAGACAATACAGAAAAATGAGTAATTTATCTTTCCAATCCCTATTGAATTCTGATATTATTTTCTGTTTCTTTGTAAACATCTATTTAAAAATTTCATTGTAAATGTGCATAGCTAATATGCTTTCAAGAGTTTATTTAAAATAATTATCTTATGAATTTAGCATGGTAAGAAAAAATTCAGTTATATAGACCCCATTTATTTATAAAATATCCTAAAACGTCAATTCTCTTCATGAATTTTGATAACCTACAAGTTTTATGGGAGTGTGAATAGTGTGGTCACTGTGTCTGTTTCAATCTCCAGAGGAAGAAGAACAGCTAGTATATCATAAGTAAAATGTCTCTCCTTCAAATGCTAATCGGACAAAAAACTAAATTCAGTAAACAAAAAGATAATGTTAATACAGAAGACATGACTTGGTTGTTCTTCAATGGTTAAGCCAGTAAGTACATGATTTAACTAACTTGAGACAGAAGTCACTGTGCTAAGCAACTGAATCAACTTTAATATTTAAACTAGGCAAGTATGGGCAATGATGAATGATTTGTGTTGAGGCCTTGTCCCTTAACTCATGGCTTTTCTCTAAAAATGGATTTAAACATCTAAGTACAGTTTCTATTTAAAGCCCAAAACATTAGTGCCTGTTAAAGGGATTATATTTAGCAACAGTATTTGGGTAGTGGTGATGGTGGTATTTTTTAATGTGCAATGCTTGTATATTATGCAAATGGACAAGGCCCTTTATTTTACCCATTTGTCTGCTCTCTTAGAAAACCGCACGTTTCACAGAACTCAAGATGTAATTGGGTAAAATCTGAGATCAAATGTAAGTTGACTTCTCACCTCTTCACAAAGAGCTAAAAGATATTGAGGGTGTTGGGCCACAGGAGCAGGAAACACAAAGAATCCCAAAGAATCGTCTCTGTTCGGGTTCCCTCATCTATTCCATCTGATCGGTGGACATCTCTGTGGACCAGACTCCATTGGCTACAGAAATCCTACTACATCAACACAGGTATTATCAGTTATATAGAGCTGTCACTCTGCATATTTCATTGTTATCAATGCCGCTTACTGTGTGCGCAGAGCACTAAGAGCAGAATTTTAAAAAGAAAACTCAGTGAATTTAGTCTTAGTCATTTGGGTTTGAAAATTACTTTACAAGATAAATGATCTCCTCTCAGTTTTCCATTGAATATTGCATATGTACATTATCATAAAGTACAATAAATTTATTAGGAAATATTTCAATGTCTCTTGAGGTTGAGTTAGTATAATAATAATAATAGAGCAGAAGCTCATATGAATGAGAACATTCGATATGATTTTTTTGTATATAGCAGTGTTAGCACTTCATATTTACTTCTTGTTTATGATACATTGCTTATAAATTCTCTGCATGTTCCAGTTTGGTAAAGGAGTTTTAAAGGCAATCTAAATGTACTTTTGTACAATCATGTTTTCTAATTAGTAGTTATTTTCTTAGAGATTGTTAGTTATATGTAAATATCAACACACAGAGTTCTGTGCATTTTTAATCATAACAGTGGGTCATAATTCTCAAAGAAAACAAAATATGTAAAAATATAATATGACTACATATTGGTAAACTAGTGAATATATGCAGTTAAATATATCTATGTAATCAAATGCTACTTCAGATAAATGCATGCTTTATTATGAAATACTTATTTTATTAAACTTTTATCAATGTTTTATTTAAAATATTTAGAACAATTAATATTTATTCATTTGGGAGAGTGAGACATTCTCAGTTAGGTTGAGGACTGGCTCTGCTTCTGGCTTCTGGCAGAGCTCAGAGTGCATAAACCTGGTCTTCTGTGTGCAAGAAAACTGGCTTCCTTTCCCACTATACTATCTCTCTGTCCCAATCATTAATTGTAAGCAAAATAAGTGTTATAGGAGAATATAAGTATTATAAAGACCATAAATATTATAGTCTTTAGTCTATGGCTTTCAATATTATGAGCTTAATTCAATATACTATATAGGAATACAACCAAACCAATTTTCTTTTTTAACACCATAGGAGGAGGTGAGAATATTTTAAGAAAGTATAAAGGTAAAGGCCCTCCCGTTGATCGTCGATTTGCTCGAGCGGGCCCAGTAACGTCTCCATTGGAGACTTTGTTGTTACTGTGTCTGGCATATCGAATACTCTCGGTAGCTTGCCGGGCTCTCCGAGAGTATAGGAAACAAATTATCAAATCACGATCACGACCATCCTGTTATTCGTCAATTGCCTTGAGCAGGCCCCAGTAACGTCTCCTTCGTCCTAGCCCTGAGATTTTTAAAAAAGTGTCATATTCAAGGCTCTTTCAGAGTTAGGAGAATGAGACCCATCATTGTTACTGGTATTTGGCATATTGGGTACACCACGGGGAGTTTGTCAGACTCTGCCATGTGGGGAGGTTACATTCAGTAGCCTGCCAGTTTGTTCAAAGTAGGAATGGGATAATAAGATGTCATAATAAGATGTCTCTATGCTTGGAATATCACGTTTCACTCAAATGAGAGAACGAATCCGGAGTTCTGACATCCGTCGACGATCAAGGATCAGGGACGCTGTCTCATTTGCCAAGGTGTCGAAAATCAGATGGGCTGGTCACGTAATGAGATTTAAAGACGACCGTTGGACTAGAGCTGTTACTGATTGGATTCCACGGGATGTCAAGAGACCGCGTGGCTGCCCACCTACCAGATGGTCAGACTTCTTTGTCAAGATCATGAACAATCGGTTTGAGGCCCTTCATGTTCCCGGAGCGAAGAGATGCCATTGGGCTACACTAGCACGCGACAGGGACAAATGGAGACGTTACTGGCGCCCGCTCGAGCAAATCGACGACTAACGGGAAGTTAAGTGATAAGTGATTAAGTGAATAAGATGTCGCAGGGCCACGAATGCAGCTGGGTTTTATAGTCTCTGAGTCTTGGCCGCTGATGGGATTACACGGCGCCAGGGGGCCAGTTGGTGGGTGTGACCCCCACCTACTGGAATTTGGAGGATCTGAGTGGAGGATGCTCAGCCCCAATCCGAGCAGGCTTGGAGATCTCAGCCCCGGGACCTGCATGCCTTTGTTCCTCTGCCGGTACCTTCATGCATGTGGAGAGTGGTCTCAGCATGGTGGTGGCTGGTTCTGAAGGTCTTCGGCTGCCCGAGCCCTCCCCGGGGAGGTAAACTCAACCCGCTCCCCTCCGGGCAGTATTTGCCAGGCAGTCAAATATCTATTCCTACATGAGCTCGAACAAATGCTTCAGAATGTGCTCCCTGCTCCAGGAAAAGAATTCAGTTGCACATCACGAAGTCAGATGCCAGGGGAAGCCATTAACCTGGAACTACAGGAAATTATCAAATAATTAAAAAATACATTTAAATTAGTGAAAAATATTTTAGTATTGGCCACAGAGGAGAGATTTTAGAGTAATTCACTATGAAACACTAATTACCTTTATAGTTCAAGCAACTGATAAAGTTTTACTTGGTGTTTTTCTGAGTAAGAAGCATTTTTTTAAAGTTGATGTAATGTTACTAAGGAAGACTGTCTATATTTTGAAGTACATTTTTGCACCTCTTCAAAATCATACGTTACATATCATACCCACCAGCTAAGTAACAGTATCTCTCCGACTGGGCTTGGGGATAAGCAACTTTTAAGTGCAGCATAGGTATTTTATAGATAGCAGCACAGCTCCCCTTTCAAAGTTAAAATAAAACAATATTTTGGAGAATTCCAGGATGTAAGTGCAATGATAGTAACCCCAGAACCTATCTACAAGAGATGTTAATAATTGATCACTTTGAATATTTTATGCTTTACTGTTGCTTTTGTTGTGGTTACACACATTGAATTGTGCTCTCCGGGGTCACATACTATAGTTGCAGTGCTCTCACACTCCAGAGAACACACATTTGTGTTACTGGGGCATCATAAATAATAGTGTAACTGCCACCTTGCATATATGGCGGTTCTGGGAATGAAACTAAAGACTCCTGCCTGCAAGGCAACCTGACAACTGAGTTACAGTCCTGTGTCCTAACATCATTTAGAAATAAGAAGAAAATAGGAAGCAAAAACTTTTTATGGAATAAAACTGGAAAAAATAAAATTATAGATTAGTAGTTATATGGTATCACATACTAATTTCAACAATAGATAGAAAACTCAGGGAAGATAGACTCTGTAAACTTTCTGCAAAAGTAGAAAATTTCTATGTGTTTTAAAATTTTGTCTTGAAATTTTTCAGAAATGAGTGAAAAATATGTGACATATACAGAATTAAAACGGCCTGCTGGCAAAAAGAAGACACATCGGGAAAGTGAGTCTTGCAAAAAGAAGACACAAAAGGAAAGTGAGTTCTTTTACATCCCAGTTCCTATTTAATTCTGATACTATTTGCTGTTTCTTGGTAAATACCTTTTTAAAGAATTCCACTACAATTGTGCATATGAGAGCATATTTAAATAATTATGAAGTTGTCGGCCATGTTGGCTGCGTGCAAGGCAGACGCCCTACCCGCTGTGCTGAGCGATAGCACAGCGGTAGGGCGTTTGCCTTACTAGTGGCCAACATGGCCGACCCGAGTTCGATTCCTCCGCCCCTCTTGGAGAGCCCAGCAAACTACCGAGAGTATTCGATATGCCAAACACAGTAACAACAAAGTCTCCAATGGAGATGTTACTGGGCCCGCTCGAGCAAATCGACGATCAATGGGAGGACCTTTACCTTTACCTTTATGAAGTTGTCATGGTAAGAAAAATATCACTTATATAGATCCCTTTTATTTTATAAAATACCCTAAAATGTCAATTCTCTTCATGAATTTTAATAACCTATAAGCTTTATGAGAGTGTAAATACTGTGGTCACTTATCTGTTTCAATCTTCAGAGAAAGAAGAGCAGCTAGTCTACTCAGAATTAAAAATTCTTCCTCCAAATGCTAATCAGACAAAGAAAACAAAAGCTAAATCATCTAAACAAAAAGGTAACGTTTATGTGGAAGACATAGCTTGGTTGACCCTCAATGGTTAAGCCACTAAGTACAGAATTTAAGTGATTGAAGTGACTTGAGACAAGTCACTGTGCTAAGCAACTGAATTTATTTGCCTAATTCTATGAGGTTGCTTCATCAGTTACCATTAACACATTTTTAAAAGCGTTAAAAAACAACTATATGTGCTTAAACTACTCAGGAGAATTAATGTAATTTGAATGTTGCCCAGATCCACTCTTAATTGAGAAGGTAGGGAAATTATTTATTTTCTGGTTGTTTAGAAATCATTAAGAATCTCCTGGTGCTGTTATCCACTGAACCTATGAAGTTTTATCAAGCAATATTTTATTACTATTATTGCTTGATGGTTCTGATTATAATTGTTTTGTGATAACCATAGTATTCTGTGTTGAAAAACAATAGTGAAGCTCCAGAGTTCCAATGTGAAAAACTGTGTATGTTTATAGCTGTATGCAAAATTTTAGATTTACAAAATATCTTTTGTTTCTGACACAAAAAGTGGCTTATATAGATATGTTTTACTAAGATATTTGCATTTGTAAAAATCAAGCCAAAATATTTAATATTTACTTTTTTTTTTTTTTTTTTTTTGCTTTTTGGGTCACACGCAGCAATGCTCAGGGATTACTCCTGGCTCTGCACTCAGGAATTACTCCTGGAGGTGGTTGGGGGACCATATGGGATTCAGGGGATTGAACCAGGTCAGCCATTGTACAAGGCAAATGCCCTACTTGCTGTACTATCACTCCGGTCCCCAACAATTACTTTGTATTCTTTTTTTCTTTTTTTATTTAATTATAAAAGGATTATCTTTTTTTAAAATTTTTATTTATTTCTTTATTTTTTATTTATTGAATCACTGTGGGAAAAGTTACAAAGCTTTCAGGTTTAAGTCTCAGTCATGCAATTACCAAACACATTTCCCTTCACCAATTCTTACTTTTCACCACCAAGAAACCCAATAAACTCCCCCTCCCAACCCTCCCAATGCCTGTGAGGCAGATGAATTCTAGTTAACACTCTATCTACTTTGATTAGATTCATTGTTTCTACAAAAGATGCACCATTATTATTTAGAGTTTATTCCCCCAAATCAGAACTGCTCAAAAAAGCATTGTGAAAAATAATTTGTTTTCTACAGCTGGTTACAAGAATCAAATGATGTCTGTTGCGGCCGCGTGATTTTGGATTTCTGGTATTTTACTTATTAAGTCTGGAAGTATTTCTGCTGAGAATCAGATACTTATGAGACTGGTTTCTGTGGCTCTAGAGCCATGGCCGTGCCAGAGTGCTGCTCGTGGAGGGCAACTCATGACCTCGGTAGGGCATGAAGGATGAGCCGGAAACACCCCCCTTCCCATGAAGTCACTCTGTCATGACCTGCTCATACTTGGCTTTCCATAAAGCTCCGAAGGCTGCCATCTTTCTTTCCAGAGGGAAAAGGGCAGAAGGGAGCAACACCCTTTCCCCTCCGGGCAGGCGTGGTGGTGTGGATTAACGCATAGTCCATTCACTTTTCTGCTGCAAGCTGCCGGGCTCTGCATTAAATCCTTGTGCTTCTGGAGCCATGGCCGTACCAGAAAGCCACTCATGGGGGGCAACTTGTGACCTCAGTAGAGCATGAAGTTACTTTGTATTTTTAAATACAAAAATGCGGCCCGGGGATTTTTTGGTAAAGATAGACAAGTGGGCTCTTTAACAAATGCAGGGTTGCAGAAGAGGAAACAATCCACATATCTAACTCGGAGTTCACTGCCATTTTAAATTGACCATTATTCCTTCCCAATTATGATGTCAAATTTGAGATTACTAAAGAGTCATGGTTTTAAATATATAGAAAGGTTTTCCTCTAAATGTTTGCGGGGTATACAAAGATTTACTCCTGACTCTGCGCTGAGGGATCACTCCTGGTGGGGTGAGGGGACCATATGTTATGCTAGGGATTGAACCAGGGTGGGCTACATGCAAGGCAAGTGCCAAACCTACTATTCTATCACTCTGGCCCCTAAATCTTGCTCTTTAATCAGTCCTGTGTTCCTTACATTTATCAATCTCTTTTTTCTCAGTAGCGGGACCTTCAGTTCCTGTGGCCTGGCGTCTTGCTGTAGTGGTTCTTGGAATCATTTGTTCTGGTCTTCTTGTAATCTTGGGATTTATGGGTAAGTTAAACTAGACTTCTGGGGCCAAAAGTAAATGCATCTTTGGAGTTATTTTTACTGTGGACATTTTATCATTGACTTTACATACAAGACTAGTAAGGACATAAGGACATTCACATTCGTTGATAAACCTTATAAATGAATTGTTCAGAATGTATTTATCATACTAAGTATAAGATATTATCCGAAATAATAATTACATTGGATAAATAAGAAATGTAAATATTCTGGGAGAAATAAATAATGTAGTTTGAATTTATACAAAGGTAATTATGGTTGTAAAAGAAATAATAAATCACTTTACTCTTTAGGGGGAGGGCTTCCAAGAGGTGCTCAGAAGTGAACAGAAAGCTCCTGGTGATTCTCAGCCTACTGGCTGGTGCTTTAATGTAAATGCCTGAAGTTGGGGCGTTGCCAAAGCCCTGCAGTGAAACAATCACCAGGGCCAACTGGGAGGCCTTTAGGTCTGTACCAGGCAATTATTAAAGGATTAAGCGATGCTGCAAATTAATTCAGAGTTAGTAGTATGCAAGGCATACACCTAACCCCCCTAGCTAGCACCTAGGTTCATAAATAAATGCTGAAATGTGAATTTTAGAATCATTTTTGATGTTAGCAGTGACTTTACTGAAAATAAATATAAAAATTCAGTTGGTGGTATATTGTGTGAAACAGAATTTTATAAGACATTCTGAATCTAAAGTAACTGTTGACAACCACATGTGTAGCCAGGTATGACACAGCTATAGGACTTCAGCTAGAAAAGAATCCAAAAAGAAATATCTCTGAATTATGACTTACTATTTTAATATTGTTGCAATTCATTCTTTACCTAGCAATGAAGTAATTTTTAAAAATTCAGATCATTTGCCTTTACTAGTGAGTAGATTCAAAATAAGAAATCCCATACTGAAGACTGGACCAGTAGTGCAGCAGATAAGACTTTTGTCTTGCATGAAGCTGATCTCCAGTACCACATATGGTCCACCAAGCCCATCAAGAGTGATCCCTGAGCCCAGAGCCAGAAGTAAACTCTGAGCACTGCCAAAATCAAAAAGAAAAAGAAACTCGATATTAATGACCCCCAACGAGCACAGAACTCTGAGATGGAAAGCCTACTTTGTAATAATAAAAACATAATCACTCGCAAAATATTGAACATCATGTTCAAGCTTATTCACATGAAACTGTAATGCTGAGATTTCAGGCCTGAGGTTGATATTGAAATATTTTACTATCTATATAAGCAACCAAAATTCTGTGAATATTCTTCTCTCTTACAACCCTACAACCTAAATTTCCTGTAGAATTCTTCCTCTGAATATACTGATTAAGCAACCTTAATATGGCATATTATATTCATTTCCCAGGTTTAGACTATTAATTGCAACAATCTACAATTTTATTGTCTATCTTCTTCACTTCCTCACATACATACAAGTCTATCTATTTTCTTATATAATTGACAAAAGCTGATTTAAGATCAATACTAAAATATCAAGTCCCTACACCCAAGAATGTAGAGATGAGTACTCTCTACAATCCAGGAGGATTGCTCCATGGCTTGGAAGCCAGCCTCACATGCCAGGGGAAAAGGCAGCTAAGATAAAGAAAGGACCACCAAGTAAAGGGTACTTGGAAGCCCACTCGCGATGGAGGATGAAAGTTGAAAGTAGACTGTAGACCGAACATGGTGGCCACTCAATACCCATATTGCAAACCACAACAGCCCAAAAGAGAGAGAGAGCAAAAGGGAATGCTCTGCCACACAGGCGGTGTGGGGTGGGGGTATGGGGTGGGGGAAGTGGGAGGGATATTGGGATCATTGGTGGTGGAGAATGGACACTGGTGGAGGGATGGGTATACAATCATTATGTGACTGACACGTAAGCGTGAAAGTTTGTAAGTCTGTAACTGTACCTCACAGTGATTCATTTAAAAATGAAAAAAAATTAAATAAAAAAAATAATTAAAAAAATCCAGTCTTTCTGATGCTATTTCAGAACCTACATTTAACAGTCAATTCTCTTGTCTTATAAGAATTCTTTTATTTTTTAAGGGCTATATATTGAGGTAGTGCATAGGGCTTATCCCTAGCTCTGTGTACAAGGATCACTCCAGATAGTGCTTGGAAGATCATATGGTGCCAAGGGTGAAAGTCAGGTGAGCTTCGTGGAAGTCAAGCGCCTAAATTTATGGCCCTGAGAGAACTCTTATCTCTGTTACATCTTCATTTTCTAGAACTCTAACTGCATGCTCAGCACAATAAAGTCTGTAAGATCACAAAGGACCTAAGCTTGGCATTTTTTTTGTTGTATTATCAACATTATACACTACCATATTTTTATGTACATTCAAGAAATGAGATATTGTGTAAATTATATATGAAGGTAAGAGATGCCAAGAACACGTTAACTGATACATAAATATTAAATTTTTGAGGACAGAAGATAGGTAGGCCAGATGCCTTGCATGCAGCAGACCCTGACATTTCATATGGTTCCCTAATCATATGCCCAGAATAATTCCTGAGTTAATTCCTGGGTTAAGCAGAACTAGAAGTAATCCCTGAGCATCAATAGCTGTGGCCCAACACAAACAAACATACAAAAAATTAGAACTGTGTCTGTAATTCAGTTCTGTGTTATGTTTTCCTCAGACTAATGATGTAGAGTAAAGTTTTACAGGTACGCTCAACAGGACAATCACAAAAACCATTTTTGAGTAACCGAACAAGAGAAAACTGTACATGTAAGAAGGAGGACTCTAAAGAGGAAAAGAAACCATCCAACACAGGTAGGTAAATAAGGATTCAAACTTGATTATGGTGAGTCTTTACTCTATTTCTCTCAAATTTCTTCTAGAAAAAGCTGTGGTGTGAAACATTAATTTTTTTTAATTAAAAAACAAGTCAGTCATTCCCAGAGGTTAGACTTTTCTCTATATAAGATATTATAATCCTTTATGTAATAATTTCTCAAAATAATACTTTACTCAAAATTATCTCTGGCTCTTTCTCATCATATTCTCATTATGATGCCATCAGACAGGGGTCTTTAGAGAAGACGCCAAGTCAAGACCTGCTCTGTGCCTCTTGATTCCACTCCATCTAGAAAACACAAAGGACTTGCTTCCTGTTCTGGAGTCCTTTCAGCAGAAGTTGTGAGGATAAAACCAATCTTCTCAGATGTGTCTGTGCATATTTTCAGTAATATTGTTCAGAGGTTTCCTATCATAGGACTATAGTAATGTGCTACTGTTCCATGACCCGGGCTGTTTTCAGAAAGCAACAATGAAGCCCATCTGTCTCACGAATTATTTGTTTCTACAAGAACTAGTGAGCAGCCTTTGTAATCTCAGCCCAGAAAACTCCTCTCAAGATAAACAATTAGTAACCCCTGGAAATGTCTTTGTTTTCAAGGAAGTGAAGGCAGAGACATGTGTAAAATCAAATGGTCATGCTGTGAAGACAAATGCTATTATATTTCTCAAGACTTGAAGAACTTTGAGGAGAGTAGGAAAGCCTGCAAGAAACTTAGTTCCACACTTGTGAAGTTTGAAGATGAAAGAGAAATGGTGATGTGACTTCTCTATTCTCCATCTCACACCATACTTACTTAGTCAATGGTGATTGCTATTGAGTGTTTACTAAAACTTGAGTTTTTAAACTCACTGAAATTTGCACATGCTCTTGTTAAAGTCAGTAAGATACGTAGAAATAAAAATAGATTTTCATAAAAATAAACTCATCCGTTCACAATTAGATTTAATGTAGTTTAATAAGTATGTGTCCAAACATCAAATAATGAGGGAAAATTGTTCTTAAGATATATTGTTTTTAACAAGGGAAATTGTGTATTTTATGCTAAAAATCTACATTAATTTACCACCAGCCTCACTAAGAAAATCACTATAAAACTAAGATAACCAAGAATGCAGAACACTGCCACTGATGTTGAAGTAAAGGAAATTCAACATAAGCCTAGAAAATTTCATTCCGAGTCATGCTAGCTTTTCATGTGTTCTACATTTAGAGTAAATTAAATTAAGTATTTCACAATACTCATCATAATTTCTCATTTGTACATCAAAGAAATGTTGAGAATAATCTTCCAATAACCTGACAAAAAGAAATCACCATGGACTATATTCAGTTATCTATAATTACCTAAATCTTTATATTCTGGAATTCAGAAATGAAATAAATGAACTTAGAAATAATTAAGAAAATACTTAGGAAAATATAAATGCATAAAGAAGATATTTGTAAAGATGGAAAAACTCTAAACTCCAATTGCAGTTGTTGCACTTAAAGAATTTCTTAAATGATTAAACTTGAACAATTTCTCATTCTGCTAATAAACAAGATAAAGAATTAATATAAATGTATTATGCATATGGAAAGTAGTCAGAGTGTTCAATAGTCATTAAACACAAATATTCACATTTTAATGATAAAGTTCTTTCTATGTTTCTTTAAAAAAGAACTAAGGTATTTGTGTAGCTAGTGACCAGATTATTAAGAATATATATATGCAACTAAACTCAGATAAGAAAAGGAGTGAGATTTGTGGAATTTTCTGTTTTTCACGTGAAAGTCGGTCCCTTGCTTTAATGGTTGTAACTTTTTCATTTTATGAATATACATAATTTCAGAAGAATATTATAAAGATGTTTTGTTAATATTTTCTTGATTTATAGAGGTCATAATGCATCTAGTGGCACAAGATATATAGCTTCCATGAATATTTTAAATGTGTCCAAGTATGAGTTTCAGTTTTTCACTTAATATTCTAATCTATAGGGAATTTTTATTGAGAAATAATCAATCTGCAATAATAGAGTAATAAATAGAATAAAAAAATTTCCTCAAGTAGATAAAAAAATAGACTTGGTAAAATTTTAACTCAGTTTACCATTCCAGCCTAATCAGAAAAAAATAAAATTTGCATAGTCATAAAGTCTCAATCTACCTTCTATCCCTCAGTAGTTTATGTGACAATCACCTCATCCAGAATGCTAACTACAAATAGGGAAGCTGGCGATATTTTCATACCAACATACTTAGGAACATCAAGTGAGGGTGTGTTCATGTGCTTTGTAACAATTCAAGTACAGGATGAATAAGACTAACTTATCAGTAATTATCCAGTCAGCTAGGTAAAAAATTCATCTGACTGAGAATGAATCCATAGTTCCCTTGTCACAGGAAATTGACCCATACCTTGTGAAAAAAGCTTATATATAATAATATTGGTAGAATTTTCATAGCTCTACTGCCTTGATTATAACAAACAAATCACACTTTGATCAGAACTCATTCTTCAGTACAAGTTCTGAAAATATTTTGAGACTTCTGGTCTCAGAATCAATAAAATTCACTTAAGTATAATTTTGTGTCAAATTAATGGAACTTCCTAATTCATGGAATGTCAAATGAGAGAGAAGAGAGAGAGAGAGAGAGAGAGAGAGAGAGAGAGAGAGAGAGAGAGAGAGAGAGAGAGGAAAAGTGTATGTCATAGAGACTAAGGGACAGTGGCCGGAGGGAAACTGGGGACACTGGTGGTGAAAAATGTACACTGCTGAAGGGATAGGTGTTGGAATATTGTATGACTGAAACCCAATCATGAACAACTTTGTTACTGCGAATCTTATGATTATTCAATACAAATATTTGTGGCTCTATATTTAGTTAGGTATCAATCTTAGAAATGCCATAAATTTATATACTGAATAGAATCAGAAAGATGTTGACTTATATACTACATTATAGTACACAAAATAAGTATCAATATTAATGGTATGCTTTTAAATTTTTTATAATTAAAATTATTTTACTCATAAGCTTTGTTCTTTGATACAGAAATTTATTCAAAAGCAGCTATCTTATTTTTCTTGGATTGGATTGTCCCGTGAAGGAATCGGCAGTTCTTGGACATGGGAAGACAACTCAAAACCGAATTCCAAAATGTAAGACTCTGAATAGGCAGTGAAAAAGGTTCTGTAATAAAAATTCTGACTGACATTTCTTAAGGATAAAGTAAAACTATCATATGTACATAGAAATGTAGATATATATCTATATATCTACAATCATATATATATATATATCTGTGCATACACAAATATGTAGGCTTTTAGTAATATGTACAAAGACAAACATCCAAAGTGAGTACGTGTAAAAAATTCAATTCCATGCTAATGTTTCCTAAAGTTATCTGGAGAAAATCTTATAGGACTATAATGTAAGTTTATGAGCATGTAAGAAAGTATCAAGTTAACTTTGGTTTTATATCCCTTATTATGCTTGTTATCATGAATGTGTAATATTCACTTTTATCCTAGAATAAGAGACTGGAAGGAAAAACCAGAGGGAAACTGTGTCATTCTGTCAACAAAAAAGATGGATATAACTAAGTGTTTCATGGAAAGGAACTACATCTGTGAGAGGAAAACGGCTTGTCTTGCTACCTAAAACATCAACAACATCATCATAAACAACTGCAGCAGCAAGACAAGATCAATATTTATTTTAAAATTCCAGATTTTTGTTCTAGAGAATCACCCTTTCATGTTTCAGACTATGCACATGTTGAATAGGTTGTTCTAGTCTGTGAACAAGGAGAGTCTAGATTATTGGCTCCATCACAATGAGGTGTCTGAAAACCTCCATTTCTTCTCCTCCACATAAAGGATGACAAAATTTGAACCATGTATGTTGTGAACACAGCCTGGAGGCATGAGACAGCAGGAAAGCACCTCTCATGGAATTTACGAAGTTTAGTTCTATTTCTGCTCTATTTCTGCCACTGGTAGATTTAGGAATGTTCCTGAAATAACTTTGGTCGATATAATGCACGGTAGGGTATACATGAATGTAAATAGTAATAAAGTTATTTTGCCTGAGTTGTGTATGAATTTTTGCTGGATTATTTATTTCACATAGATAATCTAGTATGATACATTAAAAAGAATGATAATTATTATAATAAGTACTTATTATTATGATATGTGGTCACAATAGTGTTGGTGTTTATGATATTGGTGTACAAGTTAGTATATTTCCACCACTTCTAAAGCGTCCAAGACTTTCCAACCACAGCCTCTGTGTCACTTCTAGTCTGCTCCTTCCCACAAAAGCCCCAAATCCTCCTAACTCCAGCCACATACACCTGGGAACCATATTCCTATTGTCATAGTACAAATTTGTTTTTCCTAAACATTGTCTGCTCTCTTGCTTCATTTCTTTTGTCCCAGAAGTAAAATCATCTGATATTTTTTTCTCTATTTTTCTTAACGTGATAAACCCATTTTCCATCCAAGTTGTAGCAAAAGGTAAAATGTCATCTCTGCTCTGTGTATGCACTGCAATGTTTTGTCGTTTCATCTGTGCTTGAACATTTGGTTTTTCCAGATTTTATTGTTTTCCAGATCTTAACTATTAAACAGTGCTTCTGAGTCCAGAGTAATAATATAGTCTTTAGGATTAGGTTATTTTCATTGGTCTGACTAGATATCTCATTGTTTTATTTGAAATTTCTGGATAAGTGTCATTGAAGATTTTTCAGAAATGTATTGCTTAGTATATTTCTTTGAGGAATTCTCTGATAGCTACCCTACACATATTTAATAGGGCCATTTGATTCTTTAGAAATTTATATGTATCATATATGCATATATACATCTAAATCACAGTTTAGTCATTCCATGTACAATATTTGTACATCCGATTAGTGTTGTACAAATATTCTCTCTGATTTAGGATGATATTGTTTGATTTTAGCTTGAGATTTTTTACAGGGCAGACACTCTTTAATCTGTGATAATACCATTTGTTCATGTCAGTTACATATTCATATTTTATTTTTTATGTCAGTTTAGTTGAATCATTGAAGATAACTATAATTTAATATCATAGAGAGTTCTAGCTATGTAGCCTTTGAATTTCAGTCTAATGAAAAGATAGCATCATTTGTTCATTAAAGACATATAAAGAAAATGCACAAATTTTATATGATACCCTTATTTGTGCCACTTTAAGAACTATCTAATATTAAAATTAGGAATATACAAGGAAACAGAACTTATGATCTCCTTTATACCATTTTGAATTCACTTTGTGCATTGTGGGACATAAGGTTCAAATTCATTTCTTGGTCTGTTTTCCTGCCAATGGTGTGGAATCACCATAGTCACCTCGAAGTCATTACATTAAGTAGTTCTGCCTACCTTTCTTTGATGTATTCTTTAAAATATCAATGTTCATTTCCTAAGTGTATCCTGAGAACTTACTTTGGGGGTTTTCCATTCACTCCATAAGTTTGAAAATCCACTTATGACTTTTATGACTTTTTTTCTATTGCTATAGTTCAGTTTAAAATAAGAAAACACAATGTCCAAAAATTTTACAGTTCTGACCAAAAGCTTCAAATACCTGGAAAATCAACTTACCAAAGGCATGGATCTGTATGTTGAAAACTCTAAGTCACTTTTCAAAGAAATGGAAGAGGGAATAAAAACTCTTCAAAAGTGACTTTTCACAGGGCTATGGTGCTGCCAGCAGGTCAATCTGTACCTGTGAGGTGAGTGCATCAGCAGCCTGATGGCAATGTCAGACTTTTAGATACCCCAAAATTGCTGCTGTGCTTTTGACCAGGCCCCAAAAACTGGGGGCAAAGTTTACCAAGAAAGTAAATGGCCAAAGGTTAGGTATGTGGGAGACACACCCACAAACCACCTTCGGCTCAGCTATATAATTGAAGGCATGGCCTCTCTGGTTTCTGATCGAACTGCTTAATGGCCATGATCCCAGAGTCTCAGAAATGAATCTCCACTTATGGCTTTTATGACTTTTTTTCTATTGCTATGGTTCAGTTTAAAATAAGAAAACACAATGTCCACTCACTTTGGAACCCAAAGGCTTTTGGCAGAAATGCATCCTGCTCTGCAGTAGGTTACTGGCGCTGGGCCACTCCAGGTGGGAACAGGTTTCGTGCCTTGACCTGTTCCTCCTTACTGCCTGGTGACCACCATCCTCCAGAGGCCACTGGACAGTGAGGTTTGGGCCTGCAGTGAAGAGACACACAGGGCCTCACCACATGGGGGTGGAGCCGACTCTTTCTCCCCATCCCAATGAGACCCCGAGTCGCCACCTACAAATGGCCTCTCTGGCTCCTGATCAAGCTGATTAATAGCCATGATACCAGAGACTCAGATGCAAATCTTGAAACCCAGTGGCTTTTGGCAGAAATGCATCTGGACTGCATACAACATGCAAAAGGTTAGAACTGTGTCTGTAATTCAGTTCTGTGTTATGTTTTCCTCAAGCTAATGATGTAAAGTTTTACAGGTACGCTCAACAGGACAATCACAGGAGCCAATTGTGAGAACCCAAACCAAAGAAAATTGTACATGTAGAAAGGAGGAATCTAAAGAGGAAAAGAAACCATCCAACACAGGTAGGTAAATAAGGATTCAAACTTGATTCTGGTGACGCTCTGCTCTAGTTCCCTCGAATTTCTTCTAGTAAAAGCTGTAGTGTAAAAATTTCATTCTTTTTCATTTAATAACAAGTCAGTTACTCCCAGAGGTTAGACTTTTCTCTGTATAAGATATTATAATGCTTTATGTCATAGTTTCTCAAAATAATACTTTATTCAAAATGATCTCTAGCTCTTTCTCATCATATTCTCATTATGATGCCATCAGACAGGGGTCTTTAGAGAAGATGCCAAATCAAGACTTCTGTGTACGTCTTGATTCCACTTCATCTAGAAAACAAAAAGGACTTGTTTCCCATTCTGGAGTCTTCTGCTGAAAAGAAGAGGTTGTGAGGAAAACACCGAAATTGTCAGATGTGTCTGTCCATATTTTCAGTAATACTGTTCAGATTTTTCTTATCATAGGGTTATAGTAATGTGCTACACTTCCATGACCCGGGCTGTTTTCAGAAACCAACAATGAAGTCCATCTGTCTCATGAATTATCTGTTTCTACAAGAACTAGTGAGCAGTCTTTGTTATCTCAACCCAGAAAACTCCTCTCAAGATAAACAATTAGTAACCCCTGGAAATGTCTTTGTTTTCAAGGAAGTGAAGGCAGAGACATGTGTGAAATTAAATGGTCATGCTGTGAAGACAAATGCTATTATATTTCTCAAGACTCAAAGAACTTGGACGAGAGTCGGAGAGCCTGCAAGGACCATAGTTCTACACTTGTGAAGATTGAAGATGAAAGAGAAATGGTGATGTGACTTCTCTGTTCTGCATCTCACACCATACTTACTTAGTCAATGGTGATTGCTATTGAGTGTTTACTAAAACTTGAGATTTTAAACTCACTGAAATTTGCACATAATCTTGTTAAAGTCAGCAAGATACGTAGAAATAAAAAATAGATTTTCATAAAAATAATATCCATCCACATTTAGAATGAATGTATTTTAGTAAATATGTGTCCAAACATCAAATAATGAGGGAATGCTGTACTTAAAATATATCATTTTTAACAAGGGAAATTGTGTATTTTATACTGAGAAAAGTACATTAAATTACCACCAGCCTCACTAGAAAAATCACTATAAGCTAGGATAACCAAGAATGCCACTGATGTTGAAATAAAGAAAATTTAACATAAGCCTAGAAAATTTCATTCCAAGTCATGCTAACTTTTCACTTGTTCTACATGTAGAGTAAACTGAATTAAATATTTCACAATATCCATCATAATTTTTCATTTGAACATCAAGTAAATATTGAGAGTAATCTTTCAATAACCTGTCAAAAAGAAATCATCATGAACTATAGTCAATTATCTATTATTACCTAAGGTAAAGGTAAAGGTAAGGGCCCTCCCGTTGATCGTCGATTTGCTCGAGCGGGCCCAGTAACGTCTCCATTGGAGACTTTGTTGTTACTGTGTCTGGCATATCGAATACTCTCGGTAGCTTGCCGGGCTCTCCGAGAGGGGCGGAGGAATCGAACTTGGGTTGGCCATGTTGGCCGCTTGTAAGGCGAACGCCCTACCCGCTTAAATCTTCATATATCTGGATTTCAGAAATTAAATAAATGAACTTAGAAATAATTAAGAAAATAATTAAGAAAAATATAAATTCATAAAGATACTTACAAAGCTTGAAATAACAGTTTAAACTCCAATTGCAGCTGTTGCTGCTAAAAGAAATTTCAAAGTTCTCTTACTTTTTTTATAGACAAGATAAAGAATTAATATAAATGTATTATACATATGAAAAGTAGTGTTTAGTATTTGTTAAACACAAATAATCACATTTTAATGATAAAGTTCTTTATACTTTTTTTAAAAAAGAACTAAGGCATTTATGTAGCCAGTGACCTGATTATCAAGAATATAGCTATGCAACTATACTCAGATAAGAAAAGGAGTGGGATGTATGGAATTTCTGTTTTTCCCGTGAACGTCAGTCCCTTGCTTTAATGGTTGTAACTTTTTCATTAAATGTATATACAAAATTTCAGAAGAACATAAAGATTTTTTGTTAATATTTTCGTGATTTATAGTCATAATGCATCTGTTGATATAAGATATCTAGCATCCATGGATGTTGTATCCAAATATGAGTTTCAGGTCTTCACTTACTATTCTAATTTATAGGGAATCTTTATTGAGAAATAATCATTCTGCAAAAAAAGAGTAAAAAATAGAATAGAAAATTTTCTCAAGGGGATAAAAAAAGACTTGTTAAAATTTTAACGCAGTTTACCATTCTATGCTAATCAAAAAAAATGAAATTTTCATAATTTGAAAGTCTCAATCTATCTTCTTTCCCTCAGTAGTTTGTGTGGATATCACCTCATCCAGAATCCTAACTACAAATAGTGAAGCTGGCAATATTTGCACACCAACATACTTAGGAACATCAAGTGAGGGTGTGTGCATGTGCTTTGGAATAACTCAAATACAAGATCAATGAGACTGACTTATCAGTAATTATTCAGTCTGCTAGGTAAACAATGCGTGTGACTGAGAATGGCACTCATAGTTCCTTGTCACAAATCTCCCACCTTGATTATAACAAACAGTAAGAGTTTTGAAAATATTTCGAGATATATGTTCTAAGAATCAATAAAATTCACTTAAGTATGATTTTGTGTCAAATTTATGGAACTTCATTCATGGGATGTCCAATGAGGGGAGAGGGAGAGAGAGAGAGAGAGAGAGAGAGAGAGAGAGAGAGAGAGAGAGAGAGAGAGAGGAAAAGTGTATGTAATAGAGACTGAGAGACTGAGGGGCAGGTGCAGGGGGAAACTGGGGACATTGGTGGTGAAAAATGTACACTGGTGAAGGGACAGGTGTTGGAACATTGTATGACTGAAACCCAATTATGAACAACTTTGTAACTGTGAATCATATGGTTATTCAATAAAAATATTTGTGTCACTATATTTAGTTAAGTATCAATCTTAGAAATAAATGCCATAAACTTATATAGTGAATAGAATCAGAAAGATGTTGATTTATATACTTCATGATAGTACACAACATAAGTTCCAATATTAATCCTGTGCCTTTAATTATTTTATAATTAAAATCATTTTACTCATAAGCTGTGTTTTTCTGTTACAGATATTTATTCAAAAGAAGCTATCTTATTATTCTTGGATTGGATTGTCCCGTAAAGGACCCAGCAGTTCTTGGAAATGGGAAGACAGCTCATATCCGAATTTTAAAATGTAAGACTCTGAAAAGGCAGTGAAAAAGGTTCTGTAAAAAAATTCTGATTGATATTTTTGAAGGATAAAGTAAAACTATGATATGTACATATAGATGTAGATATATATCTATATATCTATACCCATATATATACATATGTGTTCATACACAAATATCTAGGCTTATGATAATATGTACAAAGACACACATCCAAAGAACTTAGATTCTACTCTGGTAGAATTTAAAGTGAGTACATGTAAAAAATTCAAATCCATGCTAATTTTTCCTAAAGTCATCTGGAGGAAATCGTATGGCACTATGGTGTAAGTTTATGAGCATATAAGAAAGTATCACTTTAATTTTGGTTTTATATCCCTTATTGTGCTTGTGTTCATGAATGTGTAATATTCACTTTTATCCTAGATTTAGAAACTGGAGAGAAATAACAAATGGAAACTGTGTTGCTCTGTCAAGAACAAAGATGGCTGTAACTGACTGCTTCGTGAAAACGAAGTACATTTGTGAGAGGCAAATGGCTTGTCTTGCTACCTGAAATATCAACAACATCCGCATAAACAACTGCAACAGCAAGAAAAGATCAATATTTATTTTAAAACCCCAGGATTTAGTTCTAGAGAATTACCCATTCTTGTTTCAGACTATGCACATGTTGAATCGGTTGTTCTAGTCCATGACCAAGGAGAGTCCAGATTATTAGCCCCATCACAATGAGGTGTCTGAAAACGTCCATTTCTTCTCCTCCACATAAAGGATAACAAAAATTTGAACCTCATGGGTTTGAACACAGTCTGGTGGTGTGAGATAGCAGGACAAATCTCTCATGAAATTTACAAAGTTCAGTTCTATTTCTGCCCTATTTCTGCCACTCATAGATTTAGGAATGTTCCTGAAATAACTTTGGTCATTATATTGCATGGTAGGGTGTACATGAATGTAAATAGTGATAAAGTTATTCTGCCTGAGTTATGCATGAATTTTTGCTGGATTATTTATTTCACATAAACAATCTAGTATGATACGTTAAAAAGATCACAATCACAATCACAGTCATCCTGTTATTCGTCGATTGCCTTGAGCAGTAACCAGTATAGTCTCCTTCTTCCTAGCCCTGAGATTTTAAAAGAGCCATTTTCAGTGCTCTTTCAGGGCTAGGAGAATGAGAACTATCATTGTTACTGGTATTTGGCATATAGAGTATGACATTTGCCAGACTCTGCCGTGCGGGCAGGATACTTTCAGTGACCTGCAGAGTTCTCCAAATAAAAACGAGATTATAAGATGTTGTGCGGCCACCAATGTGGCTGCATGCTTTGGGAAGCTGGGTTTTATAGTCTCTGGGTCTTGGCCATTGATGGGACCACCTGGCGCCGGCAGCAGCTGGTGGGTGTAACACCTACCTACAGGAAGATGGGGGTTCTGGGTGGAGTAGGACCGGTCCTGATCTGAGCAGGCTTGGAGACCTCAGCCCGGGACACGCATTCCTGGGTTCCTCTGCCGGTTCCTTCATGCATGAGGCTTGTCCAGATGTGTGGAGAGTGTTCTCAGCATGGCTGTGGCTGGTTCAGGATGTCTTTGGATGCCAGGGCTCTGCTCAGGGCGGCGAGGGAAACTTAACCCGCCCTGCTCCATAGGGCCTCGGTGAGAACAGTCAGGCTCGGGGGCAGGAGACAGCACATTACAAAGAATGATAATTATTTAAAGAAGTATTTATTATTATGATATATGGTTACAGTAGGGTTGGCGTTTATGGTATTGGTGTACAAGTTAGTGTACTTCCACCACTTCTAAATTGTCCAATACCTTCCAACCACAGTCTTTGTGTCACTTCTAGCCTGCTCCTTCCCACAAAGGCCACAAATCCTCCTAACTCCAGCCACATACACCTGAGAACCATATTCCTATTGTCATAGTGCAAATTTATTTTTTCTGAATATCGTCTGCTCTCTTGTTTCATTTCTTTGTGTCCCAGAAGTGAAATCATCTGATATTTTTTCTCTGTCTATTTTTCTAAACGTTATAAACCCATTTTCCATCCAAGTAGTAGCAAAAGGCAAAAGGTCATCTCTGCTCTGTGTATGTGCTGCAATGTTTTGGCCTTTCATCTGTGCTTGAACATTTCTTTTTTGCAGACTTTATTTTTTCCAGATTTTAGCTATTAAACAGTGCTTCTGAGGCCAGAGCAATAGGATTGTATTTAAGATTAGGGTATTTTCACTGGTCTGACTAGATATCTCATTGTTTTATTGAAATTTCTGGATAAGTGACATTGAAGATTTTTCAGATATGTATTGGTTATCTACATTTCTTCGAGGAGGTGTCTAGTAGCTACCCTACATATATTTAATAGGGCCATTTGGTGCTTTAGATATTTATATCTATGATATATATACATTTAAATCACAGTTTAATCATGCCATGTACAATATTTGTATATCAGACAAGGGTGTACAAATATTCTCTCTGATGTAGAAAGCTATTGTTTTATTTTAGCTTGAGATATTTTACTGGAGAGACAGTCATTAATCTGTGGTAAAATCATTTATTTATGTCAGTTATATATTTATATCCTATTTTTTATGTCAGTTTAGTTGAGTCATTGAAGACAACTATATTTTAATATCATGGAGAATTCTGGCTATGTATTCTTTTTGGATTTCAGTCTAATGAAAAGATAACATCATTTGTTCTTTCAAGACATATAAAGAAAATGTACAAATTTTACGGTCACGGTCACGGTCACTGTCCTTACGCTGTTCATCAGTTTGCTCGAGCAGGCCCAGTAATGTCTGCATCATGAGACTTGTTAATGTGTTTGGCATATCGAATACGTCATGAGTATTTGTGCCACTTTTAGAACTACCTAATATTATGCTTAGGAATATACAAAGAAATGAACGTATGATTTCCTTTATTTCATTTTGAATTCACTTTTTGTATTGTGGGACATAAGGTTCCAATTCATTTCATTGTCTGTTTTCCTGCCAATTGAGTGGAATTAGTGTAGTCACCTCAAAGTCATTACAATGCAAAGTTCTACCAATGTGTCCTTGATGTGTTCTTTATAATATCTATGTCCATTTCCTCAGTGTGTCCTGAGAACTTATTTGGGGGGTTTTCCATCACTCCATAAGTTTGAAAATCCACTTATGGCTTTTAATACTGTTTTTATTACTATGTTGTAGCTTAAAATAAGGAAACACAATGTCCAAAAATTTGTAATACTGTCCAAATGCTTCAAATATCTGGGAAATCAATTTACCAAAGGCACGGATCTGGTATGTTGAAAACTGTAAGTCACTGTTCAAAGAAATAGAAGAGAACTCAAGGAAATAAAAACTCTTTAAAACTGACTTTTCAAAGTCACTGTTTCCAAATGACTCTATTATTAAGAATTCCCATAAACAGATTATGGATGTCGTTTCCTTGGGTGCTCTCCCCGTGCTATGAGAATTTACCAGTACCTGTATTTCATAATTTTCCTTTTCTTTTGAGCCAACCTGGCTTTTCTCAGGACTTCCTTCTGGCTGTGTGTTCAAATATCACATAGAGCATTGTTTGGGGAACTGCATTAGGTGCTGGGGATTGACCTGCATTAGCCACTTGCAAGGTAAGTATATTACCTGCCGAGGAATCTCACTGGCCCCTTGATTTCTTTTTAAAATTTTTTCATAAACATACTAATTATTAAAGCATTAACTTTTAAAAAGTATTATTATTTAATAAAAATATCATGATAAAAATCAATTGGCATTCTACACCGACTTATTTCTACACTATATATTCTTTTTCTTTGATTTGAGTATCTTCTTTACCAATATTGTGATTATTACGATCAAGTCCTAAGGTATTGTAAGCAACATAACTGCTAAAGTATTGTATTCTTCAATTTTTTTCTCAAAACTGTTTTTGTATTTTAATTCACAGAGTTATTAAATAAATAACAAAAAGTATATTTCCATACCCCCCCAGTGGGGGGAAAAAACTTGACTGAGGGGCCCTTCTGGGCCAGTGGTGTGATGCTAGGACCCCATGAACTTAGATTTTCTTAACCACTCAAATGTTGCATGGGGGAGATCCAGCTCTACACTTAGTGATGCTATGGGTCCGAGGTGGTGGCAAATCCAGATCTGCTACAAAAAAGAATATGCCTCAACTCTGTACTATCTCTCCAGCCCTGAAAATTATACACATTGTTAAACAACATGTTGACCACTGACATTAAAATATATTATGCATTAAAGCAGAATCCATTCAGTTTTCACAAAAGTGTCATACCTCTTATAGTTAAAAATTTTCCTCAAAATATTTGTCTAAAACCTAAACTGCCATTGCCTGTGAATATGAATTTATTTTGAAATAGTGTTTCCACCGGGATAAATGATTGCAAAGGACATTAGTGGGGAGATGATTAATCAGATATGCTCAGAGGAAACTTCTCGATGACACAATCTTGACTTCTAACTTTCAATAATTGGAAATAGTTACTTTTGTATTAGTATATAGGTAGTGAGAAGGATTATGGCACCCTAGACAACAGAACTATAAAGTAGTTGGCAGCTGTACTATAGAACATATCCTGTTTACTAGTACCTTAAAAATGCCTTTTGAATATGTGTCTAAGAATAACTTTTCACGGTATAATCACCATTCACGTTTCAGTAATATTGCTTCTAGAAATAGACAATATAGTTAAGTCTAGTCCATGCTTACAATAACATAAAATATATTTTGTTTCCAGGTTTATAAGTCCATAGAATTTTAAAAATAAAGTATTTTATAAGTGATTTCATTTTCTCAAAATTGTGACTGTTTTCATATTTTTTTGTATTTATTTCTTTTAATGAATCACCGAGAGATAGTTACAATCTTCCATGTTTGGGTTACAATCCCATAGTGATCAAACTCCCAAACCACAGAACATTCCCCACAAACAATATCCCAGGCATACCCCTCCTTTCCCATCCACCCCCTGCATCCATGGAAGACAATATTACCATACTCTCTCTTTACTTTTGAACATGATGATTTTCAATACAGATACTGAGAGGTTATCATGTTTGGTCCATTATCTACTATCAGCACACAACTCCTCTCCTGATCGATTCCTCCAGCCATGATTTTCTTGGTGATCCCTTCTCTATTCCAGCTGCTTTCTCCCCTCCGCTCAGGAGGCAGCCTTCCAGCTTTGGAGCAAATGTCCTGGCCCATGAATCTATTGTCCTAAGGTATGAGCTACATGTTATTATATTTTGTATTCTACAAATGACTGCAGTCCTTCTGTGTCTGTCCCTCTCTTTCTCATTTCACTTAGCATGATATTCTCCATGTCTATCCATTTATGAACAAATTTCATGACTCCATCTCTCCTAACAGCTGCATAGTATTCCATTGTGTACATGTACCAAATATTCTTTTACCAGTCATCTGTTCTAGGACACTTTGGTTGGTTCCAAATTTTGGCTATTGTGAACAGTGCTGCAATGAACATAAATAGAGGTACAGATGTCATTTCTAATGTACTTTTTTGAATCCACTGGATATAATCCCAGAAGTGATATTGTGGGGTCAAATAGAAGCGCAATTTCTAGTTTTTGAAGGATTGTCCATAGTGTTTTCCAGAAAGTCTGGACTAGTGAGTATTCCACCAACAGTGAAAGAGCATCCCTTTTCCCCCACATCCATGCCAACACTGGTTGCTTTTGTTCTTTTTCAATGTGTGTCAGTCTCTGTCTTGTTAGATGATATCTCGTTGGATCGCTGATGACTAGCGATGCGGAGCATTTTTTCATATGCCCTTTGGACATTTGTGTTTCTTTTCTGAAGGAAACTTCTGTTCATTTCTTCTTTCTAGTTTTGATGGGGTTGGAGGTTTTTCCCTTGCACAATTCTACTAGTGTCTTGTATATCCTTGATATTAATCTCTTTTCAGATCGGTATAGGGTAAATATTCTTTCCCATTATGTATGCTCTTTCAGTATTTTGGTCACTGTTTAGTTTGATGTAGTCCCATTTGTTTATGTTTGCTTCCACTTGCATGGTCAGTGCTGTTTCATCCTTAAAGATGCTTTTATCTACAATGTCATGGAGAATTCTGCCTACATTTTCCTCTATGTACTTTATGGATTCATATCTGATATTGAGATCTTTAATCCACTTTAATCTGACTTTTGTGTCTGCCACTTTCTCCACTCCTATTCATTAGGTTACTGGAATTCCTGCCCATAAAAATTAGGAAAGAAAAATATATTAAGGACATACAGATAGGAAAGGAAGAGGTCAAGCTATCACTATTTGCAGATGATATGATACTATACTTAGAAAACTCTAAAGACACTACCAAAAAGCTCCTAGAAACAATAGCTCTATATAGTAAAGTGTCAGGCTACATAATCAACATCCAAAAATACATGGCCTTTTTATATACAAATAACAAAAGAGAATAAAGAGACATTAAAAAATAATCCTGTCCAAAATAGTATCTCAGAAAATCAAGTATGTCAGAATCAGGTTAACCACAGAGGTAAAGGAGCTATACAATGAAAATTATAAAACACTACTTAAGAAATAAACAGGATCCTAGGAAATGGAGACACATCCTCTGTTCATGGAGAGGGAGGATTAACATTATCAAAATGGCAATACTACCCAAAGCACTATACAAATTCAATGCAGTCCCTATAAGGATACCCATGAAATTTTTCAAAGAAATAGAGAAAACACTCCTGAAATTTATATGGAACAATAAACCCCCAAGAATAGCTAAAGCAATCCTTGGGAAAAAGAAGATGAGCAGCATCACCCTCCCCAACTTCAATCTGTACTATAATTAGGACAGCAGTAATTAAACAGCATGGTATTGGATTGGAAACAGACCTGCAGACCAATGGAACAGAGTTGAATATTCTGTCAGAGAACCCTGAATATATGACCACTTTAACTTTGACAAAGTAGCAAGAAGTATGAAGTGGAACAAAGAAAGCCTCTTCAACAAGTGGTGCTGGGAAAACTGGATAGCTACCTGCAAAAAATTGTGATTGTTTATATATACATGTACATATCTTTTAAATAAAATGAACAGCATACAAAGATGACTAGCCTATAATTCATGGAGAATTAAGCATATAAATAACAGTGTTAATTATTATTGATGAGCATCAGAGATATGATACAGAAGGCAAGGCACTTTTGGACAGCTATAGCAAAGATAACCCTGATTCAGATCCCAGACACCGCATGTGGTTCCCTGAGCACTGCCAGAGACCACTCCAGAGCTGAGTCAGAATTAGACCCAATGAGCTGCCAGGTAGAGACCCCAAACAAAAAAATCATCTGGTTAAACAAATATTGGTACATTTATTTAGCATGCAATTTTCACTTGCTTTTCAAAGGTATAGAAGCTTCTTGTATACAGAAAAGAACAATGCACAAGATATATATTTTTATAAATAAAAAAATATAAAGGCTGGATTATGGTTAATAGTTAAGTGATGTTTAGTTTAGCAGAACTCATAGAGAGTGTGTATGTTCCTAGATTAGCTCTGGGTATTATCTGTGAAACTACATGTTTGCCACTGAGTGGAACTAAATAAATTGAAGAAACTGGTAAAGAAAATCTGTTCATCATTTAGCACTCTTTATCTTTTTATATTTTGAGCCACAGGAATACATTATTACATTTTTGTCTAGATATAAATTAACATAATTTGGCTAAATCGTTTGGAAATTTTTTGAAGTGCTTACACAAAGTAAATTTCTTTCATACCATGTTATTTATGAGTCCTTGTAGTCTGAAAAAATAAACCCACTCAGAGTTCTACAAATCATCGTATATAAAACTTATTGCTCTATATTTCTGTAGAAATATTTGTAAGAACTTAAATCATTATAACTCATACAGAGTTCATTAAATAGATTTCCAAATTTTCCTGCAGGTATTAAAGGACATGATTAAAAAATTATCAGGGGAAGAACAATTCTTCTCACAAATATAACAAATCTGTATATTACAAGTAATAGTTGACATATATGAAGACTTAATGTATCCATATTGTGCTTCTTTTATCGATTAAAGTGGTTGGAAATTCCTGCATCAAAGAAGATCACTGTCACTGTCACTCCCGTTGTTTATAGATTTGCTCGAGCACGCACAGTTACTGTCTCCATCATGAAACTGTGTTGTTACTGTGTTTGGCATATCGAATGCGTCATGAGGAGCTTTTCAATTTGCCATGCGAGTGAGATACTAATTTCTAAAGCATAAATTAACTATCACATATTTAAAATATGAGTTTAGGTGAGGCGGGCTGGGAGACTGTCGTGGCTGCCTGGGAACTTGTCGTGGCTGCCTGGGAGTCTGTCGCGAGGCTGGAGGCCGTGAGCCCGTGGCTGGGCGGCGGTTAGGCTGCCGGTCAGGCTGCGGTCAGGCTGCGGTCAGGCGGTGAGGCGGGATGCCTCGCTTAGGCGGAGCTGGTCATGGGCCCCACAGGCAGCGGGAAGGTGACGGTTCGGAAGGAGATGTGAAAATGCAAGTTGCGCTCATTGTATGACTGAAAATTTAGCACGGAAGTTTAGCACCTACCGTGCCACCATGGTCCACCACGGTGAAGCCCTCGGCCGCTCTGTCCAGGTGGTGACCTTAGATCCCGCGGGGAGCATTTCAACTATTAGGTGGATGATGTGATGCAGGACGGCTTCCTGCGCTTCGGTCCCAATGGAGGACTGGTGTCTTGCACGGAGTATTTCGCCAATAATTTTGACTGGCGGGAGAACTGCCTTGGCCATGTCGAGGATGACTACATCCTTTTTGACTGTCCAGGTCAGAGTGAGTTGTACACACACCTGCCCGTGATGAAACAGCTGGTTCAGGAGCTGGAACAGTGGGAGTTCCGAGTCTGTGGAGTGTTTCTTGTTGTTTCTCAATTCATGCTGGAGTCGTTCAAGGTTACTTCTGGCATCTTGGCACCCTTGATTGCTATGGTATCTCTAGAAATCCCTCATGACAAACACGGACCTGCTGAGTCAAAGAGCTAGAAAGGAAATTGAGGAGTTTCTAGATCCAGACATGTATTCTTTATTAGATGACTCTACAAGTAATTTCAGAAAAAAAAATTAAACAAATGACTAACGCCATATGTGGGCTGATTGATGACTACAGCATGGTTCGATTTTTGCCTTACGAGCAGTAGGATGAAGAAAGCATGAACATTGTATTACAGCATATTGATTTTTGCCTTTCAGTACAGAGAAGACTTGGAATTCAAAGAACACAAGGAACAGGAAAATGAATCATCTTCTATGTTTGATGAGTACTTTCAAGAATGCCAGAACAAATGAAGAATATGTTAAAAATGCCCTGGATTTGGGGCTGGAGTGATAGCACAGTGGGTGGGGCGTTTGCCTTGCATGCAACAGATCTGGGTTCGTTCCCAGCATCCCATATAGTCCCCAGAGATCCGCCGGGAGTAATTCCTGAGTGAAGAGCGAGGAGTAATAACACCCGTGCTCTCCGGGTGTGACCCAAAAAGCAAATAAAGAAAAAAGAAAAGAAATGTAACTGGATTCTTTTGAAGAGTAGCAATCAAAATTTATTTAAATGAAAATATAACAGATAAAGTAACAACAAATAATAAAAATCATATAATATACCGAGGCAAGATACTCATTGGTGGGTGGGTCTCCGGACAGAGACACTGATGAGAGAGCCTCTGCATCCAGTTGTAACCATTCTAGGTCCTCTGGGAACTTGTCCAATGTTGCCACAGAGGGTTGCCTTGCAGCTGGTACTGGAGAAGTCAGTGATGACTCTGTCCATCGAGACGGAGCCAAGTATGCTTTCAGAGCTGGAGCTAAAGAATCAATAAGAGAAAAGGTCACCCGGATGGCTACTTTCATGGATTCTCCAAAGCTGACCCCAACAGGGAACCCAGCAGGAAAGGGAGACCATGGGCCCTCATCATGGTGGTTTCCTGTGGAGGCCTTCACAGAATGGGCTCTCTGGCTAGTGACTCTCGCTTCCAACACCAGCCCCTAGGAGACCTCTAGGTGGACTATTTCCCATTCCCCTTTTACTTGTGCATATACAAACCCCCCTTGGTTCTTACCCTTTTTCTTCTGGTGCTCTGAATCTCGTTTTCTGCCATATGTCTCAGGCCATGGCATTGAAGGTGCTGCCCTTTGGGGAGTTGACACTCCTTGGCCAATCTCAACTTTCTGCTTAGATGATATCTCGCTCTGGTTGGTGCTGGCTGATTCTAGACTTTCTTCAGAGGAACTGGACCCAGAGGATATGTAGAAGATCTTCTTTCTCTCCTGTGGGCTGCTGTGTGGAGGGAGCGTCTCTCTCTCCTGTGGGCTGGTCTGCGGAGGGAGCATCTCTCTCTCCTGTGGGCTGCTCTGCTGAGGGAGAACCACAAAGTCTCAGCTACAGAAGCACTGCTTCCCCCTCCCTTCTGAGTTCCTCCCTGCTGGTAGACCTGCGTCTACACAGACCTCCCCTAGGAATGAGAATGAAACAATCAAGTTTAGAAAAGTCTTGGCCAAAGAGCACCTCCTAGTACCAACTCAGTGAGCAGTGAGCTTGCCTTGGGGGCTAGATTTGATGACTCACCTGCTTAGAGCAGGCTGGCCTCAAGATGATCTCACAACCCCCCCTACACACACACAAACAGCCACACGTACATACACAAATACACATACATACACACCATCTCAAGTACACACTCAAATTTTCTCTCTCCGATAAATATGTTCACACACAGGTGTGCATTCTCTTCCACACACACAACTTCTGCGCCATCACACTAAGGGAGTTGATGAAGACTGATAACGCGTATCAGTACTGCGCCGCCTGGGCCAGTTGCTGCTGACCTGAATTACCGGCTGCCTTCGTGAAGAATTCCGGGGAGTTCTCCAATGAGTCCTCACCCAGTTTCTGAATCTTTTCAGTGTCCTACACTTTGGGGCTTTACAACCACAATTTCTTGGTAAACAGCAAAACATGTTTGCTTCCTATGCGTTTCCGCAATGAACCAAGTAATGAGTTTGGGGGTGGGTAGGGAGGCTACAGAATGTCTGGTTGCATCACAAAGAGAGGTTGGTGATGTCATCGAGCTCATCACAGCAAGGACAGGTCAGCTTTGGCCCTGGCAGCAGGGCTTGCTCTCTTCACAGCCCCCTCTGGGTTGCTACTGCTCTCCCTCTTCCCACAAGTTCTGTTCACATAGTGAACTCAAGGCCCTGGGGATAGCAAGGAGCAGAAACTTGATAGAATGTGCTGCTAAAAAGTTATTTTCCTGTTTTTTAAGTGCAGCCTTGAACGTGGAAGACTGAGGTTTGATTTCAGACTTCCCACTGTGTTCCCCTGAACACCTCATGGAGGGGCCCCTAGGCATAGAGCCATGAAGAAGTCTGAAAACGGCCAATGTGTCCTACAAAGCAAACCAAAACAAAACAATTAATAAATCACTCAAATTATTGATAGTGACTGAAAAAAAAGTTACTAAAATTGCAACACGGTGAATAAGAATAAATTTAATCAGAATATAACAGGAGGAAAATATAACTGCTCATATTATGAATGCATTTTTCCTTTCGTGCTAACACTATCAGAAAAAATACTGATCATTCTGTCATGCTAAAATGGGAAGAAGAATCACGTACAACTAAAAGTAAATCATTCTGTTGAACCCACTAAAAGGTTGTTCGTCTGTGTGAGCAACTGTTCTTCCAAATTTCTTTTAGGCCTCTGTCTCTTCCTACAGATGAATCTGCACCACTGTCTGTCCAAGTGCTACAGAGAAAATCTGCCAAATAATATTGGAGAAATATCTATAGAGTTTATCTCACTTAAAACATACAAACTTCTCATAAGACTTTTAATATGTGTTCATAAATAAATGTACCTGCTCCTCCTTCTCATCAATCTTAAGAGACTAGGTCCGATGTCTTGGCATGACTTCTTACTCTTATCCCAAGTTTTCTCCAGTTGAAATGTACCAACAGTTTTTTCCACAGCTAAACCGTTCTCCAAGACACAAGTTACATAGATTTTGTTTCTCTTGAAAACAAACCAACCATGAACCGTATATGACTGTACAATAAATATGCTTCACTATTTACTTTTGATGGAATAAATAGAGAAATATTGTTATCATTGTTTCTCTAAAATATGTATTTTAGCGAGAGCAGTACTGACAGTTTTTTACAGGAAGGCTAGATTTGACACAGAGACTACCTCTGACAGACTAAGTTCATTGCTAAGTTTTCAGTGAGGAAACTTAAATTCTCAAGTATACATAAACTTCAGAGACATGAAAATGAATTTCGATAGACAGAACTGCTTAATGGCCAAGATCCCAGAGACTCAGAAACAAATCTCGAAACTCAGTGGCTTTTGGCAGAAATGCGTCGGGTACCTGAAGTAGGTTACTGGTGCTGGGCCAACCCAGGTGGGAATAGGTTTCATGATTTGGCCTGTTCCCCCTAGCGGCCCAGTGGCCGCCATCCTCCTGAGGCCACTGGACAGAATGGTTTGGATCCACAGTGATGAGACATTTTGGGCCTCACAGGATGGAGGTGGAGCCGGTCCTGTCCTCTCCACCCCAACGAGACCCCAACTCATCGCTCACGAACGAACTTTCTTGCGCCTGATCAAGCTGCTTAATGGCCATAATCCCAGAGACGCAGGAGCAAACCTTTGAACTTCTGCTTTTGGCAGAAATTTCTCCAGATTTAAGTTTTAAAATTTTGGAATTTCAAAATCGCGTGGCCAATTCTGCAGCCATGCAACATCATATATTATTCATAACCAGCAATAGAAAACAAGTTGTCTTCTGTTGCCTTTTCAGTAGATCTGAGTGTTGGGGTAAAATCTCAAATAATAATGGTGGGTCTGGTGTCAACATATTGAATGTGATCAAAGTAGAGAGAGAGGAATGAGGAAATAATCTGCCCCACAGGTAAGGGGAGGGTGTGGGTTGGGGTTATACTGGGGTTGTTTGGGGTTGAGAATGAGCACTGGTGAAGGGACGTTTGTTCCATTGTATGACCAAGACTTAGACCCGAAAGCTTTGTAACTGCTTTCACGGTGATTCAATAAATAAAATTATAAAAAATTTGAAAAACAGTAAGGTGGAGTTCATGCACAATTCAAACAACTAACCAGTGGTTGAATAAATAGCAGTACTCCTACATTAACAAAAAGTTAAACAGTTCTACAATTGGAGAATTCCATGCACAATAATAAAACACTCAAATAATAAAATCTACTTTGGGTTTCTTGCTTTAGAAATGTGCAGTAACCACTTGCCTATTCTAAGGTAATGAAAATGTGTTTTATGAGACTATAAGAGCAATATAAAAGGTTCTTTCAATTTCAGTACAATGGTCTTGTTATATATTGAAACGGACAGAAGGGTAATCCTTAGAAAAACGAATGAGTTATCAGTTTAAATATTCAGTCCATACCTGTAGGTGTTCGTAAGGTCGAATGATATTCAGCTTCTCGCAAGAAAGTAGCATTTCCTTCTAAGCACCAGAGTTGCAGTGTTCTCACAAAGCAGAGAACAGAGATTTGTGGTGTTAGGCATCATAAATGATAGTGTACCTGGCACCTGGCATGTATAATGGTGCCAGGAATGAAACTCAGAGACTTCTGCCTGCAAGGTAGCCTGACAACTGAGTTACAGTGCTGGGGCCTAACTGATCATTTTAGAAATTAAAAAAAAATACAGTGCAAAAATCTTTCATGGAATAAAATTGGAAATATAAAACTATACATTTATACAAGCTGGAGCACTAGCATAGCTGGTAGGGCATTTGCCTTGTACGTGGCTGGCCCAGTTTTGATTACTCGCCTCTCTGGGAGAGCCTGACAAGCTTCCAAATGTATCCCGCTCGCATGGCAAAGCCTGGCAATCTACATGTGAGATAGTCGATATGCCGAAAACAGTAACAACATGTCTCACAATGGAGACATTACTGGTGCCCTCTCGAGCAAATGGATGAACAAAGGGAGGACGGTGACAGTGACAGTAGTTATACGGCCTCAAATACTATAGACATAATATATATTTCAATGACAAGTATACAGACACAAATACTTTCAAGTATAGATAGAAAATTAAGGGAGGCTAGAATCTCAAAACTTCCTCCAAAAGAGTAGGAAATTTTATGTTTCTTCAAGTTGGTTTTAAATATTATCAGTAATGAGTGAAAAATAAGTGACATATACAGAATTAAAATGACCTACTCAAAAAAAGAAGCTGAAACAGGAAAGTGAGTAATTTATCCTTCCAATCACTCTTGAATTCTGATATTATTTTCTATTTCTTGGTAAATAACTTTTCAAAGAATTCTATTATAAGAGTGCATATGACAGCATAGCTAATATGTTTTTAAAAGTCTATTATTAAAAATAATTATCTTATGAATTGAGCTTGGTAAGAAAAAAACCCATTACCTTGACCTCATTTATTTATAAAATATCTTAAAATGTCAATTCTGTTCATGAATTTTTTAACCTCTAAGCTTTATGAAAGTGGAAATACTGTGATCACCGTATCTGTTTCAATCTGAGGAGCAAATGGAGCAGCTAGTCTACTCAGAAGTAAAAATTTTTCCATCAAATACTAATCCCCTAAGCAAAAAAGCAAGTTTAATGTAGAAAACATACTTGGTTTTCCCCCAATGGTTAAGCCATTAAGTATGTGATTAAATTAACTCTAAGTGAAAGTCACCGTGCTAAGGAACTGAGTCAACTTTACTAAACTAGTTAAGTATGGGTAATGATGAATGATTTGTATTGAGGTCTTGTCCCTTAGTTAAAGGCTTTTCTTTGAAAATGGATTTAAACTTCTCCATACAGTTTCTCTTTAGAGCCCAAAACATTAGTGCCTGTTAGAGGGACTATATTTAGCAACAGTTTCTGGGTAGTGGTGATGGTGGTCTGTTTTAATGTGCAATGTTTGTATATCATGCAAGTGGAGAAGGCACTGTTTTTTTTAACCAATTCATCTGCTCTGTTAGAAAACCGCACATTTCACAGTAACACAAGATACAATTGGGTGAAATATGAAATCAAATATGAATTGACATCTCACCCCTTCACATACAGCTAAAAGAGATTGAGGGTGTTGGGACGCAGAAGAGGAAACACACACAAAAAAAAACCCAGAATCATCTCTGCTCCAGTTCCCTCATCTATTCCATCTGGCCAGTGGACATCTCTTTGGACCAGCCTCCATTGTTTACTGAAATCCTACCACATCAACACAGGTATTATCAGTTATATAGAGCCATCACTCTGCATATTTCATTGTTATCTGTGCCAATTACTGTGTGCACGGAGCACCAATACCAGAATATAAAATGAAAACTCTGTAAGTCATTTGGGTTTTAAAATTGCTTTACAAAATAAATGATGAGAAAGTTCTGAGCCATTCAAACACAAACACGGTTGAGTAGGATCTTTTATGTAATCCAATCCAATAATTCTATTTAATTTTGATTGAATAAAACTCTGAGAGGATATTAGAATTTCTTATGTAATTCATAATATTAATATAAACACATAATCTACAGAGGGTTTTCATGAAATATTGACCGGGCTGATCTCCAGACATTACATTACTAAGTTGTGCAGGCAGCAATTTCTCTATTGAGCAGAAAACAAATGGAAGTCAAAAGTTCTTAATGAATGAGTCAATCCCATTAGAGCAATGGCAGTGTTACAGAAGTTGACCAGCTGCCTTGAACTTGGTAGACTCAGGTTTGATTCCAGGCACCCCATTGTGTTCCCCTGGATGGGTCCCTAACCAGGTAAAAGCCCGAACAGGGCCAATGTGTCCCCCAAAGCAACCCAAGACAAAACAACTAATGAATCACTCAAATTATTGATTGTGATTAAAAAAATACTAAAATGGCAACACAGGGAATAAAAATGAATTTAACTAGAGTATAACAGGAGGAAAATATGACTGCTCATATTATGAAGGCACATTTCCTTTCGTGCTAACACTGTCAGGCAAAATACTTAACATTCTGGTGTACTAAAATGAGAAGAAGCATCACATACAACTAAAAGAAAACCATTCTGTTGAACCCACTACAAGGTTGTTGGTCTGTATGAGCAACAGTTCTTCCAAATCTCTTTTAGGCCTCTGTCTCTTCCTACAGATGAATCTGCACCAATGTCTGTCCAAGTGCTACAGAGCAAATCTGCCAAATAATATTGGAGAAATATCTATAGACTTTATCTCACTCAAAAACATCCAAACTTCTCATAAGACATTTAATGTGTTCAGAAATAAACGTACCTGCTCCTCTTTCTCATCAATCTTAAGAGAGTAGATCCGTGGTCTTAGCATGACTTCTAACTCTTATCCAAGTTTTCTCTTCAGTTGAAATGTACCGCCGCTTTTTTCCACAGCTGGACCGTTCTCCAAGACACAGCTTACATAGATTTTTTTCTCTTGAAAACAAAAAGCCATGAACAATATATGATTGTACAAAAAATATGCTTCATTATTTACTTTTGGTGGAATAGAGAAAAATTGTTATCATTCTTTCTCTAACATATGTATATTAGTGAGATCATTACTGACAGAGTTAACAGGAAAACAGAGTTGACACAGAGACTATCTCTGACAGACCAAATTCATTGCTAAGTTTTCAGTGAGAAAACTTAAATTCTCAAGTATACATAAACTTCAGAGAAATGAAACTGGATTCCCATTGACAGAAATCTATCCAAGTGAAAGAAGTAGTTAAAAAGTTATAAGGGGGCATTTCGGTCCACCCTTCACGCCCTACCGAGGCCACCAGTTGCCCCCCACTAGCGGCTCTCCAGCACGGCCATGACTCCAGAGCACAGAAACCAATTTCTTAACTATCTGACTTTCAGTATAAATACTTCCAGGGTCAATAAGTAAAATAGCAGAAATCCAAAACCAACATTTAATTCTTGAACCCAGCTGTAGAAAGCAAATCACTTCACAATGATTTTTCAGCATGTCTTATTTGGGGGAGGCGGAACTCTGAGTAATAGTGGTGAAACTTTTATTGAAACAATGAATCTAATCAAAGCAGATAGAGTGTTAACTAGAATTCATCTGCCCCACAGGGACTGGGAGGGGTGGGGGTGGGGTTTTATTGGGGTTCTTCATGGTAAAAAATAAGTATTGGTAAAGGGAAATGTGTTTGATATTTGCATGACTGAGACCTAAACCTGAAAGCTTGTAACCTTACCCACGGTGATTCAATAAATAAATAAATAAAAAATAAAAAAAATAAAAAAATAAGACCTTGAGCTCTGGAAAAAAAAAGTTAAACAGTTCTACAATTGGAGAAATT
Source organism: Sorex fumeus (assembly GCF_029834395.1). Lineage (NCBI taxonomy): Eukaryota > Metazoa > Chordata > Mammalia > Eulipotyphla > Soricidae > Sorex > Sorex fumeus. The sequence continues at coordinate 58,906,022 of NW_026606060.1, forward strand.
CATGCACAAGAATAAAACATTCAAATAATCAAAACAATTTTGGGTTTCTTGCTTTAGGGAAGTGCAGTATTCGTTTGCCTGTTCTAATGTAAGGAAAATGTGTTTTATGAGACTATAAGAACAATATTAATGGTTCTTTCAATTTCAGTCCAATGGTCTTATTATATATTGGAATGGTCAAAAGGCTAATCCTTAGAAAAATGAATAAATTTTCAGTTTAAATATTCAGTCCATACCTGTAGGAGTTGGTAAAGTTGAATGATACTCGGATTCTGGTAAGGAAGCAATATTTCTTTCTCAGCACTGGAGTTGCAGCTCTCACAAACCAGAGAACAGAGATTTGTGGTACTGGACATCATAAATTATAGTGTACCTGGCACCTGGCATGTATAGAGGTGTCAGGAATGAAACTCCGAGACTCCTGCCTGCAAGGTAAACTGACAACTGAGTTACAGTGTTGAGTCCTAACTGATCATTTTAGAAATAAAAAAAAAAAATACAGAGCAAAAATATTTCATGGAAAAAAATTGGAAATATAAAATTATACAGTTATATGGGCCAGAGCAATAGCATAGCAGGTAGAGCATTTCCTTGTATCGGCTGGCCCGGGTTTGATTCCTCCGACCCTATTGGAGAGCCCGGCAACCTACTGAGAGTATCTCGCCCACACAGCAAAGCCTGGCAAGCTACATGTGAGGTATTCAATATGCCAAAAACAGTAACAAAAAGTCTCACAATGGAGACGTTAATGGTTCCTGTTCAATCAAATCGATGAACAATGGGAGAACAGTGACAGTGACAGTAGTTATATGGCATCTAATACGATAGACATAAAGAATTTCAACATCATTTACTACAGAAACTAATACTTTCATCTGCAGACAGAAAATTAAGGGAGGCTGAAATCTCAAAACTTCCTGAAAAAGTAGCAAATTTTATGTTTTTTCAAATTTAACTTAAAATTTTTCAGTAATGAATGAAAATATGTGACATATACAGAATTAAAATGACCTACTCAAAAAAGGAAGCTGAAACAGAAAAGTGAGTAATTTATCCTTCCAATCTCTGTTGAATTCTGATATTATTTTCTATTTCATGGTAAATAACTTTCTGAAGAATTCCATTATAAGTGTGCATATGACAGCATAGCTAATATGTTTTTAAAAGTTTGTTATTAAAAATAATTATCTTATGAATTTAGCTTGGTAAAAAAATCCATTACCTTGAACCACTTATTTATAAAATATCTTAAAATGTCAATTCTGTTAACGAATTTTTTAACCTCTAAGCTTTATGAAATTGTAAATACTATGATCACTGTATCTGTTTCAATCAGAGACAGATACTAAAGAGAAAATGGAGCAGCTAATCTACTCAGAAGAAAAATTTTTCCTTCAAATGCTAAACTGACAAAGAAAACAAAACTAAATCCACTAAACCTAAAAGTAATTTTAATGTAGAAAACAGCTTGGTTTTCTCTCAATGGTTAAGCCATTTAGTATGTGATTAAATAAACTTGAGGTGAAAGTCACTGTTCTAAGGAACTGAATCAACTTTATTATATAAACTAGTCAGGTGTGGGTCATGATGAATGATTTGTGTTGAGGTCTTGTCCCTTAGTTAAAGACTTTTCTCTGAAAATGGATTTAAGCATCTCAGTACAGTTTCTCTTTAGAGCCCAAAACATTAGTGCCTGTTAGATGGACTATATTTAGCAACAGTATATGGGTAGTGGTGATGAAGGTCTTTTATAATGTGCAATGTTTGTATATCATGCAAGTGGAGAAGGCAATTTTTTTTTAAACCAATTCATCTGCTCTGTTAGAAAACCGCACATTTCACAGTAACACAAGACACAATTGGGTGAAATCTGAGACCAAATATAAATTGACATCTCATCCCTTTACATACAGCTAAAAGAGGTTGAGGGTGTTGGGTCACAGAAGCAGGAAACACAAAGAACCCCTCAAAATCATCTCTGCTCCGGTTCCCTCATCTATTCCATCTGACCAGTGGACATCTCTTTGGACCAGCCTCCATTGCCTACTGAAATCCTACCACATCAAGACAGGTATTACAGAGAGCTGTCTCTCTGCATACTTCATGTTTTCCGTGCCACTTACTATGTGCACGGAGAACCAAGAGCAGAAATTAAAAAAGAAAACTCAGTAAATTTAATCTTAGTCATTTGGGTTTGAAAATTGTATTACAAGATAAATGGCATCCTATTGGTTTTCCATTGAATATAGAATATGTACATTATTATAAAGCAAAATACATTTATTAGGAAATATTTCAGCATCTCTTGAGGTTGACTTAGAACAGTAAATAGAAAAAATGGTGATAGGAATGAGGATATTGGCTGATAATTTTCTATATATCAATGTTTGTACATTTTATATCTGCTTCTTATTTATGATACATTGCTTCTAAATTCTTTGCATGTTCAAGTTTGGTAAAGGAGCTTTAAAGGCAATCTAAATGTATTTTTTTACAATTATGTTTTATAATAAGTAGTTACCTTCTGAGAGATTACTAAATATTATGTGTAAATAATAGCACACAGAGTCCTGTGCATTTTTAATCATAAAAGAGGGTCATAACATCCAAAGGAAACAAAATATGTAAAAGTACTCTATGACTACATATTCATAAACTAGTAAGCATATGCAATTAAAATATTTATGTAATCAAATTCTACTTCTGATTAATACATGTTTTATTACAAAATACTCATTTTATTAAACTTTTATTAATGTTGTATTTCAAATATTTAGAACAATTAATATTTGTTTGGGAGACTGAGACACACCCAATGAGACTCAGGACTTACTTCTGGCTCTCCACTCAGAGTTTGCTCCTGGCAGAGCTCAGAGATTTTAACCCTGGTCATCTGTGTGCAAGAAAAGTGGTTTACTTTGCCACAGTACTATCTCTCTATCCCAACCATTAACTGTAAGAAAACTGTAGGTTATAGGAGAATATAAGCATTACAAAGAGTATAAATGTAGTAGTCATAGCACAACGAGTAGGGCATTTGCCTTGCACGCAGCCAACATGGCCTACCCAGGTTTGATTCCTCCACCCCTTTTGGAGAACCCAGCAGTCTCGCCCTCACGGCAAAGCCTGGCAAGCTACCCGTGACGTATTTGATATGCCAAACACAGTAACAACAAAGACTCATGATGGAGATGTTATTATGCCCGCTCAAGAAAATAGATGTACAAAGGGAGGACAGTGACAGGGACACAGTGACCTATGCTTTTAAATAAATATTATGAGCTTAATCCAATATACTACATAGGAATACAACCAAACCTATTTTCATTTTTAACACCAAATTAGAGGAGGCGATAACACTTTTAGAAAAGTCGATGAAGCAAATTATCAAATAAATTTCTAAAAAAATTTATACTAAGTTAAAAAAATATATCAGTATGGGCCACGGAGAAGAGATTTTAGAGAAATTCATTATGAAACACTAATCACGTTTATAGATCAAATAACTGATAAAATTTAAAATTTTACTTGCTATTTTTCTGAGTAAGATGCATTTTTTTTAAATTTCAGTATCCCTCCAATTGCCTTGGGGATGAGAATCTTTTAAGTGCAGCATAAGTCTTTTATAAATGGCAGCACAGCTGCCCTTTCAGAGTTAAAATAAAACAATATTTTGGAGAACTCCAGGAAGTATTGCAACAACTATAACCCCAGCTCCTATCTACAAGAGATGTTAATAACTGATCACTTTGACTATTTTATGCTTTCCTGTTGTTTTTGTTGTGATTACACACATTGAATTGTGGTCTCCAGGGTCACACTCTGTAGTTGCAGTACACATTTGTGGTACTGGGGCACCTGGCATGTATAGTGGTGCCAGGAATGAAACTCAGAGACTCATGCCTGCGAGGTAACTCACAGCTGAGTTACAATGCTGGGTCCTAACTGATCATTTTAGAAATAAGAAGAAAATACAAAGCAGAAATCTTTCATGCAATAAAATGGGAAAAATTAAATTAGACAGTAGTTATATGGGATCAAATACTAATTTCAACAATAGACAGAAAACTAAGGGAGGATAGAATCTGAAAACTTCCTGCAAAAGTAATAAATTTCTATGTGTTTTAAAATATTGTCCTGAAATTTTGCAGACATGAGTGAAAAATATGCGACCCATTCAGGATCAAAACGACCTGCTTGCCAAAAGAAGACACAACAGGAAAGTGAGTTCTTCATCTTCCCAATCCCTATTGAATTTTGATATTATTTTCTGCTTCTTGGAATTCCATTATAATTGTGCATATAACAGCATAGCTAATAGGATCTCAAGAGTTTGTTATTTAAAATAATTATGAATTTAACATCTTAAGAAAAGTTCAATTAACAAACCGCATTTATTTATAAAATATCCTAAAAGGTCAATTCTCTTCAGGAATTTTAATAACCTCTAAACTTTATGAGTGTGTGAAAACCAAGTTTCACTGTACTTGTAAAAATTAGAGTAAAAATTCTACCTTCAAAGATAATCAGAGGAAAAAAATCAAAATAAGCTAAACAAAACCCTATCATTTATATAGAAGACATAGCTTGGTTGTCCCTCAATGGTTAAGCCACAAAGTACACAGTTTAAGTGACTTAAGTAACTTGAGACAAGTCACTGGGCTAAGCAAGTGAATTAATTTGCCTAGTTTATTGAGGTTGCTTCATCAACTGCCCTTTAATTTTTTTAAGTGTTATAAATCAAATTTCTGTGCTTATACTATTCAGGAGAATTAATGTAACCTGGATATTGCCCATATCTACTCTTAATTAAGCAGGTAGGAAATAATTTCTTTCCGTTTGTTTAGAAATCATTCAGACTCTCCTGGTGTCCTTATCAACTCAATCTATGATGTTTTAACAAGGACTATTTGATTTATGATTATTGCTAGATGTTTCTGATCATAATTATTTTGTGATAACTTTGGTGTTCAGTATTGAAAAACACTAGTTTTTCACAGTAGTGAATAACTCTAGCTATAGCTGTGTTGAAAAACACAGCTATAAAATATGCAAAATCTCTGCAGCGTTTGCTGTATGCAAATTATAAGAGTTAAAAAATATCTTCTGTTTCTGGGGCAAAAAAAAAAGTGGTTTATACAGGTATGGTTTACTGAGATATTTAAAAGAAAGTTCAACTTTAAAAGAAAGTTCAAGCATTTAATTTTTTTTCTTAAATTACTGAGATAGTCCGGGGAATATTTTGGTAAAGATAGAGCAGCGGGTTCTTTAACAGATGCAGGGTTGCAGAAGAGGAAACAACATAGATATCAGTTCACTTTCATTTTAAATTGGTTATTGTCCCCTCCCAATTATGATGACAAATTTCAGGTTATTTAATAGTCAGGGTTTTGATTTATAGTAATGATTTCCGAAAAATCTTTGTGGGGTTTATAATATTTTACTCCTGTCTCTGGGCTGGAGCGATGGCACAGTGGTGGGGCGTTTGCCTTGCACGCAGCCAACATGGCCCACCTGCGTTCGATTCCTCCGCCCCTCTCGGAGAGCCAGGCAAGCTACTGAGAGTATCTCGCCCGCACGGCAGAGCCGCAAGCCACCTGTGATGTATTCGATATGCCAAACACAGTAACAACAAAGTCTCCAATGGAGACGTTACTGGGCACGCTCGAGCAAACCAATGAACAATGGGAGGATCGTGACCATGACTCCTGTCTCTGTACTGAGGGATCACTCCTGGTGGGCTGAGTGGACAATACAAGAAGCCAGTGATTGAACGTGGGTGGACCACATGCAGGGCAAGCTCCCTATCCACTACATAACCACTCGGTCTCTAAATCTTGCTCTTTAATGAGTCCCTTATTCCTTACATTCATCAATTTCTTTTTCTCAGTAGCAGGGTCTTCAATTCCTGTTGCCTGGTGTCTCATTGTAATGGTTCTTGGAGTAACTTGTTCTTGTCTTATTTTAATAAGAGCATTCATGGGTAAGTCAAACTAGACTTCCGGACTCAGAAGCAAATTCATCTTTGTGGTTATTTTTACTGTGGACATTTTTATCATTGACTTTACATAGAAGACTAGTAAGAACATTCCATTGATAAACTTTATAATTGAACTGTTAAGAAAGTGTTTATCATGCTAAGAATAAAATATTGTTCTAAAGAATAGTTACATTGGATAAATAAGAAGAAATGCAAATATTCTGGAATGAAAAAAGACCAGAACAGGATTGCATACTTGGTAAATTGTGGTTGTAAAGGAAAGAATAAGTGAATTTTGCTTTTTGTGGGGAGGGTTTCCAAGAGTGTAGAGAAACCTCCTGCTGATTGTCAGCCAATTGCCCTGTGCTTCCCCATAAATGCCTGAGGCTGGGGTGATGCCAACAATCACCAGGGTCAACTGGGCAATTCTTAGAGGACTTTAGTTCTGCAGCAGGCAATGGTCAAGGGACTAAGTGATGCTGGAAATTAATTCAGGGTCAGTCGTATGCAAGGCACGCACCCAACGCCCTATACTGACTCCCTAGTTCATAAATGATTACTGAAATATGAGTTTTAGGATCCCTTTCTGATGATAGAAATCAAAATAAATAGGAGAATTGTATGAACAGTATATTGTGTGAAACATAGTGTTTTATAAGATCTGTTGAGTTTATTGTTTTTGTTTTTGGGTCACACCGAGCGATGGACAGGGGTTACTCCTGGTTCTGCACTCAGGAGTCACACCTGGCAGTGCTTGGGGGACCATATGGGATGCTGGGAATTGAACCCGGGTCGGCCGCATGAAAGAAAAACGCCCTACTCACTGTGCTATCAAGATCTGTTGAGTTTAAGGTAACTATTGACAACCACATGTGTAGCCCGAAATATCACAGCTCTAGGATTGCAGCTAGAAAGCAATCCAAGAAGAAACTATACCTCTGAATTATGACCTATTAATTTAATTTTGTGCAATTCATTCTGTACCAGCAATGAATTGAATTTTTTAAAATTCAGATGCTTTACCTTTACTGGTGAATAGCTTCAAAATCAGAAATCCCATACTAAGGGCTGAAGCAATAGTATAGCAGATAAGACACTTGTCTTGCATGAAGCAGATCTTCAGTACCAATCTCCAGTTTCCCAATCTCAACAGGAGTGATCCCTGAGCACAGAGACAAGAGTAAGCTCTGAGCACTGCCAAAAGGAAAAGGAAAGGAAACTCCGTTTGATAATCCTCAAGCAGCAAAGATTCCTGAGATGGAAAGCCAACTTTGTAATGACAAAAGCATTGCAATTACTTGCAAAATATTGAACATAGTGTTCAAGTTTATTGACATGAAGCTGTAAGGCTGAGAATTCAGAGCTTAGATTGATATTGAAAACATTACTATCTCTATAGAGTTACCAAAATTCTGTGAATTTTCTTCTCGCTTACAATCCTACAACCTAAATTTTCTGTAGACTACCTCCTCTGAACGTAATGATTAATTAGAGTAACCTTGATATGGTATGTGATCTGCATTTCCCTGGTTTATAGTATTAAATGCAACCCTACAACTGAAATTTTCTGTAGACTCCTTTCGTTGAATGTACTGATTAACTAGAATATTCTTGATATGGTATGTTATCTGCATTTCCGTAGTTTATTATTAAACTCAACAATGTGTACTTTTACTGTTTATCTTCTTCACTTCCTCACATACACAGAATTCTGTCTACATCCTTATGTAATTGACAAAAGCTAATTTAAGATCAATACTAAAACATGAAGTCTTTCTGATTCTAATTCAGAACCTACATTTAGCAATCAATTTGCTTGTCTTATAAGAATTCTTTTATTTGTTTGGGGGGCTCTAAGCAGCAGAGTATAGGCTTACTCCTAGCTCTGTGTTCAGGGATCGCTCTGGTCGAGTTTGGAAGATAGTATGTGTTAACACGGATGGAAGCCAAGTGAGCTATATGTAAGTCTAAATCGAACTCATGGCCCCAGGAGCAACACTTATATTATTATCTTATCTATGTTGCATCTTCATTACCTAGCACTGTAACTGCATGCTCACCATATTACAGTCTGTATGATCAGAAAGTGGTCAAGCTTGTCATTTCTTGTTGTTGTGTTATCAAGTTCTAGTAAACTACCATACTTTTAATGTGTTTTTAGAAATGAGATATTGTGGAAATTGTATGTGAAGAAAGAGATGCTTAGAACACAGTGTCAAAAATGATCCTTATTTCTCAAGATTAACTGATATGTTAATAGCACAGCATGTAGGGCGTTTGCCTTGCTCACAGCAGACCCGGGTTCAATTCCTCTGCCCCTCTTAGAGAGTTCAGCAAGCTATGAAGATTGTCTCACACAAACAGGAAAGCCTAGCAAGCTCCCTGTGTTGTACTCAATATGCCAAAAACAGTAACAACAAGTCTCACAATGGAGTTGTTACTGATGCCCATTTGAGCATACCGATAAGCAAGGAGAGAACAGTGCTACAGTGCTACAAATTTATATTAATATTAAAATTTTGGGGAGCAGAAGATAGGTAGGCCGGTTACCTTATAAGCAGCTGACCTTGGCATTTCATATGGTCCCCCAGCCAAAGTAATTCCTGAGTTAATTCCTTGGTTAAGCAGAATTAGAAGTAACCCCTGAGCATCAATAGGTGTTGCCTAACACAAACAAACATGCAAAACGTTAGAACTGTGTCTGTAATTCAGTTCTGTGTTATGTTTTCCTCAAGCTAATGATGTAGAGTAAAGTTTTACAGGTACGCTCAACAGGACAATCACAGGAGCCAATTGTGAGAAACCAAACCAGAGAAAATTGTACATGTAGAAAGGAGGAATCTAAAGAGGAAAAGAAACCATCCAACACAGGTAGGTAAATAAGGATTCAAACTTGATTCTGGTGACGCTCTGCTCTAGTTCCCTCGAATTTCTTCTAATAAAAGCTTTAATGGAAAACGTTCATTCTTTTTAATTTAAAAAAAAAAAGTCGGTCATTCCCAGAGGTTAGAATGTTCTCTGTACAAGGTATTATAATCCTTTGTTCCATAATTTCTCAAAATAATACTTTATTCAAAATTATCTCTACCTCTTTCTCATCATATTCTCATTATGATGCCATCAGACAGAGGTCTTTAGAGAAGACACCAAGTCAAGACCTGCTCTGTGCCTCTTGATTCCACTCCATCTAAAAAACACAAAGGACATGCTTCCCATTCTGGAGTCCTTTCAGCAGAAGTTGTGAGGAAAACACCAATCTTGTCAGATGTGTCTGTGGATATTTTCAGTAATACCTTTCAGAGGTTTTCTATCATAGGGCTAGAGTAATGTGCTACTCTTCCATGTCCCAGGCTGTTTGCAGAAAGCAACAAGAAGTCCATCTGTCTCATGAATTATCTTTTTCTACAAGGACTAGTGAGCAGTTTTTGTTATCTCAGCCCAGAAAACTTCTCTCTAGATAAACAATTAGTAACCCCCAGAAATGTCTTTGTTTTCAAGGAAGTGAAGGCAAAGACATGTGTAAAATCAAATGGTCATGCTGCGAAGACAAATGCTATTATATTTCTCAAGACTTGAAGAACTTTGAGGAGAGTAGGAAAGCCTGCAAGAAACTTAGTTCTACACTTGTGAAGTTTGAAGATGAAAGAGAAATGGTGATGTGGCTTCTCTGTTCTCCATCTCACACCATACTTATTTAGCCAAGAGTGATTGCTATTGAGTGTTTACTAAAACTTGAGTTTTTAAACTCACTGAAATTTGCACATGCTCTTGTTAAAGTCAGTAAGATACGTAGAAATAAAAATAGATTTTCATAAAAATAAACTCATCCGTCCACAATTAGAATTAACGTAGTTTAATAAATATGTGTCCAAATATCAAATAATGATGGAAAATTGTTCTTAAGATATATCATTTTTAACAAGGAAAATTGTGTATTTTATGCTAAAAATCTACATTAATTTACCACCAGCCTCACTAAGAAAATCACTGTAAAACTAAGATAAGCAAGAATGCAGAACACTGCCACTGGTGTTGAAGTAAAGGTAATTCAACATAAGCCTAGAAAATTTCATTCCGAGTCATGCTAGCTTTTCACGTGTTCTACATTTAGTGTAAATTTCACAATACTCATCATAATTTCTCATTTGTACATCAAAGAAATGTTGAGAATAATCTTCCAATAACCTGACAAAAAGGAATCACCATGGACTATATTCAGTTATCTATAATTACCTAAATCTTTATATTCTGTAATTCAGAAATGAAATAAATGAACTTAGAAATAATTAAGAAAATACTTAAGAAAATATAAATGCATAAAGAAGATATTTGTAAAGATGGAAATAACTCTAAACTCCAATTGCAGTTGTTGCACTTAAAGAATTTCTTAAACGATTAAACTTAAACGATTTCTCATTCTGCTAATAAACAAGATAAAGAATTAATATAAATGTATTATGCATATGGAAAGTAGTCAGAGTGTTCAGTAGTCATTAAACACAAATATTCACATTTTAATGATAAAGTTCTTTCTATGTTTCTTTAAAAAAGAACTAAGGTATTTGTGTAGCTAGTGACCAGATTATCAAGAATATACATATGCAACTAAACTCAGATAAGAAAAGGAGTGAGATTTGTGGAATTTTGTGTTTTTCACGTGAAAGTCGGTCCCTTGCTTTAATGGTTGTAACTTTTTCATTTTATGAATATACATAATTTCAGAAGAATATTATAAAGATGTTGTGTTAATATTTTCTTGATTTATAGAGGTCATAACGCATCTGGTGGCACAAGATATATAGCATCCATGAATATTTTAGTGTCCAAGTATGAATTTCAGTTTTTCACTTAATATTCTAATCTATAGGGAATCTTTATTGAGAAATAATCAATCTGCAATAATAGATTAATAAATAGAATAAGGGCTGGAGCGATAGCACAGCGGGTAGGGCGTTCGCCTTACAAGCGGCCAACATGGCCGACCTGAGTTCAATTCCTCCGCCCCTCTCGGAGAGCCCGGCAAGCTACCGAGAGTATTCGATATGCAAGACACAGTAACAACAAAGTCTCCAATGGAGACGTTACTGGGCCCGCTCGAGCAAATCGACGATCAACGGGAGGGCCTTTACCTTTACCTTAAATAGAATAAAAAAATTTCCTCAAGTAGATAAAAAAATAGACTTGGTAAAATTTTAACTCAGTTTACCATTCCAGCCTAATGAGAAAAAAATAAAATTTACATAGTCATAAAGTCTCAATCTACCATCTATCCCTCAGTAGTTTATGTGACAATCACCTCATCCAGAATGCTAACTTCAAATAGGGAAGCTGGCGATATTTTCATACCAACATACTTAGGAACAACAAGTGAGGGTGTGTTCATGTGCTTTGTAACAATTCAAGTACAGGATGAATAAGACTAACTTATCAGTAATTATCCAGTCAGCTAGGTAAAAAATTCGTCTGACTGAGAATGAATTCATTGTTCCCTTATCACAGGAAATTGACCCATACCTTGTGTAAAAAGCTTATATATAATAATATTGGTAGAATTTTCATACCTCTACTACCTTGATTATAACAAATAAATCACACTTTGATCAGAACTCATTCTTCAGTACAAGTTCTGAAGATATTTTGAGACTTCTGTTCTCAGAATCAATAAAATTCACTTAAGTATAATTTTGTGTCAAATTAATGGAACTTCCTCATTCATGGAATGTCAAATGAGAGAGAAAGAGAGAGAGAGAGAGAGAGAGAGAGAGAGAGGAAAAGTGTATGTCATATAGACTAAGGGACAGTGGCAGGAGGGAAACTAGGGACACTGGTGGTGAAAAATGTACACTGTTGAAGGGATAGGTGTTGGAACATTGTATGACTGAAACCCAATCATGAACAACTTTGTTACTGCGAATCTTATGATTATTCAATACAAATATTTGTGGCTCTATATTTAGTTAGGTATCAATTTTAGAAATGCCATAAATTTATATACTGAATAGAATCAGAAAGATGTTGACTTATATACTACATTATAGTACACAATATAAGTATCAATATTAATGGTATGCTTTTAAATTTTTTATAATTAAAATTATTTTACTCATAAGCTTTGTTCTTTGATACAGAAATTTATTCAAAAGCAGCTATCTTCTTTTTCTTGGATTGGATTGTCCCGTGAAGGAATCGGCAGTTCTTGGACATGGGAAGACAACTCAAAACCGAATTCCAAAATGTAAGACTCTGAATAGGCAGTGAAAAAGGTTCTGTAATAAAAATTCTGACTGACATTTCTTAAGGATAAAGTAAAACTATCATATGTACATAGAAATGTAGATATATATCTATATATCTACATCCACATATATATATATATATGTGCATACATAAATATGTAGGCTTTTAGTAATATGTACAAAGACAAACATCCAAAGTGAGTACGTGTAAAAAATTCAATTCCATGCTAATGTTTCCTAAAGTTATCTGGAGAAAATCTTATAGGACTATGATGTAAGTTTATGAGCATGTAAGAAAGTATCAAGTTAACTTTGGTTTTATATCCCTTATTATGCTTGTTATCATGAATGTGTAATATTCACTTTTATCCTAGAATAAGAGACTGGAAGGTAAAACCAGAGGGAAATTGTGTCAATCTGTCAACAAAAAAGATGGATGTAACTAAGTGTTTCATGGAAAGGAACTACATCTGTGAGAGAAAAACGGCTTGTCTTGCTACCTAAAACATCAACAACATCATCATAAACAACTGCAGCAGCAAGACAAGACCAATATTTATTTTAAATTCCCAGATTTTGGTTCTAGAGAATCACCCTTTCTTGTTTCAGACTATGCACATGTTGAATAGGTTGTTCTAGTCTGTGAACAAGGAGAGTCTAGGTTATTGGCTCCATCACAATGAGGTGTCTGAAAACCTCCATTTCTTCTCCTCCACATAAAGGATGACAAAATTTGAACCACGTATGTTGTGAACACAGCCTGGAGGCATGAGACAGCAGGAAAGCACCTCTCATGGAATTTACGAAGTCTAGTTCTATTTCTGCTCTATTTCTGTCACTGGTAGATTTAGGAATGTTCCTGAAATAACTTTGGTGTTATAATGCACGGTAGGGTATACATGAATGTAAATAGTAATAAAGTTATTTTGCCTGAGTTGTGTATGAATTTTTGCTGGATTATTTCACATAGATAATCTAGTATGATACATTAAAAAGAATGATAATTATTATAATAAGTACTTATTATTATGATATGTGGTCACAATAGTGTTGGCGTTTATGATATTGGTGTACAAGTTAGTATATTTCCACCACTTCTAAAGCGTCCAAGACTTTCCAACCACAGCCTCTGTGTCACTTCTAGTCTGTTCCTTCCCAAAAAAGCCCCAAATCCTCCTAACTCCAGCCACATACACCTGGGAACCATATTCCTATTGTCATAGTACAAATTTGTTTTTCCTAAACATTCTCTGCTCTCTTGCTTCATTTCTTTTGTCCCAGAAGTAAAATCATCTGATATTTTTTTCTCTATTTTTCTTAACGTGATAAACCCATTTTCCATCCAAGTTGTAGCAAAAGGTAAAATGTCATCTCTGCTCTGTGTATGCACTGCAATGTTTTGTCATTTCATCTGTGCTTGAATATTTGGTTTTTCCAGATTTTATTTTTTTCCAGATCTTAACTATTAAACAGTGCTTCTGAGTCCAGAGTAATAATATAGTAATAATATAGTCTTTAGGATTAAGTTATTTTTATTGGTCTGACTAGATATCTCATTGTTTTATTTGAAATTTCTGGATAAGTGTCATTGAAGATTTTTCAGATATGTATTGCTTAGTATATTTCTTTGAGGAATTGTCTGATAGCTACCCTCCACATATTTAATAGGGCCATTTGATTCTTTAGAAATTTATATGTATCATATAGGCATATATGCATCTAAATCACAGTTTAGTCATTCCATGTACAATATTTGTACATCCGATTAGTGTTGTACAAATATTCTCTCTGATTTAGGATGCTATTGTTTGATTTTAGCTCGAGATTTTTTACAGGGCAGACACTCTTTAATCTGTGATAATACCATTTGTTCATGTCAGTTACATATTCATATTTTATTTTTTATGTCAGTTTAGTTGAATCATTGAAGATAACTATAATTTAATATCATAGAGAGTTCTAGCTATGTAGCCTTTGAATTTCAGTCTAATGAAAAGATAGCATCATTTGTTCATTAAAGACATATAAAGAAAATGCACAAATTTTATATGATACCCTTATTTGTGCCACTTTAAGAACTATCTAATATTAAAATTAGGAATATACAAGGAAACAGATCTCCTTTATACCATTTTGAATTCACTTTGTGCATTGTGGGACATAAGGTTCGAATTCATTTCTTGGTCTGTTTTCCTGCCAATGGTGTGGAATCACCGTAGTCACCTCGAAGTCATTACATTAAGTAGTTCTGCCTACCTTTCCTTGATGTATTCTTTAAAATATCAATGTTGATTTCCTAAGTGTATCCTGAGAACTTACTTTGGGGGTTTTCCATTCACTCCATAAGTTTGAAAATCCACTTATGACTCTTATGACTTTTTTTCTATTGCTATGGTTCAGTTTAAAATAAGAAAACGCAATGTCCAAAAATTTTAAAATTCTGACCAAAAGCGTCAAATACCTGGAAAATCAACTTACCAAAGGCATGGATCTGTATGTTGAAAACTCTAAGTCACTTTTCAAAGAAATGGAAGAGGGAATAAAAACTCTTCAAAAGTGACTTTTCACAGGACTATGGTGCTGCCAGCAGGTCAATCTGTACCTGTGAGGTGAGTGCATCAGCAGCCTGATGGCAATGTCAGACTTTTAGATACCCCAAAATTGCTGCTGTGCCTTTGACCAGGCCCCAAAAACTGGGGGCAAAGTTTACCAAGAAAGTAAACGGCCAAAGGTTAGGTATGTGGGAGACACACCCACAAACCACCTTCGGCTCAGCTATATAATTGAAGGCATGGCCTCTCTGGTTTCTGATCGAACTGCTTAATGGCCCTGATCCCAGAGTCTCAGAAATGAATCTCCACTTATGGCTTTTTTGACTTTTTTCTATTGCTATGGTTCAGTTTAAAATAAGAAAACACAATGTCCACTCACTTTGGAACCCAAAGGCTTTTGGCAGAAATGCATCCTGCTCTGCAGTAGGTTACTGGCGCTGGGCCACTCCAGGTGGGAACAGGTTTCGTGCCTTGGCCTGTTCCTCCTTACTGCCTGGTGACCACCATCCTCCAGAGGCCACTGGACAGTGAGGTTTGGGCCTGCAGTGACGAGACCCACAGGGCCTCACCACATGGGGGTGGAGCCGACTCTTTCTCCCCATCCCAAGGAGACCCCGAGTCGCCGCCTACAAATGGCCTCTCTGGCTCCTGATCAAGCTGATTAATAGCCATGATACCAGAGACTCAGATGCAAATCTTGAAACCCAGTGGCTTTTGGCAGAAATGCATCTGGACTGCATACAACATGCAAAAGGTTAGGACTGTGTCTGTAATTCAGTTCTGTGTTATGTTTTCCTCAAGCTAATGATGTAAAGTTTTACAGGTACGCTCAACAGGACAATCACAGGAGCCAATTGTGAGAAACCAAACCAGAGAAAATTGTACATGTAGAAAGGAGGAATCTAAAGAGGAAAAGAAACCATCCAACACAGGTAGGTAAATAAGGATTCAAAGTTGATTCTGGTGACGCTCTGCTCTAGTTCCCTCGAATTTCTTCTAGTAAAAGCTGTAGTGGAAAACTTTCATTCTTTTTCATTTAAAACCAAGTCAGTTATTCCCAGAGGTTAGACTTTTCTCTGTATAAGATATTATAATGCTTTACGTCATAGTTTCTCAAAATAATACTTTATTCAAAATGATCTCTAGCTCTTTCTCATCATGTTCTCATTATGATGCCATCAGACAGGGGTCTTTAGAGAAGATGCCAAATCAAGATTTCTGTGTACCTCTTGATTCCACTCCATCTAGAAAACAAAAAGGACTTGCTTCCCATTCTGGAGTCTTCTGCTGAAAAGAAGAAGTTGTGAGGAAAACACCGAAATTGTCAGATGTGTCTGTGCATATTTTCAGTAATACTGTTCAGATTTTTCTTATCATAGGGTTATAGTAATGTGCTACACTTCCATGACCCAGGCTGTTTTCAGAAACCAACAATGAAGTCCATCTGTCTCATGAATTATCTGTTTCTACAAGAACTAGTGAGCAGTCTTTGTTATCTCAACCCAGAAAACTCCTCTCAAAATAAACAATTAGTAACCCCTGGAAATGTCTTTGTTTTCAAGGAAGTGAAGGCAGAGACATGTTAATGGCAGAGACAAATTAAATGGTCATGCTGTGAAGACAAATGCTATTATATTTCTCAAGACTCAAAGAACTTGGACGAGAGTCGGAGAGCCTGCAAGAAACTTAGTTCTACACTTGTGAAGATTGATGATGAAAGAGAAATGGTGATGTGACTTCTCTGTTCTGCATCTCACTCCACACCTATTTAGTCAATAGTGATTGCTATTGAGTGTTTACTAAAACTTGAGTTTTTAAACTCACTGAAATTTGCCCATGCTCTTTTTAAAGTCAGTAAGATATGTAGAAATAAAAAATAGATTTTCATAAAAATAATATCCATCCACATTTAGAATGAATGTACTTTAGTAAATATGTGTCCAAACATCAAATAATGAGGGAAGGCTGTACTTAAAATATATCATTTTTAACAAGGGAAATTGTGTATTTTACACCGAGAAAAGTACATTAAATTACCACCAGCCTCACTAAAAAAATCACTATAAACTAGAATAACCAAGAATGCCACTGATGTTGAAATAAAGAAAATTTAACATAAGCCTAGAAAATTTCATTCCAAGTCATGCTAACTTTTCACTTGTTCTTCATTTAGAGTAAACTGAATTAAATATTTCACAATATCCATCGTAATTTTTCATTTGAACATCAAGTAAATATTGAGAGTAATCTTTCAATAACCTGTCAAAAAGAAATCATCATGAACTATAGTCAATTATCTATTATTACCTAAATCTTCATATATCTGGATTTCAGAAATTAAATAAATGAACTTAGAAATAATTAAGAAAATAATTAAGAAAAATATAAATTCATAAAGATATTTACAAAGGTTGAAATAACAGTTTAAACTCCAATTGCAGCTGTTGCTGCTAAAAGAAATTTCAAAGTTCTCTTACTTTTTTTATAGACAAGATAAAGAATTAATATAAATGTATTATGCATATGAAAAGTAGTGTTTAGTATTTGTTAAACACAAATAATCACATTTTAATGATAAAGTTCTTTATACTTTTTTTAAAAAAGAACTAAGGCATTTATGTAGCCAGTGACCTGATTATCAAGAATATAGCTATGCAACTATACTCAGATAAGAAAAGGAGTGGGATGTATGGAATTTCTGTTTTTCCCGTGAACGTCAGTCCCTTGCTTTAATGGTTGTAACTTTTTCATTAAATGTATATACAAAATTTCAGAAGAACATAAAGATTTTTTGTTAATATTTTCTTGATTTATAGTCATAATGCATCTGTTGATATAAGATATCTAGCATCCATGGATGTTGTATCCAAATATGAGTTTCGGGTCTTCACTTACTATTCTAATTTATAGGGAATCTTTATTGAGAAATAATCATTCTGCAAAAAAAGAGTAAAAAATAGAATAGAAAATTTTCTCAAGGGGATAAAAAAAGACTTGTTAAAATTTTAACGCAGTTTACCATTCTATGCTAATCAAAAAAAATGAAATTTTCATAATTTGAAAGTCTCAATCTATCTTCTTTCCCTCAGTAGTTTGTGTGGATATCACCTCATCCAGAAAACTAACTACAAATAGTGAAGCTGGAAATATTTGCACACCAACATACTTAGGAACATCAAGTGAGGGTGTGTGCATGTGCTTTGGAATAACTCAAATACAAGATGAATGAGACTGACTTATCAGTAATTATTCAGTCTGCTAGGTAAACAATGCGTCTGACTGAGAATGACACTCTTAGTTCCTTGTCACAAATCTCCCACCTTGATTATAACAAACAAATAAGACTTTAATCAGAACTCATTTTTCAGTAAGAGTTTTGAAAATATTTCGAGATATATGTTCAAAGAATCAATAAAATTCACTTAAGTATGATTTTGTGTCAAATTTATGGAACTTCATTCATGGGATGTCCAATGAGGGGAGAGGGAGAGAGAGAGAGAGAGAGAGAGAGAGAGAGAGAGAGAGAGAGAGAGAGAGAGAGAGAGAGAGAGGAAAAGTGTATGTAATAGAGACTGAGAGACTGAGGGGCAGGTGCAGGGGGAAACTGGGGACATTGGTGGTGAAAAATGTACACTGGTGAAGGGACAGGTGTTGGAACATTGTATGACTGAAACCCAATTATGAACAACTTTGTAACTGTGAATCATATGGTTATTCAATAAAAATATTTGTGTCACTATATTTAGTTAAGTATCAATCTTAGAAATAAATGCCATAAACTTATATAGTGAATAAAATCAGAAAGATGTTGATTTATATACTTCATGATAGTACACAACATAAGTTCCAATAGTAATCCTGTGCCTTTAATTATTTTATAATTAAAATCATTTTACTCATGAGTTGTGTTTTTCTGTTACAGATATTTATTCAAAAGAAGCTATCTTATTATTCTTGGATTGGATTGTCCCGTAAAGGACCCAGCAGTTCTTGGAAATGGGAAGACAGCTCATATCCGAATTTTAAAATGTAAGACTCTGAAAAGGCAGTGAAAAAGGTTCTGTAAAAAAATTCTGATTGATATTTTTGAAGAGTGCAGTCAGTCTCCTGCCCCTGCGCCTGGCTGTTCCTCGCCGGGGTCCCTTGGAGGGGAGCGGGTTGAGCTTTCCTCCCCACCCCGACCAGGGCTCCGGCAGCCAAAGACCTCCAGGACCAGCCACCACCATGCTGAAACCACTCTCCGCACACATGAAGGTACTGGCAGAGGGACAAAGCCACGCGGGTTCCGGGGCCGAGATCTCCAAGCCTACTCGAATTGGAGTCGAGCATCTTCCACCCAGATCCTCCAAATTCCAGTAGGCGGGGGTCACACCCACCACCTGGCCCCCGGCGCCGTGTAATCCCATCAGCGGCCAAGACTCAGAGACTACAAAATGCAGCTCCCGGACGAGACCAGTGCAGTCAGTCTCCTGCCCCTGAGCCTGGCTGTTCCTCGCCGGGGTCCCTTGGAGGGGAGCGGGTTGAGCTTTCCTCCTCACCCCGACCAGGGCTCCTGCAGTCGAAGACCTCCAGGACCAGCCACCACCATGCTGAGACCACTCTCCGCACACATGAAGGTACTGGCAGAGGGACAAAGCCACGCGGGTTCCGGGGCCGAGATCTCCAAGCCTACTCGAATTGGAGTCGAGCATCCTCCACCCAGATCCTCCAAATTCCCGGATCCTCCAAGCTCCCGGAACCGCGCGGCCGCATTCGGGGCCGCGCGACATCTTATCAAAACATCTTTTTATGATATCTCATTATCTCATTCCTACTCTGGACAAACTTGCAGGCTATCGAATATAGCCTGCCCACAGGGCAGAGTCTTGCAAACTCCCCGTGGCGCACCAAATATGCCAAATACCAGTAACAATGATGGGTCTCATTCTCCTAAAATGCCTTGAATATAACCTCAGGGCTAGGATGAAAGAGACGTTACTGGGGCCTGCTCGAGGCAATCGACGATTAACAGGATGATGAATGAATGAATGAATGATATTTTTGAAGGATAAAGTAAAACTATGATATGTACATATAGATGTAGATATATATCTATATATCTATACCCATATATATACATATGTGTTCATACACAAATATCTAGGCTTATGATAATATGTACAAAGACACACATCCAAAGAACTTAGATTCTACTCTGGTAGAATTTAAAGTGAGTACATGTAAAAAATTCAATTCCATGCTAATTTTTCCTAAAGTCATCTAGAAGAAATCGTATGGCACTATGGTGTAAGTTTATGAGCATATAAGAAAGTATCACTTTAATTCTGGTTTTATACCCCTTAATTTGCTTGTGTTCATGAGTTTGTAATATTCACTTTTATCCTAGATTTAGAAACTGGAGAGAAACAACAAATGGAAACTGTGTCACTCTGTCAAGAATAAAGATGGCTGTAACTGACTGCTCCGTGAAAAGGAACTACATTTGAGAGGCAAATGGCTTGTCTTGCTACCTGAAATATCAACAACATCATCATAAACAACTGCAACAGCAAGACAAGATGAATATTTATTTTAAAACCCCAGGATTCAGTTTTAGAGAATCACCCTTTCTTGTTTCAGACTATGCACATGTTGAATGGGTTGTTCTAGTCCATGACCAAGGAGAGTCTAGATTATTGGCTCCATCACAATGAGGTGTCTGAAAACCTCCATTTCTTCTCCTCCACATAAAGGATAACAAAAATTTGAACCTCATGGGTTTGAACACAGTCTGGTGGTGTGAGATAGCAGGACAAATCTCTCATGAAATTTACAAAGTTCAGTTCTATTTCTGCCCTATTTCTGCCACTCATAGATTTAGGAATGTTCCTGAAATAACTTCGGTCATTATATTGCATGGTAGGGTGTACAAGAATGTAAATAGTGATAAAGTTATTCTGCCTGAGTTATGCATG
Source organism: Sorex fumeus (assembly GCF_029834395.1). NCBI lineage: Eukaryota > Metazoa > Chordata > Mammalia > Eulipotyphla > Soricidae > Sorex > Sorex fumeus. Next base: position 58,926,744 of record NW_026606060.1, read on the forward strand.
AATTTTTTCTGGATTATTTATTTCATATAAAGAATCTAGTATGATACATTAAAAAGATCACAATCACAATCACAGTCATCCTGTTATTCGTCGATTGCCTTGAGCAGTAACCAGTAAAGTCTCCTTCTTCCTAGCCCTGAGATTTTAAAAGAGCCACTTTCAGTGCTCTTTCAGGGCTAGGAGAATGAGAACTATCATTGTTACTGGTATTTGGCATATAGAGTATGACATTTGCCAGACTCTGCCGTGCGGGCAGGATACTTTCAGTGACCTGCAGAGTTCTCCAAATAAAAACGAGATTATAAAATGTTGTGCGGCCACCAATGTGGCTGCATGCTTTGGGAAGCTGGGTTTTATAGTCTCTGGGTCTTGGCCATTGATGGGACCACCTGGCGCCGGCAGCAGCTGGTGGGTGTAACACCTACCTACAGGAAGATGGGGGTTCTGGGTGGAGTAGGACCGGTCCTGATCTGAGCAGGCTTGGAGACCTCAGCCCGGGACACGCATTCCTGGGTTCCTCTGCCGGTTCCTTCATGCATGAGGCTTGTCCAGATGTGTGGAGAGTGTTCTCAGCATGGCTGTGGCTGGTTCTGGATGTCTTTGGATGCCAGGGTTCTGCTCAGGGCGGCGAGGGAAACTTAACCCGCCCTGCCCCAGAGGGCCTCGGTGAGAATAGTCAGGCTCGGGGGCAGGAGACAGCACATTACAAAGAATGATAATTATTTAAAGAAGTATTTATTATTATGATATATGGTTACAGTAGGGTTGGCGTTTATGGTATTGGTGTACAAGTTAGTGTACTTCCACCACTTCTAAATTGTCCAATACCTTCCAACCACAGTCTTTGTGTCACTTCTAGTCTGCTCCTTCCCACAAAGGCCCCAAATCCTGCTAACTCCAGCCACATACACCTGAGAACCATATTCCTATTGTCATAGTGCAAATTTATTTTTTCTGAATATCGTCTGCTCTCTTGTTTCATTTCATTGTGTCCCAGAAGTGAAATCATCTGATATTTTTTCTCTGTCTATTTTTCTAAACGTGATAAACCCATTTTCCATCCAAGTAGTAGCAAAAGGCAAAAGGTCATCTCTGCTCTGTGTATGTGCTGCAATGTTTTGTCCTTTCATCTGTACTTGAACATTTCTTTTTTCCAGACTTTATTTTTTCCAGATTTTAGCTATTAAACAGTGTTGCTGAGGCCAGAGCAATAGGATAGTATTTAAGTTAGGGTATTTTCACTGGTCTGACTAGATATCTCATTGTTTTATTGAAATTTCTGAATAAGTGACATTGAAGATTTTTCAGATATGTATTGGTTATCTACATTTCTTTGAGGAGGTGTCTAGTAGCTACCCTACATATATTTAATAGGGCCATTTGGTGCTTTAGATATTTATATGTATGATATATATACATTTAAATCACAGTTTAATCATGTCATGTACAATATTTGTATATCAGATAAGTGGTGTACAAATATTCTCTCTGATGTAGAAAGCTATTGTTTTATTTTAGCTTGAGATATTTTACTGGACAGACAGTCATTAATCTGTGGTAATACCATTTATTCATGTCAGTTATATATTTATATCCTATTTTTTATGTCATTTTAGTTGAGTCATTGAAGACAACTATATTTTAATATCATGGAGAATTCCGGCTATGTATTCTTTTTGGATTTCAGTCTAATGAAAAGATAACATCATTTGTTCTTTCAAGACATATAAAGAAAATGTACAAATTTTACGGTCACGGTCACGGTCACTGTCCTTACGTTGTTCATCAATTTGCTCGAGCAGGCCCAGTAATGTCTCCGTCATGAGACTTGTTAATGTGTTTGGCATATCGAATACGTCATGAGTATTTGTGCCACTTTTAGAACTACCTAATATTATGCTTAGGAATATACAAAGAAATGAACGTATGATTTCCTTTATTTCATTTTGAATTCACTTTGTGTATTGTGGGACATAAGGTTCCAATTCATTTCATTGTCTGTTTTCCTGCCAATGGAGTGGAATTAGTGTAGTCACCTCGAAGTCATTACAATGCAAAGTTCTGCCAATGTGTCCTTGATGTGTTCTTTACAATATCTATGTCCATTTCCTCAGTGTGTCCTGAGAACTTATTTTGGGGGTTTTCCATCACTCCATAAGTTTGAAAATCCACTTATGGCTTTTAATACTGTTTTTATTACTATGTTGTAGCTTAAAATAAGGAAACACAATGTCCAAAAATTTGCAATACTGTCCAAATGCTTCAAATATCTGGGAAATCAATTTACCAAAGGCACGGATCTGGTATGTTGAAAACTGTAAGTCACTGTTCAAAGAAATAGAAGAGAACTCAAGGAAATAAAAACTCTTTAAAACTGACTTTTCAAAGTCACTGTTTCCAAATGACTCTATTATTAAGAATTCCCATAAACAGATTATGGATGTCGTTTCCTTGTGTGCTCTCCCCGTGCTATGAGAACTTACCAGTACCTGTATTTCATAATTATCCTTTTCTTTTGAGCCAACCTGGCTTTTCTCAGGACTTCCTTCTAACTGTGTGTTCAGGTATCACATAGAGCATTGTTTGGGGAACTGCATAACGTGCTGGGGATTGACCCTATGTTAGCCACTTGCAAGGTAAGTATATTACCTGCCGAGGAATCTCACTGGCCCCTTGATTTCTTTTTAAAATTTTTTCATAAACATAGTAATTAGTAAAGCATTAACTTTTAAAAAGTATTAATATTTAATAAAAATCTCATGATAAAATCAATTGGCATTCTACATGGACTTATTTCGACACTATCTATTCTTTTTCTTTGATTTGAGTATCTTCTTTATCAGTATTGTGATTATTAGGATCAAGTCCTAAGGTATTGTAAGCAACATAACTCCTAAAGTATTGTATTCTTCAATTTTTTTTCTCAAAAATGTTTTGGTATTTTTATTCACAGAATTATTAAATAAATAACAAAAAGTATATTTCCATACCCCCCCAGTGGGGGCAAAAAACTTGACTGAGGGGCTCATCTGGGCCAGCGGTTTGATGCTAGGACCCCATGAACTTAGATTTTCTTAACCACTCAAATGGTGCATGGGGGAAATCCAGCTCTACACTTAGTGATGCTATGGGTCCGAGGTGGTGGCAAATCCAGATCTGCTACAAAAAAGAATATGCCTCAACTCTGTACTATCTCTCCAGCCCTGAAAATTATACATATTGTTAAACAACATGTTGACCACTGACATTAAAATATATTACACATTAAAGCAGAATCCATTCAGTTTTCTTATAGTTAAAAATTTTCCTCAAAATATTTGTCTAAAACCTAAACTGCCATTGCCTGTGAATATGAATTTATTTTGAAATAGGGTTTCCACCGGGATAAATGATTGCAAAGGACATTAGTGGGGAGATGATTCATCAGATATGCTCAGAGGAAACTTCTCGATGACACAATCTTGACTTCTAACTTTCAATAATTGGAAATAGTTACTTTTGTATTAGTATATAGGTAGTGAGAAGGATTATGGCACTCTAGACAACAGAACTATAAAGTAGTTGGCAGCTGTATTATAGAACATATCCTGTTTACGAGTACATTACAAATGCCTTTTGAATATGTGCCTAAGAATAACTTTTCATGGTATAATCACCATTCACGTTTCAGTAATATTGCTTCTAGAAATAGACAATATAGTTAAGTCTAGTCCATGCTTACAATAACATAAAATATATTTTGTTTCCAGGTTTATAAGTCCATAGAATTTTAAAAATAAAGTATTTTATAAGTGGTTTCATTTTCTCAAAATTGTGACTGTTTTCATATTTTTTGTATTTATTTCTTTTAATGAATCACCGAAAGATACTTACAATCTTCCATGTTTGGGTTACAATCCCATAGTGATCAAACTCCCAAACCACAGAAAATTCCCCACCAACAATATCCCAGGCGTACCCACCCCTTTCCCACCCTCCCCCTGCCTCCATGGAAGACAATATTCCCATACTCTCTCTTTACTTTTGAACATGATGATTTTCAATACAGATACTGAGATGTTATCATGTTTGTTCCATTATCTACTATCAGCACACAACTCCTCTCCTGATCGATTCCTCCAGCCATGATTTTCTTGGTGATCCCTTCTCTATTCCAGCTGCTTTCTCCCCTCCGCTCAGGAGGCAGTCTTCCAGCTTTGGAGCAAACGTCCTGGGCCATGAATCTATTGTCCTAAGGTATGAGCTACATGTTATTATATTTTGTATTCTACAAATGACTGCAGTCCTTCTGTGTCTGTCCCTCTCTTTCTGACTCATTTCACTTAGCATGATACTCTCCATGTCTATCCATTTATGAACAAATTTCATGACTCCATCTCTCCTACCAGCTGCATAGTATTCCATTGTGTAGATGTACCAAAGTTTCTTTGACCAGTCATCTGTTCTAGGACACTTTGGTTGGTTCCAAATTTTGGCTACTGTGAACAGTGCTGCAAGGAACCTAAATAGAGGTACAGATGTCATTTCTAATGTACTTTTTTGAATCTTCTGGATATAATCCCAGAAGTGATATTGTGGGGTCAAATAGAAGCGCAATTTCTAGTTTTTGAAGGATTGTCCATAGTGTTTTGCAGAAAGTCTGGACTAGTGAGTATTCCACCAACAGTGAAAGAGCGTCCCTTTTCCCCCACATCCATGCCAACACTGGTTGCTTTTGTTCTTTTTCAATGTGTGTCAGTCTCTGTCTTGTTAGATGATATCTCGTTGGATCGCTGATGACTAGCGATGCGGAGCATTTTTTCATATGCCCTTTGGACATTTGTGATTCTTTTCTGAGGAAACTTCTGTTCATTTCTTCTTTCTAGTTTTGATGGGGTTGGAGGTTTTTCCCTTGTACAATTCTACTAGTGTCTTGTATATCCTTGATATTAATCCCTTTTCAGATCGGTATAGGGTAAATATTCTTTCCCATTATGTATGCTCTTTCAGTATTTTGGTCACTGTTTAGTTTGATGTAGTCCCATTTCTTTATGTTTGCTTCCACTTGAATGGTCAGTGCTGTTTCATCCTTAAAGATGCTTTTATCTACAATGTCATGGAGAATTCTGCCTACATTTTCCTCTATGTACTTTATGGATTCATATCTGATATTGAGGTCTTTAATCCACTTTAATCTGACTTTTGTGTCTGCCACTTTCTCCACTCCTGTTCAATAGATTACTGGAAGTCCTGCCCATAACAATTAGGAAAGAAAAATATATTAAGGGCATACAGATAGGAAAGGAAGAGGTCAAGCTATCACTATTTGCAGATGATATGATACTATACTTAGAAAACTCTAAAGACACTACCAAAAAGCTCCTAGAAACAATAACTCTGAATAGTAAAGTGGCAGGCTACATAATCAACATCCAAAAATACATGGCCTTTTTATACACAAATAACAAAAGAGAATAAAGAGACATTAAAATATAATCCTGTCCAAAATAGTATCTCAGAAAATCAAGTATGTCAGAATCAGCTTAACCACAGAGGTAAAGGAGCTATACAATGAAAATTATAAAACACTACTTAAGAAATAAACAGGATCCTAGGAAATGGAGACACATTCTCTGTTCATGGAGAGGGAGGATTAACATTATCAAAATGGCAATACTACCCAAAGCACTACAAAATTCAATGCGGTCCCTATAAGGATACCCATGAAATTTTTCAAAGAAATAGACAAAACTCTCCTGAAATTTATATGGAACAATAAACCCCCAAGAATAGCTAAAGCAATCCTTGGGGAAAAGAAGATGAGCAGCATCACCCTCCCCAACTTTAATCTGTACTATAATTAGGACAGCAGTAATTAAACAGCATGGTATTGGACTGGAAACAGACCTACAGACCAATGGAGCAGAGTTGAATATTCTGTCACAGAACCCTGAATATATGACCACTTTATCTTTCACAAAGTAGCTAGAAGTATGAAGTGGAACAAGAAAAGCCTCTTCAACAAGTGGTGCTGGGAAAACTGGATAGCTACCTGCAAAAAATTGTGATTGTTTATATATACATGTACATATCTTTTAAATAAAATAAACAGCATACAAAGATGACTAGCCTATAATTCATGGAGAATTAAGCATATAAATAACAGTGTTAATTATTATTGATGAGCATCAGAGATATGATACAGAAGGCAAGGCACTTTTGTGCAGCTATAGCAAAGTTAAACCTGATTCAGATCCCAGACACCGCATGTGGTTCCCTGAGCACTGCCAGAGACCACTCCAGAGCTGAGTCAGAATTAGACCCGATGAGCTGCCAGGTAGAGACCCCAAACAAAAAATCATCTGGTTAAACAAATATTGGTGCATTTATTTAGCATGCAATTTTCACTTGCTTTTCAAAGATATAGAAGCTTCTTGTATACTGAAAAGAACAATGCACAAGATAAATATTTTTATAAGTAAAAAAATATAAAGGCTGGACTATGGTTAATAGCTAAATGATGTTTAGTTTAGCAGAACTCATAGAGAGTGTGTATGTTCCTAGATTAGCTCTGGGTATTATCTGTGAAACTACACCTTGGCCACTGAGTGGAACTAAATAAATTGAAGAAACTGGTAAAGAAAATCTGTTCATCATTTAGCACTTTTTATCTTTTTATATTTTGAGCCATCAGAATATATTATTACATTTTTGTCTAGATACAAATTACCCTAATTTGGGTAAATCGTTTAGAAATTTTTTGAAGTGCTTACACAAAGTAAATTTCTTTCATACCATGTTATTTACGAGTTCTTGTAGTCTGAAAAAATAAACCCACTCAGAGTTCTACAAATCATCGTATATAAAACTCATTGCTCTATATTTCTGTAGAAATAGTTGTAAGAACTTAAATCATTATAACTCATACAGAGTTGATTAAATAGATTTCCAAATTTTCCTGCAGGTATTAAAGGACATGATTAAAAAATTATCAGGGGAAGAACAATTCTTTTCACAAATATAACAAATCTGTATATTACATGTAATAGTTGACATATATGAAGACTTAATGTATCCATATTGTGCTTCTTTTATGGATTAAAGTGGTTGGAAATTCCTGCATCAAAGAAGATCACTGTCAATGTCACTCCCGTTGTTTATAGATTTGCTCGAGCACGCCCAGTTACTGTCTCCATCATGAAACTGGTTGTTACTGTGTTAAGCATATCGAATGCGTCATGAGGAGCTTTTCAATTTGCCATGCGGGTGAGATACTAATTTCTAAAGCATAAATTAACTATCACATATTTAAAATATGAGTTTAGGTGAGGCGGGCTGGGAGACTGTCGTGGCTGCCTGGGAACTTGTCGTGGCTGCCTGGGAGTCTGTCGCGAGGCTGGAGGCCGTGAGCCCGTGGCAGGGCGGCGGTTAGGCTGCCGGTCAGGCTGCGGTCAGGCTGCGGTCAGGCGGTGAGGCGGGATGCCTCGCTATGCACAGCTGGTCATGGGCCCCTCCAGCAGCGGGAATGTGAGGGTTTGGAAGGAGATGTGAAAATGCAAGTTGCGCTCATTGTATGACTGAAAATTAAGCACGGAAGTTTAGCACCTACCGTGCCACCATGGTCCACCTCGGTGAAGCCCTCGGCCGTTCTGTCCAGGTGGTGAACTTAGATCCCACGGGGGAGCATTTCAACTATTAGGTGGATGATGTGATGCAGGACGGCCCCCTGCGCTTCGGTCCCAATGGAGGACTGGTGTCTTGCATGGAGTATTTCGTCAATAATTTTGACTGGCGGGAGAACTGCCTTGGCCATGTCGAGGATGACTACATCCTTTTTGACTGTCCAGGTCAGAGTGAGTTGTACACACACCTGCCCGTGATGAAACAGCTGGTTCAGGAGCTGGAACAGTGGGAGTTCCGAGTCTGTGGAGTGTTTCTTGTTGATTCTCAATTCATGCTGGAGTCGTTCAAGGTTACTTCTGGCATCTTGGCAGCCTTGAGTGCTATGGTATCTCTAGAAATCCCTCAAGTTAACATCATGACAAAAACGGACCTGCTGAGTCAAAGAGCTAGAAAGGAAATTGAGGAGTTTCTAGATCCAGACATGTATTCTTTATTAGATGACTCTACAAGTAACTTCAGAAACAAAAAAATCAAAAAACTGACTAACGCCATATGTGGGCTGATTGATGACTACAGCATGGTTCGATTTTTGCCTTACGATCAGTAGGATGAAGAAAGCATGAACACTGTATTACAGCATATTGATTTTTGCCATTCAGTACAGAGAAGACTTGGAATTCAAAGAACACAAGGAACATGAAGATGAATCGTCTTCTATGTTTGATGAGTATTTTCAAGAATGCCAGAACAAATAAAGAATATGTTAAAAATGCCCTGGATTTGGGGCTGGAGTGATAGCACAGTGGGTGGGGCGTTTGCCTTGCATGCAACAGATCTGGGTTCGTTCCCAGCATCCCATATAGTCCCCCGAGAACCGCCGGGAGTAATTCCTGAGTGAAGAGCCAGGAGTAATAACACCTGTGCTCTCCGGGTGTGACCCAAAAAGCAAATAAAGAAAAAAGAAAAGAAATGCAACTGGATGCTTGTGAAGAGTACCAATCAAAATTTATTTAAATGAAAATATAACAGATAAAGTAACAACAAATAATAAAAATCATATAATATACAGAGGCAAGATACTCATTGGTGGGAGGGTCTCCGGAGAGAGACACTGATGAGAGAGCCTCTGCATCCAGTTGTAACCATTCTAGGTCCTCTGGGAACTTGTCCAATGTTGCCACAGAGGGTTGCCTTGCAGCTGGTACTGGAGAAGTCAGTGATGACTCTGTCCATCGAGACGGAGCCAAGTATGCTTTCAGAGCTGGAGCTAAAGAATCAATAAGAGAAAAGGTCACCCGGATGGCTACTTTCATGGATTCTCCAAAGCTGACCCCAACAGGGAACCCAGCAGGAAAGGGAGACCATCGGCCCTCTTCATGGTGGTTTCCTGTGGAGGCCTTCACAGAATGGGCTCTCTGGCTAGTGACTCTCGCTTCCAACACCAGCCCCTAGGACACCTCTAGGTGGGCTATTTCCCATTCCCCTTTTACTTGTGCATATACAACCCCCCCCCCCCTTGGTTCTTACCCTTTTTCTTCTGGTGCTCTGAATCTTGTTTTCTGCCATATGTCTCAGGCCATGGGATTGAAGGCGGTGCCCTTTGGGGAGTTGACACTCCTTGGCCAATCTCAACTTTCTGCTTAGACGATATCTCGCTCTGGTTGGTGCTGGCTGATTCCAGACTTTCTTCAGAGGAACTGGACCCAGAGGATATGTAGAAGATCTTCTTTCTCTCCTGCGGGCTGCTCTGTAGAGGGAGCATCTCTCTCTCCTGTGGGCTGGTCTGCGGAGGGAGCAACTCTCTCTCCTGTGGGCTGCTCTGCTGAGGGAGAACCACAAAGTCTCAGCTCCAGAAGCACTGCTTCCCCCTCCCTTCTGAGTTCCTCCCTGCTGGTAGACCTGCATCTACACAGACCTCCCCTAGGAATGAGAATGAAACAATCAAGTTTAGAAAAGTCTTGGCCAAAGAGAACCTCCTAGTACCAACTCAGTGAGCAGTGAGCTTGCCTTGGGGGCTAGATTTGATGACTCACCTGCTTAGAGCAGGCTGCCCTCAAGATGATCTCACAACCCCCCCCACACACACACAAACAGCCACACGTACATACACAAATACACATACATACACACCAACTCAAGTACACACTCAAATTTTCTCTCTCCGATAAATATGTTCAAACACAGGTGTGCATTCTCTTCCACACACACAACTTCTGCGCCATCACACTAAGGGAGTTGATGAAGAGTGATAACGCACATCAGTGCTGCGGCCGCCTGGGCCAGTTGCTGCTGACCTGAATTACCGGCTGCCTTCGTGAAGAATTCCGGGGAGTTCTCCAATGAGTCCTCACCCAGTTTCTGAATCTTTTCAGTGTCCTACACTTTGGGGCTTTACAACCACAATTTCTTGGTAAACAGCAAAACATGTTTGCTTCCTATGCGTTTCCGCAATGAACCAAATAATGAGTATGGGGGCGGGTAGGGAGGCTACAGAATGTCTGGTTGCATCACAAAGAGAGGGTGGTGATGTCATCGAGCGCATCACAGCAAGGACAGGTCAGCTGTGGCCCTGGCAGCAGGGCTTGCTCTCTGCACAGCCCCCTCTGGGCTGCTACTGCTCTCGCTCTTGCCACAAATTCTGTTCACATAGTGAACTCAAGGCCTTGGGGATAGCAAGGAGCAGCAACTTGAAAGAATGTGCTGCTAAAAAGTTATTTTCCTGTTTTTTAAGTGCAGCCTTGAACGTGGAAGGCTGAGGTTTGATTTCAGACTCCCCACTGTGTTCCCCTGAACACCTCCTGGAAGGGTCCCTAGGCATAGAGCCATGAAGAAGTCTGAAAACGGCCAATGTGTCCTACAAAGCAAACCAAAACAAAACAATTAATAAATCACTCAAATTATTGATAGTGACTGAAAAAAAAGTTACTAAAATTGCAACACGGTGAATAAGAATGAATTAAACCAGAATATAACAGGAGGAAAATATACCTGCTCATATTATGAATGCATTTTTCCTTTCGTGCTAACACTATCAGGAAAAATACTGAACATTCTGACATGCTAAAATGGGAAGTAGAATCATGTACAACTGAAAGTAAATCATTCTGTTGAACCCACTAAAAGGTTGTTCGTCTGTGTGAGCAACTGTTCTTCCAAATTTCTTTTAGGCCTCTGTCTCTTCCTACAAATGAATCTGCACCACTGTCTGTCCAAGTGCTACAGAGCAAATCTGCCAAATAATATTGGAGAAATATCTATAGAGTTTATCTCACTTAAAACATACAAACTTCTCATAAGACTTTTAATATGTGTTCACAAATAAATGTACCTGCTCCTCCTCATCAATCTTAAGAGACTAGGTCCGACGCTTTGGCATGACTTCTTACTCTTATCCCAAGTTTTCTCTTCAGTTGCAATGTACCAACAGTTTTTTCCACAGCTAGACTGTTCTCCAAGACACATGTTACATCGATTTTGTTTCTCTTGAAAACAAACCAACCATGAACCTTATATGACTGTACAATAAATATGCTTCACTATTTACTTTTGATGGAATAAATAGAGAAATATTGTTATCATTGTTTCTCTAAAATATGTATTTTAGCAAGAGCAGAACTGGCAGTTTTTTACAGGAAGACTAGAGTTGATACAGAGACTATCTCTGACAGACTAAGTTCATTGCTAAGTTTTCAGTGAGGTAACTTAAATTCTCAAGTATACATAAACTTCAGAGACATGAAAATGAATTTCCATAGAAAGAAATCTATCTAAGTGAAAGAAATAGTTAAAAAGTTAAACGGTTCCGGGGCTATGGTGCTGCTGGCAGGTCAATCTGTACCTGTGAGGTGAGTGCATCAGCAGCCTGATGGCGTCTTCAGACTTCCAGATACCCCAGAATTGCTGCTGTGCCTTTGGCCAGACCCCAAAACTTGGGGTAAAGTTTACCAAGAATGTAAAAGGCCCAAGGTTAGGTATGTGGGAAACACACCCACAAAACAACTCCGGCTCAGCTATATAATTGGAGGCAAGGCCTCTCTGATTCCTGATTGAACTGCTTAATGGCCATGATCCCAGAGATTCAGAAATAAATCTCGAAACTTAGTGTCTTTTGGCAGAAATTCATTGAGTACCTGCAGTAGGTTACCGGTGCTGGGCCAACCGAGGTGGGAATAGGTTTCGTGCCTTGGCCTGTTCCCCCTAGCGGCCCAGTGGCCGCCATCCTCCTGAGGCCACTGGACAGAATGGTTTGGATCCACAGTGATGAGACATTTTGGGCCTCACAGGGTAGAGGTGGAGCCGGTCCTGTCCTGTCCACCCCAACGAGTCCCCAACTCATCGCTCACGAACGAATTTTCTTGCACCTGATCAAGCGGCTTAACGACCATGATCCCAGAGACTCAGGAGCAAACCTTTGAACTTCTGCTTTTGGCAGAAATTTCTCCAGATTTAATTGTTAAAATTTTGGAACTTCAAAATCGCGTGGCCACTTCTGCAGCCATGCAACATCATATATTGTTCATAACCAGCAATAGAAAACAAGTTGTCTACTGTTGCCTTTTCAGTAGATCTGAGTGTTGGGGTAAAATCTCAAATAATAATGGTGTGTCTGGTGTCAACATATTGAATGTGATCAAAGTAGAGAGAGAGGATTGAGGAAATCATCTGCCCCACAGGTAAGGGGAGGGTGTGGGATGGGGGTATACTGGGGTTGTTTGGGGTTGAGAATGGGCACTGGTGAAGGTATGGGTGTTCCATTGTATGACCGAGACTTAGAACCGAAAGCTTTGTAACTGCTTTCACGGTGATTAAATAAATAAAATTATTAAAAATTTAAAAAACAGTAAGGTGGAGTTCATGCACAATTCAAACAACTAACCAGTGGTTGAATAAATAGCACTACTACTACATTAACAAAAAGGTAAACGGTTCTACAATCGGAGAAATCCATGCACATTAATAAAACACTCAAATAATAAAATCTACTTTGGTTTTCTTGCTTTAGAAAAGTGCAGTTATCACTTGCCTATTCTAAGGTAATGAAAATGTGTTTTATGAGACTATAAGAGCAATATAAAAGGTACTTTCAATTTCAGTACAATGGTCTTGTTATATATTGAAATGGACAAAAGGGTAATCCTTAGAAAAGCAAATGAGTTATCAGTTTAAATATTCATTCCATACCTGTAGGTGTTCGTAAGGTCGAATGATATTCAGCTTCTCGCAAGAAAGTAGCATTTCCTTCTAAGCAGCAGAGTTGCAGTGCTCTCACAAAGCAGAGAACAGAGATTTGTGGTGTTAGGCATCATAAATGATAGTGTACCTGGCATCTGGCATGTATAATGGTGCCAGGAATGAAACTCAGAGACTTCTGCCTGCAAGGTAGCCTGACAACTGAGTTACAGTGCTGGGGTCTAACTGATCATTTTAGAAATTAAAAAAAAATACAGTGCAAAAATCTTTCATGGAATAAAATTGGAAATATAAAACTATACATTTATACAAGCTGGAGCAATAGCATAGCTGGTAGGGCATTTGCCTTGTACGCGCCGGGCCCAATTTTGATTACGCGGCTCTCTGGGAGAGCCTGACAAGCTTCCGAAAGTATCCCGCTCGCATGGCAAAGCCTGGCAATCTACATGTGAGATAGTCGATATGCCGAAAACAGTAACAACATGTCTCACAATGGAGACATTACTGGTGCCCTCTCGAGCAAATGGATGAACAAAGGGAGGACAGTGACAGTGACAGTAGTTATAGAGACTCAAATACTATAGACATAATATATATTTCAATGACAAGTACTACAGACACAAATACTTTCAACTATAGATAGAAAATTAAGGGAGGCTAGAATCTCAAAACTTCCTCCAAAAGAGTAGGAAATTTTATGTTTCTTCAAGTTAGTCTTAAATTTTATCAGTAATGAGTGAAAAATATGTGACATATACAGAATTAAAATGACCTACTCAAAAAAAGAAGCTGAAACAGGAAAGTGAGTAATTTATCCTTCCAATCACTCTTGAATTCTGATATTATTTTCTATTTCTTGGTAAATAACTTTTCAAAGAATTCCATTATAAGAGTGCATATGACAGCGTAGCTAATATGTTTTTAAAAGTCTATTATTAAAAATAATTATCTTATGAATTTAGCTTGGTAAGAAAAAAACCCATTACCTTGACCCCATTTATTTATAAAATATCTTAAAATGACAATTCTGTTCATGAATTTTTTAATCTCTAACTTTATGAAAGTGGAAATACTGTGATCACCGTATCTGTTTCAATCTGAGGAGCAAATGGAGCAGCTAGTCTACTCAGAAGTAAAAATTTTTCCTTCAAACCCTAATCCTCTAAACAAAAAACAAGTTTAATGTAGAAAACATACTTGATTTTCCCTCAATGGTTAAGCCATTAAGTATGTGATTAAATTAACTCTAGGTGAAAGTCACTTTGCTAAGGAACTGAGTCAACTTTACTAAACTAGTTAAGTATGGGTAATGATGAATGATTTGTGTTGTTGTCTTGTCCCTTAGTTAAAGGCTTTTCTCTAAAAATGGATTTAAACATCTCAGTACAGTTTCTCTTTAGAGCCCAAAACATAAGTGCCTGTTAGACGGACTATATTTAGCAACAGTTTCTGGGTAGTGGTGACGGTGGTCTTTTTTAATGTGCAATGTTTGTTTATCATGCAAGTGGAGAAGGCACTGTATTTTTTAACCAATTCATCTGATCTGTTAGAAAACCGCACATTTCACAGTAACACAAGATACAATTGGGTGAAATATGAAATCAAATATGAATTGACATCTCACCCCTTCACATACAGCTAAAAGAGATTGAGGGTGTTTGGACGCAGAAGTAGGAAACACAAAAAAAACCCAGAATCACCTCTGCTCCAGTTCCCTCATCTATTCCATCTGGCCAGTGGACATCTCTTTGGACCAGCCTCCATTGTTTACTGAAATCCTACCACATCAACACAGGTATTATCAGTTATATAGAGCCATAACTCTGCATATTTCATTGTTATCCGTGCCAATTTCTGTGTGCATGGAGCACCGATAGCAGAAAATAAAATGAAAACTCTGTAAGTCATTTGGGTTTGAAAATTGCTTTACAAGATAAATGATGAGAAAGTTCTGAGCCATTCAAACACAAACACGGTTGAGTAGGATCTTTTATGTAATCCAATCCAATAATTCTGTTTATTTTTGATTGAATAAAACTCTGTGGAGGATATTAGATTTTCTTATGTAATTTATAATATTAATATTAACACATAACCCACAGAGGGTTTTCATGAAATATTGGCCGGGCTGATCTCCAGACATTACATTACTAAGTTGTGCAGGCAGCAATTTCTCTATTGATCAGAAAACAAATGGAAGTCAAAAGTTCTTAATGAATGAGTCAATCCCATTAGAGCAATGGCAGTGTTACAGGAGTTGAGCAGCTGCCTTGAACTTGGTAGACTCATTCCAGGCACCCCACTGTGTTCCCCTGGATGGGTCCCTAACCAGGTAAAAGCCTAAACACGGCCAATGTGTCCCCCAAAGCAACCCGAGACAAAACAACTAACGAATCACTCAAATTATTGATTGTGATTAAAAAAAATACTAAAATGGCAACACAGTGAATAAAAATGAATTTAACTAGAGTATAACAGGAGGAAAATATGACTGCTCATATTATGAAGGCACCTTTCCTTTCGTGCTAACACTGTCAGGCAAAATACTTAACATTCTGGTGTACTAAAATGGGAAGAAGCATCACAGACAACTAAAAGAAAACCATTCTGTTGAACCCACTACAAGGTTGTTGGTCTGTCTGAGCAACAGTTCTTCCAAATCTCTTTTAGGCCTCTGTCTCTTCCTACAGATGAATCTGCACCAATGTCTGTCCAAGTGCTACAGAGCAAATCTGCCAAATAATATTGGAGAAATATCTATAGACTTTATCTCACTCAAAAACATCCAAACTTCTCATAAGACATTTAATGTGTTCAGAAATAAATGTACCTGCTCCTCTTTCTCATCAATCTTAAGAGAGTAGATCCGAGGTCTTAGCATGACTTCTAACTCTTATCCAAGTTTTCTCTTCAGTTGAAATGTACCGCCTTTTTTTTCCACAGCTGGACCGTTCTCCAAGACACAGCTTACATAGATTTTTTTCTCTTGAAAACAAAAAACCATGAACTATATATGATTGTACAAAAAATATGCTTCATTATTTACTTTTGGTGGAATAGAGAAAAATTGTTATCATTCTTTCTCTAACATATGTATATTAGTGAGATCATTACTGACAGAGTTAACAGGAAAACAGAGTTGACACAGAGACTATCTCTGACAGACCAAATTCATTGCTAAGTTTTCAGTGAGAAAACTGAAATTCTCAAGTATACATAAACTTCAGAGAAATGAAACTGGATTCCCATTGACAGAAATCTATCCAAGTGAAAGAAGTAGTTAAAAAGTTATAAGGGGGCATTTCGGTCCACCCTTCACGCCCTACCGAGGCCACCAGTTGTCCCCCACTAGCGGCTCTCCAGCACGGCCACGACTCCAGAGCACAGAAACCAATTTCTTAACTATCTGACTTTCAGTAGAAATACTTCCAGGGTCAATAAGTAAAATAGCTGAAATCCAAAACCAACATTTAATTCTTGAACCCAGCTGTAGAAAGCAAATCATTTCACAATGCTTTTTCAG
This sequence comes from Sorex fumeus, assembly GCF_029834395.1. Taxonomy (NCBI): domain Eukaryota; kingdom Metazoa; phylum Chordata; class Mammalia; order Eulipotyphla; family Soricidae; genus Sorex; species Sorex fumeus. Next base: position 58,943,059 of record NW_026606060.1, read on the forward strand.
CATGTCTTATTTGGGGGAGGCGGAACTCTGAATAATAGTGGTGAATCTTTTATTGAAACAATGAATCTAATCAAAGCAGATAGAGTGTTGACTAGAATTCATCTGCCCCACAGGGACTGGGAGGGGTGGGGGGTGGGGTTTTATTGGGGTTCTTCATGGTAAAAAATAAGTATTGGTAAAGGGAAATGTGTTTGATATTTGCATGACTGAGACCTAAACCTGAAAGCTTGTAACCTTACCCACGGTGATTCAATAAATAAATAAATGAAAAAGAAAAAAAATAAAAATAAAAAAATAAGAGCTTGAGCTCTGGAAAAAAAAAAGTTAAACAGTTCTACAATTGAAGAAATTCATGCACAAGAATAAAACACTCAAATAATCAAAACAATTTTGGGTTTCTTGCTTTAGGGAAGTGCAGTATTCGTTTGCCTGTTCTAATGTAAGGAAAATGTGTTTTATGAGACTATAAGAGCAATATTAATGGTTCTTTCAATTTCAGTCCAATGGTCTTATTATATATTGGAATGGTCAAAAGGGTAATCCTTAGAAAAATGAATACATTTTCAGTTTAAATATTCAGTCCATACCTGTAGGTGTTGGTAAAGTTGAATGATACTCGGTTTCTGGTAAGGAAGTAACATTTCTTTCTCAGCACTGGAGTTGCAGCTCTCACAAACCAGAGAACAGAGATTTGTGGTACTGGACATCATAAATTATAGTGTACCTGGCACCTGGCATGTATAGAGGTGTCAGGAATGAAACTCTGAGACTCCTGCCTGCAAGGTAACCTGACAACTGAGTTACAGTGTTGGATCCTAACTGATCATTTTAGAAATAAAAAAAAAATACAGGGCAAAAATATTTCATGGAAAAAAATTGGAAATATAAAATTATACAGTTATATGGGCCAGAGCAATAGCATAGCAGGTAGAGCATTTCCTTGTATCGGCTGGCCCGGGTTTGATTCCTCCGACCCTATTGGAGAGCCCGGCAACCTACTGAGAGTATCTCGCCCACACAGCAAAGCCTGGCAAGCTACATGTGAGGTATTCAATATGCCAAAAACAGTAACAAAAAGTCTCACAATGGAGACGTTAATGGTTCCTGTTCAAGCAAATCGATGAACAATGGGAGAACAGTGACAGTGACAGTAGTTATATGGCATCTAATACGATAGACATAAAGAATTTCAACATCATTTACTACAGAAACAAATACTTTCATCTGCAGACAGAAAATTAAGGGAGGCTGAAATCTCAAAACTTCCTGAAAAAGTTGCAAATTTTATGTTTTTTCAAATATAACTAAAAATTTTTCAGTAATGAATGAAAATATGTGACATATACAGAATTAAAATGACCTACTCCAAAAAGGAAGCTGAAACAGAAAAGTGAGTAATTTATCCTTCCAATCTCTGTTGAATTCTGATATTATTTTCTATTTCATGGTAAATAACTTTCTAAAGAATTCCATTATAAGTGTGCATATGACAGCATACTTAATATGTTTTTAAAAGTTTGTTATTAAAAATAATTGTCTTATGAATTTAGCTTGGTAAAAAAATCCATTACCTTGAACCACTTATTTATAAAATATCTTAAAATGTCAATTCTGTTCACAAATTTTTTAACCTCTAAGCTTTATGAAATTATAAATACTATGATCACTGTATCTGTTTCAATCAGAGACAGATACTAAGGAGAAAATGGAGCAGCTAATCTACTCAGAAGAAAAATTTTTCCTTCAAATGCTAAACTGACAAAGAAAACAAAACTAAATCCACTAAACCTAAAAGTAATTTTAATGTAGAAAACAGCTTGGTTGTCTCTCAATGGTTAAGCCATTTAGTATGTGATTAAATAAACTTGAGGTGAAAATCACTTTCTAAGGAACTGAATCAACTTTATTATATAAACTAGTCAGGTGTGGGTCATGATGAATGATTTTTGTTGAGGTCTTGTCCCTTAGTTAAAGACTTTTCTCTGAAAATGGATTTAAGCATCTCGGTACAGTTTCTCTTTAGAGCCCAAAACATTAGTGCCTGTTAGAGGGACTATATTTAGCAACAGTATTTGGGTAGTGGTGATGAAGGTCTTTTTTAATGTGCAATGTTTGTTTATCATGCAAGTGGAGAAGGCAATTTTTTTAAAACCAATTCATCTGCTCTGTTAGAAAACCGCACATTTCACAGTAACACAAGACACAATTGGGTGAAATCTGAGATCAAATATAAATTGACATCTCATCCCTTCACATACAGCTAAAAGAGGTGGAGGGTGTTGGGACGCAGAAGCAGGAAACACAAAGAACCCCTCAAAATCATCTCTGCTCCGGTTCCCTCATCTATTCCATCTGACCAGTGGACATCTCTTTGGACCAGCCTCCATTGCCTACTGAAATCCTACCACATCAACGCAGGTATTACAGAGAGCTGTCACTCTGCATACTTCATGTTATCCGTGCCACTTACTATGTGCACGGAGAACCAAGAGCAGAAATTAAAAAATAAAACTCAGTAAATTTGATCTTAGTCATTTGGGTTTGAAAATTGCATTACAAGATAAATGGCATCCTATTGGTTTTCCATTGAATATAGAATATGTACATTATTATAAAGTAAAATAAATTTATTAGGAAATATTTCAGCATCTCTTGAGGTTGACTTAGAACAGTAAATAGAAAAAATGGTGATAGGAATGAGGATATTGGCTGATAATTTTCTATATATCAATGTTTGTACATTTTATATCTGCTTCTTATTTATGATACATTGCTTCTAAATTCTTTGCATGTTCCAGTTTGGTAAAGGAGCTTTAAAGTCAATCTAAATGTATTTTTTTACCCCGGCAAGCTACCGAGAGTATTCGATATGCCAAACACAGTAACAACAAAGTCTCCAATGGAGACGATACTGGGCCCACTCGAGCAAATCGACGATCAATGGGAGGGCCTTTACCTTTACCTTTATGTTTTATAATAAGTAGTTACCATCTGAGAGATTATTAAATATTATGTTTAAATAATAGCACACAGAGTCCTGTGCATTTTTAATCATAAAAGAGGGTCATAACATCCAAAGGAAACAAAATATGTAAAAGTACTATATGACTACATATTCATAAACTAGTAAGCATATATAATTAAAATATTTATGTAATCAAATTCTACTTCTGATTAATTCATGTTTTATTACAAAATACTCATTTTATTAAACTTTTATTAATGTTGTATTTCAAATATTTAGAACAATTAATATTTATTTGGGAGAGTGAGACAAACCCAATGAGACTCAGGACTTACTTCTGGCTCTGCACTCAGAGTTTGCTCCTGGCAGAGCTCAGAGATTTTAACCCTGGTCATCTGTGTGCAAGAAAAGTGGCTTACTTTGCCACAGTATTATCTCTCTATCCCCACCATTAACTGTAAGAAAAATGTAGGTTATAGGAGAATATAAGCATTACAAAGAGTATAAATGTAGTAGTCATGGCACAACGAGTAGGGCATTTGCCTTGCACGCAGCCAACATGGCCTACCCAAGTTCGATTCCTCCACCCCTCTTGGAGAACCCAGCAGTCTCGCCCTCACGGCAAAGCCTGGCAAGCTACCCATGACGTATTTGATATGCCAAACACAGTAACAACAAAGACTCATGATGGAGATGTTATTGTGGCCGCTCGAGAAAATCGATGTACAAAGGGAGGACAGGGAGGACAGTAACAGGGACACAGTGACCTATGCTTTTAAATAAATATTATGAGCTTAATCCAATATACTACATAGGAATACAACCAAAACTATTTTCATTTTTAACACCAAATTAGAGGAGGCAATAACACTTTTAGAAAAGTAGATGAAGCAAATTATCAAATACTTTTTTAAAAAAATTTAAACTAAGTTAAGAAATATATCAGTATGGGCCACGGAGAAGAGATTTTAGAGAAATTCATTATGAAACACTAATCACGTTTATAGATCAAATAACTGATAAAATTTAAAATTTTACTTGCTATTTTTCTGAGAAGATGCATTTTTTTAAATTTCAGTATCCCTCCAATTGCCTTGGGGATGAGAATCTTTTAAGTGCAGCATAAGTCTTTTATAAATGGCAGCACAGCTGCCCTTTCAGAGTTAAAATAAAACAATATTTTGGAGAACCCCAGGAAGTATTGCAACAACTATAATCCCAGCGCCTATCTACAAGAGATGTTAATAACTGATCACTTTGACTATTTTATGCTTTCCTGTTGTTTTTGTTGTGATTACACACATTGAATTGTGGTCTCCAGGTTCACACTCTGTAGTTGCAGTACACATTTGTGGTACTGGGGCACCTGGCATGTACAGTGGTGCCAGGAATGAAACTTAGAGACTCATGCCTGCGAGGTAACTCACAGCTGAGTTACAATACTGGGTCCTAACTGATCATTTTAGAAATAAGAAGAAAATACAAAGCAGAAATCTTTCATGCAATAAAATGGGAAAAATTAAATTAGACAGTAGTTATATGGGATCAAATACTAATTTCAGCAATAGACAGAAAACTAAGGGAGGATAGAATCTGAAAACTTCCTGCAAAGTTAATAAATTTCTATGTGTTTTAAAATATTGTCCTGAAATTTTTCAGACATGAGTGAAAAATATGCGACCCATTCAGGATCAAAACGACCTGCTTGCCAAAAGAAGACACAACAGGAAAGTGAGTTCTTCATCTTCCCAATCCTTTTGAATTTTGATATTATTTTCTGCTTCTTGGAATTCCATTATAATTGTGTATATAACAGCATAGCTAATAAGATCTCAAGAGTTTGTTATTTAAAATAATTATGAATTTAACATCTTAAGAAAAGTTCAATTAACAAACCGCATTTATTTATAAAATATCCTAAAAGGTCAATTCTCTTCAGGAATTTTAATAACCTCTAAGCTTTATGAGAGTGTGAAAACCAAGTGTTCACTGTACTTGTAAAAATTAGAGTAAAAATTCTTCCTTCAAAGCTAATCAAAGAAAAAAATCAAATAAGCTAAACAAAACCCTATCATTTATATAGAAGACATAGCTTGGTTGTCCCTCAATGGTTAAGCCACTAAGTACACAATTTAAGTGACTTGAGTAACTTGAGACAAGTCACTGGGCTAAGCAAGTAAATTAATTTGCCTAGTTTATTGAAACTGCTTCATCAACTGCCGTTTAATTTTTTTAAGTGTTAAAAATCAAATATCTGTGCTTATACTATTCAGGAGAATTAATGTAACCTGGATGTTGCTCACATCGACTCTTAATTAAGCAAGTAGGAAATAATTTATTTCCGTTTGTTTAGAAATCATTAAGAATCTCCTGGTGTCCTTATCAACTCAATCTATGATGTTTTAACAAGGACTATTTGATTTACGATTATTGCTAGATGTTTCTGATCATAATTATTTTGTGATAACTTTGGTGTTCAGTATTGGAAAACACTAGTTTTTCACACTAGTGAATAACTCTAGCTATAGCTGTGTTGAAAAACACAGCTATAAAATATGCACAATCTCTATGCAGAGTTTGCTGTATGCAAACTATAAGATTTAAAAAATATCTTCTGTTTCTGGGGCAAAAAAGTGGTTATACAGGTATGGTTTACTGACATATTTAAAAGAAAGTTCAACTTTAAAAGAAAGTTCAAGCACTTAATTTTTTTCTTAAATTACTGAGATAGTCCGGGGAATATTTTGGTAAAGATAGAGCGGCCGGTTTTTAAGAGATGCAAGGTTGCAGAAGAGGAAACAACATAGATATCAGTTCACTTTCATTTTAAATTGGTTATTGTCGCCTCCCAATTATGATGACAAATTTGAGGTTATTTAATAGTCAGGGTTTTGATTTATAGTAATGATTTCCGAAAAATCTTTGTGGGGTTTATAATAATTTACTCCTGTCTCTGGGCTGGAGCGATGGCACAGCGCTGGGGCGTTTGCCTTGCACGCAGCCAACATGGCCCACCCGAGTTTGATTCCTCCGCCCCTCTCAGAGAGCCGGGCAAGCTACTGAGTGTATCTCGCCTGCACAGCAGAGCCTGGCAAGCCACCCGTGATGTATTCGATATGCCAAGCACAGTAACAACAAAGTCTCCAAAGGAGATGTTACTGGGCCGCTCGAGCAAACCAATGAACAATGGGAGGACCGTGACCATGACTCCTGTCTCTGTACTGAGGGATCACTCATGGTGGGCTGAGTGATTGAATGTGGGTGGACCATATGCAGGGCAAGCTCCCTATCCACTATATACTCAGGTCTCTAAATCTTGCTCTTTAATGAGTCCCTTATTTCTTACATTCATCAGTTTCTTTTTCTCAGTAGCAGGGTCTTCGATTCCTGTTGCCTGGTGTCTCATTGTAATTGTTCCTGTCTTATTTTAATAAGAGCATTCATGCGTAAGTCAAACTAGACTTCCGGACTCAGAAGCAAATTCATCTTTGGGGTTATTTTTACTATGGACATTTTTATCATTGACTTTACATAGAAGACTAGTAAGAACATTCCATTGATAAACTTTATAAATGAACTGTTCAGAAAGTGTTTATCATGCTAAGAATAAAATATTGTCCTAAAGAATAGTTACATTGGATAAATAATAAGAAAGGCAAATATTCTGGAATGAAGAAAGATCAGAACAGGATTGCATACTTGGTAAATTATGGTTGTAAAGGAAAGAATAAATGAATGTTGCTTCTTGTGGGGAGGGTTTCCAAGAGTGTAGAGAAACCTCCTGCTGATTGTCAGACAATTGCCCTGTGCTTCACCATAAATGCCTGAGGCTGGGGTGATGCCAACAATCACCAGGGTCAACTGGGCAATGCTTAGAGGAGTTTAGTTCTGCAGCAGGCAATGCTCAAGGGACTAAGTGATGCTGGAAATTAATTCAGGGTCAGTAGTATGCAAGGCACGCACCCAACGCCCTATACTGGCTCCCTGGTTCATAAATGATTACTGAAATATGAATTTTAGGATCCCTTTCTGATGATAGGAATCAAAATAAATAGGAGAATTGTATGAACAGTATATTGTGTGAAACATAGTGTTTTATAAGATCTGTTGAGTTTATTGTTTTTGTTTTTGGGTCACACCGAGCGATGGACAGGGGTTACTCCTGGTTCTGCACTCAGGAGTCACACCTGGCAGTGCTTGGGGGACCATATGGGATGCTGGGAATTGAACCCGGGTCGGCCGCATGAAAGAAAAATGCCCTACTCACTGTGCTATCAAGATCTGTTGAGTTTAAAGTAACTATTGACAACCACATGTGTAGCCCGAAATATCTCAGCTCTAGGATTGCAGCTAGAAAGCAATCCAAGAAGAAACTATACCTCTGAATTATGACCTATTAATTTAATTTTGTGCAATTCATTCTTTACCAGCAATGAATTGAATTTTTTAAAATTCAGATGCTTTAACTTTACTGGTGAATAGCTTCAAAATCAGAAATCCCATACTAAGGGCTGAAGCAATAGTATAGCAGATAAGACACTTGTCTTGCATGAAGCAGATCTTCAGTACCAATCTCCAGTTTCCCAATCTCAACAGGAGTGATCCCTGAGCACAGACACAAGAGTAAACTCTGAGCACTGCCAAAAGGAAAAGGAAAGGAAACTCCGTTTGATAATCCTCAAGCAGCAAAGATTCCTGAGATGGAAAGCCAACTTTGTAATGACAAAAGCATTACAATTACTTGCAAAATATTGAACATAGTGTTCAAGTTTATTGACATGAAGCTGTAAGGCTGAGAATTCAGAGCTTAGATTGATATTGAAAACATTACTATCTCGATAGAGTTACCAAAATTCTGTGAATTTTCTTCTCGCTTACAATCCTACAACCTAAATTTTCTGTAGACTACCTCCTCTTAACGTAATGATTAATTAGAGTAACCTTGATATGGTATGTGATCTGCATTTCCCTGGTTTATATTTTTAAATGCAACCCTACAACTGAAATTTTCTGTAGACTCCTTTCGTTGAATGTACTGATTAACTAGAATAATCTTGATAGGGTATGTTATCTGCATTTCCATAGTTTATTATTAAACTCAACAATGTGTACTTTTACTGTTTATCTTCTTCACTTCCTCACATACACAGAATTCTGTCTACATCCTTATGTAATTGACAAAAGCTAATTTAAGATCAATACTAAAACATGAAGTCTTTCTGATTCTAAATCAGAACCTACATTTAGCAGTCAATTTGCTTGTCTTATAAGAATTCTTTTATTTGTTTGGGGGGCTATAAACAGCAGAGTATAGGCTTACTCCTAGCTCTGTGTTCAGCGATCGCTCTGGTCGAGTTTGGAAGATAGTATGTGTTAACAAGGATGGAAGCCAAGTGAGCTCTATGTAAGTCTAAAACGAACTCATGGCCCCAGGAGCAACACTTATTTTTTTTTTCCCCCTTTATTTTATTTTATTTTTTTTAAAGTTGTAGATTTACAATTTTTTGTGCTTTGGTTTCAATTATACAATGATCAGATACCCATCCCTCCACCAGTGCCCATTTTCCACCACCATGGATAATATCCCTCCCACCCCCATCCCCCCATCCCCCCGTCTCTGTGGCAGGGCAATCCCCTGTGTTCTCTCTCTCCTTTTGGGTGTTGTGGTCTGCAAAAGAGGCATTGAGTGGCAAACATGTTCAGTCCATAGTCTACTTTCGACATGCATCTCCCCTCCTGGGAGGATCCTCCAAACATCCTTTATTTGGTGCTCCCTTCTCTATCTGAATAGCCCTTTCCTCTAGGATACCCGGCTGGCCTCTAAGTTATGGAGTAATCCTCCTGGTGCTGATCTCAGCTATTCTTGGGTATTAATCTCATACTTTGTTACTTTATATCCCCCAGATGAATGCAATCTTTCTATGTCTATCCCTCTCTTTCTGACTCGTTTCGCTTAGCATGATACTTTCCATATTGTACCACTTGTATGTAAATTTCATGACTTCATCTTTTCTAAGAGCTACATAGTACTCCATTGTGTAGATGTACCAAAGTTTCTTTAACCAGTCATCTGTTCTTGGGCATTCAGGTTTCTTCCAGTTTCTGGCTATTGTAAAGAGGGCTGCAATGAACAAACAAGTGCAGATGTCACTTCGACTATACATTTTTGCCTCTCTGGGATATATTCCCAAGAGTGGTATTGCTGGGTCAAATGGGAGCTCAATTTCTAATTTTTTGAGAATCGTCCATACTGTTTTCCAGAAGGGCTGAACCAGTGGACATTCCCACCAACAGTGAAGGAGTGTCCCTTTCTCGCCACATCCACGCCAGCATCGGTTGCTTTTGTTCTTTTGAATTTGGGCCAGTCTCTGAGGTGTGAGATGGTATCTCATTGTGGTTTTGATCTGCATCTCCCTGATGATTAATGATGTAGAGCATTTTCTCATGTGCTTTTTTGCCATTCGGATTTCTTCTTTGAGAAAGTTTCTGTTCATTTCATTGCCCCATTTTTGGATGGGGTTGGATGTTTTCTTCTTGTGGAGTTTAACCAGTATTTTGTATATCCTGGATATCAACCCCTTGTCAGATGTGTATTCGGTGAATATCCTTTCCCATTCTGTAGACTGTCTTTGTATTTTGGTCACTGTTTCTTTGGAGGTGCAGAAGCTTCTTAGTTTAAGATAGTCCCATTTATCTATCTCTGTTTTCACTTGCTCGGCAAGTGGCGTGGCATCTTTGAAGATACCATTAGCTTCAATGTCATGGAGGGTTTTGCCAACTTTATCTTCAATGTACCTTATGGTTTCTGGTCTGATGTTGAGGTCTTTAATCCATTTTGATCTTACTTTTGTACATGGTGTTAGGCAGAGTTCTGAGCCTATTTTTTTGCATGTAGCCATCCAGTGATGCCAACACAATTTATTAAAGAGGCTTTCCTTACTCCACTTCACGTTACTTGCACCTTTATCAAAGATTAGATGAGCATATGATTGAGGAGAGATGTCAGTGTATTCAACCCTGTTCCATTGGTCTGCAGTTCTGCCTTTGTTCCAGTACCATGCTGTTTTAATTATTACTGCTTTGTAGTACAGTTTGAAGTTCGGGAGGTTGATTCCTCCCATTTTCTTTTTCCCAAGAATTGCTTTAGCTATTCGTGGGGGCTTATTGTTCCATATAAATTTCAAGAGTGTTTGCTCCATTTCTTTGAAGAATGTCATGGGTATCCTTATAGGGATTGCATTGAATTTATACAATGCTTTCGGTAGTATTGCCATTTTGACAATGTTAAGTCTCCCGACCCATGAGCAGGGGATATCTTTCCATTTCCTCATGTCCTCTTTTATTTCCTGAAGTAGCGTTTTGTAGTTTTCTTTGTACAGGTCCTTTACTTCCTTAGTTAAGCTGATTCCTAGGTACTTGATTTTCTGGGGCACAATTGTGAATGGGATTGTTTTTTTCATGTTGCTTTCTTCTCTCTCACTGTTTGCGTATAGGAAAGCCATGGACTTTTGGGTATTGATTTTATAACCTGCAACTTTACTATACGAGTCTATTGTTTCTAAGAGTTTTTTGGTGGAAGTTATTGGGTTCTCTAAGTAGAGTATCATATCATCTGCGAATAGTGAGAGCTTGATTTCTTCCTTTCCTACCTGAATGCCCTTAATATCTTTTTCCTGCCTAATCGCTATTGCAAGTACTTCCAGTACTATATTGAACAGCAGTGGAGAGAGTGGGCATCCCTGTCTCGCAGGAGCAACACTTATATCTTATCTATGTTACATCTTCATTACCTAGCACTGTAACTGCATGCTCACCATATTACAGTCTGTATGATCACAAAGCGGTCAAGCTTGTCATTTCTTCTTGTTGTGTTATCAAGTTCTAGTAAACTACCATACATTTAATGTGTTTTTAGAAATGAGATATTGTGGAAATTGTATGTGAAGGAAGAGATGCTTAGAACACAGTGTCAAAAATGATCCTTATTTCTCAAGATTAACTGATATGTTAATAGCACAGCATGTAGGGCGTTTGCCTTGCTCACAGCAGACCCGGGTTCAATTCCTCTGCCCCACTTAGAGAGTTCAGCAAGCTATGAAGATTGTCTCACACAAACAGGAAAGCCTGGCAAGATCCCTGTGTTGTACTCAATATGCCAAAAACAGTAGAACAAGTCTCACAATGGAGTTGTTACTGATTCCCATTTGAGCATACCGATAAACAAGGAGAGAACAGTGCTACAGTGCTACAAATTTATATTAATATTAAAATTTTTGGGAGCAGAAGATAGGTAGGCCGGTTACCTTGTAAGCAGCTGACCTTGGCATTTCATATGGTCCCCCAGCCAAAGTAATTCCTGAGTTAATTCCTTGGTTAAGCAGAATTAGAAGTAACCCCAGAGCATCAATAGGTGTGGCCTAACACAAACAAACATGCAAAAAGTTAGAACTGTGTCTGTAATTCAGTTCTGTGTTACATTTTTCTCAAGCTAATGATGTAAAGTTTTGCAGGTACGCTCAACAGGACAATCACAGGAGCCAATTGTGAGAAACCAAACCAGAGAAAATTGTACATGTAGAAAGGAGGAATCTAAAGAGGAAAAGAAACCATCCAACACAGGTAGGTAAATAAGGATTCAAACTTGATTCTGGTGACGCTCTGCTCTAGTTCCCTCGAATTTCTTCTAGTAAAAGCTGTAGTGGAAAACTTTCATTCTTTTTCATTTAAAAAAAAAGTCGGTCATTCCCAGAGGTTAGAATGTTCTCTGTACAAGATAATATAATCCTTTGTTCCATAATTTCTCAAAATAATACTTTATTCAAAATTATCTCTAGCTCTTTCTCATCATATTCTCATTATGATGCCATCAGACAGAGGTCTTTAGAGAAGACATCAAGTCAAGACCTGCTCTGTGCCTCTTGATTCCACTCCATCTAAAAAACACAAAGGACATGCTTCCCATTCTGGAGTCCTTTCAGCAGAAGTTGTGAGGAAAATACTAATCTTGTCAGATGTGTCTGTGGATATTTTCAGTAATACCTTTCAGAGGTTTCCTATCATAGGGCTAGAGTAATGTGCTACTCTTCCATGTCCCAGGCTGTTTTCAGAAAGCAACAAAGAAGTCCATCTGTCTCATGAATTATCTTTTTCTACAAGGACTAGTGAGCAGTTTTTGTTATCTCAGCCCAGAAAACTTCTCTCTAGATAAACAATTAGTAACCCCCGGAAATGTCTTTGTTTTCAAGGAAGTGAAGGCAAAGACATGTGTAAAATCAAATGGTCATGCTGCGAAGACAAATGCTATTATATTTCTCAAGACTTGAAGAACTTTGAGGAGAGTAGGAAAGCCTGCAAGAAACTTAGTTCTACACTTGTGAAGTTTGAAGATGAAAGAGAAATGGTGATGTGGCTTCTCTGTTCTCCATCTCACACCATACTTATTTAGCCAAGAGTGATTGCTATTGAGTGTTTACTAAAACATGAGTTTTTAAACTCACTGAAATTTGCACATGCTCTTGTTAAAGTCAGTAAGATACGTAGAAATAAAAATAGATTTTCATAAAAATAAACTTATCCATCCACAATTAGAATTAACGTAGTTTAATAAGTATGTGTCCAAACATCAAATAATGAGGGAAAATTGTTCTTAAGATATATCATTTTTAACAAGGGAAATTGTGTATTTTATGCTAAAAATCTACATTAATTTACCACCAGCCTCACTAAGAAAATCACTATAAAACTAAGATAAGCAAGAATGCAGAACACTGCCACTGGTGTTGAAGTAAAGGAAATTCAACATAAGCCTAGAAAATTTCATTCCGAGTCATGCTAGCTTTTCACGTGTTCTACATTTAGAGTAAATTTCACAATACTCATCATAATTTCTCATTTGTACATCAAAGAAATGTTGAGAATAATCTTCCAATAACCTGACAATAAGAAATCACCATGGACTATATTCAGTTATCTATAATTACCTAAATCTTTATATTCTGTAATTCAGAAATGAAATAAATGAACTTAGAAATAATTAAGAAAATACTTAAGAAAATATAAATGCATAAAGAAGATATTTGTAAAGATGGAAATAACTCTAAACTCCAATTGCAGTTGTTGCACTTAAAGAATTTCTTAAAAGATTAAACTTAAACTTAAACGATTTCTCATTCTGCTAATAAACAAGATAAAGAATTAATATAAATGTATTATGCATATGGAAAGTAGTCAGAGTGTTCAGTAGTCATTAAACACAAATATTCACATTTTAATGATAAAGTTCTTTCTATGTTTCTTTAAAAAAGAACTAAGGTATTTGTGTAGCTAGTGACCAGATTATCAAGAATATACATATGCAACTAAACTCAGATAAGAAAAGGAGTGAGATTTGTGGAATTTTGTGTTTTTCACGTGAAAGTCGGTCCCTTGCTTTAATGGTTGTAACTTTTTCATTTTATGAATATACATAATTTCAGAAGAATATTATAAAGATGTTGTGTCAATATTTTCTTGATTTATAGAGGTCATAACGCATCTGGTGGCACAAGATATATAGCATCCATGAATATTTTCGTGTCCAAGTATGAGTTTCAGTTTTTCACTTAATATTCTAATCTATAGGGAATCTTTATTGAGAAATAATAAATCTGCAATAATAGATTAATAAATAGAATAAAAAAATTTCCTCAAGTAGATAAAAAAATAGACTTGGTAAAATTTTAACTCAGTTTACCATTCCAGCCTAATCAGAAAAAAATAAAATTTACATAGTCATAAAGTCTCAATCTACCATCTATCCCTCAGTAGTTTATGTGACAATCACCTCATCCTGAATGCTAACTTCAAATAGGGAAGCTGGTGATATTTTCATACCAACATACTTAGGAACATCAAGTGAGGGTGTGTTCATGTGCTTTGTAACAATTCAAGTACAGGATGAATAAGACTAACTTATCAGTAATTATCCAGTCAGCTAGGTAAAAAATTCGTCTGACTGAGAATGAATTCATAGTTCCCTTGTCACAGGAAATTGACCCATACCTTGTGTAAAAAGCTTAAATATAATAATATTGGTAGAATTTTCATACCTCTACTACCTTGATTATAACAAATAAATCACACTTTGATCAGAACTCATTCTTCAGTACAAGTTCTGAAAATATTTTGAGACTTCTGTTCTCAGAATCAATAAAATTCACTTAAGTATAATTTTGTGTCAAATTAATGGAACTTCCTCATTCATGGAATGTCAAATGAGAGAGAAAGAGAGAGAGAGGGAGAGAGAGAGAGAGGAAAAGTGTATGTCATATAGACTAAGGGACAGTGGCAGGAGGGTAACTAGGGACACTGGTGGTGAAAAATGTACACTGTTGAAGGGATAGGTGTTGGAACATTGTATGACTGAAACCCAATCATGAACAACTTTGTCACTGCGAATCTTATGATTATTCAATACAAATATTTGTGGCTCTATATTTAGTTAGGTATCAATCTTAGAAATGCCATAAATTTATATACTGAATAGAATCAGAAAGATGTTGACTTATATACTACATTATAGTACACAAAATAAGTATCAATATTAATGGTATGCTTTTAAATTTTTTATAATTAAAATTATTTTACTCATAAGCTTTGATCTTTGATACAGAAATTTATTCAAAAGCAGCTATCTTCTTTTTCTTGGATTGGATTGTCCCGTGAAGGAATCGGCAGTTCTTGGACATGGGAAGACAACTCAAAACCGAATTCCAAAATGTAAGACTCTGAATAGGCAGTGAAAAAGGTTCTGTAATAAAAATTCTGACTGACATTTCTTAAGGATAAAGTAAAACTATCATATGTACATAGAAATGTTGATATATATCTATATATCTACATCCATATATATATATATATATATATATATCTGTGCATACATAAATATGTAGGCTTTTAGTAATATGTACAAAGACAAACATCCAAAGTGAGTACGTGTAAAAAATTCAATTCCATGCTAATGTTTCCTAAAGTTATCTGGAGAAAATCTTATAGGATTATGATGTAAGTTTATGAGCATGTAAGAAAGTATCAAGTTAACTTTGGTTTTATATCCCTTATTATGCTTGTTATCATGAATGTGTAATATTCACTTTTATCCTAGAATAAGAGACTGGAAGGTAAAACCAGAGGGAAATTGTGTCAATCTGTCAACAAAAAAGATGGATGTAACTAAGTGTTTCATGGAAAGGAACTACATCTGTGAGAGAAAAACGGCTTGTCTTGCTACCTAAAACATCAACAACATCATCATAAACAACTGCAGCAGCAAGACAAGACCAATATTTATTTTAAATTCCCAGATTTTGGTTCTAGAGAATCACCCTTTCTTGTTTCAGACTATGCACATGTTGAATAGGTTGTTCTAGTCTGTGAACAAGGAGAGTCTAGATTATTGGCTCCATCACAATGAGGTGTCTGAAAACCTCCATTTCTTCTCCTCCACATAAAGGATGACAAAATTTGAACCACATATGTTGTGAACACAGCCTGGAGGCATGAGACAGCAGGAAAGCACCTCTCATGGAATTTACGAAGTCTAGTTCTATTTCTGCTCTATTTCTGCCACTGGTAGATTTAGGAATGTTCCTGAAATAACTTTGGTCGTTATAATGCACGGTAGGGTATACATGAATGTAAATAGTAATAAAGTTATTTTGCCTGAGTTGTGTATGAATTTTTGCTGGATTATTTATTTCACATAGATAATCTAGTATGATACATTAAAAAGAATGATAATTATTATAATAAGTACTTATTATTATGATATGTGGTCACAATAGTGTTGGTGTTTATGATATTGGTGTACAAGTTAGTATATTTCCACCACTTCTAAAGCGTCCAAGACTTTCCAACCACAGCCTCTGTGTCACTTCTAGTCTGCTCCTTCCCACAAAAGCCCCAAATCCTCCTAACTCCAGCCACATACACCTGGGAACCATATTCCTATTGTCATAGTACAAATTTGTTTTTCCTAAATATTGTCTGCTCTCTTGCTTCATTTCTTTTGTCCCAGAAGTAAAATCATCTGATATTTTTTTCTCTATTTTTCTTAACGTGATAAACCCATTTTCCATCCAAGTTGTAGCAAAAGGTAAAACGTCATCTCTGCTCTGTGTATGCGCTGCAATGTTTTGTCGTTTCATCTGTGCTCGAACATTTGGTTTTTCCAGATTTTATTTTTTTCCAGATCTTAACTATTAAACAGTGCTTCTGAGTCCAGAGTAATAATATAGTCTTTAGGATTAGGTTATTTTCATTGGTCTGACTAGATATCTCATTGTTTTATTTGAAATTTCTGGATAAGTGTCATTGAAGATTTTTCAGATATGTATTGCTTAGTATATTTCTTTGAGGAATTATAGATAGCTACCCTACACATATTTAATAGGGCCATTTGATTCTTTAGAAATTTATATGTATCATATATGCATATATGCATCTAAATCACAGTTTAGTCATTCCATGTACAATATTTGTACATCCGATTAGTGTTGTACAAATATTCTCTCTGATTTAGGATGCTATTGTTTTATTTTAGCTCGAGATTTTTTACAGGGCAGACACTCTTTAATCTGTGATAATACCATTTGTTCATGTCAGTTACATATTCATATTTTATTTTTTATGTCAGTTTAGTTGAATCATTGAAGATAACTATAATTTAATATCATAGAGAGTTCTAGCTATGTATCCTTTGAATTTCAGTCTAATGAAAAGATAGCATCATTTGTTCATTAAAGACATATAAAGAAAATGCACAAATTTTATATGATACCCTTATTTGTGCCACTTTAAGAACTATCTAATATTAAAATTAGGAATATACAAGGAAACAGAACTTATGATCTCCTTTATACCATTTTGAATTCACTTTGTGCATTGTGGGACATAAGGTTCGAATTCATTTCTTGGTCTGTTTTCCTGCCAATGGTGTGGAATCACCGTAGTCACCTCGAAGTCATTACATTAAGTAGTTCTGCCTACCTTTCCTTGATGTATTCTTTAAAATATCAATGTTCATTTCCTAAGTATATCCTGAGAACTTACTTTGGGGGTTTTCCATTCACTCCATAAGTTAGAAAATCCACTTATGACTCCTATGACTTTTTTTCTATTGCTATGGTTCAGTTTAAAACAAGAAAACACAATGTCCAAAAATTTTACAATTCTGACCAAAAGCTTCAAATACCTGGAAAATCAACTTACCAAAGGCATGGATCTGTATGTTGCAAACTCTAAGTCACTTTTCAAAGAAATGGAAGAGGGAATAAAAACTCTTCAAAAGTGACTTTTCACAGGGCTATGGTGCTGCCAGCAGGTCAATCTGTACCTGTGAGGTGAGTGCATCAGCAGCCTGATGGCAATGTCAGACTTTTAGATACCCCAAAATTGCTGCTGTGCCTTTGACCAGGCCCCAAAAACTGGGGGCAAAGTTTACCAAGAAAGTAAACGGCCAAAGGTTAGGTATGTGGGAGACACATCCACAAACCACCTTCGGCTCAGCTATATAATTGAAGGCATGGCCTCTCTGGTTTCTGATCGAACTGCTTAATGGCCCTGATCCCAGAGTCTCAGAAATGAATCTCCACTTATGGCTTTTATGACTTTTTTTCTATTGCTATGGTTCAGTTTAAAATAAGAAAACACAATGTCCACTCACTTTGGAACCCAAAGGCTTTTGGCAGAAATGCATCCTGCTCTGCAGTAGGTTACTGGCGCTGGGCCACTCCAGGTGGGAACAGGTTTCGTGCCTTGGCCTGTTCCTCCTTACGGCCTGGTGACCACCATCCTCCAGAGGCCACTGGACAGTGAGGTTTGGGCCTGCAGTGACGAGACACACAGGGCCTCACCACATGGGGTGGAGCCGACTCTTTCTCCCCATCCCAACGAGACCCCGAGTCGCCGCCTACAAATGGCCTCTCTGGCTCCTGATCAAGCTGATTAATAGCCATGATACCAGAGACTCAGAAGCAAATCTTGAAACCCAGTGGCTTTTGGCAGAAATGCATCTGGACTGCATACAACATGCAAAAGGTTAGAACTGTCTGTAATTCAGTTCTGTGTTATGTTTTCCTCAAGCTAATGATGTAAAGTTTTACATGTACACTCAACAGGACAATCACAGGAGCCAATTGTGAGAACCCAAACCAGAGAAAATTGTACATGTAGAAAGGAGGAATCTAAAGAGGAAAAGAAACCATCCAACACAGGTAGGTAAATAAGGATTCAAACTTGATTCTGGTGACGCTCTGCTCTAGTTCCCTCGAATTTCTTCTAGTAAAAGCTGTAGTGGAAAACTTTCATTCTTTTTCATTTAAAACCAAGTCAGTTATTCCCAGAGGTTAGACTCTTCTCTGTATAAGATATTATAATGCTTTATGTCATAGTTTCTCAAAATAATACTTTATTCAAAATGATCTCTAGCTCTTTCTCATCATATTCTCATTATGATGCCATCAGACAGGGGTCTTTAGAGAAGATGCCAAATCAAGATTTCTGTGTACCTCTTGATTCCACTCCATCTAGAAAACAAAAAGGACTTGCTTCCCATTCTGGAGTCTTCTGCTGAAAAGAAGAAGTTGTGAGGAAAACACCGATATTGTCAGATGTGTCTGTGCATATTTTCAGTAATACTGTTCAGATTTTTCCTATCATAGGGTTATAGTAATGTGCTACACTTCCGTGACCCGGGCTGTTTTCAGAAACCAACAATGAAGTCCATCTGTCTCATGAATTATCTGTTTCTACAAGAACTAGTGAGCAGTCTTTGTTATCTCAACCCAGAAAACTCCTCTCAAGATAAACAATTAGTAACCCCTGGAAATGTCTTTGTTTTCAAGGAAGTGAAGGCAGAGACATGTGTGAAATTAAATGGTCATGCTGTGAAGACAAATGCTATTATATTTCTCAAGACTCAAAGAACTTGGACGAGAGTCGGAGAGCCTGCAAGAACCATAGTTCTACACTTGTGAAGATTGAAGATGAAAGAGAAATGGTGATGTGACTTCTCTGTTCTGCATCTGACACCATACTTACTTAGTCAATGGTGATTGCTATTGAGTGTTTACTAAAACTTGAGTTTTTAAACTCACTGAAATTTGCACATAATCTTGTTAAAGTCAGCAAGATACGTAGAAATAAAAAATAGATTTTCATAAAAATAATATCCATCCACATTTAGAATGAATGTATTTTAGTAAATATGTGTCCAAACATCAAATAATGAGGGAATGCTGTACTTAAAATATATCATTTTTAACAAGGGAAATTGTGTATTTTATACTGAGAAAAGTACATTAAATTACCACCAGCCTCACTAAAAAAATCACTATAAGCTAGAATAACCAAGAATGCCACTGATGTTGAAATAAAGAAAATTTAACATAAGCCTAGAAAATTTCATTCCAAGTCATGCTAACTTTTCACTTGTTCTACATTTAGAGTAAACTGAATTAAATATTTCACAATATCCATCATAATTTCTCATTTGAACATCAAGAAAATATTGAGAGTAATCTTTCAATAACCTGTCAAAAAGAAATCATCATGAACTATAGTCAATTATCTATTATTACCTAAATCTTCATATATCTGGATTTCAGAAATTAAATAAATGAACTTAGAAATAATTAAGAAAATAATTAAGAAAAATATAAATTCATAAAGATATTTACAAAGGTTGAAATAACAGTTTAAACTCCAATTGCAGCTGTTGCTGCTAAAAGAAATTTCAAAGTTCTCTTACTCTTTTTATAGACAAGATAAAGAATTAATATAAATGTATTATGCATATGAAAAGTAGTGTTTAGTATTTGTTAAACACAAATAATCACATTTTAATGATAAAGTTCTTTATACTTTTTTTAAAAAAGAACTAAGGCATTTATGTAGCCAGTGACCTGATTATCAAGAATATAGCTATGCAACTATACTCAGATAAGAAAAGGAGTGGGATGTATGGAATTTCTGTTTTTCACGTGAACGTCAGTCCCTTGCTTTAATGGTTGTAACTTTTTCATTAAATGTATAACAAAATTTCAGAAGAACATAAAGATTTTTTGTTAATATTTTCTTGATTTATAGTCATAATGCATCTGTTGATATAAGATATCTAGCATCCATGGATGTTGTATCCAAATATGAGTTTCAGGTCTTCACTTACTATTCTAATTTATAGGGAATCTTTATTGAGAAATAATCATTCTGCAAAAAAAGAGTAAAAAATAGAATAGAAAATTTTCTCAAGGGGATAAAAAAAGACTTGTTAAAATTTTATCCCAGTTTACCATTCTATGCTAATCAAAAAAAATGAAATTTTCATAATTTGAAAGTCTCAATCTATCTTCTTTCCCTCAGTAGTTTGTGTGGATATCACCTCATCCAGAATCCTAACTACAAATAGTGTAGCTGGCAATATTTGCACACCAACATACTTAGGAACATCAAGTGAGGGTGTGTGCATGTGCTTTGGAATAACTCAAATACAAGATGAATGAGACTGACTTATCAGTAATTATTCAGTCAGCTAGGTAAACAATGCGTCTGACTGAGAATGACACTCGTAGTTCCTTGTCACAAATCTCCCACCTTGATTATAACAAACAAATAAGACTTTAATCAGAACTCATTTTTCAGTAAGAGTTTTGAAAATATTTCGATATATATGTTCTAAGAATCAATAAAATTCACTTAAGTATGATTTTGTGTCAAATTTATGGAACTTCATTCATGGGATGTCCAATGAGGGGAGAGGGAGAGAGAGAGAGAGAGAGAGAGAGAGAGAGAGAGAGAGAGAGAGAGAGAGAGAGAGAGAGAGAGAGAGGAAAAGTGTATGTAATAGAGACTGAGAGACTGAGGGGCAGGTGCAGGGGGAAACTGGGGACATTGGTGGTGAAAAATGTACACTGGTGAAGGGACAGGTGTTGGAACATTGTATGACTGAAACCCAATTATGAACAACTTTGTAACTGTGAATCATATGATTATTCAATAAAAATATTTGTGTCACTATATTTAGTTAAGTATCAATCTTAGAAATGCCATAAACTTATATAGTGAATAGAATCAGAAAGATGTTGATTTATATACTTCATGATAGTACACAACATAAGTTCCAATAGTAATCCTGTGCCTTTAATTATTTTATAATTAAAATCATTTTACTCATAAGCTGTGTTTTTCTGTTACAGATATTTACTCAAAAGAAGCTATCTTATTATTCTTGGATTGGATTGTCCCGTAAAGGACCCAGCAGTTCTTGGAAATGGGAAGACAGCTCATATCCGAATTTTAAAATGTAAGACTCTGAAAAGGCAGTGAAAAAGGTTCTGTAAAAAAATTCTGATTGACATTTTTGAAGGATAAAGTAAAACTATCATATGTACATATAGATGTAGATATATATCTATATATCTATACCCATATATATACATTTGTGTTCATACACAAATATCTAGGCTTATGATAATATGTACAAAGACACACATCCAAAGAACTTAGATTCTACTCTGGTAGAATTTAAAGTGAGTACATGTAAAACATTCAATTCCATGCTAATTTTTCCTAAAGTCATCTGGAGGAAATCGTATGGCACTATGGTGTAAGTTTATGAGCATATAAGAAAGTATCACTTTAATTCTGGTTTTATACCCCTTAATTAGCTTGTGTTCATGAATTTGTAATATTCACTTTTATCCTAGATTTAGAAACTGGAGAGAAACAACAAATGGAAACTGTGTCACTCTGTCAAGAATAAGGATGGCTGTAACTGACTGCTCCGTGAAAAGGAACTACATTTGTGAGAGGCAAATGGCTTGTCTTGCTACCTGAAATATCAACAACATCATCATAAACAACTGCAACAGCAAGACAAGATGAATATTTATTTTAAAACCCCAGGATTTGGTTTTAGAGAATCACCCTTTCTTGTTTCAGACTATGCACATGTTGAATGGGTTGTTCTAGTCCATGACCAAGGAGAGTCTAGATTATTGGCTCCATCACAACGAGGTGTCTGAAAACCTCCATTTCTTCTCCTCCACATATTGGATGACAAAATTTGAACCTCATGTGTTTGAACACAGTCTGGTGGTGTGAGATAGCAGGACAAATCTCTCATGGAATTTACCAAGTTTAGTTCTATTTCTGCCCTATTTCTGCCACTCGTAGATTTAGGAATGTTCCTGAAATAAATTTGGTCATTATAATGCATGGTAGGGTGTACATGAATGTAAAGAGTAATAAAGTTACTCTGCCTGAGTTATGCATTAATTTTTGCTGGATTATTTATTTCACATAAACAATCTAGAATTATACATTAAAAAGATCACAATCGCAATCACAATCATCCTGTTATTCGTCAATTTCCTCTAGCAGGAACCAGTAAAGTCTCCTTCTTTCTAGCCCTGAGATTTTAAAAGAGCCCTATTCAGTGCTCTTTCAGGGCTAGGAGAATGAGAACTATCATTGTTACTGGTATTTGGCATATAGAGTATGACATTTGCCAGACTCTGCCGTGCGGGCAGGATACTTTCAGTGACCTGAGGAGTTCTCCAAATGAAAACGAGATTATAAGATGGTGTGCGGCCACCAATGTGGCTGCACGCTTTGGGAAGCTGGGTTTTATAGTCTCTGGGTCTTGGCCATTGATGGGACCACCTGGCGTCGGCAGCAGCTTGTGGGTGTAACACCTACCTACAGGAAGATGGGGGTTCTGGGTGGAGTAGACCCGGTCCTGATCTGAGCAGGCTTGGAGATCTCAGCCCGGAACATGCATTCCTGGGTTCCTCTGCCGGTTCCTTCATGCATGAGGCTTGTCCAGATGTGTGGAGAGTGTTCTCAGGATGGCTGCGGCTGGTTCTGGATGTCTTTGGATGCCAGGGCTCTGCTCAGGGCGGCGAGGGAAACTTAACCCGCCCTGCTCCATAGGGCCTCGGTGAGAATAGTCAGGCTTGGGGGCAGGAGACTGCACATTACAAAGAATGATAATTATTTAAAGAAGTATTTATTATTATGATATATGGTTACATTAGGGTTGGCGTTTATGGTATTGGTGTACAAGTTAGTGTACTTCCACCACTTCTAAATTGTCCAATACCTTCCAACCACAGTCTCTGTGTCACTTCTAGTCTGCTCCTTTCCACAAAGGCCACAAATCCTCCTAACTCCAGCCACATACACCTGAGAACCATATTCCTATTGTCATAGTGTAAATTTATTTTTTCTGAATATCGTCTGCTCTCTTGTTTCATTTCTTTGTGTCCCAGAAGTGAAATCATCTGATATTTTTTCTCTGTCTATTTTTCTAAACGTGATAAACCCATTTTCCATCCAAGTAGTAGCAAAAGGCAAAAGGTCATCTCTGCTCTGTGTATGTGCTGCAATGTTTTGTCCTTTCATCTGTGCTTGAACATTTCTTTTTTTGCAGAGTTTATTTATTCCAGATTTTAGCTATTAAAAAGTGCTGCTGAGGCCAGAGCAATAGGATAGTATTTAAGATTAGGGTATTTTCACTGGTCTGACTAGATATCTCATTGTTTTATTGAAATTTCTGGATAAGTGACATTGAAGATTTTTCAGATATGTATTGGTTATCTACATTTCTTTAAGGAGGTGTCTAGTAGCTACCCTACATATATTTAATAGGGCCATTTGGTGCTTTAGATATTTATATGTATGATATATATACATTTAAATCACAGTTTAATCATGCCATGTACAATATTTGTATATCAGATAAGTGGTGTACAAATATTCTCTCTGATGTAGAAAGATATTGTTTTATTTTAGCTTGAGATATTTTAGAACTGGACAGACAGTCATTAATCTGTGGTAATACCATTTATTCATGTCAGTTATATATTTATATCCTATTTTTTATGTCAGTTTAGTTGAGTCATTGAAGATAACTATATTTTAATATCATGGAGAATTCGGGCTATGTATTCTTTTTGGATTTCAGTCTAATGAAAAGATAACATCATTTGTTCTTTAAGACATATAAAGAAAATGTACAAATTTTACGGTCACGGTCACGGTCACTGTCCTTACGCTGTTCATCAATTTGCTCGAGCAGGCCCAGTAATGTCTCCGTCATGAGACTTGTTAATCTGTTTGGCATATCGAATACGTCATGAGTATTTGTGCCACTTTTAGAACTACCTAATATTATGCTTAGGAATATACAAAGAAATGAACGTATGATTTCCTTTATTTCATTTTGAATTCACTTTGTGTATTGTGGGACATAAGGTTCCAATTCATTTCATTGTCTGTTTTCCTGCCAATGGAGTGGAATTAGTGTAGTCACCTCGAAGTCATTACAATGCAAAGTTCTACCAATGTGTCCTTGATGTGTTCTTTACAATATCTATGTCCATTTCCTCAGTGTGTCCTGAGAACTTATTTGGGGGGTTTTCCATCACTCCATAAGTTTGAAAATCCACTTATGGCTTTTAATACTGTTTTTATTACTATGTTGTAGCTTAAAATAAGGAAACACAATGTCCAAAAATTTGTAATACTGTCCAAATGCTTCAAATATCTGGGAAATCAATTTACCAAAGGCACGGATCTGGTATGTTGAAAACTGTAAGTCACTGTTCAAAGAAATAGAAGAGAACTCAAGGAAATAAAAACTCTTTAAAACTGACTTTTCAAAGTCACTGTTTCCAAATGACTCTATTATTAAGAATTCCCATAAACAGATTATGGATGTCATTTCCTTGGGTGCTCTCCCCGTGCTATGAGAACTTACCAGTACCTGTATTTCATAATTTTCCTTTTCTTTTGAGTCAACCTGGCTATTCTCAGGACTTCCTTCTGGCTGTGTGTTCAAATATCACATAGAACATTGTTTGGGGAACTGCATTAGGTGCTGGGGATTGACCTGCATTAGACACTTGCAAGGTAAGTATATTACCTGCTGAGGAATCTCACTGGCCCCTTGATTTTTTTTTTAAATTTTTTCATAAACATACTAATTATTAAAGCATTAACTTTTAAAAAGTATTATTATTTAATAAAAATATCATGATAAAAATCAATTGGCATTCTACACCGACTTATTTCTACACTATATATTCTTTTTCTTTGATTTGAGTATCTTTACCAATATTGTGAGTATTACGATCAAGTCCTAAGGTATTGTAAGCAACATAAGTGCTAAGGTATTGTATTCTTCAATTTTTTTTCTCAAAACTGTTTTGGTAATTTTATTCACAGAGTTATTAAATAAATAACAAAAAGTATATTTCCATACCCCCCAGTGGGGGGAAAAAACTTGACTGAGGGGCCCATCTGGGCCAGTGGTTTGATGCTAGGGCCCTATGAACTTAGATTTTCTTAACCACTCAAATGTTGCATGGGGGAGATCCAGCTCTACACTTAGTGATGCTATGGGTCCGAGGTGGTGGCAAATCCAGATCTGCTACAAAAAAGAATATGCCTCAACTCTGTACTATCTCTCCAGCCCTGAAAATTATACATATTGTTAAACAACATGTGGACCACTGACATTAAAATATATTATGCATTAAAGCAGAATCAATTCAGTTTTCACAAAAGTGTCATACCTCTTATAGTTAAAAATTTTCCTCAAAATATTTGTCTAAAACCTAAACTACCATTGCCTGTGAATATGAATTTATTTTGAAATAGGGTTTCCACCCGGATAAATGATTGCAAAGGACATTAGTGGGGAGATGATTCATCAGATATGCTCAGAGGAAACTTCTCGATGACACAAACTTGACTTCTAACTTTCAATAATTGAAAATAGTTACTTTTGTTTTAGTATATAGGTAGTGAGAAGGATTATGGCACCCTAGACAACAGAACTATAAAGTAGTTGGCAGCTGTATTATAGAACATACCCTGTTTTCTAGTACCTTACAAATGCCTGTTGAATATGTGTCTAAGAATAACTTTTCACGATATAATCACCATTCATGTTTCAGTATCTAGAAATAGACAATATAGTTAAGTCTAGTCCATGCTTACAATAACATAAAATATATTTTGTTTCCAGGTTTATAAGTCCATAGAATTTTAAAAATAAAGTATTTTATAAGTGATTTCATTTTCTCAAAATTGTGACTGTTTTCATATTTTTTTGTATTTATTTCTTTTAATGAATCACCGAGAGATAGTTACAATCTTCCATGTTTGGGTTACAATCCCATAGTGATCAAACTCCCAAACCACAGAACATTCCCCACAAACAATATCCCAGGCATACCCCCCCCTTTCCCACCTACCCCCTGCCTCCATGGAAGACAATATTCCCATACTCTCTCTTTACTTTTGAACATGATGATTTTCAATACAGATACTGAGAAGTTATCATGTTTGGTCCATTATCTACTATCAGCACACAACTCCTCTCCTGATCGATTCCTCCAGCCATGATTTTCTTGGTGATCCCTTCTCTATTCCAGCTGCTTTCTCCCCTCCGCTCAGGAGGCAGTCTTCCAGCTTTGGAGCAAACGTCCTGGCCCATGAATCTATTGTCCTAAGGTATGAGCTACATGTTATTATATTTTGTATTCTAGAAATGACTGCAGTCCTTCTGTGTCTGTCCCTCTCTTTCTGACTCATTTCACTTAGCATGATACTCTCCATGTCTATCCATTTATGAACAAATTTCATGACTCCATCTCTCCTAACAGCTGCATAGTATTTCATTGTGTAGATGAACCAAAGTTTCTTTTACCAGTCATCTGTTCTAGGACACTTTGGTTGGTTCCAAATTTTGGCTATTGTGAACAGTGCTGCAATGGACATAAATAGAGGTACAGATGTCATTTCTAATGTACTTTTTTGAATCCACTGGATATAATCCCAGAAGTGATATTGTGGGGTCAAATAGAAGCGCAATTTCTAGTTTTTGAAGGATTGTCCATAGTGTTTTGCAGAAAGTCTGGACTAGTGAGTATTCCACCAACAGTGAAAGAGCGTCCCTTTTCCCCCACATCCATGCCAACACTGGTTGCTTTTGTTCTTTTTCAATGTGTGTCAGTCTCTGTCTTGTTAGATGATATCTCGTTGGATCGCTGATGACTAGCGATGTGGAGCATTTTTTCATATGCCCTTTGGACATTTGTGTTTCTTTTCTGAAGGAAACTTCTGTTCATTTCTTCTTTCTAGTTTTGATGGGGTTGGAGGTTTTTCCCTTGTACAATTCTACTAGTGTCTTGTATATCCTTGATATTAATCCCTTTTCAGATCGGTATTAGGTAAATATTCTTTCCATTATGTATGCTCTTTCAGTATTTTGGTCACTGTTTAGTTTGATGTAGTCCCATTTGTTTATGTTTGCTTCCACTTCCATGGTCAGTGCTGTTTCATCCTTAAAGATGCTTTTATCTACAATGTCATGGAGAATTCTGCCTACATTTTCCTCTATGTACTTTATGGATTCATATCTGATATTAAAAGGTAAAGGTAAAGGCCCTCCCGTTGATCGTCGATTTGCTCGAGCGGGCCCAGTAACGTCTCCATTGGAGACTTTGTTGTTACTGTGTCTGGCATATCCAATACTCTCGAGTAGCTTGCCGGGCTCTCTGAGAGGGGCGGAGGAATCTAACTCGGGTCGGCCATGTTGGCCGCTTGTAAGGCGAACGCCCTACCCGCTGTGCCATCGCTCCAGCCCCCCATAAGGATACCCATGAAATTTTTCAAAGAAATAGACAAAACACACCTGAAATTTATATGGAACAATAAAACCCAAGAATAGCTAAAGCAATCCTTGGGAAAAAGAAAATGAGCAGCATCACCTTCCCCAACTTCAATCTGTACTATAATTAGGACAGCAGTAATTAAACAGCATGGTATTGGACTGGAAACAGACCTGCAGACCAATGGAACAGAGTTGAATATTCTGTCATAGAACCCTGAATATATGACCACTTTATCTTTGACAAAGTAGCAAGAAGTATGAAGTGGAACAAGGAAAGCCTCTTCAACAAGTGGTGCTGGGAAAACTGGATAGCTACCTGCAAAAAATTGTGATTGTTAATTTATATATACATGTACATATCTTTTAAATAAAATAAACATCATACAAAGATGTCTAGCCTATAATTCATGGAGAATTAAGCATTTAAATAACAGTGATTAATTATTATTGATGATATGATACAGAAGGCAAGGCACCTTTGTGCAGCTATAGTAAAGATAACCCTGATTCAGATCCCAGACACCGCATGTGGTTCCCTGAGCACTGCCAGAGACCACTCCAGAGCTGAGTCAGAATTAGACCCGATGAGCTGCCAGGTAGAGACCCCAAACAAAAAATCATCTGGTTAAACAAATATTGGTGCATTTATTTAGCATGCAATTTTCACTTGCTTTTAAAGGATATAGAAGCTTCTTGTATACTGAAAAGAACAATGCACAAGATAAATATTTTTATAAGTAAAAAAATATAAAGGTTGGACTATGGTTAATAGCTAAGTGATGTTTAGTTTAGCAGAACTCATAGAGAGTGTGTATGTTCCTAGATTAGCTCTGGGTATTATCTGTGAAACTACATGTTTGCCACTGAGTGGAACTAAATATATTGAAGAAACTGGTAAAGAAAATCTGTTCATCATTTAGCACTCTTTATCTTTTTATATTTTGAGCCATAGGAATACATTATTACATTTTTGTCTAGATATAAATTAACATAATTTGGCTAAATCGTTTGGAAATTTTTTGAAGTGCTTACACAAAGTAAATTTCTTTCATACCATGTTATTTATGAGTCCTTGTAGTCTGAAAAAATAAACCCACTCAGAGTTCTACAAATCATCGTATATAAAACTCATTGCTCTGTATTTCTGTAGAAATATTTGTAAGAACTTAAATCATTATAACTCATACAGAGTTGATTAAATAGATTTCCAAATTTTCCTGCAGGTATTAAAGGACATGATTAAAAAATTATCAGGGGAAGAACAATTCTTTTCACAAATATAACAAATCTGTATATTACATGTAATAGTTGACATATATGAAGACTTAATGTATCCATATTGTGCTTCTTTTATGGATTAAAGTGGTTGGAAATTCCTGCATCAAAGAAGATCACTGTCAATGTCACTCCCGTTGTTTATAGATTTGCTCGAGCACGCCCAGTTACTGTCTCCATCATGAAACTGGTTGTTACTGTGTTAAGCATATCGAATGCGTCATGAGGAGCTTTTCAATTTGCCATGCGGGTGAGATACTAATTTCTAAAGCATAAATTAACTATCACATATTTAAAATATGAGTTTAGGTGAGGCGGACTAGGAGACTGTCGTGGATGCCTGGGAACTTGTCGTGGCTGCCTGGGAGTCTGTCGCAAGGCTGGAGGCCGTGAGCCCGTGGCTGGGCGTCGGTTAGGCTGCCGGTCAGGCTGCGGTCAGGCTGCGGTCAGGCGGTGAGGCGGGATGCCTCGCTACGCACAGCTGGTCATGGGCCCCTCCAGCAGCGGGAAGGTGAGGGTTTGGAAGGAGATGTGAAAATGCAAGTTGCGCTCATTGTATGACTGAAAATTAAGCACGGAAGTTTAGCACCTACCGTGCCACCATGGTCCACCACGGTGAAGCCCTCGGCCGTTCTGTCCAGGTGGTGAACTTAGATCCCACGGGGGAGCATTTCAACTATTAGGTGGATGATGTGATGCAGGACGGCTCCCTGCGCTTCGGTCCCAATGGAGGACTGGTGTCTTGCATGGAGTATTTCGTCAATAATTTTGACTGGCGGGAGAACTGCCTTGGCCATGTCGAGGATGACTACATCCTTTTTGACTGTCCAGGTCAGAGTGAGTTGTACACACACCTGCCCGTGATGAAACAGCTGGTTCAGGAGCTGGAACAGTGGGAGTTCCGAGTCTGTGGAGTGTTTCTTGTTGATTCTCAATTCATGGTGGAGTCGTTCAAGGTTATTTCTGGCATCTTGGCAGCCTTGAGTGCTATGGTATCTCTAGAAATCCCTCAAGTTAACATCATGACAAACACGGACCTGCTGAGTCAAAGAGCTAGAAAGGAAATTGAGGAGTTTCTAGATCCAGACATGTATTCTTTATTAGATGACTCTACAAGTAACTTCAGAAACAAAAAAATCAAAAAACTGACCAACGCCGTATGTGGGCTGATTGATGACTACAGCATGGTTCGATTTTTGCCTTAGGATCAGTAGGATGAAGAAAGCATGAACACTGTATTACAGCATATTGATTTTTGCCATTCAGTACAGAGAAGACTTGGAATTCAAAGAACACAAGGAACATGAAGATGAATCGTCTTCTATGTTTGATGAGTATTTTCAAGAATGCCAGAACAAATGAAGAATATGTTTAAAATGCCCTGGATTTGGGGCTGGAGTGATAGCAGAGTGGGTGGGGCGTTTGCCTTGCATGCAACAGATCTGGGTTCGTTCCCAGCATCCCATATAGTCCCCCGAGAACCGCCGGGAGTAATTCCTGAGTGAAGAGCCAGGAGTAATAACACCTGTGCTCTCCGGGTGTGACCCAAAAAGCAAATAAAGAAAAAAGAAAAGAAATGCAACTGGATGCTTGTGAAGAGTAGCAGTCAAAATTTATTTAAATGAAAATATAACAGATAAAGTAAAAACAAATAATAAAAATCATATAATATACCGAGGCAAGATACTCATTGGTGGGAGTGTCTCCGGACAGAGACACTGATGAGAGAGCCTCGGCGTCCAGTTGTAACCATTCTAGGTCCTCTGGGAACTTGTCCAATGTTGCCACAGAGGGTTGCCTTGCAGCTGGTACTGGAGAAGTCAGTGATGACTCTGTCCATCGAGACGGAGCCAAGTATGCTTTCAGAGCTGGAGCTAAAGAATCAATAAGAAAAAAGGTCACCCGAATGGCTACTTTCATGGATTCTCCAAAGCTGACCCCAACAGGGAACCCAGCAGGAAAGGGAGACCATGGGCCTCTTCATGGTGGTTTCTTGTGGAGGCCTTCACAGAATGGGCTCTCTGGCTAGTGACTCTCGCTTCCAACACCAGCCCCTAGGAGAACTCTAGGTGGACTATTTCCCATTCCCCTTTTACTTGTGCATATACACACCCCCTTGGTTCTTACCCTTTTTCTTCTGGTGCTCTGAATCTTGTTTTCTGCCATATGTCTCAGGCCATGGCATTGAAGGTGCTGCCCTTTGGGAAGTTGACACTCCTTGGCAAATCTCAACTTTCTGCTTAGACGATATCTCGCTCTGGTTGGTGCTGGCTGATTCCAGACTTTCTTCAGAGGAACTGGACCCAGAGGATATGTAGAAGATCTTCTTTCTCTCCTGTGGGCTGGTCTGCGGAGGGAGCATCTCTCTCTCCTGTGGGCTGCTCTGCTGAGGGAGAACCACAAAGGCTCAGCTCCAGGAGCACTGCTTCCCCCTCCCTTCTGAGTTCCTCCCTGCTGGTAGACCTGCATCTACACAGACCTCCCCTAGGAATGAGAATGAAACAATCAAGTTTAGAAAAGTCTTGGCCAAAGGGCACCTCCTAGTACCAACTCAGTGAGCAGTGAGCTTGCCTTGGGGGCTAGATTTGATGACTCACCTGCTTAGAGCAGGCTGCCGTCAATATGATCCCACAACCCCCCCCCCCCACACACAAACAGAAACACGTACATACACAAATACACATACATTCACACACACCATCTCAAGTACACACTCAAATTTTCTGTCTCTGATAAATATGTTCACACACAGGTGTGCATACTCTTCCACACACACAACTTCTGCGCCATCACACTAAGGGAGTTGATGAAGACTGATAACGCGCATCAGTGCTGTGGCCGCCTGGGCCAGTTGCTGCTGACCTGAAGTACCGGCTGCCTTCGTGAAGAATTCCGGGGAGTTCTCCAATGAGTTCTCACCCAGTTTCTGAATCTTTTCAGTGTCCTACACTTTGGGGCTTTACAACCACAATTTCTTGGTAAACAGCAAAACATGTTTGCTTCCTATGCGTTTCCGCAATGAACCAAGTAATGAGTATGGGGGCGGGTAGGGAGGCTACAGAATGTCTGGTTGCATCACATAGAGAAGTTGCTGATGTCACCGAGCGCATCACAGCAAGGACAGGTCAGCTGTGGCCCTGGCAGCAGGGCTTGCTCTCTGCACAGCCCCCTCTGGGCTGCTACTGCTCTCCCTCTTCCCACAAGTTCTGTTCATATAGTGAACTGAAGGCCCTGGGGATAGCAAGGAGCAGAAACTTGAAAGAATGTGCTGCTAAAAAGTTATTTTCCTGTTTTTTAAGTGCAGCCTTGAACGTGGAAGACTGAGGTTTGATTTCAGACTCCCCACTGTGTTCCCCTGAACACCTCCTGGAGATGTCCCTAGGCATAGAGCCATGAAGAAGTCCGAAAACGGCCTATGTGTCCTCCAAAGCAAACCAAAACGAAACAATTAATCACTCAAATTATTGATTGTGACTGAAAAAAAATCAATAAAATGGCAACACGGTGAATAAGAATGAATTTAATCATAATATAATAGGAGGAAAATATAACTGCTCATATTATGAATGCGTTTTTCCTTTCGTGCTAACACTATCAGAAAAATACTGAACATTCTGACATGCTAAAATGGGAAGAAGAATCATGTACAACTGAAAGTAAATCATTCTGTTGAACCCACTAAAACGTTGTTCGTCTGTGTGAGCGACTGTTCTTCCAAATTTCTTTTAGGCCTCTGTCTCTTCCTACAGATGAATCTGCACCATTGTCTGTCCAAGTGCTACAGAGCAAATCTGCCAAATAATATTGGAGCAATATCTATAGAGTTTATCTCACTTAAAACATACAAACTTCTCATAAGACTTTTAATATGTGTTCACAAATAAATGTACCTGCTCCTCCTTCTCATCAATCTTAAGAGACTAGGTCCGACGTTTTGGCATAACTTCTTACTCTTATCCCAAGTTTTCTCTTCAGTTGAAATGTACCAACAGTTTTTTCCACAGCTAGACCATTCTCCAAGACACATGTTACATAGATTTTGTTTCTCTGAAAACAAACCAACCATGAACCATATATGACTGTACAATAAATATGCTTCACTATTTACTTTTGATGGAATGAATAGAGAAGTATTGTTATCATTGTTTCTCTAAAATATGTATTTTAGCGAGAGCAGTACTGAAAGTTTTTTACAGGAAGACTAGAGATGACACAGAGACTACCTCTGACAGACTAAGTTCATTGCTAAGTTTTCAGTGAGGAAACTTAAATTCTCAAGTATACATAAACTTCAGAGACATGAAAATGAATTTCCATAGACAGAAATCTATCCAAGTGCAGAAATAGTTAAAAAGTTAAACGGTTCCGGGGCTATGATGCTGCTGGCAGGTCAATCTGTACCTGTGAGGTGAGTGAATCAGCAGCCTGATGGCGTCTTCAGACTTCCAGATACCCCAGAATTGCTGCTGTGCCTTTGGCCAGACCCCAAAACTTGGGGGAAAGTTTACCAAGAATGTAAAAGGCCCAAAGTTAGGTATGTGGGAAATACACCCACAAAACACCTCCGGCTCAGCTATATAATTGGAGGCAAGGCCTCTCTCATTCCTGATTGAATTGCTTAATGGCCATGATCCCAGAGACTCAGAAATAAATCTCAAAACTCAGTGGCTTTTGGCAGAAATGCGTTGGGTACCTGCAGTAGGTTACCGGTGCTGGGCCAACCCAGGTGGGAATAGGTTTCGTGCCTTGGCCTGTTCCCCCTAGCGGCCCAGTGGCCGCCATCCTCCTGAGGCCACTGGACAGTCTGGTTTGGATCCACAGTGATGAGACATTTGGGGCCTCACAGGATGGAGGCGGATCCGGTCCTGTTCTCTCCACCCCAACGAGACCCCAACTCATCGCTCACGAACAAACTTTCTTGCGCCTGATCAAGCTGCTTAACGGCCATGATCCCAGAGACTCAGGAGCAAACCTTTGAACTTCTGCTTTTGGCAGAAATTTCTCTAGATTTAAGTGTTAAAATTTTGGAATTTCAAAATCGCGTGGCCACTTCTGCAGCCATGCAACATCATATATTATTCATAACCAGCAATAGAAAACAAGTTGTCTACTGTTGCCTTTTCAGTAGA
Organism: Sorex fumeus; assembly: GCF_029834395.1. Lineage (NCBI taxonomy): Eukaryota > Metazoa > Chordata > Mammalia > Eulipotyphla > Soricidae > Sorex > Sorex fumeus. Next base: position 58,977,146 of record NW_026606060.1, read on the forward strand.
TCTGAGTGTTGGGGTAAAAACTCAAATAATAATGGTAGGTCTGGTGTCAACATATTGAATGTGATCAAAGTAGAGAGAGAGCAATGAGGAAATCATCTGCCCCACAGGTAAGGGGAGGGCGTGGGATGGGGGTATACTGGGGTTGTTTGGGATTGAGGATCGGCACTGGTGAAGGTATGGGTGTTCCATTGTATGACCGAGACTTAGACCCGAAAGCTTTGTAACTGCTTTCACGGTGATTAAATGAATAAAATTATAAAAAATTTAAAAAACAGTAAGGTGAAGTTCATGCACAATTCAAACAACTATCCAGTGGTTGAATAAATAGCAGTACTCCTACAATAACAAAAAGTTAAACGGTTCTACAATTGGAGAAATCCATGCACAATAATAAAACACTCAAATAATCAAATCTACTTTGGGTTTCTTGCTTTAGAAAAGTGCAGTAATCACTTGCCTATTCTAAGGTATTCTATTCAAATCTCTTCGATAGCCATGTCCACTTGCCAACATACCAAATTCCACAGGATGTATATGTCTTTCCCAATGGTCTCCCTTCCGAAATCCGACACGCCATTTCGTCGGTAAAGAAACAAACAGCACCCGGCCCAGACAAGGTCAGACCTGAACACCTGAAGAACCTGCCGTCAGTACTCTTCAATACACTGGCTCAGCTCTTCACTCGCTACCTGTCTGAATGCAAGGTTCCATCCCAATGGAAAACCAGCAGGACCGTACTACTGTTCAAGAAGGGAGACATCCATGACATTGGCAACTATCGCCCGACCTGCTATTGTCTGTCATCTACAAGTTGTTCACTCGAGTCATACTAAATAGGATTGGCAGAACACTAGATGAAGGACAACCATGCGAGCAAGGCGGGTTCTGCAAAGGATTCAGCACCATCGACCATATCCACACAATAACCAAGCTCATTGAGGTTTCTCGGGAGTTCAAGATGCCGCTCTGCTTAACGTTCATTGATTTAAAGAAGGACTTTGATTCTGTTGAGACGGAAGCGGTCATTGAAGCCCTAGCCAATCAGGGCATTCAAGCCCAATACATCAGGATCCTCTATGAGCTGTATTGCGGATTCACTACCAGGATCTCACCATTCTTCAAAGAAGTGATCGTTGATGTCAAGAGAGGGGTGCGGCAGGGTGATACCATTTCACCAAAACTCTTCAATGCCGCCCTCGAGAACATCATGCGACAACTGAAATGGGAAGGAATGGGAGTGAAGATAGATGGTCGGCAACTACACCACCTCCGCTTTGCTGATGACATTGTTTTAATAACACTAAACATCAGCCAAGCGGCACAAATGCTGGCCGACTTTGACCGTGAGTGTGCAAAGGTAGGACTACAGCTGAATCTTACGAAGACAATGTTTATGAGAAACAGCCTTGTTCCTGATGCCCCATTCGCTCTCAATGGAACGACCATCTCCGAATGCAACAGCTATGTGTACCTAGGTCGAGAGGTCAACATGACAAATGACCTGGCACCCGAGCTGCGCAGGAGGAAGAGAGCTGCTTGGAACGCCTTCAAGAACGTCGAAGAAATAGCTAAGAGGACGAAGAACCTCCGGCTCCGGGCACATCTCTTTGATTCCACTGTTCTTCCTGCATTAACATATGCCTCAGAGACCTGGGCCCTACGCAAACAAGATGAGAACGCTATTCAGGTCTCCCAAAGAAGAATAGAAAGAGCTATGCTTGGAATATCACGTTTCACTCAAATGAGAGAACGAATCCGGAGCTCTGACATCCATCAAGGATCAAGGATCAGGGACGCTGTCTCATTTGCCAAGGTGTCGAAAATCAGATGGGCTGGTCACATAATGAGATTTAAAGACGACCGTTGGACTAGAGCTGTTACTGATTGGAATTCCACGGGATGTCAAAAGACCGCGTGGCCGCCCAACTACCAGATGGTCAGACTTCTTCGTCAAGATCATGAACGATCGGTTTGAGGCCCTTCATGTTCCCAGAGCGAACAGATGCCATTGGGCTACACTAGCACGCGACAGAGACAAATGGAGACGTTACTGGCGCCCGCTCGAGCAAATCGACGACTAACGGGAAGTTATGTGATTAAGTGATTCTAAGGTAATGAAAATGTGTTTTATGAGAATATAAGAGCAATATAAAAGGTTCTTTCAATTTCAGTACAATGGTCTTGTTATATATTGAAATGGACAAAAGGGTAATCCTTAGAAAAACGAATGAGTTATCAGTTTAAATATTCAGTCCATACCTGTTGGTGTTCGTAAGTTCCAATGATATTCAGTTTCTCGCAAGAAAGTAGCATTTCCTTCTAAGCACCAGAGTTGCAGTGTTCTCACAAAGCAGAGAACAGAGATTTGTGGTGTTAGGCATCATAAATGATAGTGTACCTGTCACCTGGCATGTATAATTGTTCCAGGAATGAAACTCAGAGACTTCTGCCTGCAAGGTAGCCTGACAACTGAGTTACAGTGCTGGGTCCTAACTGATCATTTTAGAAATAAAAAAAAATACAGTGCAAATATCTTTCATGGAATAAAATTGGAAATATAAAACTATACATTTATACAAGCTGGAGCAATAGCATAGCTGTTAGGGCATTTGCCTTGTACGCGGCTGGCCCAGTTTTGATTACTCGCCTCTCTGGGACAGCCTGACAAGCTTCCCAAAGGATCCCGCTCGCATGGCAAAGCCTGGCAATCTACATGTGAGATAGTCGATATGCCGAAAACAGTAACAACATGTCTCACAATGGAGACATTACTGGTGCCCTCTCGAGCAAATGGATGAACAAAGGGAGGACAGTGACAGTGAAAGTAGTTATACGGCCTCAAATACTATAGACATAATATATATTTCAATGACAAGTACTACAGACACAAATACTTTCAACTATAGATAGAAAATTAAGGGAGGCTATAATCTCAAAACTTCCTCCAAAAGAGTAGCAAATTTTATGTTTCTTCAAGTTGGTCTTAAATGTTATCAGTAATGAGTGAAAAATAAGTGACATATACAGAATTAAAATGACCTAATCAAAAAAAGATGCTGAAACAGGAAAGTGAGTTATTTATCCTTCCAATCACTCTTGAATTCTGATATTATTTTCTATTTCTTGGTAAATAACTTTTCAAAGAATTCCATTATAAGAGTGCATATGACAGCATAGCTAATATGTTTTTAAAAGTCTATTATTAAAAATAATTATCTTATGAATTGAGCTTGGTAAGTAAAAAACCCATTACCTTGACCTCATTTATTTATAAAATATCTTAAAATGTCAATTCTGTTCATGAATTTTTTAACCTCTAAGCTTTATGAAAGTGGAAATACTGTGATGACCGTATCTGTTTCAATCTGAGGAGCAAATGGAGCAGCTAGTCTACTCAGAAGTAAAAATTTTTCCATCAAATACTAATCCCCTAAGCAAAAAAGCAAGTTTAATGTAGAAAACATACTTGCTTTTCCCCTAATGGTTAAGCCATTAAGTATGTGATTAAATTAACTCTAAGTGAAAGTCACTGTGCTAAGGAACTGAGTCAACTTTACTAAACTAGTTAAGTATGGGTAATGATGAATGATTTGTGTTGAGGTCTTGTCCCTTAGTTAAAGGCTTTTCTCTGAAAATGGATTTAAACTTCTCCATACAGTTTCTCTTTAGAGCCCACAACATTAGTGCCTGTTAGAGGGACTATATTTAGCAACAGTTTCTGGGTAGTGGTGATGGTGGTCTGTTTTAATGTGCAATGTTTGTATATCATGCAAGTGGAGAAGGCACTGTTTTTTTTAACCAATTCATCTGCTCTGTTAGAAAACCGCACATTTCACAGTAACACAAGATACAATTGGGTGAAATATGAAATCAAATATGAATTGACATCTCACCCCTTCACATACAGCTAAAAGAGATTGAGGGTGTTGGGACGCAGAAGCAGGAAACACACACAAAAAAAAACCCAGAATCATCTCTGCTCCAGTTCCCTCATCTATTCCATCTGGCCAGTGGACATCTCTTTGGACCAGCCTCCATTGTTTACTGAAATCCTACCACATCAACACAGGTATTATCAGTTATATACAGCCATCACTCTGCATATTTCATTGTTATCTGTGCCAATTACTGTGTGCACGGAGCACCAATACCAGAATATAAAATGAAAACTCTGTAAGTCATTTGGGTTTGAAAATTGCTTTACAAAATAAATGATGAGAAAGTTCTGAGCCATTCAAACACAAACACGGTTGAGTAGGATCTTTTATGTAATCCAATCCAATAATTCTATTTAATTTTGATTGAATAAAACTCTGAGAGGATATTAGAATTTCTTATGTAATTCATAATATTAATATCAACACATAATTCACAGAGGGTTTTCATGAAATATTGACCGGGCTGATCTCCAGACATTACATTACTAAGTTGTGCAGGCAGCAATTTATCTATTGAGCAGAAAACAAATGGAAGTCAAAAGTTCTTAATGAATGAGTCAATCCCATTAGAGCAATGGCAGTGTTACAGAAGTTGACCAGCTGCCTTGAACTTGGTAGACTCAGGTTTGATTCCAGGCACCCCATTGTGTTCCCCTGGATGGGTCCCTAACCAGGTAAAAGCCCGAACAGGGCCAATGTGTCCCCCAAAGCAACCCAAGACAAAACAACTAATGAATCACTCAAATTATTGATTGTGATTAAAAAAAATACTAAAATGGCAACACAGTGAATAAAAATGAATTTAACTAGAGTATAGCAGGAGGAAAATATGACTGCTCATATTATGAAGGCACCTTTCCTTTCGTGCTAACACTGTCAGGCAAAATACTTAACATTCTGGTGTACTAAAATGGGAAGAAGCATCACATACAACTAAAAGAAAACCATTCTGTTGAACCCACTACAAGGTTGTTGGTCTGTATGAGCAACAGTTCTTTCAAATCTCTTTTAGGCCTCTGTCTCTTCCTACAGATGAATCTGCACCAATGTCTGTCCAAGTGCTACAGAGAAATCTGCCAAATAATATTGGAGAAATATCTATAGACTTTATCTCACTCAAAAACATCCAAACTTCTCATAAGACATTTAATGTGTTCAGAAATAAATGTACCTGCTCCTCTTTCTCATCAATCTTAAGAGAGTAGATCCGTGGTCTTAGCATGACTTCTAACTCTTATCCAAGTTTTCTCTTCAGTTGAAATGTACCGCCGTTTTTTTCCACAGCTGGACCGTTCTCCAAGACACAGCTTACATAGATTTTTTTCTCTTGAAAACAAAAAACCATGAACTATATATGATTGTACAAAAAATATGCTTCATTATTTACTTTTGGTGGAATAGAGAAAAATTGTTATCATTCTTTCTCTAACATATGTATATTAGTGAGATCATTACTGACAGAGTTAACAGGAAAACAGAGTTGACACAGAGACTATCTCTGACAGACCAAATTCATTGCTAAGTTTTCAGTGAGAAAACTTAAATTCTCAAGTATACATAAACTTCAGAGAAATGAAACTGGATTCCCATTGACAGAAATCTATCCAAGTGAAAGAAGTAGTTAAAAAGTTATAAGGGGGCATTTCGGTCCACCCTTCACGCCCTACCGAGGCCACCAGTTGCCCCCCACTAGCGGCTCTCCAGCACGGACACGACTCCAGAGCACAGAAACCAATTTCTTAACTATCTAACTTTCAGTAGAAATACTTCCAGTGTCAATAAGTAAAATGGCAGAAATCCAAAACCAACATTTAATTCTTGAACCCAGCTGTAGAAAGCAAATCACTTCACAATGTTTTTTCAGCATGTCTTATTTGGGGGAGGCGGAACTCTGAATAATAGTGGTGAAACTTTTATTGAAACAATGAATCTAATCAAAGCAGATAGAGTGTTAACTAGAATTCATCTGCCCCACAGGGACTGGGAGGGGGGGGGGTGGGGTTTTATTGGGGTTCTTCATGGTAAAAAATAAATATTGGTAAAGGGAAATGTGTTTGATATTTGCATGACTGAGACCTAAACCTGAAAGCTTGTAACCTTACCCACGGTGATTCAATAAATAAATAAATAAATAAAGAAAAAAAATTAAAAAAATAAGAGCTGGAGCTCTGGAAAAAAAAAGTTAAACAGTTCTACAATTGGAAAAATTCATGCACAAGAATAAAACACTCAAATAATCAAAACAATTTTGGGTTTCTTGCTTTAGGGAAGTGCAGTATTCGTTTGCCTGTTCTAATGTAAGGAAAATGTGTTTTATGAGACTATAAGAACAATATTAATGGTTCTTTCAATTTCAGTCCAATGGTCTTATTATATATTGGAATGGTCAAAAGGGTAATCCTTAGAAAAATGAATAAATTTTCAGTTTAAATATTCAGTCCATACCTGTAGGTGTTGGTAAAGTTGAATGATACTCGGATTCTGGTAAGGAAGCAACATTTCTTTCTCAGCACTGGAGTTGCAGCTCTCACAAACCAGAGAACAGAGATTTGTGGTACTGGACATCATAAATTATAGTGTACCTGGCACCTGGCATGTATAGAGGTGTCAGGAATGAAACTCCGAGACTCCTGCCTGCAAGGTAAACTGACAACTGAGTTACAGTGTTGGGTCCTAACTGATCATTTTAGAAATAAAAAAAAAATACAGAGCAAAAATATTTCAGGGAAAAAAATTGGAAATATAAAATTATACAGTTATATGGGCCAGAGCAATTGCATAGCAGGTAGAGCTTTTCCTTGTATCGGCTGGCCCGGGTTTGATTCCTCCGACCCTATTGGAGAGCCCGGCAACCTACTGAGAGTATCTCGCCCACACAGCAAAGCCTGGCAAGCTACATGTGAGGTATTCAATATGCCAAAAACAGTAACAAAAAGTCTCACAATGGAGACGTTAATGGTTCCTGTTTAATCAAATCGATGAACAATGGGAGAACAGTGACAGTGACAGTAGTTATATGGCATCTAATACGATAGACATAAAGAATTTCAACATCATTTACTACAGAAACAAATACTTTCATCTGCAGACAGAAAATTAAGGGAGGCTGAAATCTCAAAACTTCCTGAAAAAGTAACAAATTTTATGTTTTTTCAAATTTAACTTTAAATTTTTCAGTAATGAATGAAAATATGTGACATATACAGAATTAAAATGACCTACTCCAAAAAGGAAGCTGAAACGGAAAAGTGAGTAATTTATCCTTCCAATCTCTGTTGAATTCTGATATTATTTTCTATTTCATGGTAAATAACTTTCTAAAGAATTCCATTATAAATGTGCATATGACAGCATAGCTAATATGTTTTTAAAAGTTTGTTATTAAAAATAATTATCTTATGAATTTAGCTTGGTAAAAAAATCCATTACCTTGAAGCACTTATTTATAAAATATCATAAAACATCAATTCTGTTCACGACTTTTTTAACCTCAAAGCTTTATGAAATTGTAAATACTATGATCACTGTATCTGTTTCAATCAGAGACAGATACTAAGGAGAAAATGGAGCAGCTAATCTACTCAGAAGAAAAATTTTTCCTTCAAATGCTAAACTGACAAAGAAAACAAAACTAAATCCACTAAACCTAAAAGTAATTTTAATGTAGAAAACAGCTTGGTTTTCTCTCAATGGTTAAGCCATTTAGTATGTGATTAAATAAACTTGAGGTGAAAGTCACTGTTCTAAGGAACTGAATCAACTTTATTATATAAACTAGTCAGGTGTGGGTCATGATGAATGATTTGTGTTGAGGTCTTGTCCCTTAGTTAAAGACTTTTCTCTGAAAATGGATTTAAGCATCTCAGTACAGTTTCTCTTTAGAGCCCAAAACATTAGTGCCTGTTAGAGGGACTATATTTAGCAACAGTATCTGGGTAGTGGTGATGAAGGTCTTTTATAATGTGCAATGTTTGTATATCATGCAAGTGGAGAAGGCAATTTTTTTTAAACCAATTCATCTGCTCTGTTAGAAAACCGCACATTTCACAGTAACACAAGACACAATTGGGTGAAATCTGAGACCAAATATAAATTGACATCTCATCCCTTTACATACAGCTAAAAGAGGTGGAGGGTGTTGGGTCACAGAAGCAGGAAACACAAAGAACCCCTCAAAATCATCTCTGCTCCGGTTCCCTCATCTATTCCATCTGACCAGTGGACATCTCTTTGGACCAGCCTCCATTGCCTACTGAAATCCTACCACATCAAGACAGGTATTATAAAGAGCTGTCTCTCTGCATACTTCATGTTGTCCGTGCCACTTACTATGTGCACGGAGAACCAAGAGCAGAAATTAAAAAAGAAAACTCAGTAAATTTAATCTTAGTCATTTGGGTTTGAAAATTGCATTACAAGATAAATGGCGTCCTATTGGTTTTCCATTGAATATAGAATATGTACATTATTATAAAGCAAAATACATTTATTAGGAAATATTTCAGCATCTCTTGAGGTTGACTTAGAACAGTAAATAGAAAAAATGGTGATAGGAATGAGGATATTGGCTGATAATTTTCTATATATCAATGTTTGTACATTTTATATCTGCTTCTTATTTATGATACATTGCTTCTAAATTCTTTGCATGTTCAAGTTTGGTAAAGGAGCTTTAAAGGCAATCTAAATGTATTTTTTTACAATTATGTTTTATAATAAGTAGTTACCTTCTGAGAGATTACTAAATATTATGTGTAAATAATAGCACACAGAGTCCTGTGCATTTTTAATCATAAAAGAGGGTCATAACATCCAAAGGAAACAAAATATGTAAAAGTACTATATGACTACATATTCATAAACTAGTAAGCATATGCAATTAAAATATTTATGTAATCAAATTCTACTTCTGATTAATACATGTTTTATTACAAAATACTCATTTTATTAAACTTTTATTAATGTTGTATTTCAAATATTTAGAACAATTAATATTTGTTTGGGAGACTGAGACAAACCCAATGAGACTCAGGACTTACTTCTGGCTCTCCACTCAGAGTTTGCTCCTGGCAGAGCTCAGAGATTTTAACCCTGGTCATCTGTGTGCAAGAAAAGTGGCTTACTTTGCCACAGTACTATCTCTCTATCCCAACCATTAACTGTAAGAAAAATGTAGGTTATAGGAGAATATAAGCATTACAAGAGTATAAATGTAGTAGTCATAGCACAACGAGTAGGGCATTTGCCTCGCACGCAGCCAACATGGCCTACCCAGGTTTGATTCCTCCACCCCTTTCGGAGAACCCAGCAGTCTCGCCCTCACGGCAAAGCCTGGCAAGCTACCCGTGACGTATTTGATATGCCAAACACAGTAACAACAAAGACTCATGATGGAGATGTTATTATGCCCGCTCGAGAAAATAGATGTACAAAGGGAGGACAGTGACAGGGACACAGTGACCTATGCTTTTAAATAAATATTATGAGCTTGATACAATATACTACATAGGAATACAACCAAACATATTTTCATTTTTAACACCAAATTAGAGGAGGCGATAACACTTTTAGAAAAGTCGATGAAGCAAATTATCAAATAAATTTCTAAAAAAATTTATACTAAGTTAAAAAAATATATCAGTATGGGCCACGGAGAAGAGATTTTAGAGAAATTCATTATGAAACACTAATCACGTTTATAGATCAAATAACTGATAAAATTTAAAATTTTACTTGCTATTTTTCAGAGTAAGATGCATTTTTTTTAAATTTCAGTATCCCTCCAATTGCCTTGGGGATGAGAATCTTTTAAGTGCAGCATAAGTCTTTTATAAATGGCAGCACAGCTGCCCTTTCAGAGTTAAAATAAAACAATATTTTGGAGAACTCCAGGAAGTATTGCAACAACTATAACCCCAGCTCCTATCTACAAGAGATGTTAATAACTGATCACTTTGACTATTTTATGCTTTCCTGTTGTTTTTGTTGTGATTACACACATTGAATTGTGGTCTCCAGGGTCACACTCTGTAGTTGGCAGTACACATTTGTGGTACTGGGGCACCTGGCATGTATAGTGGTGCCAGGAATGAAACTCAGAGACTCATGCCTGCGAGGTAACTCACAGCTGAGTTACAATGCTGGGTCCTAACTGATCATTTTAGAAATAAGAAGAAAATACGAAGCAGAAATCTTTCATGCAATAAAATGGGAAAAATTAAATTAGACAGTAGTTATATGGCATCAAATACTAATTTCAACAATAGACAGAAAACTAAGGGAGGATAGAATCTGAAAACTTCCTGCAAAAGTAATAAATTTCTATGTGTTTTAAAATATTGTCCTGAAATTTTGCAGGCATGAGTGAAAAATATGCGACCCATTCAGGATCAAAACGACCTGCTTGCCAAAAGAAGACACAACAGGAAAGTGAGTTCTTCATCTTCCCAATCCCTATTGAATTTTGATATTATTTTCTGCTTCTTGGAATTCCATTATAATTGTGCATATAACAGCATAGCTAATAGGATCTCAAGAGTTTGTTATTTAAAATAGGTAAAGGTAAAGGCCCTCCCGTTGATCGTCGATTTGCTCGAGCGGGCCCAGTAACGTCTCCATTGGAGACTTTGTTGTTACTGTGTCTGGCATATCGAATACTCTCGGTAGCTTGCCGGGCTCTCCGACATGATTATTTAAAATAATTATGAATTTAACATCTTAAGAAAAGTTCAATTAACAAACCGCATTTATTTATAAAATATCCTAAAAGGTCAATTCTCTTCAGGAATTTTAATACCCTCTAAGCTTTATGAGAGTGTGAAAACCAAGTTTCACTGTACTTGTAAAAATTAGAGTAAAAATTCTTCCTTCAAAGATAATCAGAGAAAAAAATCAAAATAAGCTAAACAAAACCCTATCATTTATATAGAAGACATAGCTTGGTTGTCCCTCAATGGTTAAGCCACTAAGTACACAGTTTAAGTGACTTAAGTAACTTGAGACAAGTCACTGGGCTAAGCAAGTGAATTAATTTGCCTAGTTTATTGAGGTTGCTTCATCAACTGCCCTTTAATTTTTTTAAGTGTTAAAAATCAAATTTCTGTGCTTATACTATTCAGGAGAATTAATGTAACCTGGATATTGCCCATATCCACTCTTAGTAAGCAGGTAGGAAATAATTTATTTCCGTTTGTTTAGAAATCATTCAGACTCTCCTGGTGTCCTTATCAACTCCATCTATGATGTTTTAACAAGGACTATTTGATTTACGATTATTGCTAGATGTTTCTGATCATAATTATTTTGTGATAACTTTGGTGTTCAGTATTGAAAAACACTAGTTTTTCACACTAGTGAATAACTCTGGCTATAGCTGTGTTGAAAAACACAGCTATAAAATATGCACAATCTCTATGCAGCGTTTGCTGTATGCAAATTATAAGAGTTAAAAAATATCTTCTGTTTCTGGGGCAAAAAAAAAGTGGTTTATACAGGTATGGTTTACTGACATATTTAAAAGAAAGTTCAACTTTAAAAGAAAGTTCAAGCATTTAATTTTTTTTCTTAAATTACTGAGATAGTCCGGGGAATATTTTGGTAAAGATAGAGCAGCGGGTTCTTTAACAGATGCAGGGTTGCAGAAGAGGAAACAACATAGATATCAGTTCACTTTCATTTTAAATTGGTTATTGTCCCCTCCCAATAATGATGAAAAATTTGAGATTATTTAATAGTCAGGGTTTTGATTTATAGTAATGATTTCCGAAAAATCTTTGTGGGGTTTATAATATTTTACTCCTGTCTCTGGGCTGGAGCGATGGCACAGCGGTGGGGCGTTTGCCTTGCACACAGCCAACATGGCCCACCTGCGTTCGATTCCTCTGCCCCTCTCTGAGAGCCAGGCAAGCTACTGAGAGTATCTCGCCCGCACGGCAGAGCCGCAAGCCACCTGTGATGTATTCGATATGCCAAACACAGTAACAACAAAGTCTCCAATGGAGACGTTACTGAGCAAACCGATGAACAATGGGAGGATCGTGACCATGACTCCTGTCTCTGTACTGAGGGATCACTCCTGGTGGGCTGAGGGGACAATACAGGAAGCCAGTGATTGAACGTGGGTGGACCACATGCAGGGCAAGCTTCCTATCCACTATATAACCACTCCGGTCTCTAAATCTTGCTCTTTAATGAGTCCCTTATTCCTTACATTCATCAGTTTCTTTTTCTCAGTAGCAGGGTCTTCGATTCCTGTTGCCTGGTGTCTCATTGTAATGGTTCTTGGAGTAACTTGTTCTTGTCTTATTTTAATAAGAGCATTCATAGGTAAGTCAAACTAGACTTCCGGACTCAGAAGCAAATTCCTCTTTGGGGTTATTTTTACTGTGGACATTTTTATCATTGACTTTACATAGAAGACTAGTAAGAACATTCCATTGATAAACTTTATAAATGAACTGTTCAGAAAGTGTTTATCATGCTAAGAATAAAATATTGTTCTAAAGAATAGTTACATTGGATAAATAAGAAGAAATGCAAATATTCTGGAATGAAAAAAGACGAGAACAGGATTGCATACTTGGTAAATTGTGGTTGTAAAGGAAAGAATAAGTGAATTTTGCTTTTTGTGGGGAGGGTTTCCAAGAGTGTAGAGAAACCTCCTGCTGATTGTCAGCCAATTGCCCTGTGCTTCACCATAAATGCCTGAGGCTGGGGTGATGCCAACAATCACCAGGGTCAACTGGGCAATTCTTAGAGGACTTTAGTTCTGCAGCAGGCAATGCTCAAGGGACTAAGTGATGCTGGAAATTAATTCAGGGTCAGTAATATGCAAGACACGCACCCAACGCCCTATACTGACTCCCTGGTTCATAAATGATTACTGAAATATGAGTTTTAGGATCCCTTTCTGATGATAGAAATCAAAATAAATAGGAGAATTGCATGAACAGTATATTGTGTGAAACATAGTGTTTTATAAGATCTGTTGAGTTTATTGTTTTTGTTTTTGGGTCACACCGAGCGATGGACAGGGGTTACTCCTGGTTCTGCACTCAGGAGTCATACCTGGCAGTGCTTGGGGGACCATATGGGATGCTGGGAATTGAACCCGGGTCGGCCGCATGAAAGAAAAATGCCCTACTCACTGTGATATCAAGATCTGTTGAGTTTAAAGTAACTATTGACAAACACATGTATAGCCCGAAATATCACAGCTCTAGGATTGCAGCTAGAAAGCAATCCAAGAAGAAACTATACCTCTGAATTATGACCTATTAATTTAATTTTGTGCAAATCATTCTGTACCAGCAATGAATTGAATTTTTTAAAATTCAGATGCTTTACCTTTACTGGTGAATAGCTTCAAAATCAGAAATCACATACTAAGGACTGAAGCAATAGTATAGCAGATAAGACACTTGTCTTGCATGAAGCAGATCTTCAGTACCAATCTCCAGTTTCCCAATCTCAACAGGAGTGATCCCTGAGCACAGAGACAAGAGTAAGCTCTGAGCACTGCCAAAAGGAAAAGGAAAGGAAACTCCGTTTGATAATCCTCAAGCAGCAAAGATTCCTGAGATGGAAAGCCAACTTTGTAATGACAAAAGCATTGCAATTACTTGCAAAATATTGAACATGGTGTTCAAGTTTCTTGACATGAAGCTGTAAGGCTGAGAATTCAGAGCTTAGATTGATATTGAAAACATTACTATCTCTATAGAGTTACCAAAATTCTGTGAATTTTCTTCTCGCTTACAATCCTACAACCTAAATTTTCTGTAGACTACCTCCTCTGAACGTAATGATTAATTAGAGTAACCTTGATATGGTATGTGATCTGCATTTCCCTGGTTTATATTATTAAATGCAACCTTACAACTGAAATTTTCTGTAGACTCCTTTCGTTGAATGTACGGATTAACTAGAATAATCTTGATATGGTATGTTATCTGCATTTCCGTAGTTTATTATTAAACTCAACAATGTGTACTTTTACTGTTTATCTTCTTCACTTCCTCACATACAGAGAATTCTGTCTACATCCTTATGTAATTGACATAAGCTAATTTAAGATCAATACTAAAACATGAAGTCTTTCTGATTCTAATTCAGAACCTACATTTAGCAGTCAATTTGCTTGTCTTATAAGAATTCTTTTATTTGTTTGGGGGGCTCTAAACAGCAGAGTATAGGCTTACTCCTAGCTCTGTGTTCAGGGATCGCTCTGGTCGAGTTTGGAAGATAGTATGTGTTCACAGGGATGGAAGCCAAGTGAGCTATATGTAAGTCTAAATCGAACTCATGGCCCCAGGAGCAACACTTATATTATTATCTTATCTATGTTACATCTTCATTACCTAGCACTGTAACTGCATGCTCACCATATTACAGTCTGTATGATCACAAAGCGGTCAAGCTTGTCATTTCTTGTTGTTGTGTTATCAAATTCTAGTAAACTACCATACTTTTAATGTGTTTTTAGAAATGAGATATTGTGGAAATTGTATGTGAAGGAAAGAGATGCTTAGAACACAGTGTCAAAAATGATCCTTATTTCTCAAGATTAACTGATATGTTAATAGCACAGCATGTAGGACGTTTGCCTTGCTCACAGCAGACCCGGGTTCAATTCCTCTGCCCCTCTTAGAGAGTTCAGCAAGCTATGAAGATTGTCTCACACAAACAGGAAAGCCTGGCAAGCTCCCTGTGTTGTACTCAATATGCCAAAAACAGTAACAACAAGTCTCACAATGGAGTTGTTACTGATGCCCATTTGAGCATACCGATAAACAAGGAGAGAACAGTGCTACAGTGCTACAAATTTATATTAATATTAAAATTTTGGGGAGCAGAAGATAGGTAGGCCGGTTACCTTGTAAGCAGCTGACCTTGGCATTTCATATGGTCCCCCAGCCAAAGTAATTCCTGAGTTAATTCCTTGGTTAAGCAGAATTAGAAGTAACCCCTGAGCATCAATAGGTGTGGCCTGACACAAACAAACATGCAAAAAGTTAGAACTGTGTCTGTAATTCAGTTCTGTGTTATGTTTTCCTCAAGCTAATGATGTAGAGTAAAGTTTTGCAGGTACGTTCAACAGGACACTCACAGGAGCCAATTGTGAGAAACCAAACCAGAGAAAATTGTACATGTAGAAAGGAGGAATCTAAAGAGGAAAAGAAACCATCCAACACAGGTAGGTAAATAAGGATTCAAACTTGATTCTGGTGACGCTCTGCTCTAGTTCCCTAAAATTTCTTCTAGTAAAAGCTTTAATGGAAAACGTTCATTCTTTTTAATTTAAAAAAAAAAGTCGGTCATTCCCAGAGGTTAGAATGTTCTCTGTACAAGGTATTATAATCCTT
Source organism: Sorex fumeus (assembly GCF_029834395.1). Lineage (NCBI taxonomy): Eukaryota > Metazoa > Chordata > Mammalia > Eulipotyphla > Soricidae > Sorex > Sorex fumeus. The sequence continues at coordinate 58,992,447 of NW_026606060.1, forward strand.
TGTTCCATAATTTCTCAAAATAATACTTTATTCAAAATTATCTCTATCTCTTTCTCATCATATTCTCATTATGATGCCATCAGACAGAGGTCTTTAGAGAAGACATCAAGTCAAGACCTGCTCTGTGCCTCTTGATTCCACTCCATCTAAAAAACACAAAGGACATGCTTCCCATTCTGGAGTCCTTTCAGCAGAAGTTGTGAGGAAAATACCAATCTTGTCAGATGTGTTTTTGTTTATTTTCAGTAATACCTTTCAGAGGTTTCCTATCATAGGGCTAGAGTAATGTGCTACTCTCCCATGTCCCAGGCTGTTTTCAGAAAGCAACAAAGAAGTCCATCTGTCTCATGAATTATCTTTTTCTACAAGGACTAGTGAGCACTTTTTGTTATCTCAGCCCAGAAAACTTCTCTCTAGATAAACAATTAGTAACCCCCGGAAATGTCTTTGTTTTCAAGGAAGTGAAGACAAAGACATGTGTAAAATCAAATGGTCATGCTGCGAAGACAAATGCTATTATATTTCTCAAGACTTGAAGAACTTTGTGGAGAGTAGGAAAGCCTGCAAGAAACTTAGTTCTACACTTGTGAAGTTTGAAGATGAAAGAGAAATGGTGATGTGGCTTCTCTGTTCTCCATCTCACACCATACTTATTTAGCCAAGAGTGATTGCTATTTAGTGTTTACTAAAACATGAGTTTTCAAACTCACTGAAATTTGCACATGCTCTTGTTAAAGTCAGTAAGATACATAGAAATAAAAATAAATTTTCATAAAAATAAACTCATCCGTTCACAATTAGATTTAACGTAGTTTAATAAGTATGTGTCCAAATATCAAATAATGAGGGAAAATTGTTCTTAAGATATATCATTTTTAACAAGGGAAATTGTGTATTTTATGCTAAAAATCTACATTAATTTACCAACAGCCTCACTAAGAAAATCACTATAAAACTAAGATAACCAAGAATGCAGAACACTGCCACTGGTGTTGAAGTAAAGAAATTCAACATAAGCCTAGAAAATTTCATTCCGAGTCATGCTAGCTTTTCACGTGTTCTACATTTAGAGTAAATTAAATTAAGTATTTCACAATATTCATCATACTTTCTCATTTGTACATCAAAGAAATGTTGAGAATAATCTTCCAATAACCTGACAAAAAGAAATCACCGTGGACTATATTCAGTTATCTATAATTATCTAAATCTTTATATTCTGGAATTCAGAAATGAAATAAATGAACTTCGAAATAATTAAGAAAATACTTAAGAAAATATAAATGCATAGAGAAGATATTTGTAAAGATGGAAATAACTCTAAACTCCAATTGCAGTTGTTGCACTTAATGAATTTTCAACGATTTCTCACTCTGCTAATAAACAAGATAAAGAATTAATATAAATGTATTATGCATATGAAAAGTAGTCAGAGTGTTCAGTAGTCATTAAACACAAATATTCACATTTTAATGATAAAGTTCTTTCTATGTTTCTTTAAAAAAGAACTAAGGTATTTGTGTAGCTAGTGACCAGATTATCAAGAATATACATATGCAACTAAACTTAGATAAGAAAAGGAGTAAGATTTGTGGAATTTTCTGTTTTTCATGTGAAAGTCAGTCCCTTGCTTTAATGGTTGTAACTTTTTCATTTTATGAATATACATAATTTCAGAAGAATATTATAAAGATGTTGTGTTAATATTTTCTTGATTTATAGAGGTCATAACGCATCTGGTGGCACAAGATATATAGCATCCATGAATATTTTAGTGTCCAATTATGAGTTTCAGTTTTTCACTTAATATTCTAATCTATAGGGAATCTTTATTGAGAAATAATCAATCTGCAATAATAGATTAATAAATAGAAGGAAAAAATTTCCTCAAGTAGATAAAAAAATAGACTTGGTAAAATTTTAACTCAGTTTACCATTCCAGCCTAATCAGAAAAAAATAAAATTTACATAGTCATAAAGTCTCAATCTACCAACTATCCCTCAGTAGTTTATGTGACAATCACCTCATCCAGAATGCTAACTTCAAATAGGGAAGCTGGTGATATTTTCATACCAACATACTTAGGAACATCAAGTGAGGGTGTGTTCATGTGCTATGTAACAATTCAAGTACAGGATGAATAAGACTAACTTATCAGTAATTATCCAGTCAGCTAGGTAAAAAATTCGTCTGACTGAGAATGAATTCATAGTTCCCTTGTCACAGGAAATTGACCCAGACCTTGTGTAAAAAGCTTATATATAATAATATTGGTAGAATTTTCATACCTCTACTACCTTGATTATAACAAATAAATCACACTTTGATCAGAACTCATTCTTCAGTACAAGTTCTGAAAATATTTTGAGACTTCTGTTCTCAGAATCAATAAAATTCACTTAAGTATAATTTTGTGTCAAATTAATGGAACTTCCTCATTCATGGAATGTCAAATGAGAGAGAAAGAGAGAGAGAGAGAGAGGAAAAGTGTATGTCATATAGACTAAGGGACAGTGGCAGGAGGGAAACTAGGGACACTGATGGTGAAAAATGTACACTGTTGAAGGGATAGGTGTTGGAACATTGTATGACTGAAACCCAATCATGAACAACTTTGTTACTGCGAATCTTATGATTATTCAATACAAATATTTGTGGCTCTATATTTAGTTAGGTATCAATCTTAGAAATGCCATAAATTTATATACTGAATAGAATCAGAAAGATGTTGACTTATATACTACATTATAGTACACAAAATAAGTACAATATTAATGGTATGCTTTTAAATTTTTTATAATTAAAATTATTTTACTCATAAGCTTTGTTCTTTGATACAGAAATTTATTCAAAAGCAGCTATCTTCTTTTTCTTGGATTGGATTGTCCCGTGAAGGAATCAGCAGTTCTTGGACATGGGAAGACAACTCAAAACCGAATTCCAAAATGTAAGACTCTGAATAGGCAGTGAAAAGGTTCTGTAATAAAAATTCTGACTGACATTTCTTAAGGATAAAGTAAAACTATCATATGTACATAGAAATGTAGATATATATCTATATATCTACATCCATATATATATATATCTGTGCATACACAAATATGTAGGCTTTTAGTAATATGTACAAAGACAAACATCCAAAGTGAGTACGTGTAAAAAATTCAATTCCATGCTAATGTTTCCTAAAGTTATCTGGAGAAACTCTTATAGGACTATGATGTAAGTTTATGAGCATGTAAGAAAGTATCAAGTTAACTTTGGTTTTATATCCTTTATTATGCTTGTTATCATGAATGTGTAATATTCACTTTTATCCTAGAATAAGAGACTGGAAGGAAAAACCAGAGGGAAACTGTGTCATTCTGTCAACAAAAAAGATGGATATAACTAAGTGTTTCATGGAAAGGAACTACATCTGTGAGAGAAAAACGGCTTGTCTTGCTACCTAAAACATCAACAACATCATCATAAACAGCTGCAGCAGCAAGACAAGACCAATATTTATTTTAAAATCCCAGATTTTAGTTCTAGAGAATCACCCTTTCTTGTTTCAGACTATGCACATGTTGAATAGGTTGTTCTAGTCTGTGAACAAGGAGAGTCTAGATTGTTGGCTCCATCACAATGAGGTGCTATAAATCTCCATTTCTTCTCCTCCACATAAAGGATGACAAAATTTGAACCATGTATGTTGTGAACACAGCCTGGAGGCATGAGACAGCAGGAAAGCACCTCTCATGGAATTTACGAAGTCTAGTTCTATTTCTGCTCTATTTCTGTCACTGGTAGATTTTGGAATGTTCCTGAAATAAATTTGGTCGTTATAATGCATGGTAGGGTATACATGAATGTAAATAGTAATAAAGTTATTTTGCCTGAGTTGTGCATGAATTTTTGCTGGATTATTTATTTCACATAGATAATCTAGTATGATACATTAAAAAGAATGATAATTATTATAATAAGTACTTATTATTATGATATGTGGTCACAATAGTGTTGGCGTTTATGATATTGGTGTACAAGTTAGTGTATTTCCACCACTTCTACAGCGTCCAAGACTTTCCAACCACAGCCTCTGTGTCACTTCTAGTCTGCTCCTTCCCACAAAAGCCCCAAATCCTCCTAACTCCAGCCACATACACCTGGGAACCATATTCCTATTGTCATAGTACAAATTTGTTTTTCCTAAACATTGTCTGCTCTCTTGCTTCATTTCTTTTGTCCCAGAAGTAAAATCATCTGATATTTTTTTCTCTATTTTTCTTAACGTGATAAACCCATTTTCCATCCAAGTTGTAGCAAAAGGTAAAATGTCATCTCTGCTCTGTGTATGCACTGCAATGTTTTGTCGTTTCATCTGTGCTTGAACATTTGGTTTTTCCAGATTTTATTTTTTTCCAGATCTTAACTATTAAACAGTGCTTCTGAGTCCAGAGTAATAATATAGTCTTGAGGATTAGGTTATTTTCATTGGTCTGACTAGATATCTCATTGTTTTATTTGAAATTTCTGGATAAGTGTCATTGAAGATTTTTCAGATATGTATTGCTTAGTATATTTCTTTGAGGAATTGTCTGATAGCTACCCTACACATATTTAATAGGGCCATTTGATTCTTTAGAAATTTATATGTATCATATATGCATATATGCATCTAAATCACAGTTTAGTCATTCCATGTACAATATTTGTACATCCGATTAGTGTTGTACAAATATTCTCTCTGATTTAGGATGCTATTGTTTGATTTTAGCTTGAGATTTTTTACAGGGCAGACACTCTTTAATCTGTGATAATACCATTTGTTCATGTCAGTTACATATTCATATTTTATTTTTTATGTCATTTTAGTTGAATCATTGAAGATAACTATAATTTAATATCATAGAGAGTTCTAGCTATGTATCCTTTGAATTTCAGTCTAATGAAAAGATAGCATCATTTGTTCATTAAAGACATATAAAGAAAATGCACAAATTTTATATGATACCCTTATTTGTGCCACTTTAAGAACTATCTAATATTAAAATTAGGAATATACAAGGAAACAGAACTTATGATCTCCTTTATATCATTTTGAATTCACTTTGTGCATTGTGGGACATAAGGTTCGAATTCATTTCTTGGTCTGTTTTCCTGCCAATGGTGTGGAATCACCATAGTCACCTCGAAGTCATTACATTAAGTAGTTCTGCCTACCTTTCCTTGATGTATTCTTTAAAATATCAATGTTCATTTCCTAAGTGTATCCTGAGAACTTACTTTGGGGGTTTTCCATTCACTCCATAAGTTTGAAAATCCACTTATGACTTTTATGACTTTTTTTCTATTGCTATAGTTCAGTTTAAAATAAGAAAACACAATGTCCAAAAATTTTACAATTCTGACCAAAAGCTTCAAATACCTGGAAAATCAACTTACCAAAGGCATGGATCTGTATGTTGAAAACTCTAAGTCACTTTTCAAAGAAATGGAAGAGGGAATAAAAACTCTTCAAAAGTGACTTTTCACAGGGCTATGGTGCTGCCAGCAGGTCAATCTGTACCTGTGAGGCGAGTGCATCAGCAGCCTGATGGCAATGTCAGACTTTTAGATACCCCAAAATTGCTGCTGTGCCTTTGACCAGGCCCCAAAAACTGGGGGCAAAGTTTACCAAGAAAGTAAATGGCCAAAGGTTAGGTATGTGGGAGACACACCCACAAACCACCTTCGGCTCAGCTATATAATTGAAGGCATGGCCTCTCTGGTTTCTGATCGAACTGCTTAATGGCCATGATCCCAGAGTCTCAGAAATGAATCTCCACTTATGGCTTTTATGACTTTTTTTCTATTGCTATGGTTCAGTTTAAAATAAGAAAACACAATGTCCACTCACTTTGGAACCCAAAGGCTTTTGGCAGAAATGCATCCTGCTCTGCAGTAGGTTACTGGCGCTGGGCCACTCCAGGTGGGAACAGGTTTCGTGCCTTGACCTGTTCCTCCTTACTGCCTGGTGACCACCATCCTCCAGAGGCCACTGGACAGTGAGGTTTGGGCCTGCAGTGAAGAGACACACAGGGCCTCACCACATGGGGGTGGAGCCGACTCTTTCTCCCCATCCCAACGAGACCCCGAGTCGCCGCCTACAAATGGACTCTCTGGCTCCTGATCAAGCTGATTAATAGCCATGATACCAGAGACTCAGAAGCAAATCTTGAAACCCAGTGGCTTTTGGCAGAAATGTATCTGGACTGCATACAACATGCAAAAGGTTAGAACTGTGTCTGTAATTCAGTTCTGTGTTATGTTTTCCTCAAGCTAATGATGTAAAGTTTTACAGGTACGCTCATCAGGACAATCACAGGAGCCAATTGTGAGAAACCAAACCAAAGAAAATTGTACATGTAGAAAGGAGGAATCTAAAGAGGAAAAGAAACCATCCAACACAGGTAGGTAAATAAGGATTCAAACTTGATTCTGGTGACGCTCTGCTCTAGTTCCCTCGAATTTCTTCTAGTAAAAGCTGTAGTGTAAAAATTTCATTCTTTTTCATTTAAAAACAAGTCAGTTACTCCCAGAGGTTAGACTTTTCTCTGTATAAGATATTATAATGCTTTATGTCATAGTTTCTCAAAATAATACTTTATTCAAAATGATCTCTAGCTCTTTCTCATCATATTCTCATTATGATGCCATCAGACATGGGTCTTTAGAGAAGATGCCAAATCAAGATTTCTGTGTACCTCTTGATTCCACTCCATCTAGAAAACAAAAAGGACTTGTTTCCCATTCTGGAGTCTTCTGCTGAAAAGAAGAAGTTGTGAGGAAAACACCGATATTGTCAGATGTGTCTGTGCATATTTTCAGTAATACTGTTCAGATTTTTCTTATCATAGGGTTATAGTAATGTGCTACACTTCCATGACCCAGGCTGTTTTCAGAAACCAACAATGAAGTCCATCTGTCTCATGAATTATCTGTTTCTACAAGAACTAGTGAGCAGTCTTTGTTATCTCAACCCAGAAAACTCCTCTCAAGAAAAACAATTAGTAACCCCTGGAAATGTCTTTGTTTTCAAGGAAGTGAAGGCAGAGACATGTGTGAAATTAAATGGTCATGCTGTGAAGACAAATGCTATTATATTTCTCAAGACTCAAAGAACTTGGACGAGAGTCGGAGAGCCTGCAAGGACCATAGTTCTACACTTGTGAAGATTGAAGATGAAAGAGAAATGGTGATGTGACTTCTCTGTTCTGCATCTCACACCATACTTACTTAGTCAATGGTGATTGCTATTGAGTGTTTACTAAAACTTGATCTTTTAAACTCACTGAAATTTGCACATAATCTTGTTAAAGTCAGCAAGATACGTAGAAATAAAAAATAGATTTTCATAAAAATAATATCCATCCACATTTAGAATGAATGTATTTTAGTAAATATGTGTCCAAACATCAAATAATGAGGGAATGCTGTACTTAAAATATATCATTTTTAACAAGGGAAATTGTGTATTTTATACTGAGAAAAGTACATTAAATTACCACCAGCCTCACTAAAAAAATCACTATAAGCTAGGATAACCAAGAATGCCACTGATGTTGAAATAAAGAAAATTTAACATAAGCCTAGAAAATTTCATTCCAAGTCATGCTAACTTTTCACTTGTTCTACATTTAGAGTAAACTGAATTAAATATTTCACAATATCCATCATAATTTTTCATTTGAACATCAATAAATATTGAGAGTAATCTTTCAATAACCTGTCAAAAAGAAATCATCATGAACTATAGTCAATTATCTATTATTACCTAAATCTTCATATATCTGGATTTCAGAAATTAAATAAATGAACTTAGAAATAATTAAGAAAATAATTAAGAAAAATATAAATTCATAAAGATACTTACAAAGGTTGAAATAACAGTTTAAACTCCAATTGCAGCTGTTGCTGCTAAAAGAAATTTCAAAGTTCTCTTACTTTTTTTATAGACAAGATAAAGAATTAATATAAATGTATTATACGTATGAAAAGTAGTGTTTAGTATTTGTTAAACACAAATAATCACATTTTAATGATAAAGTTCTTTATACTTTTTTTAAAAAAGAACTAAGGCATTTATGTAGCCAGTGACCTGATTATCAAGAATATAGCTATGCAACTATACTCAGATAAGAAAAGGAGTGGGATGTATGGAATTTCTGTTTTTCCCGTGAACGTCAGTCTCTTGCTTTAATGGTTGTAACTTTTTCATTAAATGTATATACAAAATTTCAGAAGAACATAAAGATTTTTTGTTAATATTTTCTTGATTTATAGTCATAATGCATCTGTTGATATAAGATATCTAGCATCCATGGATGTTGTATCCAAATATGAGTTTCAGGTCTTCACTTACTATTCTAATTTATAGGGAATCTTTATTGAGAAATAATCATTCTGCAAAAAAAGAGTAAAAAATAGAATAGAAAATTTTCTCAAGGGGATAAAAAAAGACTTGTTAAAATTTTAACGCAGTTTACCATTCTATGCTAATCAAAAAAAATGAAATTTTCATAATTTGAAAGTCTCAATCTATCTTCTTTCCCTCAGTAGTTTGTGTGGATATCACCTCATCCAGAATCCTAACTACAAATAGTGAAGCTGGCAATATTTGCACACCAACATACTTAGGAACATCAAGTGAGAGTGTGTGCATGTGCTTTGGAATAACTCAAATACAAGATCAATGAGACTGACTTATCAGTAATTATTCAGTCTGCTAGGTAAACAATGCGTGTGACTGAGAATGACACTCATAGTTCCTTGTCACAAATCTCCCACCTTGATTATAACAAACAAATAAGACTTTAATCAGAACTCATTTTTCAGTAAGAGTTTTGAAAATATTTCGAGATATATGTTCTAAGAATCAATAAAATTCACTTAAGTATGATTTTGTGTCAAATTTATGGAACTTCATTCATGGGATGTCCAATGAGGGGAGAGGGAGAGAGAGAGAGAGAGAGAGAGAGAGAGAGAGGAAAAGTGTATGTAATAGAGACTGAGAGACTGAGGGGCAGGTGCAGGGGGAAACTGGGGACATTGGTGGTGAAAAATGTACACTGGTGAAGGGACAGGTGTTGGAACATTGTATGACTGAAACCCAACTATGAACAACTTTGTAACTGTGAATCATATGATTATTCAATAAAAATATTTGTGTCACTATATTTAGTTAAGTATCAATCTTAGAAATAAATGCCATAAACTTATATAGTGAATAGAATCAGAAAGATGTTGATTTATATACTTCATGATAGTACACAACATAAGTTCCAATAGTAATCCTGTGCCTTTAATTATTTTATAATTAAAATCATTTTACTCATAAGCTGTGTTTTTCTGTTACAGATATTTATTCAAAAGAAGCTATCTTATTATTCTTGGATTAGATTGTCCCGTAAAGGACCCAGCAGTTCTTGGAAATGGGAAGACAGCTCATATCCGAATTTTAAAATGTAAGACTCTGAAAAGGCAGTGAAAAAGGTTCTGTAAAAAAATTCTGATTGATATTTTTGAAGGATAAAGTAAAACTATGATATGTACATATAGATGTAGATATATATCTATATATCTATACCCATATATATACATATGTGTTCATACACAAATATCTAGGCTTATGATAATATGTACAAAGACACACTTCCAAAGAACTTAGATTCTACTCTGGTAGAATTTAAAGTGAGTACATGTAAAAAATTCAATTCCATGCTAATTTTTCCTAAAGTCATCTGGAGGAAATCGTATGGCACTATGGTGTAAGTTTATGAGCATATAAGAAAGTATCACTTTAATTTTGGTTTTATATCCCTTATTGTGCTTGTGTTCATGAATGTGTAATATTCACTTTTATCCTAGATTTAGAAACTGGAGAGAAATAACAAATGGAAACTGTGTCGCTCTGTCAAGAACAAAGATGGCTGTAACTGACTGCTTCGTGAAAACAAAGTACATTTGTGAGAGGAAAATGGCTTGTCTTGCTACCTGAAATATCAACAACATAAGCATAAACAACTGCAACAGCAAGACAAGATCAATATTTATTTTAAAACCCCAGGATTTAGTTCTAGAGAATTACCCATTCTTGTTTCAGACTATGCACATGTTGAATGGGTTGTTCTAGTCCATGACCAAGGAGAGTCCAGATTATTAGCTCCATCACAACGAGGTGTCTGAAAACGTCCATTTCTTCTCCTCCACATAAAGGATAACAAAAATTTGAACCTCATGGGTTTGAACACAGTCTGGTGGTGTGAGATAGCAGGACAAATCTCTCATGAAATTTACAAAGTTCAGTTCTATTTCTGCCCTATTTCTGCCACTCATAGGTTTAGGAATGTTCCTGAAATAATTTCGGTCATTATATTGCATGGTAGGGTGTACATGAATGTAAGTAGTGATAAAGTTATTCTGCCTGAGTTATGCATGAATTTTTTCTGGATTATTTATTTCACATAAACAATCTAGTATGATACATTAAAAAGATCACAATCACAATCACAGTCATCCTGTTATTCGTCGATTGCCTTGAGCAGGAACCAGTAAAGTCTCCTTCTTTCTAGCCCTGAGATTTTAAAAGAGCCATATTCAATGCTCTTTCAGGGCTAGGAGAATGAGAACTATCATTGTTACTGGTATTTGGCATATAGAGTATGACATTTGCCAGACTCTGCCGTGCGGGCAGGATACTTTCAGTGACCTGCAGAGTTCTCCAAATAAAAACGAGATTATAAGATGTTGTGCAGCCACCAACGTGGCTGCACGCTTTGGGAAGCTGGATTTTATAGTCTCTGGGTCTTGGCCATTGATGGTACCACCTGGCGCCGGCAGCAGCTGGTGGGTGTAACACCTACCTACAGGAAGATGGGGGTTCTGGGTGGAGTAGGCTCGGTCCTGATCTGAGCAGGCTTGGAGACCTCAGCCCGGGACACGCATTCCTGGGTTCTTCTGCCGGTTCCTTCATGCATGAGGCTTGTCCAGATGTGTGGAGAGTGTTCTCAGCATGGCTGTGGCTGGTTCTGGATGTCTTTGGATGCCAGGGCTCTGTTCAGGGCGGCGAGGGAAATTCAACCCACACTGCTCCTTAGGGCCTCGGTGAGAACAGTCAGGTGCGGAGGCGGGAGACTGCACATTACAAAGAATGATAATTATTTAAAGAAGTATTTATTATTATGACATATGATTACAGTAGGTTTGGCGTTTATGGTATTGGTGTACAAGTTAGTGTACTTCCACCACTTCTAAAGTGTCCAAGACCTTCCAACCACAGTCTTTGTGTCACTTCTAGTCTGCTCCTGCCCACAAAGGCCCCAAATCCTGCTAACTCCAGCAACATATACCTGAGAACCATATTCCTATTGTCATAGTGCAAATTTATTTTTTCTGAATATCGTCTGCTCTCTTGTTTCATTTCTTTGTGTCCCAGAAGTGAAATCATCTGATATTTTTTCTCTGTCTATTTTTGTAAATGTGATAAACCCATTTTCCATCCAAGCAGTAGCAAAAGCAAAAGGTCATCTCTGCTCTGTGTATATTTTCAATGTTTTGTCCTTTCATGTGTGCTTGAACATTTCTTTTTTCCAGACATTTTTTCTTCCAGATTTTAGCTATTAAACAGGGCTGCTGAGCCCAGAGCAATAGTATAGTATTTAGGATTAGGGTATTTTCATTGTCTGTTTTCCTGCCAATGGACTGGAATTAGTGTAGTCACCTCAAAGTCATTACAATGCAAAGTTCTACCAATGTGTCTTTGATGTGTTCTTTACAATATCTATGTCCACTTCCTCAGTGTGTCCTGAGAACTTATTTTGGAGCTTTTCCATCACTCCATAAGTTTGAAAATCCACTTATGGCTTTTAATACTGTTTTTATTACTATGTTGTAGTTTAAAATAAGGAAACACAATGTCCAAAAATTTTACAATACTGTCCAAATGCTTCAAATACCTGGGAAATCAATTTAACCAAGGTACGTATCTGGTATCTTGAAAACTGTAAGTCACTGTTCAAAGAAATAGAAGAGAACTCAAGGAAATAAAAACTCTTTAAAACTGACTTTTCAAAGTCACTGTTTCCAAATGACTCTATTATTAAGAATTCCCAGAAGCAGATTATGGATGTCATTTCCTTTGGTGCTCTCCTCGTGCTATGAGAACTTACCAGTACCTGTATTTCATAATTTTCCTTTTCTTTTGAGCCAACCTGGCTTTTCTCAGGACTTCCTTCTGACTGTGTGTTCAGGTATCACATAGAGCATTGTTTGGGGAACTGCATAACGTGCTGGGGATTGACCCTATGTTAGCCACTTGCAAGGTAAGTATATTACCTGCCGAGGAATCTCACTGGCCCCTTGATTTCTTTTTAAAATTTTTTCATAAACATACTAATTATTAAAGCATTAACTTTTAAAAAGTATTAATATTTAATAAAAATCTCATGATAAAATCAATTGGCATTCTACATGGACTTATTTCTACACTATATATTCTTTTTCTTTGATTTGAGTATCTTCTTTATCAGTATTGTGATTATTAGGATCAAGTCCTAAGGTATTGTAAGCAACATAACTCCTAAAGTATTGTATTCTTCAATTTTTTTTCTCAAAACTGTTTTGGTATTTTTATTCACAGAATTATTAAATAAATAACAAAAAGTATATTTCCATACCCCCCCAGTGGGGGCAAAAAACTTGACTGAGGGGCCCATCTGGGCCAGCGGTTTGATGCTAGGACCCCATGAACTTAGATTTTCTTAACCACTCAAATGGTGCATGGGGGAAATCCAGCTCTACACTTAGTGATGCTATGGGTCCCAGGTGGTGGCAAATCCAGATCTGCTACAAAAAAGAATACGCCTCAACTCTGTACTATCTCTCCAAACAACATGTTGACCACTGACATTAAAATATATTACACATTAAAGCAGAATCCATTCAGTTTTCACAAAACTGTCATACCTCTTATAGTTAGAAATTTTCCTCAAAATATTTGTCTAAAACCTAAACTGCCATTGCCTGTGAATATGAATTTATTTTGAAATAGGGTTTCCACCGGGATAAATGATTGCAAAGGACATTAGTGCGGAGATGATTCATCACATATGCTCAGAGGAAACTTCTCGATGACACAATCTTGACTTCTAACTTTCAATAATTGGAAATAGTTACTTTTGTGTTAGTATATAGGTAGTGAGAAGGATTATGGCACCCTAGACAACAGAACTATAAAGTAGTTGGCAGCTGTATTATAGAACATATCCTGTTTACTAGTACATTACAAATGCCTTTTGAATATGTGTCTAAGAATAACTTTTCACGGTATAATCACCATTCACGTTTCAGTAATATTGCTCCTAGAAATAGACAATATAGTTAAGTCTAGTCCATGCTTACAATAACATAAAATATATTTTGTTTCCAGGTTTATAAGTCCATAGAATTTTAAAAATAAAGTATTTTATAAGTGATTTCATTTTCTCAAAATTGTGACTGTTTTCATATTTTTTGTATTTATTTCTTTTAATGAATCACCGAAAGATAGTTACAATCTTCCATGTTTGGGTTACAATCCCATAGTGATCAAACTCCCAAACCACAGAACATTCCCCACCAACAATATCCCAGGCGTACCCCCCCTTTCCCACCCTCTCCCTGCCTCCATGGAAGACAATATTCCCATACTCTCTCTTTACTTTTGAACATGATGATTTTCAATACAGATACTGAGAGGTTATCATGTTTGTTCCATTATCTACTATCAGCACACAACTCCTCTCCTGATCGATTCCTCCAGCCATGATTTTCTTGGTGATCCCTTCTCTATTCCAGCTGCTTTCTCCCCTCCAATCATGAGGCAGTCTTCCAGCTTTGGAGCAAATATCCTGGCCCATGAATCTATTGTCCTAAGGTATGAGCTACATGTTATTATATTTTGTATTCTACAAATGACTGCAGTCCTTCTGTGTCTGTCCCTCTCTTTCTGACTCATTTCACTTAGCATGATACTCTCCATGTCTATCCATTTATGAACAAATTTCATGACTCCATCTATCCTAACAGCTGCATAGTATTCCATTGTGTAGATGTACCAAATATTTTTTTACCAGTCATCTGTTCTAGGACACTTTGGTTGGTTCCAAATTTTGGCTATTGTGAACAGTGCTGCAATGAACATAAATAGAGGTACAGATGTCATTTCTAATGTACTTTTTTGAATCCTCTGGATATAATCCCAGAAGTCATATTGTGGGGTCAAATAGAAGCGCAATTTCTAGTTTTTGAAGGATTGTCCATAGTGTTTTGCAGAAAGTCTGGACTAGTGAGTATTCCACCAACAGTGAAAGAGCGTCCCTTTTCCCCCACATCCATGTCAACACTGGTTGCTTTTGTTCTTTTTCAATGTGTGTCAGTCTCTGTCTTGTTAGATGATATCTCGTTGGATTGCTGATGACTAGCGATGCAGAGCATTTTTTCATATGCCCTTTGGACATTTGTGATTCTTTTCTGAGGAAACTTCTGTTCATTTCTTCTTTCTAGTTTTGATGGGGTTGGAGGTTTTTCCCTTGTACAATTCTACTAGTGTCTTGTATATCCTTGATATTAATCCCTTTTCAGATCGGTATAGGGTAAATATTCTTTCCCATTATGTATGCTCTTTCAGTATTTTGGTCACTGTTTAGTTTGATGTAGTCCCATTTCTTTATGTTTGCTTCCACTTGCATGGTCAGTGCTGTTTCATCCTTAAAGATGCTTTTATCTACAATGTCATGGAGAATTCTGCCTACATTTTCCTCTATGTACTTTATGGATTCATATCTGATATTGAGGTCTTTAATCCACTTTAATCTGACTTTTGTGTCTGCCACTTTCTCCACTCCTGTTCAATAGATTACTGGAAGTCCTGCCCATAACAATTAGGAAAGAAAAATATATTAAGGGCATACAGATAGGAAAGGAAGAGGTCAAGCTATCACTATTTGTAGATGATATGATACTATACTTAGAAAACTCTAAAGACACTACCAAAAAGCTCCTAGATACAATAGCTCTGAATAGTAAAGTGGCAGGCTACATAATCAACATCCAAAAATACATGGCCTTTTTATACACAAATAACAAAAGAGAATAAAGAGACATTAAAAAATAATCCTGTCCAAAATAGTATCTCAGAAAATCAAGTATGTCAGAATCAGCTTAACCACAGAGGTAAAGGAGCTATACAATGAAAATTATAAAACACTACTTAAGAAATAAACAGGATCCTAGGAAATGGAGACACATCCTCTGTTCATGGAGAGGGAGGATTAACATTATCAAAATGGCAATACTGCCCAAAGCACTATACAAATTCAATGCAGTCCCTATAAGTATACCCATGAAATTTTTCAAAGAAATAGAGAAAACACTCCTGAAATTTATATGGAACAATAAACCCCCAAGAATAGCTAAAGCAATCCTTGGGAAAAAGAAGATGAGCAATATCAGTTGACTATTCTCTCAGAGAACCCTGAATATATGACCACTTTATCTTTGACAAAGTAGCAAGAAGTATGAAGTGGAACAAGGAAAGCCTCTTCAACAAGTGGTGCTGGGAAAACTGGATAGCTACCTTCAAAAAATTGTGATTGTTTATATATACATGTACATATCTTTTTTTTCTTTATTAGTGAAAAACCATGAGGTACAGTTATAGGCTTACAAATTTTGTGCTTGGGTTTCAGTTATACAATGATGTGATTGTTAATTTATATATACATGTACATATCTTTTAAATAAAATGAACAGCATACAAAGATGACTAGTCTATAATTCACGGAGAATTAAGCATATAAATAACAGTGATTTATTATTATTGATGAGCATCAGAGATATGATACAGAAGGCAAGGCACTTTTGTGCAGCTATAGCAAAGATAACCCTGATTCAGATCCCAGACACCGCATGTGGTTCCCTGAGCACTGCCAGAGGCCACTCCAGAGCTGAGTCAGAATTAGACCCGATGAGCTGCCAGGTAGAGACCCCAAACAAAAAATCATCTGGTTAAACAAATATTGGTACATTTATTTAGCATGCAATTTTCACTTGATTTTCAAAGATATAGAAGCTTCTTGTATACTGAAAAGAACAATGCACAAGAAAAATATTTTTATAAGTAAAAAAATATAAAGGCTGGACTATGGTTAATAGCTAAGTGATGTTTAGTTTAGCAGAACTCATAGAGAGTGTGTATGTTCCTAGATTAACTCTGGGTATTATCTGTGAAACTACACGTTTGCCACTGAGTGGAATTAAATAAATTGAAGAAACTGGTAAAGAAAATCTGTTCATCATTTAGCACTCTTTATCTTTTTATATTTTGAGCCATAGGAATACATTATTACATTTTTGTCTAGATATAAATTAACATAATTTGGCTAAATCGTTTGGAAATTTTTTGAAGTGCTTACACAAAGTAAATTTCTTTCATACCATGTTATTTATGAGTCCTTGTAGTCTGAAAAAATAAACCCACTCAGAGTTCTACAAATCATCGTATATAAAACTCATTGCTCTATATTTCTGTAGAAATATTTGTAAGAACTTAAATCATTATAACTCATACAGAGTTGATTAAATAGATTTCCAAATTTTCCTGCAGGTATTAAAGGACATGATTAAAAAATTATCAGGGGAAGAACAATTCTTTTCACAAATATAACAAATCTGTATATTACATGTAATAGTTGACATATATGAAGACTTAATGTATCCATATTGTGCTTCTTTTATGGATTAAAGTGGTTGGAAATTCCCGCATCAAAGAAGATCACTGTCACTGTCACTCCCGTTGTTTATAGATTTGCTCGAGCACGCCCAGTTACTGTCTCCATCATGAAACTGGTTGTTACTGTGTTTGGCATATCGAATGCGTCATGGGGAGCTTTTCAATTTGCCATGCGAGTGAGATACTAATTTCTAAAGCATAAATTAACTATCACATATTGAAAATATGAGTTTAGGTGAGGCGGGCTGGGAGACTGTCGTGGCTGCCTGGGAACTTGTCGTGGCTGCCTGGGAGTCTGTCGCGAGGCTGGAGGCCGTGAGCCCGTGGCAGGGCGGCGGTTAGGCTGCCGGTCAGGCTGCGGTCAGGCTGCGGTCAGGCGGTGAGGCGGGATGCCTCGCTACGCACAGCTGGTCATGGGCCGCTCCAGCAGCGGGAAGGTGAGGGTTTGGAAGGAGATGTGAAAATGCAAGTTGCGCTCATTGTATGACTGAAAATTAAGCACGGAAGTTTAGCACCTACCGTGCCACCATGGTCCACCACGGTGAAGCCCTCGGCCGTTCTGTCCAGGTGGTGAACTTAGATCCCACGGGGGAGCATTTCAACTATTAGGTGGATGATGTGATGCAGGACGGCTCCCTGCGCTTCGGTCCCAATGGAGGACTGGTGTCTTGCGTGGAGTATTTCGTCAATAATTTTGACTGGCGGGAGAACTGCCTTGGCCATGTCGAGGATGACTACATCCTTTTTGACTGTCCAGGTCAGAGTGAGTTGTACACACACCTGCCCGTGATGAAACAGCTGGTTCAGGAGCTGGAACAGTGGGAGTTCCGAGTCTGTGGAGTGTTTCTTGTTGATTCTCAATTCATGGTGGAGTCGTTCAAGGTTATTTCTGGCATCTTGGCACCCTTGATTGCTATGGTATCTCTAGAAATCCCTCAAGTTAACATCATGACAAAAACGGACCTGCTGAGTCAAAGAGCTAGAAAGGAAATTGAGGAGTTTCTAGATCCAGACATGCATACTTTATTAGATGACTCTACAAGTAATTTCAGAAAAAAAAAAATAAAAAAAACTGACTAACGCCATATGTGGGCTGATTGATGACTACAGCATGGTTCGATTTTTGCCTTAGGATCAGTAGGATGAAGAAAGCATGAACATTGTATTACAGCATATTGATTTTTGCCATTCAGTACAGAGAAGACTTGGAATTCAAAGAACACAAGGAACAGGAAGATGAATCATCTTCTATGTTTGATGAGTACTTTCAAGAATGCCAGAACAAATGAAGAATATGTTAAAAATGCCCTGGATTTGGGGCTGGAGTGATAGCACAGTGGGTGGGGCGTTTGCCTTGCATGCAACAGATCTGGGTTCGTTCCCAGCATCCCATATAGTCCCCAGAGATCCGCCGGGAGTAATTCCTGAGTGAAGAGCGAGGAGTAATAACACCCGTGCTCTCCGGGTGTGACCCAAAAAGCAAATAAAGAAAAAAGAAAAGAAATGCAACTGGATACTTTTGAAGAGTAGCAATCAAAATTTATTTAAATGAAAATATAACAGATAAAGTAACAACAAATAATAAAAATCATATAATATACTGAGGCAAGATACTCATTGGTGGGAGTGTCTCCGGAGAGAGACACTGATGAGAGAGCCTCGGCGTCCATTTGTAACCATTCTAGGTCCTCTGGGAACTTGTCCAATGTTGCCACAGAGGGTTGCCTTGCAGCTGGTACTGGAGAAGTCAGTGATGACTCTGTCCATCGAGACGGAGCCAAGTATGCTTTCAGAGCTGGAGCTAAAGAATCAATAAGAGAAAATGTCACCCGGATGGCTACTTCAATGGATTCTCCAAAGCTGACCCCAACGGGGACCCAGCAGGAAAGGGAGACCATGGGCCCTCTTCATGGTGGTTTCCTGTGGAGGCCTTCACAGAATGGGCTCTCTGGCTAGTGACTCTCGCTTCCAACACCAGCCCCTAGGACACCTCTAGGTGGGCTATTTCCCATTCCCCTTTAACTTGTGCATATACAAACCCCCCTCGGTTCTTACCCTTTTTCTTCTGGTGCTCTGAATCTTGTTTTGTGCCATATGTCTCAGGCCATGGGATTGAAGGCGGTGCCCTTTGGGGAGTTGACACTCCTTGGCGAATCTCAACTTTCTGCTTAGACGATATCTCGCTCTGGTTGGTGCTGGCTGATTCCAGACTTTCTTCAGAGGAACTGGACCCAGAGGATATGTAGAAGATCTTCTTTCTCTCCTGCGGGCTGCTCTGTGGAGGGAGCATCTCTCTCTCCTGTGGGCTGGTCTGCGGAGGGAGCATCTCTCTCTCCTGTGGGCTGCTCTGCTGAGAGAGAACCACAAAGGCTCAGCTCCAGAAGCACTGCTTCCCCCTCCCTTCTGAGTTCCTCCCTGCTGGTAGACCTGCATCTACACAGACCTCCCCTAGGAATGAGAATGAAACAATCAAGTTTAGAAAAGTCTTGGCCAAAGAGCACCTCCTAGTACCAACTCAGTGAGCAGTGAGCTTGCCTTGGGGGCTAGATTTGATGACTCACCTGCTTAGAGCAGGGTGCCCTCAAGATGATCTCACAATCTCCCCCCAACACACACACACAGCCACACGTACATACACAAATACACATACATACACACACCCCATCTCAAGTACACACTCAAATTTTCTCTCTCCGATAAATATGTTCACACACAGGTGTGCATACTCTTCCACACACACAACTTCTGCGCCATCACACTAAGGGAGTTGATGAAGACTGAAAACGCGCATCAGTGCTGCGGCCGCCTGGGGCAGTTGCTGCTGACCTGAAGTACTGGCTGTCTTCTTGAAGAATTCCGGGGAGTTCTCCAATGAGTCCTCACCCAGTTTCTGAATCTTTTCAGTGTCCTACACTTTGGGGCTTTACAACCACAATTTCTTGGTAAACAGCAAAACATGTCTGCTTCCTATGCGTTTCCGCAATGAACCAAGTAATGAGTATGGGGGCGGGTGGGGAGGCTACAGAATGTCTGGTTGCATCACAAAGAGAGGCTGGTGATGTCATCGAGCGCATTACAGCAAGGACAGGTCAGCTGTGGCCCTGGCATCAGGGCTTGCTCTCTGCACAGCCCCCTCTGGGCTGCTACTGCTCTCCCTCTTGCCACAAATTCTGTTCACGTAGTGAAGTTAAGGCCCTGGGGATAGCAAGGAGCAGCAACTTGAAAGAATGTGCTGCTAAAAAGTTATTTTCCTTTTTTTTAAGTGCAGCCTTGAAAGTGGAAGACTGAGGTTTGATTTCAGACTCCCCACTGTGTTCCCCTGAACACCTCCTGGAAGGGTCCCTAGGCATAGAGCCATGAAGAAGTCTGAAAACGGCCAATGTGTCCTACAAAGCAAACCAAAACAAAACAATAAATCACTCAAATTATTGATAGTGACTGAACAAAAAGTTACTAAAATTGCAACACTGTGAATAAGAATGAATTAAACCAGAATATAACAGGAGGAAAATATAACTGCTCATATTATGAATGCATTTTTCCTTTCGTGCTAACACTATCAGGAAAAATACTGAACATTCTGACATGCTAAAATGGAAAGAAGAATCACGTACAACTAAAAGTAAATCATTCTGTTGAACCCACTAAAACGTTGTTCGGCTGTGTGAGCAACTATTCTTCCAAATTTCTTTTAGGCCTCTGTCTCTTCCTACAGATGAATCTGCACCACTGTCTGTCCAAGTGCTACAGAGCAAATCTGCCAAATAATATTGGAGAAATATCTATAGAGTTTATCTCACTTAAAACATACAAACTTCTCATAAGACTTTTAATATGTGTTCACAAATAAATGTACCTGCTCCTCCTTCTCATCAATCTTAAGAGACTAGGTCCGACGTTTTGGCATGACTTCTTACTCTTATCCCAAGTTTTCTTTTCAGTTGAAATGTACCAACAGGTTTTTCCACAGCTAAACCGTTCTCCAAGACACATGTTACATAGATTTTGTTTCTCTTGAAAACAAACCAACCATGAACCATATATGACTGTACAATAAATATGCTTCACTATTTACTTTTGATGGAATAAATAGAGAAATATTGTTATCATTGTTTCTCTAAAATATGTATTTTAGCGAGAGCAGTACTGACAGTTTTTTACAGGAAGACTAGATTTGACACAGAGACTACCTCTGACAGACTAAGTTCATTGCTAAGTTTTCAGTGAGGAAACTTAAATTCTCAAGTATACATAAACTTCAGAGACATGAAAATGAATTTCCATAGACAGAAATCTATCCAAGTGAAAGAAATAGTTAAAAAGTTAAACGGTTCCGGGACTATGGTGCTGCCGGCAGGTCAATCTGTACCTGTGAGGTGAGTGAATCAGCAGCCTGATGTTGTTTTCAGACTTCCAGATACCCCAGAATTGCTGCTGTGCCTTTGGCCAGATCCCAAAACTTGGGGCAAAGTTTACCAGGAATGTAAAAAGCCCAAAGTTAGGTATGTGGGAAACACACCCACAAAACACCTCCGGCTCAGCTATATAATTGGAGGCAAGGCCTCTCTGGTTCCTGATTGAACTGCTTAATGACCATGATCCCAGAGACTCAGAAACAAATCTCGAAGCTCAGTGGCTTTTGGCAGAAATGCGTCGGGTACCTGCAGTAGGTTACCGGTGCTGGGCCAACCCAGGTGGGAATAGGTTTCATGCCTTGGCCTGTTCGCCCTAGCGGCCCAGTGGCCGCCATCCTCCTGAAGGCACTGGACAGTCTGGTTTGGATCCACAGTGATGAGACATTTTGGGCCTCACAGGATGGATGTGGAGCCGGTCCTGTCCTCTCTACCCCAACAAGAACCCAACTCATCGTTCACGAACGTACTTTCTTGCGCCTGATCAAGCTGCTTAACGGCCATGATCCCAGAGACTCAGGAGCAAACCTTTGAACTTCTGCTTTTGGCAGAAATTTCTCCAGATTTAAGTGTTAAAATTTTGGAATTTCAAAATCGCATGGCCACTTCTGCAGCCACGCAAAATCATATATTATTCATTACCAGCAATAGAAAACAAGTTGTCTACTGTTGCCTTTTCAGTAGATCTGAGTGTTGGGGTAAAATCTCAAATAATAATGGTAGGTCTGGTGTCAACATATTGAATGTGATCAAAGTAGAGAGAGAGGAAAGTGGAAATCATCTGCCCCACAGGTAAGGGGAGGATGTGGGCTGGGGTTATACTGGGGTTGTTTGGGGTTGAGAATGGGCACTGTTGAAGGTATGGGTGTTCCATTGTATGACCGAGACTTAGACCCGAAAGTTTGTAACTGCTTTCACGGTGATTAAATAAATAAAATTATAAAAAATTTAAAAAACAGTAAAGAGGAGTTCATGCACAATTCAAACAACTAACCAGTGGTTGAATAAATAGCAGTACTCCTATATTAACAAAAAGTTAAACGGTTCTACAATTGGAGAAATCCATGCAGAATAATAAAACACTCAAATAATCAAATCTACTTTGGGTTTCTTGCTTTAGAAATGTGCAGTAATCACTTGCCTATTCTAAGGTAATGAAAATGTGTTTTATGAGGCTATAAGAGAAATATAAAAGGTTCCTTCAATTTCAGTACAATGGTCTTGTTATATACTGAAATGGACAAAAGTGTAATCCTTAGAAAAACTAATGAGTTATCAGTTTAAATATTCATTCCATACCTGTAGGTGTTCATAAGGTCGAAAGCTTCTCGCAAGAAAGTAGCATTTCCTTCTAAGCACCAGAGTTGCAGTGTTCTCACAAAGCAGAGAACAGAGATTTGTGGTGTTAGGCATCATAAATCATAGTGGACCTGGCACCTGGCATGTATAATGGTGCCAGGAATGGAACTCAGAGACTTCTGCCTGCAAGGTAGCCTGACAACTGAGTTACAGTGCTGGGGCCTAACTGATCATTTTAGAAATTAAAAAAAAATACAGTGTAAAAATCTTTCATGGAATAAAATTGGAAATATAAAACTATACATTTATACAAGCTGGAGCAATAGCATAGCTGGTAGGGCATTTGCCTTGTACGCGGCTGGCCCAGTTTTGATTACTCGCCTCTCTGGGAGAGCCTGACAAGCTTCCAAAAGGATCCCGCTCGCATGGCAAAGCCTGGAAATCTACATGTGAGATAGTCGATATGCCGAAAACAGTAACAACATGTCTCACAATGGAGACATTACTGGTGCCCTCTCGAGCAAATGGATGAACAAAGGGAGGACAGTGACAGTGACAGTAGTTATATGGCCTCAAATACTATGAACATAATATATATTTCAATGACAAGTACTACAGACACAAATACTTTCAACTATAGATAGAAAATTAAGGGAGGCTAGAATCTCAAAACTTCCTCCAAAAGAGTAGCAAATTTTATGTTTCTTCAAGTTGTTCTTAAATATTATCAGTAATGAGTGAAAAATATGTGACATATACAGAATTAAAATGACCTACTCAAAAAAAGAAGCTGAAACAGGAAAGTGAGTAATTTATCCTTCCATTCACTCTTGAATTCTGATATTATTTTCTATTTCTTGGTAAATAACTTTTCAAAGAATTCCATTATAAGAGTGCATATGACAGCATAGCTAATATGTTTTTAAAAGTCTATTATTAAAAATAATTATCTTATGAATTTAGCTTGGTTTGAAAAAAACCCATTACCTTGACCCCATTTATTTATAAAATATCTTAAAATGTCAATTCTGTTCATGAATTTTTTAACCTCTAACTTTATGAAAGTGGAAATACTGTGATCACCGTATCTGTTTCAATCTGAGGAGCAAATGGAGCAGCTAGTCTACTCAGAAAAAAAATTTTTCCTTCAACTACTAATCCTCTAAACAAAAAACAAGTTTAATGTAGAAAACATACTTGATTTTCCCTCAATGGTTAAGCCATTAAGTATGTGATTAAATTAACTCTAGGTGAAAGTCACTTTGCTAAGCAACTGAGTCAACTTTATTAAACTAGTTAAGTATGGGTAATGATGAATGATTTCTGTTGAGGTCTTGTCCCTTAGTTAAAGGCTTTTCTCTGAAAATGGATTTAACCATCTCAGTACAGTTTCTCTTTAGAGCCCAAAACATTAGTGCCTGTTAGAGGGACTATATTTAGCAACAGTATCTGGGTAGTGGTGATGTGCAATGTTTGTATATCATGCAAGTGGAGAAGGCACTATTTTTTTTTTTAACCAATTCATCTGATCTGTTGAAAACCGCACATTTCACAGTAACACAAGATACAATTGGGTGAAATATGAAATCAAATATGAATTGACATCTCACCCCTTCACATACAGCTAAATGAGATTGAGGGTGTTGGGACGCAGAAGGAGGAAACACAAAAACAACCCCAGAATCATCTCTGCTCCAGTTCCCTCAACCATTCTGTTGAACCCACTACAAGGTTGTTGGTCTGTGTCAGCAACAGTTCTTCCAAATCTCTTTTAGGCCTCTGTCTCTTCCTACAGATGAATCTGCATCAACGTCTGTCCAAGTGCTACAGAGCAAATCTGCCAAATAATATTCTTTCTCTAACATATGTATATTAGTGAGATCATTACTGACAGAGTTAACAGGAAAACAGAGTTGACACAGAGACTATCTCTGACAGACCAAATTCATTGCTAAGTTTTCACTGAGAAAACTTAAATTCTCAAGTATACATAAACTTCAGAGAAATGAAACTAGATTCCCATAGACAGAAATCTATCCAAGTGAAAGAAGTAGTTAAAAAGTTAAACAGTTCTATAATTGGAGAAATTCATGCACAAGAATAAAACACTCAAATAATCAAAACAATTTTGGGTTTCTTGCTTTAGGGAAGTGCAGTATTCGTTTGCCTGTTCTAATGTAAGGAAAATGTGTTTTTTGAGACTATAAGAGCAATATTAACGGTTCTTTCAATTTCAGTTCAATGGTCTTATTATTATATTGGAATGGTCAAAAGGGTAACCCTTAGAAAAATGAATAAATTATCAGTTTAAATATTCAGTCCATACCTGTAGGTGTTGGTAAAGTTGAATGATACTCAGATTCTGGTAAGGAAGTAACATTTCTTTCTCAGCACAGGACTTGCAGCTCTCACAAACCAGAGAACAGAGATTTGTGGTACTAGACATCATAAATTATAGTGTACCTGGCACCTGGCATGTATATAGGTGTCAGGAATGAAACTCCGAGACTCCTGCCTGCAAGGTAACCTGACAACTGAGTTACAGTGTTGGGTCCTAACTGATCATTTTAGAAATAAAAAAAAATACAGAGGAAAAATCTTTCATGGAATAAAATTGGAAATATAAATTTATATAATTATATGGGCCAGAGCAATAGCATAGCAGGTAGGGCATTTGCCTTGTATCGGCTGGCCCGGGTTTGATTCATCCGACCCAATTGGAGATCCCGGAATCCTGCTGAGAGTATCTCGCCCACACAGCAAAGCCTGGCAAGCTACCCATGAGGTATTCAATATGCCAAAAACAGTAACAACAAGTCCCACAATGGAGACTTTAGTGGTTTTTGCTCAAGCAAATCAATGAACAATGGGAGAACAGTGACAGTGACAGTAGTTATATGGCCTCTAATACTATAGACATTTCAACATCAATTACTACAGACACAAATATTTTCATCTACAGACAGAAAATTAAGAGAGGCTGAAATCTCAAAACTTCCGGAAAAAGCAGCAAATTTTATGTTTTTTCAAATTTAACTTAAACTTTTTCAGTAATGAGTGAAGATATGTGGCATATACAGAATTAAAATGACCTATTCAAAAAAGGAAGCTGAAACCGAAAAGTGAGTAATTTATCCTTCCAATCCCTCTTGAATTCTGATATTATTTTCTATTTCTTGGTAAATAACTTTTTAAAGAATTCCATTATAAATGTGCATATGACAGCATAGCTAATATGTTTTTAAAAGTTTGTTATTAAAAATAATTATCTTATGAATTTAGCTTGGTAAAAAATTCCATTACCTTAATCCATTTTTTACTTTTGGTGAAATAAATAGAGAAAAATTTTTATCATTTTTTCTCTAACATATGTATATTAGTGAGATCAGTACTGACAGAGTTAACAGGAAGACAGCGATAGCACAGATGTCGGGTGTTTGCCTTGCATGAAGCCAACATGGCCGACCCGAATTCGATTCCTCTGCCCCTCTCGGAGAGTCTGGCAAGCTACCCAGAGTATCTTGCCCTCACGGCAGAGCCTGGCAAGCTCCCCATGACGTATTCGATATGCCAAACACAGTAACAACAAAGTCTCCAATGGAGACGTTACTGGGTACCCTCGAGCAAATCGATGATCAACGGGAGGGCCTTTACCTTTACCTTTTTTTTTTTATTGAATCACTGTGGGAAAGGTTACAAAGCTTTCAGGTTTATGTCTCAGTCGTGCAAATATCAAACACATTTCCCTTTACCAATACTTATTTTTTACCATGAAGAACCCCAATAAAACCCCACTCCCCACCCCTCCCCGTCCCTGTGAGGCAGATGAATTCTAGTTAACACTCTATCTGCTTTGATTAGATTCATTGTTTCAATAAAAGATTCACCACTATTATTTAGAGTTTACCCCCCCCCCCCAAATCAGACATGCTGAAAAAGCATTGTGAAGTGATTTGCTTTCTACAGCTGGATTCAAGAATTAAATGTTGGTTTTGGATTTCTGCTATTTTACCTACTGGCCCTGGAAGTATTTCTACTGAAAGTCAGATAGTTAAGAAATTGGTTTCTGTGTTCTGGAGTCGTGGCCGTGCTGGAGAGCCGCTCGCGGGGGGCAACCGGTGGCCTCGGTAGGGCGTGAAGGGTGGAGCGAAACGCCCCCCTTCCCATGAGGCTTTAGTCGCCCCCACACTCCCGGCTCATACCTGCTGTCCACAAGGCTCCCATGTGGCCGCCATCTTTCTTTCCAGAGAGGAGAGGGCGAATGGGGCAACACCCTTTCCCCTCCGGCAGACTTGATGGGCTGGATCAACGCATAGTCCATTCACTTTTCTGCTCCAAGCTGCTGGGTTCTGCATTAAGTCCTTGTGCTTCTGGGGCCATGGCCGTGCTGGAGAGCCGCTCGCGGGGGGCGACTGGTGACCTCGGTAGGGCGTGAAGGACGGACCGGAACGCCCCCCTTCCCATGAGGTTTTAGTCGACCCCACTCCCCCGGCTCATACCTGCTGTCCACAAGGCTCCCATGTGGCCGCCATCTTTCTTTCCAGAGGGAGGAGGGCAGAAGGGAGCAACACCCTTTCCCCTCTGGGCAGAAATGATTGCCTGGATTAACGCATAGTCCTTTCACTTTTCTGCTCCAAGCTGCTGGGTTCTGCATTAGGTCATTGTGCTTCTGGGGCTGTGGCCGTGCTGGAGAGCCGCTCGTGGGGGCAACTGGTGGCCTCGGTAGGGCGTGAAGGGCGGACCGGAACGCCCCCCTTCCCATGAGGTTTTAGTCGCCCCCACACTCCCGGCTCATCACTGCTGTCCACAAGGCTCCCATGTGGCCGCCATCTTTCTTTCCAGAGAGGAGAGGGCGAATGGGGCAACACCCTTTCCCCTCCAGCAGACTTGATGGCCTGGATCAATGCATAGTCCCTTCACTTTTCTGCTCCAAGCTGCTGGGTTCTGCATTAAGTCCTTGTGCTTCTGGGGCCGTGGCTGTGCTGGAGAGCCGCTCGTGGGGGGCAACTGGTGACCTCGGTAGGGCGTGAAGGATGGACCGGAACGCCCCCCGACCCATGAGGTTTTAGTCGCCCCCACACCCCCGGCACATACCTGCTGTCCACAAGGCTCCCATGTGGCCGCCATCTTTCTTTCCAGAGGGAGGAGGGCGGAAGGGAGCAACACCCTTTCCCCTCTGGGCAGAAATGATTGCCTGGATTAACGCATAGTCCTTTCACTTTTCTGCTCCAAGCTGCTGGGTTCTGCATTAAGCCCTTGTGCTTCTGGGGCTGTGGCCGTGCTGGAGAGCTGCTCATGGGGGGCAACTGGTGACCTCGGTAGGGCGTGAAGGACGGACCGGAACGCCCCCCTTCCCATGAGGTTTTAGTCGCCCCCACACTCCCGGCTCATACCTGCTATCCACAAGGCTCCCATGTGGCCGCCATCTTTCTTTCCAGAGAGGAGAGGGCGAATGGGGCAACACCCTTTTCCCTCCGGCAGACTTGATGGCCTGGATCAATGCATAGTCCGTTGACTTTTCTGCTCCAAGCTGCTGGGTTCTGCATTAAGTCCTTGTGCTTCTGGGGCCGTGGCTGTGCTGGAGAGCCGCTCGCGGGGGGCAACTGGTGACCTCGGTAGGGCGTGAAGGACGGACCGGAACGCCCCCCTTCCCATGAGGTTTTAGTCGCCCCCAAACCCCCGGCTCATACCTGCTGTCCACAAGGCTCCCATGTGGCCGCCATCTTTCTTTCCAGAGGGATGAGGGCGGAAGGGAGCAACACCCTTTCCCCTCTGGGCAGAAATGATTGCCTGGATTAACGCATAGTCCTTTCACTTTTCTGCTCCAAGCTGCTGGGTTCTGCATTAAGCCCTTGTGCTTCTGGGGCTGTGGCCGTGCTGGAGAGCCGCTCGTGGGGGGCAACTGGTGACCTCGGTAGGGCGTGAAGGACGGACCGGAACGCCCCCCTTTCCATGAGGTTTTAGTCGCCCCCACTCCCCTGGCTCATACCTGCTGTCCACAAGGCTCCCATGTGGCCGCCATCTTTCTTTCCAGAGAGGAGAGGGCGAATGGGGCAACACCCTTTCCCCTCCGGCAGACTTGATGGCCTGGTTCAACGCATAGTCCGTTCACTTTTCTGCTCCAAGCTGCTGGGTTCTGCATTAAGCCCTTGTGCTTCTGGGGCTTTGGGCGTGCTGGAGAGCCGCTCGTGGGGGGCAACTGGTGACCTCGGTAGGGCGTGAAGGACGGACCGGAACGCCCCCCTTCCCATGAGGTTTTAGTCGCCCCCACACTCCCGGCTCATACCTGCTGTCCACAAGGCTCCCATGCGGCCGCCATCCTTCTTTCCAGAGAAGAGAGGGCGAATGGGGCAACACCCTTTCCCCTCCGGCAGACTTGATGGGCTGGATTAACGCATAGTCCTTTCACTTTTCTGCTCCAAGCTGCCGGGTTCTGCATTAAGTCTTTGTGCTTCTGGGACTGTGGCCGTACTGGGGAGCCGCTCGTGGGGGGCAACTGTTGACCTCGGTAGGGCGTGAAGGACGTACCGGAACGACCCCCTTCTCGTGAGGTTTTAGTCGTCCCTCACACCCCCGGCTCATACCTGCTGTCCACAAGGCTCCCATGTGGCCGCCATCCTTCTTTCCAGAGAAGAGAGGGCGAATGGGGCAACACCCTTTCCCCTCTGGGCAGAAATGATGGCCTGGGTTAACTCATCGTCCGTTCACTTTTCTGCTCTAAGCTGCTGGGTTCTGCATTAAGTCCTTGTGTTTCTGGGGCTGTGGCCGTGCTCCAAACTTAACTCTGATTTTCAGGGAGAAAGATTGGGTGGTTTATTTCTCATTGATCACTTTGTACATAGAGAGATGTCGCGTGGCCGCTTACGCGGCCACGCAGTTTTGAGAAAAAGTCCTCGTTCCCGCATACTCGAGCTGTGTTTGTAAAGGCTTCTGGTCACAGGGGTTCCATCTGGGGGAGGTGGGATGCTGCACCTACTCCAGCTGGAACTTGCCGGTGATCTCGGCTCTTTTTGGAACCTGTTTTTTCTTTTTTTTTTTCCTCCGGGATCCCGCACCCTCCATGTGTTCCTTCTCTTATGCTGAACGCTTCAAAGATGGCGCTGGGGGGCGGGCTGTGGGCGTGACTTCCGGAATCAGAGGTTACCTGGGAGGTGTAGTCCCGCAGATTTGAGAAAAAGTCCTCGTTCCCGCATACTCGAGCTGTGTTTGTAGAGGCTTCTGGTCACCGGGGTTCCATCTGGGGGAGGCGGGATGCGGCACCTACTCCAGCTGGAACTTGCTGGTGATCTCGGCTCTTTTTGGAACCTGTTTTTTCTTTTTTTTTTTTTCCTCCAGGATCCCGCACCCTCCATGTGTTCCTTCTCTTATGCTGAACGCTTCAAAGATGGCGCTGGGGGGCGGGCTGTGGGCGTGACTTCCGGAATCAGAGGTTACCTGGGAGGTGTAGTCCGGCAGATTTGAGAAAAAGTCCTCGTTGCCGCATACTCGAGCTGTGTTTGTAGAGGCTTCTGGTCACCGGGGTTCCATCTGGGGGAGGTGGGATGCGGCACCTACTCCAGCTGGAACTTGCCGGTGCTCTCGGCTCTTTTTGGAACCTGTTTTTTCTTTTTTTTTTTTTCCTCCGGGATCCCGCACCCTCCATGTGTTCCTTCTCTTATGCTGAACGCTTCAAAGATGGCGCTGGGGGGCGGGCTGTGGGCGTGACTTCCGGAATCAGAGGTTACCTGGGAGGTGTAGTCCGGCAGATTTGAGAAAAAGTCCTCGTTCCCACATACTCGAGCTGTGTTTGTAGAGGCTTCTGGTCACCGGGGTTCCATCTGTGGGAGGCGGGATGCGGCGCCTACTCCATCTGGAACTTGCCGGTGATCTCGGCTCTTTTTGGAACCTGTTTTTTCTTTTTTTTTTTTTTCCCTCCGGGATCCCGCACCCTCCATGTGTTCCTTCTCTTATGCTGAACGCTTCAAAGATGGCTACCTTTACCTTTTTACCTTACCTTAATCCCATTTATTTATAAAATATCTTAAAATGTCAATTCTGTTCACAAATTTTTTAACCTCTAAGATTAATGAAAGTGTAAATACTATGGTCACTGTGTCTGTTTCAATCAGAGACAGATACGGAGGAGAAAATGGAGCAGCTAATCTACTCAGAAGTAAACTTTTACTCAGAAGTAAAAATTTTTCCTTCAATTGCTAAACTGACAAAGAAAACAAAATTAAATCCACTAAACCCAAAAGTAATTTTAATGTAGAAAACATAGCTTGGTTGTACCTCAATGGTTAAGCCTTTAAGTACGTGATTAAACTAACGTGAGGTGAAAGTCACTGTGCTAAGGAACTGAATCAACTTTATTATTTAAACTAGTCAAGTGTGGGTCATGATGAATGATTCGTGTTGAGGTCTTGTCCCTTCGATAAAGACTTTTCTCTGAAAATGGATTTAAACATCTCAGTACAGTTTCTCTTTAGAGCCCAAAACATTAGTGCCTGTTAGAGGGACTATATTTAGCAACAGTATTTGGGTAGTGGTGATGACGGTCTTTTTTAATGTGCAATGTTTGTATATCATGCAAGTGGAGAAGGCACTTTTTTTTTAAACCATTTCATCTGCTCTGTTAGAAAACCGCACATTTCACAGTAAAACAAGATAAAATTGGGTGAAATCTGAGATCAAATATAAATTGACATCTCACCCCTTCACATACAGCTAAAAGAGGTGGAGGGTGTTGGGTCACAGTAGCAGGAAACACAAAGAACCCCCCAGAATCATCTCTGCTCTGGTTACCTCATCTATTCCATCAGACCAGTGGACATCTCTTCAGACCACCCTCCATTGCCGACTGAAATCCTACCACATCAACGCAGGTATTATCTGTTATATAGAGCTGTCACTCTACATATTCCTTGTTATTCATGCCACTTACTATGTGCACGAAGCACCAAGTGCAGAAATTAAAAAAGAAAACTCAGTAAATTTAATCTTAGTCATTTGGGTTTGAAAATTGCTTTACAAGATAAGTGACGTCCAATTGGTTTTCCATTGAATATAGAATATGTACATTATTATGGGCCACTGAGGAGAGATTTTAGAGTAATTCATTATGAAATACTAATCACGTTTATAGATCAAATAACTGATAAAATTTAAAATTTTACTTGATATTTTTCTGAGTAAGATGCATATTTTTAAATTTCAGTATTCCTCCAATTCCCTTGGGAATGAGAAACTTTTAAGTGCAGCATAAGTAAAAGGTAAAAGGCAAAGGCCCTCTCGTTGATCGTCGATTTGCTCAAGCGGGCCCAGTAACGTCTCCATTGGAGACTTTGTTGTTACTGTGTCTGGCATATCGAATACTCTCGGTAGCTTGCCGGGCTCTCCGAGAGGGGTGGAGGAATCGAACTCGGGTCGGCCATGTTGGCCGCTTGTAAGGTGAACGCCCTACCCACTGTGCTATCGCTCCAGCCCAAGTAAATGGCAGCACAGCTATCCTTTCAGAGTTAAAATAAAACAATATTTTGG
Organism: Sorex fumeus; assembly: GCF_029834395.1. Lineage (NCBI taxonomy): Eukaryota > Metazoa > Chordata > Mammalia > Eulipotyphla > Soricidae > Sorex > Sorex fumeus. Next base: position 59,024,467 of record NW_026606060.1, read on the forward strand.
AGAACTCCAGGAAGTATTGCAACAACTGTAACCCCAGCTCCTATCTACAAGAGATGTTAATAACTGATCACTTTGAGTATTTTATGCTTTCCTTTTGTTTTTGTTGTGATTACACACATTGAATTGTGGTCTCCAGGGTCACACTCTGTAGTTGCAGTACACATTTGTGGTACTGGGGCACCTGGCATGTACAGTGGTGCCAGGAATGAAACTCAGAGACTGATGCCTGCAAGGTAACTCACAGCTGAGTTACAATACTGGGTCCTAATTGAAAATTTTAGAAATAAGAAGAAAATACAAAGCAGAAATCTTTCATGCAATAAAATGGGAAAAATGAAATTAGACAGAAGTTATATGGCATCAAATAATACTAATTTCAACAAAGGACAGAAAATTAAGGGAGGATAGAATCTGAAAACTTCTTGCAAAAATAATAAATTTCCATATGTTTTAAAATTTTGTCCTGAAATTACAGAAATGAGTGAAAAATATGAGACACATTCAGGATCAAAACGACCTGCTTGCCAAAAGAAGAAAAAACAGGAAAGTGAGTTCTTCATCTTCCCAATCCCTATTGAATTTTGATATTATTTTCTGTTTCTTGGAATTTCATTATAATTGTGCATATAACAGCATAGCTGATAGGATTTTAAGAGTTTGTTATTTAAAATAATTATGAATTTAGTATATTAAGAAAAGATCTGTTACACACAGCAGTTATTTATAAAATATCCTAAAAGGTCAATATTCTTCATGAATTTTAATAACCTCTAAGTATTATGAGAGTGGAACACCAAGTGTTTACTCTATGTGTAAAAAATAAAGTAAAATTCTTCCTTCAAAGACTAATCAAAGAAAACAAAGTCTAAATAAGCTAAACAAAACCCTAACATTTATGTAGAAGACATAGCTTGGTTGTCCCTCAAGGTTAAGCCACTAAGTACATAATTTAAGTGACTTAAGTAACTTGAGGCAAGTCACTGGGCTAAGCAACTGAATTAATTTGCCTCATATCTTTAGGTTGCTTCATCAGCCACCATTTAATTTTTTTGAGTGTTAAAAAACAAATATCTCTGCTTAGACTATTCAGGAGAATTAATGTAACCTGGATATTGCCCACATCCACTCTTAATTGAGCAGGTAGGAAATAATTTATTTCCGTTTGTTTAGAAATCATTAAGAATCTCCTGGTGCCATTATCAACTCAATCTATGCAGTTTTAACAAGGAATATTTGATTACTATTATTGCTAGATATTTCTGATTATAATTATTTTGTGATAACTTTGGTGTTCAGCATTGAAAAACACTAGTGAACCTCCAGAAATTGTGCTTATTTTATAGCTGTAAAGGTAAAGGTAAAGGCCCTCCTGTTGTTCATCGATTTGCTTGAGCGGGTCCAGTAACGTCTCCATTGGAGACTTTGTTGTTACTGTGTCTGGCATATCGAATACGTCACGGGGAGCTTGCCAGGCTCTGCCATGTGGGCGAGATATTCTCGGTAGCTTGCCGGGCTCTCCGAGAGGGGTGGAAGAATAGAACTCGGGTCAGCCATGTTGGCTGCGTGCAAGGCAAACGCCCTACCACTGTGCTTTATGAAATATCTTGTGTTTCTGGGGCAAAAAAAGTGGTTTATACAGGTATGGTTTACTGACATATTTAAAAGAAAGTTCAAATATTTAATTTTTTTCTTAAATTACTGAGATAGTTCGGGAATATTTTGGTAAAGATAAAGGAGTGGGTTCTTTAACAGATGCAGGGTTGCAGAAGAGGAATCAACATAGATATCAGTTCACTGTCATTTTTAGTTGGCTATTATTCCCTCCCAATTGTGATGTCAACTTTGAGGTCATTTAATAGTAAGGGTTTTGAATTTAGAGTAATGTTTTTCGAAAAATCTTTGTGGGGTTTATAAAGATTTACTCATGTCTCTGCACTGAGGGATCACTTCTGGTGGGCTGAGGGGACAATACGGGGTGCGAGTGTTTGAACGTGGGTGGACCACATGCAAGGCAAGCTGCCTATCCACTGTATTAGCACTCAGGTCTCTAAATCTTGCTCTTTAATGAGTCCAGTATTTCTTACATTCATCAGTTTCTTTTTCTCAGTAGCAGGGTCCTCGATTCCTGTTGCCTGGTGTCTCATTGTAATGGTTCTTGGAGTAATTTGTTCCTTTCTCATTTTAATAAGAGCATTCATGGGTAAGTCAAACTAGACTTCTGGACTCAGAAGCAAATTCATCTTTGGAGTTATTTTTACTGTGGACATTTTTATCATTGACTTTACATAGAAGACTAGTAAGAACATTCCATTAATGAACTTTATAAATGAAGAGTTCATAAAGTGTTTATCATGCTAACAATAAAATATTGTCCTAAAGAATAGTTACATTGGATAAATAAGAAGAAAGACAAATATTCTGGAATGAAGAAAGACCAGAACAGGATTGCATACTTGGTAAATTATGGTTGTAAAGAAAAAAATAAGTGAATTTTGCTTTCTGTGGGGAGGGTTTCCAAGATTGTAGAGAAACCTCCTGGTGATTGTCAGCCAACTGCCCTGTGCTTCAACATAAATGCCTGAGCCTGCGGTGACACCAACTCTGCAGTGCCAGCAATCGCCAGGGTGAACTGGGCAATGCTTAGAGGACTTTAGTTCTGCAGCAGGCAATGCACAAGGGACTAAGTGATGCTGGAAATTAAGTCAGGGTCAGTAGTATGCATGGCATGCACCCAACCCCTTATACTAGATCCCCGGTGCATAAATGACTACTGAAATATGAATTTTAGGATCCCTTTCTGATGAGAGAAATCAAAATAAGTAGAAGAATTGTATGAACAGTATATTGTGTGAAACATAGTGTTTTAAAAGATCTTTTGAGTTTAAAATAACTATTGACAACCACATGTGTAGCCCGGAATACCACAGCTATAGGATTGCAGCTAGAAAACAATCCTAGTAGAAACTATACCTCTAAATTATGACTTGCTAATTTAATTTTGTGCAATTCATTCTGTACCAGCAATAAAGTGATATTTTTAAAAATTCAGATGCTTTACCTTTACTGGTGTGTAGCTTCAAAATCAGAAATCCCATACTAAGGGCTGAAGCAACAGTACAGCAGATAGGACCCTTGTTTTGCATGAAGCAGATCTTCCGTACCAATCTCCAGTCTCCCAATCTCAACAGAAGTGATCCCTGAGCACAGAGATAGGAGTAAGCTCTGAGCACTGCCAAAAGAAAAAAGGAAAGAAAACTCTGTATTGATAATCCTCAAGCAGCAAAGATTTCTGAGATGGAAAGCCAGCTTTGTAATCATAAAAGAATTACAATTACTCCCAAAATATTGAACATCATGTTCAAGTTTATTCACATGAAGCTGTAATGCTGAGAATTCAGGGCTTAGGTTGATATTGAAAAACATTACTATCTATATAAAGTTACCAAAATTCTGTAAATTTTCTTCTCTCTTACAATCGTACAACCTAAATTTTCTGTGAAGTACCTCCTCTGAACATACTGCTTAACTAGAGTAATCTTGATATGGTATGTTATCTGCATTTCCCTAGTTTATATTATTAAAGGTAACAATCTATCATTTTATTGTCTATCTTCTTCACTTCCTCACATACACAGAATTCTATCTACTTCCTTCCTGACAAACGCTAATTTACGATCAATACTAAAATATGAAGTCTTTCTGATACTATTTCAGAAACTACATTTAGTAGTCAATTTTCTTGTCTTCTAAGAATTCTTTTATTTGTTTGGGGGCTAGACTCAGCAGAGCATAGCTTACTCCTAGCTCTGTGTTCAGGGACCGCTCTGGTAGAGTTTGGAAGATAGTATGTGTTAACAGTGATGGAAGCCAGGTGAGCTACATGTAAGTCTAGAACTGAACTCATGGCCCCGAGAGCAACACTAACATTATTATCTTATCTCTGTTACATCATCATTACCTAGCACTGTAACTGCATGTTCACCATAATACAGTCTGTACGATCACAAACCAGTCAAGCTTGACATTTTTAATTGTGGTGTTATTAAGTTCTAGTAAACTACCAAGTTGTTGATGTGCTTTCAGAAATGAGATATTGTGGAAATTGAATGTGAAAGAGATAGATGCCTAGAACACAATGTGAAAAATGATCCTTATTTCTTAAGATTAACTGATCTGTTAATAGCACAGCAAGTAAGGCGTTTGCCTTGCTTATGGCCGACATGGGTTCAATTCCTCTGCCTTTCTCAGAGACCTCAGCGAGCTACGAAGAGTGTCTCACCCACACAGTGAAGCCTGGCAAGCTCCCCGTGATGTATTCAATATGCCAAAAACAGTAACTAATCTCACAATGGAGATGCCCGCTTGAGCGAACCGATAAATAAGGGGAGGACAGTGCTACAGTGCTACAACCTATATACTAATATTAAAATTGTTGAGACCAGAAGATAGGCAGACCAGTTACCTTGTAAGCAGCTGACGTTGGCATTTTGTGTGGTCCCCCAGCAGGAGTAATTCCTGAGTTAATTCCTTGGTTAAGTAGAATTAGAAGTAACCCTGAGCATCAATAGGTGTGGACGAGACACAAACAAACATACAAAAAATTAAAAAGTGTCTTTAATTCAGTTCCATTTTGTTTTCCTCAAGCTAATAATGTAGAGTACAGTTTTACAGTACAGTCAACAGGACGATCACAGAAGCCATTTTGGAGCAACCTAACAAGTGAAAACTGTACATGTAGAAATGAGGAATCTAAAGAAGAAAAGAAAACATCCATTGCAGGTATGTAAATAAGGACTCAAATTTGATTCTGGGGAGTCTCTGCTCTATTTCTCTCAAATTTCTTCTAGAAAAAGCTGTGGCCACTTTTACTTTTTTAAATTGAAAAACAAGCCCGTCATTCCCAGAGGTTAGATTTTCTCTATACAAGATATTATAATCCTTTATGTCATCATTTCTCAAAATAATACTTTACTCAAAATTGTCTTTGGCTCTTTCTCATCATATTCTCATTATGAGGCCATCAGACAGGGGTCTTTAGAGAAGACGCCAAGTCAAGACCTGCTCTGTGCCTCTTGATTCCACTCCATCTAGAAAACACAAAGGACTTGCTTCCCATTCTGGAGTCCTTTCAGCAGAAGTTGTGAGGATAAAACCAATCTTTTCAGATGTGTCTGTGCATATTTTCAGTAATACTGTTCAGAGGTTTCCTATCATAGGGCTATAGTGATATGCTACTGTTCCAAGCCTACTGACCTAGGCTGTTTTCAGAAAGCAACAATGAAGTCCGTCTGTCTCATGAATTATCTGTTTCTACAAGGACCATTGAGCATTCCTTGTTATCTCAGCCCAGAAAACTTCTCTCATTATAAACAATTAGTAACCCGTGGAAATGTCTTTGTTTTCAAGGAAGTGTAGGCAGAGACATGTGTAGAATCAAATGGTCATGCTGTGAAGACAAATGCTATTATATTTCTCTAGATGAGAAGAACTTTGATGAGAGTAAGAGAGTCTGCAAGATACTTAGTTCTACACATGTGAAGATTGAAGATGAAAGAGAAATGGTGATGTGACTTCTCTGTTCTCCATTCACCCCATACTTATTTAGACAATAGTGAATGCTATTGAGTGTTTAACTAAAACTTGAGCTTTTAAACTCATTGAAATTTGCATATGCTCTTGTTAAAGTCAGTACGATATGTAGAAATAAAAATAGATTTATGACAAAATTAATCTCATCTATCCACAATTAGAATTAATGTAGTTTTATAAATATGTGTCCAAACATCAAATAATGGGAAAAATTGTACTTAAAAGTTATGATTTTAACAGGGAAAATTGTGTATTTTATGCTTAGAAAACTACATTAATTTGCCACTAGCCTCACTAAGAAAATCACTTTAAAACTAGGATAACCAAGAATGCAGAACACTGCCGTTGATGTTGAAGTAAAGGAAATTCAACATAAGCCTAAATTTCATTCCAGGTCATGCTAACTTTTCACTTGTTCTACATTTAGAGTAAATTGAATTAAGTATTTCACAATATTCCTCATAATTTCTCCTTTGAACATCAAAGAAATGTTGAGAATAATCTTTCAATTACCTGTCAAAAAGAAATTACCATGAACTATAGTCAATTATGTATAATTACCTAAATCTTCATATATCTGGATTTCATATATCTGGATTTCAGAAATGAAATAAACTTTGAAATAATAAACTTTGAAATAATTAAGAAAATACTTATGAAAAATATAAATGCATAAAGAAGATATTTGCAAAGGTGGAAATAACTCTAAACTCCAATTGCAGTTGTTGCTGCTAAAAGAATTTTCAAAGATTTCTTACTCTTCTAATAGACAAGATAAAGAATTAACATAAATGTATTATGCATATGAAAAGTAGTCAGTGTTCAGTATCTGTTAAACACAAATATTCATATTTTAATGATAAAGTTCTTTCTTTAAAAAAGAACGAAGGCATTTGTGTAGCTAGTGACCAGATTATCAAGAATATATATACATATGCAACTATACTCAGATAAGAAAAGGAGTGAGATGTGTGGAATTTTCTGTTTTTCATGTGAAGGTCAGTCCCTTGCTTTAATGGTTGTAACTTTTTCATTTTATGAATATACATAATTTCAGAAGAACATTATAAAGATATTGTGTTAATATTTTCTTGATTTATAGAGGTCATAATGCATCTGTTGGCATAAGATATCTAGCATCCATGGATATTTTAGTGTCCAAATGTTAGTTTCAGGTCTTCACTTAATATTCTAATCTATGGGGAATCTTTATTGAGAAATAATCAATCTGCCATAGTAGAGTAAAAAATAGAAAAAAAATTCCTCAAGTATATAAAAAAAATGGACTTGGTAAAATTTTAACACAGTTTACCATTCCTGGCTAATCAGAAAAAATGAAATTTTCATAGTCATAAAGTCTCAATCTACTTTCTTTCCCTCAGTAGTTTATGTGACAATCACCTCACCCAGAATCCTAACTACAAATAGGGAAGCTGGCGATATTTTCATACCAACATACTAAGGAACATCAAGTGAAGGTGTGTGCAGTGCTTTTTAACAATTCAAGTACAAGATGAATAAGACGTTAATTATCTTTAATTAATTTTATAAGACAGTAATTATCCAGTCAGCTAGGTAAAAAATTCGTCTGACTGAGAATGAATCCTTAGTTCCCTTGTCATAGGAAATAGACCCATACTTTGTGAAAAAAGCTTATATTTAATAATATTGGTAGCATTTTCATAGCTCTCCCACCTTGATTATAACAAACAAATCAGACTTTGATCAGTACTCATTTTTCAGTAAAAGTTGTAAAATATTCTGAGATATATGTTCTAAGAATCAATAAAATTAACTCAAGCATGATTTTGTGTCAAACTTATGGAACTTCCTCATTCTTGGAACATCCAATGAGAGAGAAAGAGACAGAGAGAGAGAAAGAGATAGAGGAAAAGTGTATGCCATAGAGACTGAGGGGAAGGTGGCAGGAGGGAAACTGGGGACATTGGTGGTGAAAAATGTACACTGGTGAAGGGACAGGTATTGGAACATGGTATGACTGAAACCCAAACATGAACAACTTTGTAACCGTCAATCTTATGACTATTCAATGAAAGTATTTGTGGCACTATATTTAGTTAAGTATCAATCTTAGAATTGTTAAGTATCTATCTTAGAAATTTATGTCATGAATAGAATCAGAAAGATGTTGATTTATATACTTCATTACAGTACACAACCTAAGTTTCAGTAGTAATTCTGTGCCTTTAATTATTTTATAATTAAAATCATTTAACTCATAAGCTTTGTTTTTTTGTTACAGATATTTATTCAAAAGCAGCTATCTTATTTTTCTTGGATTGAATTGTCCCGTAAAGGACCCAGCACTTCTTGGAAATGGGAAGACAATTCATATACAAATTCCAAAATGTAAGACTCTGAAAAGGCAGCAAAAAAGGTTCTGTAATAAAATTCTGATTTTTGAAGGATAAAGTAAAACTATCATATGTACATATAGATGTAGATATATATATATACATATATATCTATACCCATATATATACATAACTGTGAATACACAAATATGTAGGCTTATAGTAATATGTACAAAGATACTCATCCAAAGGACGTAAATTCTGCTCTTGTAGAATTTAAGGTGAGTACGTGTAAAAAATTCAATTCCATGCTAATTTTTCCTAAAGTCATCTGGAGAAAATCTTATAGCACTATGGTGTAAGTTTATGAGAATATAAGGAAGTATCACTTTAACTTTGGTTTTATATCCCTTATTGTGCTTGTGTTCATGAATGTGTAATATTCACTTTTATTCTAGATTTAGAAACTGGAGAGAAACAACAGAGGGAAACTGTTTCACTCTGTCAACAACAAAGATGGCTGTAACTGACTGCTCCATGGAAAGGAACTACATTTGTGAGAGGAAAATGGCTTGTCTTGCTACCTGAAATATCAACAACATCATCATAAACAACTGCAACAGCAAGACAAGATCAATATTTATTTTAAAATCCCAGAATTTAGTTCTAAAGAATCACCCTTTCTTGTTTCAGACTATGCACATGTTGAATGGGTTGTTCTAGTCCATGACCAAGGAGAGTCTAGATTATTGGCTCCATCACAATTAAGTGTCTGAAAACCTCCATTTCTTCTCCTCCACATAAAGGATGACAAAATTTAAACCACATGGGTTTGATCACAGCCTGGTGGCGTGAGAGAGCAGGACAGCATTTCTCATGGAATTTACAAAGTTTAGTTCTATTTCTGCCCCATTTCTGCCACTCATAGATTTAGGAATGTTCCTGAAATAACTTCGGTCATTGTAATGCATGGTAGGGTGTACATGAATGTAAATAGTAATAAAGTTATTCTGCCTGAGTTATGCATGAATTTTTGCTGGATTATTTATTTCGCATAAACAATCTAGTATGACACTTTAAAAAGTCACGATCACGACCAACCACAATCATCCTGTTATTCGACGATTGCCTGGAGCAGGCACCAGTAAAGTCTCCTTCTTCCTAGCCCTGAGATTTTAAAAGAGCCATATTCAGTGATCTTTCAGGGCCAGGAGAATGAGTCAAATGAAGAAAGCATGAAAATTGTATTACAGCATATTGATTTTGGCATTCAGTACGGAGAAGACTTGGAATTCAAAGAACCCAAGGAACATGAAGATGAATCGTCTTCTATGTTTGATGAATATTTTCAAGAATGCCAGAACAAATGAAAAGTATGTTAAAATGCAACTGGATTTGGGGCTGCAGTGATAGCACAGTGGGTGTGGCATTTGCCTTGCATGCAACAGATCTGGGTTCGATTCCCAGCATCCCATATAGTCCCCCGAGAACCGCCAGGAGTAATTCCTGAGTGAAGAGCCAGGAGTAATAACACCTGTGCTCTCCGGCTGTGACCCAAAAAGCAAATAAAGAAAAAAGAAAAGAAATGCAACTGGATGCTTGTGAAGAGTAGCAATCAAAATTTATTTAAATGAAAATATAACAGATAAAGTAACAACAAATAATAAAAATCATATAATATACCGAGGCAAGATACTCATTGGTGGGAGGGTCTCCGGACAGAGACACTGATGAGAGAGCCTCGGCGTCCAGTTGTAACCATTCCAGGTCCTCTGGGAACTTGTCCAATGTTGCCACAGAGGGTGGCCGTGCAGCTGGTACCAGAGAGGTCAGTGATGACTCTGTCCATCGAGACGGAGCCAAGTATGCTTTCAGAGCTGGAGCTAAAGAATCAATAAGAGAAAAGGTCACCCGGATGGCTACTTTCATGGATTCTCCAAAGCTGACCCCAACATGGAGCCCAGCAGGAGGGGGAGACCATGGGCCCTCCTCACGATGGTTTCCTGTGGAGGCCTTCCCTGAACGGGCTTTCCGGCTTGTGACTCTCCCTTCCAACACCAGCCCCTAGGACACCTCTAGGTGGGCTTTTTCGCATTCCCCTTTTACTTGTGCATATACACACCCCCTTGGTTCTTACCCTTTTTCTTCTGGTGCTCTGAATCTCGTTCTCTGCCATATGTCTCAGGCCATGGCATTGAAGGTGGCGCCCTTTGGGGAGTTGACACTCCTAGGCCAATCTCAACTTTCTGCTTAGACGATATCTCGCTCTGCTTGGTGCTGGCTGATTCCAGACTTTCTTCAGAGGAACTGGACCCAGAGGATATGTAGAAGATCTTCTTTCTCTCCTGTGGGCTGCTGTGTGGAGGGAGCGTCTCTCTCTCTTGTGGGCTGCTCTGTGGAGGGAGCGTCTCTCTCTCCTGTGGGCTGCTCTGCTGAGGAAGAACCACAAAGGCTCAGCTCCAGAAGTGCTGCTTCCCCCTCCCTTCTGAGTTCCTCCCTGCTAGAAGTCCTGTATCTACACAGACCTCCCATATGAATGAGATTGAAACAATTAAATTTAGAAAAGTCTTGACCAAAGTGCACTTCCTAGTACCAACACAGTGAGCAGTCACCTTGCCTTGGGGACTAGATTTGATGCCTCACCTGCTTAGAGCAGACTGCCCTCAAGATGATCTCACAACGCACACACACACGTACATACACAAATATATATTCATACACACACACTATCTCAAGTACACACTCAAATTTACTCTCTCCAATAAACACGTTCACACACAGGTGTGCACATTCTTCACACACACAGCTTCTATGCCATCACACTCAGGGAGATGATGAAGACTGATCACGGGCATCAGTGCTGGGGGTGCCCGGGTCAGTTCCGGCTGACCTGAACTACCGGCTGTCTTCGTGAAGAATTGCGGGGAGTTCTCCAATGAGTCCTCACCCAGTTTCTGAATCTTTTCAGTGTCCTACACTTTGGGGTTTTACAACCACGATTTCTTGGTAAACAGCAAAACATGTTTGCTTCCTATGCGTTTCCGCAATGAACCAAGTAATGAGTATGGGGGCGGGTGGGGAGGCTACAGAATGTCTGGTTGCATCACAAAGAGAGGTTGGTGATGTCATCGAGCACATCACAGCAAGGACAGGTCAGCTGTGGCCCTGGCAGCAGGGCTTGCTCTCTGCACAGCCCCCTCTGGGCTGCTACTGCTTTCCCTCTTCCCACACGATCTGTTCACGTGGTGAACTCAAGGCCCTGGGGAGAGCAGGAAACAGAAACTTGAAAGAATGTGCTGCTAAAAAGTTATTTTCCTTTTTTTAAAAGTGCAGCCTTGAACGTGGAAGACTCAGGTTTGATTTCAGACTCCCCACTGTGTTCCCCTGAACACCTCCTGGAGGGGTCCCTAAGCATAGAGCCATGAAGAAGTCCAAAAACGGCCAATGTGTCCTCCAAAGCAAACCAAAATGAAACTATTAATAAATCACTCAAATTATTGATTGTGACTGAAAAAAAAGTTACTAAAATGGCAACACGGTGAATAAAAATGAGTTTAACCAGAATATAACAGGAAGAAAATATAACTGCTCATATTATGAATGCATTTTTCCTTTCGTGCTAACACTATCAGGAAAAATACTGAACATTCTGACATGCTAAAATGGGAAGAAGAATCATGTACAACTAGAAGTAAATCATTCTGTTGAACCCACTAAAACGTTGTTCGTCTGTGTGAGCAACTGTTCTTCCAAATTTCTTTTAGGCCTCTGTCTCTTCCTACAGATGAATCTGCACCACTGTCTGTCCAAGTGCTACAGAGCAAATATGGATATTTCTCCAATATCTATAGAGTTTATCTCACTTAAAACATACAAACTTCTCATAAGACATTTAATATGTGTTCACAAATAAATGTACCTGCACCTCCTTCTCATCAATCTTAAGAGACTAGGTCCGACGTTTTGGCATGACTTCTTACTCTTATCCCAAGTTTTCTCTTCAGTTGAAATGTACCAACAGTTTTTTCCACGGCTAGACCATTCTCCGAGACACAAGTTACATAGATTTTGTTTCTCTGGAAAACAAAACAACCATGAACCATATATGACTGTACAATAAATATGCCTCACTATTTAATTTTGATGGAATAAATAGAGAAATATTGTTATCATTGTTTCTCTAAAATATGTATATTAGCGACAGCAGCACTGACAGTTTTTTACAGGAAGACTAGAGTTGACACAGAGACTATCTCTGACAGACTAAGTTCATTGCTAAGTTTTCAGTGAGGAAATTTAAATTCTCAAGTATACATAAACTTCAGAGACATGAAAATGAATTTCCATAGACAGAAATATATCCAAGTGAAAGAAATAGTTAAAAAGTTAAACAGTTTCGGGGCTATGGTGCTGCCAGCAGGTCAATCTGTACCTGTGAGGTGAGTGCATCAGCAGCCTGATGGCGCCTTCAGACTTCCAGATACCCCAAAATTGCTGCTGTACCTTTGGCCAGACCCCAAAAACTTGGGGCAAAGTTTACCAAGAAAGTAAATGGACAAAAGTTAGGTATGTGGGAAACACACCCACAAACCACCTCTGGCTCAGCTATATAATTGGAGGCATGTCCTCTCTGGTTCCTGATTGTACTGCTTAATGGCCATGATCCAAGAGACTCAGAAACAAATCTGGAAACCCAGCGGCTTTTGGCAGAAATGCATTCAGTCCCTGCAGTAGGTTACCAGTGCTGGGCCAACCAGGTGGGAATAGGTTTCGTGCCTTGGCCTGTTCCCCCTGGCGGCCCAGTGGTCGCCATCCTCCAGTGGCCACTGGACAGTCAGGTTTGGGCCCGCAGAGACGAGACACACAGGGCCTCACAGGATGGAGGTGGAGTCGGTCCTGTCTTCCCCACCCCAACGAGACCCCAAGTCATCGCCTACGAACCACCTCTCTTGCTCCTGATCAAGCTGCTTAACGGCCATGATCTCAGAGATTCAGAAACAAATCTCAAAACCCAGTGGATTTTGGCAGAAATGCATCGAACCCCACAATAGGATACTGTTGCTGGGTCACCCCAGAGGGGAAAGGGTGTTGTCACTCTGCCTGCTCCCACTTGGCAGCTCGGTGGCCATCATCCTCCCGAGGCCATTGGACAGTCAGGCTTGGGCCCACAGTGATGAAACTTGTTGGGCTTCATGGAATGGGGGTGAAGCCGGTCCTGTCCTCCCTGTCCCAACGAGACTCCAAGTCATTGTCCACGAACGGCCTCTCTGGCTTCCGATCAAACTGATTAATGGCCATGATCCCAGAGACTCAGAAACAAATCTTGAAACCCAGAGGCTTTTGGCAGAAATGCGTCGAACTCCACAGTAGGTTACTGTTGCCGGGCCACAAAGGGGGGAAAGGGTGTTGTCCCTCTGCCTGCTTCCCCCTGGCGGCTCGGTGGCCGTCATCCTTCAGAGGCAATTGGACAGTCAGGTTTGGGCCCACAGTGATGAGACATTTTGGGCCTCACAGGATGGGGGTGGAGCCTGTCCTGTCCTCCCCACCCCAACGAGACCCCAACTCATCGCTCACGAAAGAAATTTCTGGCGCCTGATCAAGCTGTTTAACGGCCATGATCCCAGAGACTCAGGAGCAAACCTTGGAACCCAGCAGGTTTTCGCAGAAATCCCTCCAGATTTAAATGTTAAAATTTTGGAATTTCAAAATCGCGGTCACTTCTGCAGCCATGCAACATCATATTTTATTCATAACCAGCAATAGAGAGCAAATTGTCTACTGTTGCCTTTTCAGCAGATCTGAGTGTTGGGGTAAAATATTGAATGTGATCAAAGTAGAGAGAGAGAGAGTAATGTGGAAATCATCTGCCCAACAGGTAGGGGAGGGCGTGGAATGGGGGTATACTGGGGTTGTTTGGGGTTGAGAATGGGCACTGGTGAAGGTATGGGTGTTCCATTGTAGGACTGAGACGTAGACCTGAAAGCTTTGTAACTGCTCTCATGGTGATTCAATAAATAAAATTATAAAATTTTTTTAAAAAAGTAAGGTGGTGTTCATGCACAATTCAATCAGCTAACCAGTGGCTGAATAAATAGCAGTATTCTTACATTAAAAAAATGTTAAATGTTCTACAATTGGAGAAATCAATGCACAAGAATTAAACACTCAAATAATCAAATCTATCTTGGGTTTCTTGCTTTAGAAAAGTGCAGTAATCACTTGCTTATTCTAAGGTAATAAAAATGTGTTCTATGAGACTATAAGAACAGAGAAAGGAGTAAACTCTGAGCAGAAAGGAAAAAGGAAAGGAAACTCCATCTTGATAATCCTCAAGCAGCAAAGATTTCTGAGATGGAAAGCCAACTTTGTAATGATAAAAGCATTACACTCGCTCGCAAAATATTGAACATAGTGTTCAAGTTTATTCACATGAAGATGTAATGCTGAGAATTCAGAGCTTAGGTTGATATTGAAAAACATTACTATCTATATAAAGTTACCAAAATTCTGTGAATTTTCTTCTCTCTTACAATCCCACAACCTAAATTTTCTGTAGACTATCTCCTCTGAACGTACTGATTAACTAGAGTAACCTTGATATGGTAAGTTATCTGCATTTCCCTAGTTTATATTAATGCAACCCTACGACCTAAATTTTCTGTATACTCCTTCTGCTGAATGTACTGATTAACTAGAATAACCTTGATATGGTATGTTATTTGCATTTCCCTAGTTTATATTATTAAATGCAATAATCTATAATTTTACTATCTTCTTGACTTCCTCACATACACAGAATTCTATCTACTTTCTAATATAATTGACAAAAGCTAATTTACAATCAATACTAATATATGAAGTCTTTCTGATACTATTTCAGAAACTACATTTAGCAGTCAATTTTCTTGTCTTCTAAGAATTCTTTTATTTGTTTGGGGGGCTATATTCAGCAGAGCATAGGACTTACTCCTAGCTCTGTGTTCATGGACTGCTCTGGTAGGGTTTGGAAGACAGTATGTGTTAACAGGGATGGAAGCCAGGTGAGCTATATGCAAGTCTAGAACCGAACTCATGGCCCCGAGAGCAACACTTATATTATTATCTTATCTCTGTTACATCATCATTACCTAGCACTGTAACTGCATGCTCACCATAATACAGTCTGTGCAATCACAAAACAGAAGAACTTGTCATTTTTCATTGTTGTATTATCAAGTTCTAGTAAACTACCATGTTTTTAATGTGCTTTCAAGAAATGAGATATTGTCAAAATTGTATGTGAAGGTAAGAGATGCCTAGAACACAATGTGAAAAATGAAAAAATTTCTCAAGACTAACTGATATGTTAATAGTACAGCAGGTAGGGTGTTTGCCTTGCTCACGGCCGACCTGTGTTCAATTCCTCCGCCAGTCGGAGAGCATGGCAAGCTACAAAGGGTATCACGTCCACACAGCAAAGCCTGGCAAGCTCCCTATGTTGTATTTGATATGCCAAAAACAGTAACAACAAGTCTCAAAATGGAGATGTTACTGATGCCCACTCGAGTGAACCAATGGACAAGGGGAGGACAGTGCTACAGTGATACAACTTATATAATATTATTAAAATTGTTGGGACCAGAAGATAGGTGCGCCAGTTACCTTGTTTGCAGCTGACCCTGGAATTTCCTATGGTCCCCCAAGCAGGAGTAATTCCTGAGTTAAATCTTTGGTTTAGCAGAATTAGAAGTAACCCTGAGCATCAATAGGTACAAACAAACATACAAAAAATTAAAAATGTGCCTTTAATTCATTTAATTCGTTAGTTCCATTTTGTTTTCCTCAAGCTAATGATATAAAGTTTTACAGGTACAGTCAACAGGACAATCACAGAAGCCATTTTTGAGCAACCTAACGAGAAAACTGTACATAGAGAAAGGAGAAATCTAAAAAAGAAAAGAAAACATCCATTGCAGGTAGGTAAATACGGTCTCAAACTTGATTCTGATGAGTCTGTGCTCTATTTCCCTCAAATTTCTTCTAGGAAAAGCTGCGGTGCACTATATTTATTTTTTTAATTAAAAAACAAGTCAGTGATTTCCAGAGTTTAGATTTTTCTCTATACACGATATTACAATCCTTTATGCCATAATTTCTCTGATGATATCTCATTGTTTTATTTGAAATTTCTGGATAAGTAAAATTGAAGATTTTTCAGATATATATTTCTTATACATATTTCTTTGAGAAAGTGTCTGGTAGCTACCCTACACATATTTAATATGGTCATTTGATGCTTTTGAAATTTATATTCATTATTTCATTTCATTTCATTTCATCATCCTGTTAATTGTCGATTGCCTCGAACAGGCCCCAGTAACGTCTCTTTCATCCTAGCCCTGAGATTATATTCAAGGCTATTTAGGAGAATGAGACCCATCATTGTTACTGGTATTTGGCATATTTGGTACGCCACGGGGAGTTTGCCAGACTCTGCCCTGTGGGCAGGCTACATTCGATAGCCTGCAAGTTTGTCCAAAGTAGGAATAAGACAATAAGATGTCATAAAAAAAAGTTCTGTTAAGATGCGGTTCCGGGATCTGGATTTTATAGTCTCTGAGTCTTGGCCGCTGATGGGATTACACGGCGCCAAGGGGCCAGGTGGTGGGTGTGACCCCCGCTTACTGGAATTTGGAGGATCTGGGTGGAAGATGCTCGACTCCAATTCGAGTAGGCTTGGAGGTCTCGGCCCCGGAACCCGCGTGGCTTTGTCCCTCTGCCAGTACCTTCATGTGTGCGGAGAGTGGTCTCAGCATGGTGGTAGCTGGTCCTGGAGGTCTTCGGCTGCCGTAGCCCTGGTCGGGGCGGGGAGGAAAGCTCAACCCGCTCCCCTCCAAGGGACTCCGGGAAGGAACACCCAGGCGCGGGGGCAGAGACTGCACTGTTCTCGTCCGGGATCTGGATTTTATAGTCTCTGAGTCTTGGCCGCTGATGGGATTACACGGCGCCAGGGGGCCAGGTAGTGGGTGTGACCCCCGCCTACTGGAATTTGGAGGATCTGGGTGGAAGATGCTCGACTCCAATTCGAGTAACGACTCCAATATGCATTATATATACATTTAAATCCAGTTTAACCATTCCATGTACAATATTTGTACATCAGATTAGTGGTGTACAAATATTCTCTCTGATTTAGAAAGCTATTGTTTTATTTTAGCTTGAGATATTTTACTGGACAGACATTCTTTTTTTTTCCCCCTTTATTTTATTTTATTTTTTTTTAAGTTGTAGATTTACAATTTTTTGTGCTTTGGTTTCAATTATACAATGATCAGATACCCATCCCTCCACCAGCGCCCATTTTCCACCACCATGGATAATATCCCTCCCACCCCCATCCCCCCATCCCCCCTGTCTCTGTGGCAGGGCAATCCCCTGTGTTCTCTCTCTCCTTTTGGGTGTTGTGGTCTGCAAAAGAGGCATTGAGTGGCAAACATGTTCAGTCCATAGTCTACTTTCGACATGCATCTCCCCTCCTGGGAGGATCCTCCAAAC
The DNA here is from genome assembly GCF_029834395.1 of Sorex fumeus. Lineage (NCBI taxonomy): Eukaryota > Metazoa > Chordata > Mammalia > Eulipotyphla > Soricidae > Sorex > Sorex fumeus. The sequence continues at coordinate 59,041,905 of NW_026606060.1, forward strand.
ATCCTTTATTTGGTGCTCCCTTCTCTATCTGAACTGCCCTTTCCTCTAGGATACCCGGCTGGCCTCTAAGTTATGGAGTAATCCTCCTGGTACTGATCTCAGCTATTCTTGGGTATTAATCTCATATTTTGTTACTTTATATCCCCCAGATGAATGCAATCTTTCTATGTCTATCCCTCTCTTTCTGACTCATTTCGCTTAGCATGATACTTTCCATATTGTACCACTTGTATGTAAATTTCATGACTTCATCTTTTCTAACAGCTACATAGTACTCCATTGCGTAGATGTACCAAAGTTTCTTTAACCAGTCATCTGTTCTTGGGCATTCAGGTTTCTTCCAGTTTCTGGCTATTGTAAAGAGTGCTGCAATGAACAAACAAGTGCAGATGTCACTTCGACTATACATTTTTGCCTCTCTGGGATATATTCCCAGGAGTGGTATTGCTGGGTCAAATGGGAGCTCAATTTCTAATTTTTTGAGAATCGTCCATACTGTTTTCCAGAAGGGCTGAACCAGTGGACATTCCCACCAACAGTGAAGGAGTTTCTCGCCACATCCACGCCAGCATCGGTTGCTTTTGTTCTTTTGAATGTGGGCCAGTCTCTGAGGTGTGAGATGGTATCTCATTGTGGTTTTGATCTGCATCTCCCTGATGATTAATGATGTAGAGCATTTTCTCATGTGCTTTTTTTGCCATTCGGATTTCTTCTTTGAGAAAGTTTCTGTTCATTTCATTGCCCCATTTTTGGATGGGGTTGGATGTTTTCTTCTTGTGGAGTTTAACCAGTATTTTGTATATCCTGGATATCAACCCCTTGTCAGATGTGTATTCGGTGAATATCCTTTCCCATTCTGTAGACTGTCTTTGTATTTTGGTCACTGTTTCTTTGGAGGTGCAGAAGCTTCTTAGTTTAAGATAGTCCCATTTTTCTATCTCTGTTTTCACTTGCTTGGCCAGTGGTGTGGCATCTTTGAAGATACCATTAGCTTCAATGTCATGGAGGGTTTTGCCAACTTTATCTTCAATGTACCTTTGGTTTCTGGTCTGATGTTGAGGTCTTAATCCATTTTGATCTTACTTTTGTACATGGTGTTAGGCAGAGTTCTGAGCCTATTTTTTTGCATGTAGCCGTCCAGTGATGCCAACACAATTTTTAAAGAGGCTTTCCTTACTCCACTTCACATTACTTGCACCTTTATCAAAGATTAGATGAGCATATGATTGAGGGGAGATGTCAGTGTATTCAACCCTGTTCCATTGGTCTGCAGTTCTGCCTTTGTTCCAGTACCATGCTGTTTTAATTATTACTGCTTTGAAGTACAGTTTGAAGTTTGGGAGGTTGATTCCTCCCATTTTCTTTTTCCCAAGAATTGCTTTAGCTATTCGTGGGGGCTTATTGTTCCATATAAATTTCAGGAGTGTTTGCTCCATTTCTTTGAAGAACGTCATGGGTATCCTTATAGGGATTGCATTGAACTTATACAATGCTTTCGGTATTATTGCCATTTTGACAATGTTAAGTCTCCCGACCCATGAGCAGGGGATATCTTTCCATTTCCTCATGTCCTCTTTTATTTCCTGAAGTAGCGTTTTGTAGTTTTCTTTGTACAGGTCCTTTACTTCCTTAGTTAAGCTGATTCCTAGGTACTTGATTTTCTGGGGCACAATTGTGAACGGGATTGTTTTTTTCATGTTGCTTTCTTCTCTCTCACAGTTTGCATATAGGAAAGCAATGGACTTTTGTGTATTGATTTTATAACCTGCAACTTTACTATACGAGTCTATTGTTTCTAGGAGTTTTTTGGTGGAGGTTATTGGGTTCTCTAAGTAGAGTATCATATCATCTGCGAACAGTGAGAGCTTGATTTCTTCCTTTCCTACCTGAATGCCCTTAATATCTTTTTCCTGCCTAATCGCTATTGCAAGTACTTCCAGTACTATATTGAACAGCAGTGGAGAGAGTGGGCATCCCTGTCTCGTCCCTAATCTTAGAGGGAAGGCTCTCAGTTTTTCCCCATTGAGGATAATGCTTGCTGTAGGCTTGTGGTAGATGGCTTTAATTATGTTGAGGAAGGTTCCCTCTATACCCATTTTGGCTAGGGTTTTCATCATAAAGGGGTGCTGGATCTTGTCAAATGCTTTCTCTGCATCTATTGATATAATCATATGCTTTTTATCTTTTCTTTTGTTGATATGGTGGATTATGTTGATTGATTTCCGAATGTTAAACCATCCTTGCATCCCTGGGATGAATCCTACTTGGTCATGGTGTATGATCTTTTTGATGAGTACTTGGATTCTATTTGCTAGTAGTTTGTTGAGGTTCTTTGCATCTGTGTTCATCAGGGATATCGGCCTGTAATTCTCTTTCTTTGTGGTATCTCTGTCTGCTTTTGGTATCAGTGTGATATTTGCTTCGTAGAAACTGTTCGGAAGTGTTTTTGATATTTCAATTTCGTGGAAAAGCTTAAAGAGCATCGGGAGTAAGTCCTCTTTAAAGATTTGGAAGAATTCACTAGTGAATCCATCCGGGCCAGGACTTTTGTCCTTGGGGAGACTTTTTATTACCAGTTCAATTTCCTTGATGGTGATAGGTCTGTTCAGGTATTCCAGATCTTCTTGGGTCAGCCTTGGGAGTCTGTAGGAGTCTAGGAATTTATCCATTTCCTCGAGGTTTTGATGTTCTGTTGCATAAATCTTCTCAAAGTACTCCCTGAGGATCCTCTGAATTTCTGTGGTTTCTGTTGTAATGACCCCCTTTTCATTTCTGATTCGGTTTATTTGGGTTTTCTCTCTCCCTTTCTTTGTGAGTTTTGCTAGAGGCTTATCGATCTTGTTAATTTTCTCAAAGAACCAGGTTTTGGTTTCATTGATCTTTCGGATTGTTTTTTGGGTTTCCATCTCGTTAATCTCTGCTCTGAGTTTTATTATTTCCTTTCTCCTGTTCGGGTTGTGCTCCTTTTTTTGGTCCTTCTCCAAGCTCTTAAGCTGTGAGGTTAGGTTACTTATGTGTGCTCGCTCCTCCTACCTGAGGAATGCTTGTAGAGCTATGAACTTTCCTCTTAACACAGCCTTTGCTGTGTCCCATAAGTTTTGGTAACTCGTGTTCTCATTTTCATTCGTTTCTAGGAATCTTTTGATTTCCTCTTTGATTTCCTGTCTAATCCGCTCGTTGTTCAATAGTGCACTGTTTAATTTCCAGGTGTTTGATTTAGTTTTCTGTTTTTGTGTGTGATTTACTTCTAATTTCAGCGCATTATGGTCTGAGAAGATTGTTGATACGATCTCTACCTTCTTAATTTTATGGAGGCATGTTTTGTGGCTCAGCATGTGGTCTATCTTGGAGAATGTTCCATGTACGCTTGAGAAGAATGTGTATTCAGCTTTTTGTGGATGAAGTGTCCTGTATATATCTACTAAGTCCCTTTCTTCCATTGTTTCCCTCAAATGAAGTATGTCCTTGTTAAGCTTGAGTCTGGTTGATCTATCAAGAGATGACAAAGCAGTGTTGAAGTCTCCCACTAGTATTGTGTTGCTATTGATGTCTTTTTCCAAATCTATGAGTAGTTGTTTTAAGTACTTTGCTGGTCTCTCATTAGGTGCATATACATTTATTATTGTAAGTTCTTCCTGTTGTACAGATCCTTTGATCAATAAGAAATGGCCTTCACTGTCTCTTATGACCTTCCTCACTCTGAAATCAATGTGGTCTGATATAAGGATGGCTACCCCAGCTTTTTTATGGGAGCTGATTGCCTGTAGGTTTGTTTTCCAGCCTTTGACTCTGTGTCTGTGTTTGCTTTGACTATTGAGATGCGTTTCTTGCAGGCAGCAGAATGTTGGGTTCAATTTTCTAATCCATCCTGCCACTCTATGTCTTTTAATTGGTGCATTTAGCCCATTGACATTGAGAGAGATTATTGTTATGGGATTTTGTCCCATTGTTCTGTTAAAATTTGGTGTATTTGAGGGGCCTTTCTTGCCTTAAAGTAGCCCATTTAGTTGTTCTTGTAACCATGGTTTTGAGTCTATGAAGTTCCTGAGCTGTTGTTTGTCTGTGAAACTGTGTGTTGTTCCTTCTATTATGAATGAGAGTCTTGCTGGGAAAAGTATTTTTGGGGAGGCATTTATTTCATTGAGTTTTTTCACTATGGCCCACCACTGTTTTCGGGCCATGAGGGTTTCATCAGAAAAATCAGCTGTGAATTTTAAGGATGCTCCTTTGTAAGAGATTTCTTTTTTCGATCTTGCTGCTTTCAGAATTTTGTCTCTGTCTAAGGTTTTGGTCATTTTGATCAGAATGTGTCTTGGGGTATTTTTATTCGGATTTCTTCTAGCTGGTACCCTTCGGGCCTCCTGAATGTGGTCACAAGTTTTCTTCAGCTCTGGAAATGTTGTAGCAATGATTTCTTTGACAGTTTCTTCTTCATCGAGGTTTTCTTCCTGTACCTCTGGGACTCCAATAATTCTTATTTTACCCCTCTTGGCTTCATCACGATCTTCTCTTGCCATCTGTTCCCGAATTGTGAGTCTCTTTTCCATTTTCTGCTCTTTTCTGGAGAGTCTCTGAACTTCATCTTCGAGCTCACTGATTCTGTTCTCAGCCGCTGTTACTCTGCTGCTGAGGCCTTCCACTGAGCTTTTCAATTCGCCTACGAGATTTTTCAGGTCTGACATTTCTGATTGCATTTTCCTCATTTCTGCCTTCAGATCCTCTTGTCTTCTATTGGCATTGCTTTCCATTGTTTCTTTTAATTCCCTAAGCATCCTAAGTAGCCCCCTTCTGAATTCCTTGTCAGAGAGGTTGTCTAACACTACAGTACTGTTGGTGTCATCTGGGCTAGACTCTTCAATATGAAAGTTTGGTGGGCTTTTGCATTGCTTTACCATTGTGAGAGGTGTGGTTTAGTCCTTCACGTTCACTGTTATTATTCTGCTTGATATGCAGTGTGAGTTAAGATAGGCTTATGAGTTATTGGCTACTGTGTTTCTAGTGGCTGAGCTAAAATAGAGAAGTTTCCATCTAAGAAGGTAGCTTATGGTTCCTATGGCATATGTAGTGGAAAAATATTTCGCGGCCACGTCAGCGGCAGCGGCTCCGGAAAGAGTCCCTGGCACTGGGCGAGGAGTTGGGAACGTCTCCTTTTTGGATTTGGAGCCGTTCAGCTTTGTTGCCCAGAGCTGGGCCTCTGTGCCCGTCCCAGCAGATCAGGGGTTGAAAACCGGCTTTCTAGGGGCTGGTTCTAGCTGCGCGTGCCCAGAGAGGGACCCAGGCCCTTGGGGGCGGGCTGTACCTGTTGGAATTGGAGCCGTTCCTGGACAGACACTCTTTAACCTGTGGTAAATACCATTTATTCATGTCAGTAATATATGTGTATCCTATTTTTTATGTCACTTTAGTTGAACCATTGAAGATAACTATAATTTAATATCATGGAGATTTCTGGCTATGTGTCCTTTGGATTTTAGTCTAATGAAAAGATAGCATCATTTTTTCTTTCAAGACATATAAAGAAAATGCAGAAATTTTATATGATACCCTTATTTGTGCCACTTTAAGAACTACCTAATATTATACTTAGGAATATACAAAGAAACGAACTTATGATTTCCTTTATTCCATTTTGAATTCACTTTGGGTATTGTGGGACATAAGGTTCCAATTCATTTCATTGTCTGTTTTCCTGACAATGTAGTGGAATTAGTGTAGTCACCTCGAAGTCATTACAATGCATAGTTCTACCAACGTGTCCTTGATGTGTTCTTTAAAATATCTATGTGCATTTCCTCAGTGTGTCCTGAGAACTTATTTTAGGGGTTTTCCATTCACTCCATAAGTTTGAAAATCCACTTATGGCTTTTATTACTGTTTTTATTACTATGGTTTAGTTTAAAATAAAGAAACACAATGTCCAAAAATTTTACAATTCTGTCCAAAAGCTTCAAATGCGTGGGAAATCAACTTACCAAAGGCACAGATCTGGTATGTTGGAAACTATAAGTCACTTTTTAAAGAATTAGAAGAGAATTCAAGGAAATAAAAAATTCTTTAAAAGTGACTTTTCAAAGTCATTGTTTCAAAATCATTGTATTATTAAGAATTCCCATAAGCAAAGTATGAAAGTTTTGTTTCCTTGGGTGCTCTCCCCGGTTTAATATTGTTAGTTTTCAAAGTGATGTAACTAAGGATATCATATAATATTTGTGCATTTTCTTTGTATCTCCTTAATGAATAAATGATACTAGCAATCTTTTGCACATATTTTGTGAGCTTTGGGCTGGAGCAATATCACAGCAGGTAGTGTGTTTGCCTTGTACGCGGCCAACCCAGATTTGATTCCTCAACTCCTCTTGGAGAGCCTGGCAAGCTACTGAGAGTATCTCGTCCATACAGCAAAGCCCAGCAAGCTCCATTTAGTTTTCCATTTAGCCACTTCTGAGCTGAGTCACAAAGAGATCCTATAGACTGTCAGGTACGGCCACCAAAAAAACAAACAAAAAAATCTGGTTAAACAAATATTGGTACTACTATTGTTAATAGCAAAGTGATATTTGGTTTAGTAGATAGCATATATAGGGTGTATGTTCCTAGATTAGCTCTAGGATATTATTCATGAAACTACATGTTTGCCACAGAACAGAAATAAATGTGTTGAACAGACTATGGTGAAGAAAACCTGTTCATCATTTAGCACTTTTTATATTTTGAGCCATAAGAACACATTATCGCCTGGTTGAATAAATTTACTTAAATTATTCAAGACAAATTTTTTGAAAGTGTTTACTCAAATAATATTTATTTCTGCCCACTCAAGCAAATCTATGAACAATGGAAAGACTGGACAGTGCAGAATTTCTTTCATACCATGTTATTTATTAGTTATTGTAGTTCTGAAAAAATAAATCCACTTGGATTTCTACAAATATCACATGTAAAACTCATTGTTTTATATTTCTTCAGAAATATTTGTAAGGCTTATATCTTTGTAAGTAATGAACAGTGAATTAATTTAAAGAGATTCCTTAATTTTCCTATAGATATTATAGAAAATAATTAAAAATTTAATTATCAGGGAAAGAAAAATTCTTTTCACAAATGAATCTGTCTGTTAGAAATAAGAGTTGACACATATGAAGATTTGGTGTATCCATATTGTGCATCTTTTATAGATTTAAGTGGTTGGAAATTCCTGAATCAAATAAGATATTTAATTAAAATTAAATTCTAAGGCAAATATTAAATTATTACATATTTTAAATATGAGTTTAAATAAATATTTCAGTGATGTAAAAATTTTCAAAGATATATAGCTATAGTTCTCTGGATCTGCCAGACTGTCTTCACCTGGGCCCCTCTGAGGGGGGCGGCCGGGTTGAATTTCCTTCCCCGCCCCAAGCAGAACCCCAGTAGCCAAAAGCCTCCAGAAACCAGCCATAGCCATGCACAAGGTCACTCTCCACATGCTCGGACGAGCCTCACGCTTGAACCAGCAAAGGAACCCAGGTAATGCAGGACCCAGTGTTGAGATCTCCAAGCCTGCTCGGATCAGGACTGGGCTTCCTCCACCCAGATCCCCCATTTTCCAGTAGCTCGACAGTCAAACCCACAAACTGCCCCTGGCGCCATGTAATCCCATCAATGGCCAAAATCCAAAGACTATAAAACAAACCTCCTGGAAGTGCAGGACGGCATTCTCAGCCTGGAGACCTCATATAGTCTAACCCACGGATGTACCTAAAGCAGCACACATGTGTTTGGTTTTAACATGCTTGCTTGTATTCTCTTATACACATTCTCCGTTCCTCTTGGAGAACCTGGCAAGCTACCAAGATTATCCTGCTTGCATGGCAGAACCGGGCAAGCTCTCCGTGGTGTATTTGATATGCCCAAAACAGTAACAATAACGGGTTTCATTTGACTGACCCTAAAAGAGCTTCCAATACGGCACCGGTGGGAAGGACGAGTAGGGAGAGACTGCTAAAATCTCCGGACTGGGACAAGTGGAGACATTACTGGCTCCCACTCTAGTAAATTGATGAACAATGGGATGACACTGATATAGTGAGAGTAATATAGCCATAAATCTTTTAGTACAATCCTCTATAAAAATAATAGAAACATTGTCAATGAACAATTGGATACAAGAGAATAAGGAATGAGTTATAAATAACTTAAGTATATACATTATAACTATTGTTACTCTTTTTTGGAGGGAATGGGCTTCCTGCACCAAATGTGCAGAGCTTACTTCTAACTCTTCTCAACTGTGAGTTATGGTAGTCCTTGGGGGAACATCTGTGGTGCTGGGAAAAAACCCAGATCAACTGCTTGCAAGGAATCCACTATTCTATTTGTACTATCTCCCCGGCCTCATGAGGCATGTACTTTTGCAAAAAAAAAAAAAAAATCTTAAAGGACATCTTGAAGCTCTAGGAATACTTTAATTTACATGCATTTATTTCATACAGATCGAAAAATGTACAAGATAGAAAATTATTTTCAAAATATGTAATGACATTTGAGATGATCATAAGTCTCCAAAAGTCTCTTCTTGATCTTAATTATAATATATGAATTGGTTATTGAAAAAGAAATGGAGAGATAAGGTAAAAAACGCAAACTTGTAGCTTCCAACAATGTTCTGAGCCATTCGACCACAGTCACGTTTGAGTAGCACTCTTTTATGTAACCCACTATAATTGTATTAAGTTTGATTGAACAATCTGCTGTGAGGAAATTAGAATTTCTTATGTAATTTATGATATTAATATTTATACATAATCCATAGAGGATTTTAATAAAATATTGATTGGGGTAATCTCCAGACATTCCATTAATAAGTAGTGCAGGCAGCAATTTCTCTACAGAGCAGAAAGGAAATGGAAGTTGAAAGTTCTAATAAAAGAGTCACTCTTGTTAGAGCAATGGTACAGAAGATGGGCAATTGCCTTGAACATGGTAGACTCAGGTGTGATTCCAGGTCCCTCATCATGTTCCCTTGAATATTGGAGAAATAATATTGGAGAAACAACTCTGTACTTTATCTAACTCAAAACATCCAAACTTCGTCCTGGAGGGGCCCCTAGACATAGAGCCACAAAGGAGCTCCAAGCACTGCCAAATGTAGCCCCCAAATCAAAACAATCACTGTATCACTGTCCTCTCGTTGTTCATTGATTTGCTCGAGCAGGCCCAGTAACGTCTCCATTGGAGACTTTATTGTTACTGTTCTTGGCATATCGAATACATCACAGATAGCTTGCCAGGCTCTGCCATGCAGGTCAGATACTCTCGGTAGCTTGCCGTGCTCTCCGAGAAGGGCAGAGGAATCGAACTCGGGTCGGCCATGTTGACTGCGTGCAAGGCAAACGCCCTACCGTTGTGCTATCGCTCCAGCCAAAAAGCAAAGCAAAACAAAGCAAAGCAATTAAAGAATCACTCAAACTATTGTGACTGGAAGAAAAATACCAAAACAGCAACACTGTGAATTAAACTGAGTTTAATCAGAATAGAATTGGAGGAAAATACGACTGCTCATATGATGAAGGCACTTTTCCATTTGTGCTAACACTGTGAGGCAATATACCATAAATATATAAAAGTACATACATAATATTAAGTTAAAAGAGAATTATCATGGTTTCAATTTTTAAATATATTTCATAAATACAGAGAAAAACTATGCCCCTCTCTTTCTGAGTTGAACGTCTTTTGGTTTTCTCTCTCTTTGATTTGGAGAGTTTTAGGTTGCTGTTTGTCACTCTTTCCTCCCTCATTTTAAAATATGTAGTCAAGAAGCAGCAAGACTCATTTTCAGTACTTCATGAAGCACAAGTTACAGCACTAAAAATGGGGGCAATAATGATAATTAGTAACATGGTAAGGTAAGGTAAAGGTAAAGGCCCTCCCATTGATCGTCGATTTGCTCGAGCGGGCCCAGTAACGTCTCCATTGGAGCCTTTGTTGTTACTGTGTCTGGCATATCGAATACTCTCGGTAGCTAGTAACATGGACCACTATATATATATATAATTATATATATAACTAGATGATAGTCTAGTTAGAAATAAATGAGTCAAAGCACATAATCTATATAAGCATATACACCTCAATTATAATTTTATTTATATTCACTGAGAAATACTATCTTTGCCTGTATATTTTACATAAATAACATCGCCCCTAAGTACATAATGAACATTCTGCTTTAGGTATCACTGTATCACTGTCATCCCGTTGATCGTCGATTTACTTGAGCGAACGCCAGTAAAGTAAAGGTAAAGGCCCTCCCGTTGATCGTCGATTTGCTCAAGCGGGCCCAGTAACGTCTCCATTGGAGACTTTGTTGTTACTGTGTCTGGCAAACATTTCTATTCCTCACAGACCTGAGATTTTAGCAGCCTCTTCTTGCTCATTTTTTCCCAACACTTGGGGGCTCTTTCAGGGTCAGGGGACTGAGACCTGTTGTCGTTACTGTTTTGGCATATTGAATATGCCACGGGGAGCTTGCCAGGCTCTGCCCGTGCAGGCGGGATACTCTCAGTAGCTTGCTGGGCTCTCTGAGAGGCATATATTTATATATTTGGAAGTGTCATATGTGTCGAAAAGCATTCTGGAACATGGCGGTGATTGGGCAGTGGAGGTTGGCTGCTGGGCCTGGGTCCCTTGGTATGAAGAGGGCTCTCACCTGCCTCAGAGCCTGACACGGAGTCCATTGGCATGGTTCTGGGAGCCTCCTTTTATACTCCCATCTGGGAGGAGAATCTGTGAGTTCTGGAGGGTAGCCGATGAGATTATCTGGTGCCATCAGGGTGTGTGTTATGGGTATGATCCCTGAGTACTCAGAGACTGGGGAAAGCAGGCAGAGGATCTCTGTTCCAGGTCGCATTGAGTTCCAAGTCCAAGGTCACAAAGTTCCATATTATTTGGGTTTTGTGGAACTCCATTCATGCGTGAGGCTTGGCCTGAGTATCTGGAAAGCATTCTGGACCGTGGTGTTCATTGAGCAGTGGAGATTGGCTGCTGGGACTGGGTCCCTTGGGGTGAGGAGGGCTCTCACCCATCCCACAGCCTGGTACGGAGTCCTGCATTAGTAATATTAAAAAATATAAAAGCAATTAAAGAGAAGAAATAAAATTTCTAAAATTATATTTAGTAAGTATGTAAGAATGAACCAGATAACTTGCTGGTCTTAATAGATTAGAAAGCCATGTCCTTAAAATGTCATAATAGAGGCTGGAAAAAGAGTATTGAGAGTTGGCCCTAGCATTGCTCTGAGCTGACCCAGGTTCTATTCCCAGCACCCCATATGGTTCCTGGAGTGGTTTCTCAGTGCAGAGCCAGCAGTTACCTCTGAGCATTTTTGGGTGTAGCTGAAAAGCCAAAAGAAATAAGTAACTAACGTGTCTTAATAATCCATTATTTAAAACTTTTAAAATTTGAAGAAACTTCATTTGAACACCTTTAATTAATGGGACCTATTTCTATTTCAGTCACTGTCACTGTCCTTATTGCCACTGTCCTCCCGTTGTTCAATTTCCTTGAGCGGGCCCAGTAACATTGTGAGACTTCTTAATGAGTTTGGCATATTGAATACATCATGGATAGCTTGCCAGGCTTTGCCATGCGGGTGAGATACTTTCAGTAGCTTGCAGGCTCTCCAAGAGGGGCAGAGGAATCAAACTTGGGTTGACCCTATCAGCAGTGTGCAAGGCAAACACCCTACCCACTGTGCTCGAATTGAAGATAATAAACCTTGTTTTAATTTGTGGGAAATGGCTCAATGAACTGGAAAACATGATTTTTACTCAAGTGCTTTTTTTATCCGTAGGACTGATTAAAAGAAGTTCCTGGATACTGCTGTGCGTGACCCTCAAACCAAAAATAATAAAGTCATATATTTTCTTAGATAAATAGCTTTTATTAGTATTTGTTAAATTATACTTTTATGGGCTAGAGTGATAACACAGCGGGTAGGGTGTTTGTCTTTCATGGGGCAAACCTGAGTTTGGAGAGCACAGCAAACCTCTTGGAGAGCACAGCAAGCTACCAAGAGTATCCCGCCCTCACGGCAGAGCCTGGCAAACTCCCTGTGGAGATTCAGTATGCCAAAAGCAGTAACAAGAAGTCTCACAGTAGAGACGTTACTGGTTCCCGCTCAAGCAAATTGATGAATAATGGGAGGACAGTGCTACAGTGTAGTACTATACTTTTGTGTAGCACTGTAGCGCTGTTCTCCCATTGTTCATCCATTTGCTCGAGCGGGCCCAATAACGTCTCCATTTTGAGACTTGTTACTGTGTTTGGCATATTGAATACGTCACGGGTAGCTTGTCAGGCTTTTCCTTGAGGGTGAGATACTCTTGGTAGCTTGCCGGGCTCTCCGAGAGGGGCAGTGGAATCAAACTTGGCTTGGTTGGGTGGTCACGTGCAAGGTAAAGGCCTGACCTAGCACAGCGGGTAGGATGTTTGCCTTGCATGCGACTGACCTGGGTCCGATTCCTCCGCCCCTCTTGGAGAGCCCGGTAAGCTACCAAGAGTATCTTGTCCGCAGGGCAAAGCCTGGCAAGCTACCCGAACTGTATTTGTTATGCCAAATACAGTAACAACAAGTCTCACAATGAAGACATTACTGTTCTTCAAATCAATGTTCGAGCAAATCGATGAACAACATGAGAACAGTGCTACAGTACTACATGCTAGAATACTTTTATGTATGTACCAAAAAAATAGGAAGTGAAGATAATACAGCAGGTAAAGAATTTGCCTTGTATGTAGTTGACCTAGGTTCCATCCTTGATACCCAATACGGTCCCCAAACTTACTAGGAGTAAGTATAGACCCTAAGTATAGACTCCTGAGTATAAAGAATAAAAAACATTTCTGCAAATATACAATGGATTAAATTTTGACATAAAACAATCATCTAAATATTCAAACATACTAGCCTTTGTTTATTTTAATGTATTCATTTAAGCTAATTATATTACTGTAATATGAGAGTTCAAGTTTTGGATAGTGTACTGCTAATTTGAGCCGTTTTTACAAAATAATAGAAAAATACAAATTTTTATGGTGAAAAAGGTATTAAGAGCCACAGAGATAGGACAGGGGTGAGAGCAGAAATAGTACAGGGATTAAGACTCTTGTCTAGCATTCCATCAATCCTATTTTGATCTTTGGCATCAAGTATGGTTACACAGCTCTGTCATCAGTGATCCCTGAGCATCGAGCTAAGAGTGTATGCTCCACCACTACTACACATGAACACCTCCCCCCAAAGTCAAACAAGGATGAAATACATCCAAATATTTGCTAATTCTAAAAAGGCATATCTTAATAAAGAAAACTGTGACCCATCTCATACTGATTCATCTGTTTTCAGCAAAAAATAAAGCTATTATAAGTCATTAAATTGATCACAGTCAGCTCTTTTCTGCAATAATCCAGGTGCCTCTAACCTCTAATTGCTTTCCTCAAGCAGCTTTCACTTCAACCCACTGTCCCAGTGGAACAGCAGAGACGAGTCACAGCCACTCTGACCACTGACAGTACCTGCATGTATCCTGCAACTTTCACCCTTGGAACGCGCTGGGGCCTTCTGCTCTGCTGCCTTCAATCTCTGCTCTGAGGCTGGGAGGAAGTTAGTGTGAGGACTGAGCCTTGTGAGACCTGTGTGTCAGAAGAAAGAGCCAATGGCCACTAACCATTCCCACACATTAAGACTCAACTTCTGCATATATTCCAGTCAGCCCAAACCCTGTACAGCTTTGAGCAGCGCTCTTTCAAAATAACAATGTCAAAATCATCTCTGCTAGCATAGTAGCTGTAACTGTCAGAGTACTTTTTAAAAAGTTTGATTTATGATTCCAATGAGCAGTTTGATGTCTATTTAACCTTTAGAAGTAGGTGTCACACACGAACAAATGCATGGTTTGTTTCATGTCAACCACATTCGTGTACATACAAAGAAGAAGTTGGAACGTTTTGATACATTAAGTTTTTCTTAGAAATTTGCAATAAAAATCTTTCAAATCCCTTCAAATGTCAGCAATTGAGCTGTTTTCAAGAACTTGTTTCCTCAGTTGGAGATTCCTTTTAACATTACTCCCCCCAAAAAAAGTCTTACCCCATGTAAAGAATGGTAACACATTTGAGATTTTTTTTTTTTTTTTGCTTTTTGGGTCACACCCAGCAAGGCTCAGGAGTTACTCCTGGCTTTACACTCAGGAATCACTCCTGGCCATGCTCAAGGGACCATACGGGATGCTGGCAATCGAACCCGGGTCGGCCACGTGCAAGGAAAACACCCTACCCACTGTGCTATTGCTCCAGCCCCACATTTGAGTTTCTTTAGTTGACTTTATTTGCCTTTAGTTGATTCTATGATCTGATTTCAGAGAATAGGCTTCTGACATAAATAAAGATAACAAGCAAAGTGTTCTTTAAGTTCTTCATGCCATTGGCTTTTCTTATGAAGGCAGACATTAAGTGCAACTGTGAACTGTGCTCTTCTGGGATCAAAGAAAATCATTTGACTTTATTGGTTATCATCAATATCTCATTTTCATGCTGATATTTCCATTCCAAAATTACCATGTCTAATTGAATAGATTCCTATTTATAACTTTTGCATAAAATAGTTTATACTATAATGGTAAAGTATCAGTGTAATAGAAAGTAGGCCTCTATCCTATATTCTAGATCAGAGTTTCTGAACCTTTGTCCTCCTTGACCCCTTTCTGCTCTTGTTTTTTCCTGTGTCTTCCCACTACCCCCTGCCAAAATTACCTGCCAAAAACATCTTGGACTTGGGACATTTCACATTCAGAAATCTTTCACAACTGCCAATATTTTGGCAAATCCCACATTTGGTAAGCACCTAGATTTTAGGAGGTGAGTAACTTTCATTTGTGTTTTACATTCATCATTTTTTTTTTGTCCATACCAGGGATCTAACCAGGGATAGCAAAACAAGCACCTTAATCCCTGATCTCTCCAGCCACAGTAAGTCTAATCTCTAAGAGTTCAACGCACTTTTGTCACCAGCTGAGAGGTTCAAGGGCTAAATGCAAGCCACACTTCATATTTCTGAGGATGCACTGAAGGAAGACATGGACCACAAGTCTCGCCCCCCGCCACCTCTTCTAAGGATCATGGAGAAATCTTTCATGCAAATGAAGCCTGTGAATGAGACTAACCTTTAAGATCAAACACCACCCATTTGTGGAACATAAAATAATGTAATATGAAATTAACAGCTGAGGACAGCAAAGACAAAGGCCAGGAAGATTTCCCCATGGTTGGAAGCCTGCCTCATGAGCTGGGGACAGAAGACAGCTGGGATAGAAAAGGGATTACTAAGTCAATGATGGTTGGAGGAATAGCTTGGGATGGGTGATGTGTGCTGAAAGTAGATAAAGGACCAAACATGATGGCCTCCCAATATCTGTATTGCAAATCACAATGCCCAAAATTACAGAGAGAACAAGAAGGAAATTGTCTGCTATAGAGGCAGGGGGTGGGTGGAGTAGAATAGAAGTGGTGAGAAAGATACTGGGAACATTGGTGGTGGAAAATGTACACTGATGGAGAGATAAGTGTTCGATCATTGTATGACTGAAACTCAATCATGAAAATTTTTGTGACTATATATTACAGTGATTCAATAATTTTAAAAATCAGACTTCATTAATCAGTACTTAGTAACAAATTTGTATATTATAAATCAAATTTCAACTATCTCGATTTGAATCTGAAAAAGAATTTGTATTTACAGGTTTTCTTCCTCTATATTTTGTGCAAATTGATATCAGTAGATGAGCTCATATACACAAATTCTAAAAGTTTGATACAATCTAGTACTGAAAAGTAATTATAGGCAATTGTTTTAAACCTTGGGGCTATATCTATAAAACAACAAAGTTTGAAATTTTCATTAATAGTGTCAAAGTTTGCAGAAATATCAAGTATCAAGTACTATCATCACAACATATCTACAGTACTAACTAATTTTAATTTTGGTAGTTGCAATTGTGTTAAAGCTATGATATTAGTATGTAAACTTACTATGCATCCCCAACTCAACCAAAGTGTCCACAAACTGTCACCACTGTCTCCCAGTGTCCCCTCTACTTAGATCTTCTTTCCTCCTCCCCCAAGACCACTATTTGTAATTGACTCAGTATTCCAAGCCCAGAGTTTATCCTTTACTCGGTATGCTTATTCTCTTGTTTTGTCTCTCTCTAATCTGCAGATGAGTGGCCCTCCAGTAATTGTTCTTCTGACTTATTTCACCCAACATGATCCACATTTCAGCAAACTGCATGATGCCATTTTTCCCTCAGATCCATAGTTTCATTGTATACTTATACCACAAGTTTATTATCCACTAATTTTTCATTAGATATTGTAATTGTTTCCATATTCTGACTCTTAAAGCAGTGAAATGAATATTGGAATGCATATATTTTTAATGAATATGAATGTTCCTGTGTTTTTGAGGATAGAAGCCAAGAAGTGAAATTAGTATGCTACTCATCTGGAGAATTGAAAGAAAAACGATGAATTCTTAGAATGATATCTCTTAAGACTGAATCAGTAGGGAATAGAAAATCTGAATACTGCATAACTAGGTGGTATTCAACTTAAAAGATATGGAAAACTACTAGACAGAAATCACAAATTTTCACGTTAGTGAAAAAAATTAGAAGGGAATACCAAGAAGTAGAAAAACATTCTATTTTTCAGGAATTGAAAAATAATATTACCTGAAAACATACCCAAGCATTATATGGATTAATGTAATATCTATCAAAATATAAATGACATTCAAGAGGTAAAAAATTTGTATTAGATTCCATATGTAATTTTTATTTATATTTTAGGAGGTAACACTCAGTGACACACAGGGGTTACTCCTGGCTTTGCACTCAGGAATCACTCCTGGCAGAGCTCAGAGCACCATATGGAATGCTGGGAATCGAACTCAGGTCAGGTGCATCCAAGGCAAATGCCCTACCTGCTGTGCTATCACTCCAGCCCGTATATATAAATTTTTAAAAACCCAAATAATTTAAAGCTATTCAGAGAATAAAAATGGGAAGAATTTCATTACTCTAACTTTTAATGATACTATAGCACTATATAAGTAAAAATTGTGTCATCAGAAATAAAATACAGAAGGTCAGAACACTGGAACAGAATTGAGAACTCAGAGAGATAAACCCACAGATACAATCTGTGACAAAGAAGGGGGAGCATGAGGTGGAGCAAATAAAGTCTTTTTAACAAATGGTGCTGGAAAAACAGAATATGCAAAACAAATGAAATTGGATTGCTCTCATACTATTCACCAAAGTTTATTGGAAGTAAATGAGAAGTTAATTTGGATGTCATATGGGAATGGGAATTAGTAAGAAGATATTGATGAAGTGGAGCCATTGAGTCCATAATAAACTGGTTTTCCGGTGAAAGAGGAGTATGCCACAGCTCAGATAGAGAAGGGAACACCAAATAAAGGATGTTTGGAGGATTCTCCCAGGATGGGAGATGCATGTTGAAAGTAGACTGTAGACCGAACATGATTGCAACTCAATGCCTCTTTTGCAGACCACAACACCCAAAAGGAGAGAGAGAACAAAAGGGAATGCCCTGCCACAGAGGCAGGATGGGATGGGGGGATGGGGGTGGGAGGGATACTGGGATGGAAAATGTGCACTGGTGAAGGGATGGATATTTGATCATTGTATAATCGAAACCCAAGCACAAAAATTTGTAAGTCTACAACTGTACCTCATGGTGTTTCACTAATAAAAATTTAAAAAATAAATAAAATAAATTAAAAAGCTAAACCAGTTTCTGGAGAGATAGCACTTGCCTACTGTGGATGACCTGGGTTTGATGTCCAGCCCTTCTTATGATGTCCAACCTTCCTTCAAAACTGCTGTGAGTAAGCACTGAGTGCAGAAACAAAGAACACAAAGCCCTACAAAATTATAATATTTTTTAAAAATGCATGTAAGTGATTAAATAAATTTTTAAGATATAAACATAAAGATTATATAAAAATAAAATTTTATTATACTTGCCTCTTATATAAATACAAATATTACAACATAGCCTATTTCTGAGAGAGAATAAATGGGTAGGAAAAAGTAAAAATACATGATTGTTTTGGTTTACAAACAGTGTTATATGAGTGAAACCCAAGGTATTCAAAAGTTGCCTGTGTAATATATATTATAAACATAATATATTGAGATAGCTCTTCTGTTTATTTTGCATTTAATAAAACAGCTTAACATTTTAAAAAAGAAATAGTTTGAAATATAACTTTAAAATTGACTTCTTCCTTCCCTTATTTTTTTTAAAAAATGAGAAACTGCAGTAACTCTGCATTTGGAAACCATAATTTAATATTCAGGGAAACTCATGAAAAAAGTATTGTCCTTTATTAAGATGTCAGAGCAATAACTGGGCATAGGCAAAGTAGTAAAAATTGATCAAATACATGCTGACATGTAGCAACTTAGTGCAATAAAGCCAATTGAATTGGTTGGTGCCAATTGGTGGCAAAATTCAATTCGTGGCAAAAAATGAAACAAATAAACACACAAGGACTGTCTAGGCTTTAGACAACCTGAACTGGCAATGAGAGACCTCACAGTCTGGCCTCTTGTTCCCTGCAATATTGCTGTCCCCATCCTGATTCCCAACATGTGAGTCATTGTTTAAGTTGCCAGAGTCATTAAGGACAGTTAGTAAACTCATCAGAATTCAATGGGTATGTTAAGAGCAGAGGTCAGGATATTCCACATACAAGCATCCTTAAGGTATAAAACCATGATCCTATTCTATTTTTCTTTTTTCCTTTTTAGGTAATACCCAGTGATGCACAGGGATTTCTCCCTGCCCTCAACTCAGGAACTACTCCTGGAGATGCTTGGGAGACGATATGAGATAGTGAAAATGGAACCCGGGTTGGCCGCGTGCAAGGCAAATGTCCTAACTGCTGTGCTATCGCTCCAGCCCTGATCCTATTCTGTTTTTACCTATGCTGTCCTCCTCTAAGACAGACCCTAACCTGATTATTTCCTGGACCTATGCTACGTTCAGTGTATTCTATTCTTGATGGGCACAAGTTTGCTGCCCCATTCCATTTTTAAAAGACTTGAACTGTTGTAGCCAGGGACTATATTGGCCTTGGGATTTTGTTAGCGGGGAGATTTCCCACACTAAGAAGACATTGTATTTCCAATCACAAAAATAAATCTAGCCAAATGTGAGTGTTGCCTGATTCAGTGAAATTTTCAGAGGTATTGTGGTTCAAAAGATTTTTGTCTGGGCATAATTTGTCTGTGTAAATACCAAGAGTGCTGGAGCGATAGCACAGTGGGTAGGGCACTTTCCTTGCATGTGGCTGACCCAGGTTCAATTCCTCCACCCTTTCGCAGAACCCAGCATGCTACCGAGAGTACCCTTCTCACAAGGCAAAGCCTGGCAAGCTACCTACCCGTGACATAATCGGTATGCCAAAAACAGTAACAGTAAGTCTCACAATGGAGATGTTACTGGTACCTGCTCAAGCAAATCAATGAACAGTAGGACAGTGCTACAGTGCAGTTGTTAAGAAGCTGCTTTTCATAATAGCCACACCCTTTTCACAGAATGCATGAATGGGCATTTAATTTGCATCCATACCAGCTTTTCCCATTTCACTTTATTATTATTATAGTTTTTTAAAAAATTTTATTAGTGAAACACCATGAGATACAGTTGTAGACTTAAAAGTTTTTGCCTTCGGTTTCAGTTATACAATGATCTAGTACCCATTCCTCCACCAGTGCCCATTTTCCACCACCACTAATCCCAGTATCCCTCCCACCCCCCAACCCCCCATTTTCCACCACCACTGATCCCAGTATTCCTCCCATCCCCAAACTCCCCATCCCATCCTGCCTCTGTGGCAAGGCATTCCCTTTTATTCTCTCTCTCTCCTTTTGGTTGCTGAGGTTTGCAAAAGAAGCATCGAGTGGCAATCATGTTCAGTCTATAGTCTACTTTCAGCATGCATCTCCCATCCTAGGAGGATCCTCCCAATACCCTTTACTTGGTGTTCCCTTCTCTATCCTTCCTTCCTTCCTTCCTTCCTTCCTTCCTTCCTTCCTTCCTTCCTTCCTTCCTTCCTTCCTTCTTTCCTTCCTTCCTTCTTTCTTTCCTTATCTTTGTCCTCATCCTTCTTTAATTTTTGTTTTGTTTTGGGGTTACACCCAGCTCTGCCAAGGTTTTTTTCTGATTTCTGCTGAGGGAATGATCCCTCCTGGCAGTGGTCTGAGGATCATATGTGATGAAAGCAATCAAGATGTAATTGTCTACATAAGAGACAAGCGCTTAAACCCCTATAATATCTCTCCTGTCCCTAGTCATATTTTTATAAATCTGCTTTTCATTTGTGGATCTTTCTTGGTGAATGTTCATTTATGATTTTAATGTAGTTTCTGTTGGAATATTTGCTTCTTCATGAATCTTGAGAGTTTTTATATGTTTTTGAAAAAAGTACTTCATATATACAATTTCAAAACATTAATTCTTCTACGTTTCTTCAATCCATCTTCACTTTTTTCACTAGCTTCTCATTGTGTGAGTTTTTTTATTTTCAAAACTTTGAATTCATGAACTTTGTGTAATGTTTTAGCAGACATGTACATTTTTTGTTGACTGTCACTGTCACTACCACATGTCATATTTTTTGTTTACTGTCACTGTCACTGTCCTCCCGTTGTTCATCAATTTGCTCAAGCGGGCCCAGTAACATCTCCATTGTGACACTTGTTACTGTGTTTGGCATATCGAATACATCACTGGAAGTTTGCCAGGCTTTGCCCTGCAGGCGAGATTACTCTCGGTAGCTTGCCGGGCTCTCCGAGAGGGGCAGAGGATTGAACCTGAGTCGGTCACATGCAAGGAAAAATGCCCTACCCGCTGTGCTATCGCTCCAACCCAAAAGCTGAACGTTGTTGATGTTATGCCAAGTATTCCTCAGTAAAGTTACATAAAAATGTGAATGAACACCAAAAGTGACTCAAAGATGAACCACAGCTATTTCTAGAGTAGGGTTGCTTTTGTCATGTCAGTGCTCACCTTATTTTAAACGTTTGGGGACCATGATCCTGAGACTCATAAATAAATCTCAAAAGAGATCAAAAAGTTGCAGAGATTTGCTTCTGGAACTAGGCATGCTGAGTCGTCCAGGGCATTTGGAGTGCAGCAGATGGACTCAGCCCCCAACCAAACAGAGCCTTGGCCTCTGAAAGCTCCACACCCAACAATTGCCACAATATTTCTGGCTAGACTCCACTACTGTGACTGAGTCCCATCTAATACTTAATCTGCGGAAAAATTCAGGCATGCGTGTTTTTTGACTGAAATCTCCAGACTTTCGTGGAGTCTGGGGGATGCTACTCCCCCACCACAACCACACCTACCATCTCCCTGTACTTCCAGAACCCTGACAGTCACACACATATCCCCAAACTACCACCCAGTTAAAAAATTTAACTCCAGCTGTATCACCCCATTAAAATTTTATATTTCCTGGACCATGGCCATGAGACATCTCAAACTATACAACATTGATAAACCAGGAGTAGCACTCCAAATTGGATGGGTTTTATTTAATATACAAGATAAACTCAATTAACAAACTATAAACACAGATGCATAATCTGTAACAGCATTCTAGTAATCTCTTATACAAGGTCTCTCCATGGTGAGATACAAAAATCTTCACTAACTTTCTTCTTGGGACAATTTTTGATTGATTATTCTCTTAGCAAATTATTTATAACAAACAATATGAAATAAATTGTTGGGGCCTGCTTTGGGAGCAGGATCATAGGGTGGTTGGGAATACTGGAGATAATGGTGGTGGGAAGGTTCAGTGGTGATGGGGTTGATGTTGGTATATTGAATGTCTGTAAGAAATCATCATGACCAGCTTTATAAACCACAGTGTTTACATAGTGCAGGGGAAAATATAAATTTTCAAAAAAATAAGGAAGCTATGTTTGTATACTTGTCTTGCCAACAACAAATGAAAAAATTAAAATCTAATAAATAGTTGGTAAATCTTTTTACCTATCACCTTGTTTCTCCTTTGCTCTGATGGTCAGCATCAATCTCTGCTTTAATATTAAATAGTCTAAAGTGTGATCACTATTATGATGTGAAGCCCTGTATTCACTTCACCAGGTTTTACCTTATAACTTCAAATTCACATCTATTATAACTGCTCTTCCTTCTTTGCATTACCATAGCAACATTAGATCAATTGATTAAAAGACAAAGTATTTCCTTTAGTTGCACTAATATGGAATTATTGCTTTGGAGAGAGACAATGTGTATCTATGATGTTACTGACTATTCATATCCATTGGTAAAAAATATTATTAGAGTAATTTAGTCCTTCAAGACATTTAGTATTTTCTACAAAGTATAGTATTTGTATTTACTTGAACTGACTCCTAGTTATTTATTTATTTATTCAGATAAAAATGGTACCATTTTAAAACATATTATAAATGAAATTCTAAAATTAAAATGGAATGTTAAAGTTCTTCTAGATTGATATTCCTGAATTAGTATACTGAGTTGGTTGAAATTGTGTGCCAAAAAATAATATTGAATTACTAAACTTTTTTATATATATGAAAATGATCTTAATTAAAAATAGTTTCTTTTAAAATACACTACAAATCAAATGGGCTGGAGTGATAGCACAGCGGTAGCGTGTTTGCCTTGCACGCAGCCAACATGGCCGACCCAAGTTCGATTCCTCCACCCCTCTTGGACAGCCCGGCAAGCTACCTAGAGTATCTCGCCCACACAGCAGAGCCTGGCAAGCTACCCGTGACGTATTCAATATGCCAAACACAGTAACAACAAGTCTCACGATGGAGACGTTACTGGGCCCTCTCGAGCAAATCGATGAACAATGGGAGGACTGTAACAAATCAAATAAAATTATTTGTGGAGATTTTTTCCAAATTAGATCAGACAAAGTTTGGTTCTACTAACATTCTGATTATGAATTCTAGCCTCCAGAACCATGAAAGAAAATCTATTGATTAAAGTAACCCAGGGGCTTTGTAATAGCAACACTACAGCGCAAATATAGCATACAAGTAACCAGCAGCAGATTTATTTTAAGTGAACAAAATTTTAAGATAAACAAATTTGCGTCTGTTTTCTTTACTTTAAAATTGTTTGTGGTATTTATCCACACAGGAATAAAAAACACATTAAAGAAAAGAAATACCACTCATTGATGCACAGTCTTACAGTTACAAGAAATCTAAGATCTAAAAGACATAAGAGATCCTTTATTGTAAGATTTTATTGCAGAATGTAAACAGAGAAGGATGAGAGTGCTGAGAAAGCAGTGGATATTGCGCTAAACATTAACAATGTTAACTTTCTAGAGAGGATTTCTATTAAATAGGTAGCACTGTAGCACTTTAGTCTGGTTGTTCTTTTATAAGCTCCAGCGGGCACCAGTAATGTCTCACAACAAATTGTGAGACTTTTTACTGTTTTTGGCATATCTAGTATGTCACAGGTAGCTCGCCAGGCTCTGCTTGTGTGGATAGGATACTCTTGGTAGTTTGCTGATTTCTCCAAGAAGGGAGGAAGAATTGAACCTGGGTCAGCCGGGTGCAAGGCAAATGCCCTACCTGCCCTGCTATTGGTCCAACCCAATAAATTTATATATAGTTGACCAAGAACTTCACTGTCATATTTACATGACATGTACACTTTTATCCCCTCCCCTCCCTTTTCCTCCCCTTCCCTACCCTCTCCTTCCCTCCCTTCTCTTCCCCTCCCCCTCTCCTTCCCTCCCTTCTCCTATCCTCCCCTCCACTGCCCTCCTCTCCTCTCCTCTCCTCTCCTCTCCTCTCCTCTCCTCTCCTCTCCTCTCCTCTCCTCTCCTCTCCTCTCCTCTCCTCTCCTCTCCTCTCCTCTTTTCTTCTCTCTTCTCTCTCCCCTCCCCTCTCCTCCTGTCCCCTTCCCTTTCTTCCCCTTCTCTTCTTTTTCTTCTCTTCATTTTTGAGTCACATCTGACTGTGGATGGCTTAATCTGGACTCCTTCAAAAGGGAATGCCCTGCCACAGAGGCGGGGTGGGGTGGGGTGGATGGGGTGGGGGGTGGGAGGGCTACTGGGATCATTGGCGGTGGAGAATGGGCACTAGTGGAGGGATGGGTACTCAATCATTGTATAACCGAAACCCAAGCAGGAAAATGTGTAAGTCTACAACTGTATCTCATGGTGTTTCACTAATAAAAATATGAAAAAAAATTTTAAAAATCTGGGCTACTTGTTCAGGGATCACTCCTGGCAGGAACCAGGGGACCATGTGTAGTTGGGGATCTAACTTAGGTCAGCCTCATGGAACTAACAGCCTTACAAATCTGCTATCTCTCTGTCTCTTGCTTGATACGTATTTTGGCAAATGGTTGTATTATTTTAGAATTATTCATTATAACATTATTCTACAACTGTGAAATTTTGGATACACACATAACTTCTCTCTTCCAGGAGTGATCTCTGAGCAGAAAGTCAGGAGTGAGCCCTGCTCACTAATGAGTCTGGCACAAAAACTGAAAAAGGAAAAAGAAAGAAGCAGAACTAAATTAATAGTCAAACAAAATTTGTTTTAGAAGAAAATATGAGTATAGCATAAATTCTTAGAGTATATTTGAAATCAATAATAACTATAAAATTATTTAAATACTTGCTTTTATGAAGGAAATATGGTGAATATAAGACAAGACAGTTCAAGAGAATTAGTGCACATTTTGAACTCTTAGTTTTAAACAGTGCTTGCATATTGATTACCCTAGTAAGCAAATTTAATTAAATTATTAAGAAAAGGTCAATTGTTTACTCAAATGAATTCATTTTAATTCATGTATTTAGTAGTTCTTTTAATGTCATTATAAACTTTTGTCAAAATTTCCATTTATAACATAGAAAGCATTTAATTTTTACTCGAATATCTGTGAAGACATAAATACCTATATATTATGAACAGTTGATTAAATTGAGTGAGTTTTTGAGGTCTTTTCTTAAGATATATTGAAAAATTAAGTTATCAGGGCTGGAGTGGTAGATAGCGGGTAGGGTATTTGCCTTGTACACGACCAACCTGGGTTTGATTCCCAGAATCCCAAATGGTCACTCGAACACTTTCAGGAGTAACCGGTGTGTCTTGCCGGGTGTGACCCAAAAAGCAAAAAGAAAATGAGAATGAAGTCATCATGGCTCATAGAAGTACCTTTAATAATCTTGGTAAGAAATTTCTTCACAAATATAGCGAAGCTGCTTAGTACAAGAAAAAGATGACAAGTGTGATGGTCTGATGTATCCACACTGTGAATCACGTAAATATTTAGGTTGTTCAAAACTCCTGCATCAAAAAACATATTAAACATAATCAAATTACTTCATTTCAAAGGCAAAAGTGATTATTGCAATTATAAAATATGAAAGCATTTATTTGAACAAGCAAACATGTATAAAGATTTATAATGAAAATTTTTGTATAGTTCTGTCTAAAACTGATTAAATAATGCTAATAAACATTTGGAGATGGGAACAACATACACCTGATTTATACAAGTACATTTGAAATATTCTACCTATTATATATTGAAGAATCTGGGAAAAGTTGTATGTGATGAATTCTATGTGACATACTATTATTTGATAACTACTCTTTGATATATCCAGATTACATTGTATAGAGTATGCTGTCTAATGAAAACATAGAAAATATTTGTATAGATTGCAAATGAGAATGCAACATTTAGGGGAGTCACACTCAGGATTGTTCTGGAATTACTCCTGACTCTGTGCTCAGAAACCACTTCTGGCAGGGTTCAAGGGACCATGTTGGGTAGTGGGGATCAATTCCAGGTCAGCTGCATACAAGGGAAACACCAAACCCATTGTTTTATGGCTCAGTCTCAAGAATACAATTGTTTAAGTAATGCCTATTGTCTTCCACACCAAAAGGCTAAAATATTCTGAAATCAAACAATGTCAGTAGAGAATAGGGAGTTTAAATTATATGGAGAACCTACAATGAAACAGATTTGTGTTAATCACTTAATTTTAATTTGTTCCAAATTTTAATAAATCAAACTGATAGCAATCATAGGTAGCAACAAAAATTTTAATGAAAAGTCACCAATATTTATAATTCTACTTGATTATTTGATACAGCACTTCATAAAGATACCTGGCTACCCAAATTCCCTTTCACATTTTCATTCT
Source organism: Sorex fumeus (assembly GCF_029834395.1). NCBI lineage: Eukaryota > Metazoa > Chordata > Mammalia > Eulipotyphla > Soricidae > Sorex > Sorex fumeus. The sequence goes on from NW_026606060.1 coordinate 59,068,246, forward strand.
TCATCTTATTACTTTACTCAGTCAAATTTCGGTTTTAATTAGTCAATATTATTTGCAAAATTAAATACTACTTAAAATCTTATATTCCCACTGTGATATTTACTATATCTTAAACATATGTGTGTCTCATGGATCAGGACTTAGGCTTTCTGTGATCATTTCAAACCTCATAATCCAAAAGATCTCTACACCCTAAGATGAGCCTAATTTGCATGTGCAGCAGCAATCTCTCATTTGAACTTTGAGATTCTGACCAAATGTTCCCTAGAGATGCAAATGTTGACTAGACTTGTGATTATTACATGTCAACTCTACATTAGCAATCAGTCAATACCAACACCAGTTTTACAATTTTGAAGTAAAACCAATGGAATCATCTTTGATTTCATTGAATCACAGATGTCCGAAAGATATTTGAAAGCTAAACATTTCATCATAGTGACTAAACTTATTTAGACAACACTGTCCACCTTCACCAAGCCTTCATCTCTCTCACCTGGGAGACTCCAGCAGACTACCTTTATCCCAATATATAGCTCATACGCCCCCATACTCCTACACAGTGTTCAGAGTGAGTCCCGCACAGGAAGGCTGCTGTTCTCAACCTCTCCTGAGAAATCTGCACTCGTTTCTCCTCACAGTTAGAAGGCTAATATGTGACCTCAGATGATCTATTTGCATTCTCTGAGTTTATACATTCCTCACACAAATTACTCCTCTTGCTGGCTTCTCTAGCATTATAGGACATTGGCCGTCCCTAACGCATGCTCAACTTACTTCAATTATGAGCATCTTTTTACCAGTTGTTGATCCCGCTAGTTGCTCTCCATCAAGTAGCACAAAACTACCTCATGGGAGTCATTGTACAAAACTCATGGTCTTGAGGCTGACCAGACCACTCCATTTCAAACAGTTCAATCGAATCCTCTTATTGTCATACAAAAAAATCTTCTTACCCTCAAGTTCCTTGGGGTTAATCAACAAGCAAGTAAATGTAGGTCACTCTATGATATTTAACATAAAGTATTACACTTACTACAATTACTCTTACTATAATTTATCCCCACAATCTCTCAATCCCTGCATTACAATGTAAAAAAAATAGGAGCAGAATCAATTTATTTTTCATGTTTGTCATTGCTATAGCTTATCTGCAAATAAGAGATTAGAAGTATTATGTGATCTTCAATTAATAGCATGTTAAATATCCCTTTGGTTACAGGTTAATTTGTAGGGGACCTTTTCTCTATTTTAAAAGTAGCCTCTTGTGCATAAGTTAAATCAATCTATGCAATAGAGAACTAGCAGGTTTTTCTACTCTTGTGCAAAAAAATTGTAGAAAAATGCAAAATATTCTTGCAACTATTTTAGGCATTATGGTTTGCAGGATGAATGGTAAAAGTTATCATCTAGATCCCTTTACCTACTCTCAACACCCAGCCCTAGTCCAGAGTGATCATTTCAAATTAGTATTTTCACAATGGACCCTCCTCTATTTAACTAGCCTCTATCTGCCACACCATTGATCAACCACTGATCAGTCCTCCAGACCCGTTTTTCCTGTCCTTGGATATTAGTTTCATACATCTTTTTTGTTTGGAGAGAGAGAAGAGAGGTACCTGCCATATAAACAAGCTGGGGTGGGAGGGTGGCTTGAAGGAGTGGGAGGGAAACTGGGGACACTGGTGATGGGAAACTACACTGGTGGAAGGATGGGTGTTGGAACATTGCATGACTGAAACACAATCAATCATGAACAATTTGTAATGCTCACTGTGGTTGCATGAATTCAGAAAAATACTATTGCACCTAGTAATTAAATATTACTAAATAATTTATTCAAAAATAGAATTTTTGAGTTTTTAACAACATAAAGTATATAGCTTTAAATTTCACTTAGAAGGAGGACTGAACTTATAAGTGCATCTTTTCCCTCATCATTTGTTTGCTTTTGAGCCACATCTGGCAGTGTTTAACTCCTGGCTCCACACTCAGATCACTCCAGGATCACCATATTGGATACAGATGATCAAACCCAGGTTGACCACATGCAAGGCTAGGGCCCTACCCGCTACACTGCTGCCCCAATTCTCTCATCATTTCTTTGCCTTTAACTCTAGCTTCATCTTTTCACGTTCCTAGAACCTTAAAATACACAATAGAAAAGTCTAAAGCTGAAGTATGATTTGAGTGTTTTAAGGCTCCTTCACCAAAGAACAGGAGAAGAAATAATACTCTTTAAGACTGATTTTAGAGCTCTGCGATTTTCATCTGATTGCCTGACATAGACAGGAATGATATTAAACAGAATTTCAGATATGACCATATGACCAATATTATGACCGATGATGTCAAAAATATCCATTGATTCTAAGGAAAATGTCCAGATCAATTATTGGAAAAGATGGGAAGAGAAGACGAGTAATAGGAACTTACAGTTGCCGAGCAAGTTCAGAGCCATCCTGCCATGACCATCTTTTTCCTCGCTCATATTTAAATCCAACCCAAAAATTACCTTTGATTTTTGATTGAATAAACTTCTGTACAAAAAGAAGAATCAGTCATATTTTACTAAATCAGAATAACTCTTTCACTCCAGTGAATTGTCATTAAAAATTAGACAGGTTTAATTTCAAATTCTCAAAGATAAAGAGCAGGAACCAGCTTCTCACCAAAAATAAATTTTATAGAAAGATATAGATATGTATGTATATATCTCTAAATATATATGTATCTATATCTATATACGTTTGCATGTGAGGAATCAAACCTGGACCAGTCCCATTCTACTGTACTATCCCTTTGTCCCTGAAATGGAAAGTGTTCAATAAATCAGTCACTCTAGTCTTCGTGCCTGGGAGAAAGTTATCAAAGCAGGGAAAAAGTGGCTTGAAAACAAATATTTTCTTCCATGAAGAGGATAGGTGTAGGATAACACTGGTTTGCCACAGGAAGCTTAGGTTTATTGGGTTACTCTCATCACAGTGCTCCCGAGGCACTCCCATTCTCTGAGTTTATCTGTAACCTCGTTCTTTGTGCTCTGCTTCCTCAATCTATCATCTTTATCTCCTAATCAGACTCTGTGAACTTGTAAATATTGCTTTTCTCTTCTCCTACAGAGCAATGTCCTTTTGTATAGAGACAGGAAGACAGTTAATGCTATGCTTTTGTAACTTGAGAGGTAATTGACTAATTAATATTCACTCCTGGGCATCTGTTCTCTCCATTTAAGCCTCAGTTGCCCTTACTTCCTAGCACCCCTAAAGCAGGGTACCCCCTGAGGGACTGGATCGACCCAGAGCAAACTGTGAGCTACTCTGACATCGAAATAGGCCAGACCAAAGTACCATAATACTTAACTAGAAGTTAAGAGTATGGTCACAGACAAATTCTGTCATTATCCAAAGAATAATGACTGGATTAGGACGCTGCTATGGTTAGGAAAGACCAATCTGGTCTGAGCACTGTAATCTGAGATCTAAAGCGAGATGGCCTCAGGAAAGCCACTCTAGAGTGTATCTCTTACTGTGTCCATACAAAATGACTATTATTAATTAAGATAATAATTACCCTAGGTGGTATTCCACCCTTGAGCAGATCTAGCTGCAGGAGATCAGAAAGGGCTTTGATATAGTGACTGTGCTACCACCAAGGTTTGGGGAGTTGGGAGAGACTAGAAAGATCAGTACGGTGGATCAGAGGAGGGAGAGACTAGCAAGGGGTACAGGAGGAGACTGGAATGGGGAGCATCATGAGACTGGAACAGGCACCTGGGGAGAATGGAATAAATGGCAAATGATCACAACCAGCCTGGCCCTTGTTTCTTTCTTTGTATTCCCTTGTCATCAGCTGTTCAGGTTGGGGAAGAGGCCTGAGACCACTAACGCATTGCACGAGAGAGAGAGAGAGAGCCGCACGGCTTCTTATTCATTTTATGAATACATAGGTAGAAAATTACAAACTTATAACATTTTTATATCACAAAACACGTTGAAGAATAAAAAAGCAAGCTCAAATCTGCAGTAATTCAAAATTTTAAAACCAAAATCAGAGATGACAGAGAAAGAAGCAAGGAAAGGGGACAGACAATTTCCACCAAAAACTAATCCTTCATCTGACAACAGAAATGAAGTCACAAGGGGGAGATTGAAAGGGTGCAGGGCGTGCTGCGTACACTGACAGGATACATGTAGGTGTCCGCTCTTAGGTGGTGATGGAGGAGCTGCAGTATGTGCACATCAAATACCACAAATATTCATACTGACATATATATCACTACTGTAATAGTGAAGTGCAGATGAATTGTTAACAAAGATTGCTAGGTCAATAACAACTAGGTTGAATGGAAAACTGAAAGAAATTAAGAGGTAAAGTATATAAGCTAAGTTAAAATCAAATAAATAAATAGAAACCAAATCAACATGGACATATGCCCAACTGATCACACAGCATGGATATAAAAAGTAATATCTACATGGATATTAAAACTAGGTGTACATGGATAACTTTTTTTTTCCTTTTTTAATTGAATCATCAGGCTGGAGAAATAGCACAGCAGGTAGGGCGTTTGCCTTTCATACTGCTGACCTGGGTTCAACTCCTCCACCCCTCTCAGAGAGCCCGGCAAGCTACCGAGAGTATCCAGCTCACTCAGCAGAGCCTGACAAGCTCCCCGTGCCATATTTAATATGCCAAAAACGTCTGACAATGAAGATGTTACTGGGGCCTGCTTGAGCAAATCAATGAACAATGGGAGGACAGTGCTACAGTGCTACAATTGAATCACCATGAGATACAATTACAAAGCTTTCACCTTTGAGTTTCGGTCATACAATGATCAAACACCCATCCCTCAACCGGTGTACATCTTCCACCACAAATGGCCCCGCCACATCCCAACTCTCCCCCTGACTCTATGGCAGACAATCTCCCACATATTTTCTCTCTACTTTTGGGCATTATGGTTTGCAATACAGGTACTGAGAGGCTATCATGTTTGGTCCTTTATCTACTTTCAGCACACATCTCCCATCTCGCTTGATTCCTCCATCATTGACTTAGTGTCCCCTTCTTTATTCCAGCTGCCTTCTGTCCCAGCTCATGAAGCAGGCTTCCAACTATGGAGCAATATTCCTGGCCCTTGTCTCTATTGTCAGTGGGTGTCTATCTCATATTATGTAATTTTATATTCCACAAATTAGTGCAGTCTTTCTATGTCTGTTCCTCTCTTTCTGACTCAATTCACTTAGCATGACATACCCCAGGGCTATCTACTTATAAGCAAATTCTACATGGATATATTTTACCACCAATTTATTTTAAAAAATTTAAGCATGAGGACTAGTTGCTACAGTGGGTAAAATGTATTGCCTTGACATAGTGACCCAGGTTCAATACCTGAATGTTGTCTGTTTCAACCTCTATGAAAAGCAGTCAGGACTGTTTTGCAAACCATGATACCCAAAAGTAGAGAAAGAGTATGAGGGAACTTTGTCTGCCTTAGAGGCAGGGGGAGGGATGGGATGGAGTGAGTGGAGACAGTAGGGTCATTGGTGGTGGAAAATGTACACTGTTGGAGGTAATGGGAGTTCAATCATTGTATGACCGAAACTCAAACCTGAAAGCTTGGTAACTGTAGCTCATGGTGATTCAATTAAGTAAAACTAAGAAAAGAGTTTTCTTATGACTCTATGATTCTATCCAGTTCTTTGTAACTACCTCTAAGACTTAAAATCATTAATTCAGAAAATTTTGCCCACCTCGATCTATTGTAGCACTAATTCAAGAGCCACTATGTTGTAATAGCCCAAATATTTAATCGATCAATGGAGTCCAGTGGAAAGTAATAAATTTAAATATGAGTGTTAGAGAAATACCTCAAAATTAAATTTTAACATATATAAATCTCCAAAGAAGTACTAAAATTAAAATCCCAATAATGTATTCATTTGCTATGGCTAGTCTTTGGGCTAGAAATAATCATATCATGTTTAACCAACCAAATAAACAAACACTGTCCTCCCGTTGTTCATTGATTTGCTCGAGCGGGCCCAGTAACGTCTCCATTGTGAGACTTCTTGTCACTGTGTTTGGCATATTGAATATTCTCAGTAGCTTGCCAGGCTCTCCAAGAGGGGTGAAGGACTCGAACCCGGATTGGCTGGGCTGGCTGCGCACAAGGCAAACGCCCTACCGCTGTGCTATCACTCCAGGCTCATGTTTAACCACCATTTTCATATATATATACATATATATATTGAATTTACGTCACAATTTAATTATTAGCTTTATAAGAAAGAAAATGATAAACTACTATTTTAAATTCTCAATTATTAGTGTAAGAACAGTGCTCTTCCACTAATATGCCATGTCAACTGAACTATTTTTTAGTAATATGCCAGTGTGCTTAGTGCCTTATTGATAAGTTTGTGCCTTTTTGAAGGCAAAATTTTCAAGAAAATTTAACAAATTTGGATTTGCTCATGGAAATATAGGGTTAATATTTACAAAAAGTTCCAATAAAAATGATCTACTTCCAGAACATCTATATCAATAACATTTATAAAACTACAGAGACAAAATTTAGAAATTTTAAGAAAAAATTATTTTGAAATAAACATAAGCTTTTATACTACTAAGCAAATTCAAATTATTTAGGTTTAATGAATGATAATTTTATAAATTTTATGAATGATAATGAAATATATAAACATAATATATACAAATATTTTTATACATATATACATATAATGATAATGAAAGTTAAAATTAATAAAGAGAGTTAAAATTATATTGTGATTTTTGCATGTCTTTGACTTCACAATCTACTATAGTGTTCATTAAGCTTTACAGAACAACTTGATTATGTTGCTGTTTTAGTAATATAGAATTATATAAACTTATAAAATGAAAAATGTTCTTTAACTAGTCTTAGGTGAGCTACTAAGAGAATTAATATTGCTAGTATTAATTATCATTTAAAACTTTTGGTGACTAAATTTAATTATTAGAAGAAAATTCAAGCTTAACTTGTATGATTTTCCCAACCTAATGGCTGAAAATTGTGATCTATAGTTTCTCGGTAAAAATGAAAATTTCCCCTGTCATTGTGGATTACGTGTTAAACATAAATTCAATTTGAATAATTATTTGATATCCTGCCTGCTGTATTATCACTCAGGACACAAACCCGGCATGTTTTGTTTTTGTTTTTGTTGTTTTGGGCCACACCTGACAGTGCTCAGGGATTACTCCTGGCTTTATGTTCAGGGCTGGAGCAATGTCACAGTGGGTAGAGCTTTTGCCTAGCGCACGGCTGACCCATATTTGATTCCTCTGTCCCTCTAGGAAAGCCTGGCAAGCTACTGAGAGTATCCCGCCTGCACAGCAGAGCCTGGCAAACTCCTCATGGCGTGTTTGATATGCCAGAAGCAGTAACAACAAGCCTCACAATGGATATATTACTGGTGCCCACTCGAGAAAATCGATGAACAATGGAAGGACAGTGCCACAGTGCTATATCCATTCTCACTGGTTTTTCAAATCTGATTTTCACATAATCATAATAAATTTATTTTTCTTTATAACTATAATGCTTCAAAAATATCAAGGGTGAAAAAAATTAAACTCAGTTCAATAAGATATTGTCCCTTTTACACTTCTAATAACACAGACGGTAGTTTTTTTTATTTTGGTTTTGTGTTAACACGAAGAGGGTAGACACTGAACAGTTTTGTCACTTATGTTTTGATACAAAATGTTAATGGAGGCACCATGATTTACAAACTATTCATGATTGAGGTTCAGGCATACAGTATTCCAGAACCAATCCCTTTAATCCACTTCCCTCCACCAAAGTCCCCAGTATTCCTCCCACCCACCAACCTGCTTCTAGGGCAGGAACTTTATTTTTTGCCTTTTAGCCCTGTGGCTCACAATGCTGTTACTGTTAGGGTTTCATGCAGGACATTTGACCACCTGCCAGCACCACTTCCTGCTCCAGAGTGGCCACTTCCTTCTGCTGTGTTGCAGTGTTCCCCTCCCTATCCTATACCCGCACTTCCCACCACGGTAAACTTCCTTTCGGCAAACTTATATTTCTTGTTGAAATTACAGTTCTTACAGGCCTCTATTAAGCTTTTTCTGCAGGGAAATCTACATACATATCTAGAAGGATGTCATACCAAATCTGTCAAATTATAATGGTGGAAAACTTCAACAGTTCTTCTAAGTCAGTACACACAAACTTCTCATAAAGCACTTAGTGTTAACAAAGAAACATACCTGCTCCTCTTTATTATCAATCTTAAGGAGTGTATGTCCAAGAACTTGGCATGACTTCTTACTCTCCTCCCAAGTTTTCTCTACAGTTGAAATGTAGTAGCAGTTTTTGACACAGTAAGAACATTTTCCGTGACATGTGTTAGAGGGATTTTTCTTGTCTTGAAAACAAACATTCAAAAAGTATTGACAAACTACACTACTATGTATTTCATTAAAGTGCTTATTTCAAACGAATGACCGTATAATAGGTAAAAAAAAAAAACCATTATCTCTCAAAGTGTGTTTGTTAGGTCTTTCAAAAATATTTCCAAAGTCAAGATGGAGTTGATGAAAAAATGTGTCTGACATAACCCAAAACATTGTTACAATTGCAATGAGAAATAAGAAAGTACAAATTAACTCCAGTGACACTGAGTAAATTTTCTGTTAAAGAAATCCATCTAAGTAGATATATGATAATGGTAGAAATTCTAAGGGATCAACATTTGGAAACATCCATCCAGAAACATAAAATACTCACACTAATCACACCAATGATAAAATATAATATGATTTACTTCCCTGAAAATTCATAACTATTAAAAGATAATTTAATGATGGAGTATAGTGAGATTAAAGACCTTACAAGCTAATGTAAGTTTTTAAGAGTATTTAAGGTAAAATTTAGTTATGGTAATTTTTTTCACAAAAGTGTTGACATTTCCAGTTTTATTCACAGTCACCTCACCTCCTCATTACCCAAGGCCCTTTATCTCCTACCCATGTCCCTGCATCCAAAGTTAAAGTGGGACAAAAAGGCATAATTCTGACCCGTAGAACTCGGTGAGGTTGAACGATGATATTCAATTTCTGGTGAGACAGTAGCATTTCCTTCTGGACAAGTCAAATTTCCACACTTACATGTCCTCCGAAATACTTTCATCCATAAAACAAAAGTAAAATTATGAGTGGCTTTGTTAGATAATTTATGTTTTTATTTACTGAAATTTCAAATTATGCAGTATGTGCTGTCAGTGAAATGAAACTTCAACAGCAGAATTGTAGCTCAATAGAAGAAGAGTTCATGTCTCACATATGTGAAGCCTTAGAATTCAATTCCAGCACCACCAAATAAATAAGTACAATCACAGAAAATATAGACTTAAAGTATTTTATCATAAGCAAAATGAGTCAGAAAGAAAGGGACAGACATAGAAAGATTGCATTCATCTGGGGAACATAAAGTAACAAAATAGGAGACTAACACTCAAGAGTGGCCGAGATTAGTACCAGGAATTTTGCTCCATGGCTTGGAGGTCAGCCACACATGCTAGGGGTAAAGGCAGCTCAGATAGAGACGGGAGCACCAAATAAAGGCTGTTAGGAGGATCCTTCCAGGATGGGAGAAGCATGCTGAAAGTAAACTATAGACCAAACATGATTGCCAGTCAATGCCTCTTTTGCAAACTACAGCACCCAAAAGGAGAGAGAGAACAAAAGGAAATGCCCTTCCACAAAGGCAGGGTGGAATGGGGGGGGGAGGGCGCTTGGGGGGAGAGATACTGGGATCTGTGGTGGTGGAAAATGGGCACTGGTGGAGGAATGGGTACTTGATCATTGTATAATTGAAACCCAAGCACAAAAAATTTTTAGTCTACAACTGTACTTCATGGTATTTCACTAATAAAAACTTAAAAGAAATATTTTAGCATTTCCTAAAGTAAAATAAATTTTTAAAGTAAAGCATTTTATTTAATCTATTTAGCTTTTGAGAACATACCTAGCAGTTATCAGGGGTTACTTCTGGCTCTGGGTCAGAAGTATGTGTTCAGGGCCCAATCCTGGCAGTGTCAGGGGACCATATGGGATATTAAGTATTTGAACTTGAGTTGGTGCGTGCAAGGAAAATGCCCTTACCATGTACTATCACTCAGGCCCCAAAGTAAAAGCATTTCAATTCAGAAATATAAGAGAGAGATTTCCATAAAGAAAGAAATTACACACACTAGACTAAAATGTGTTCAACTCCTAAAAGTAGTGTGAATCGATGAGAGATTTTTAAACAGATGTAATACATATAATTTTAAGTATGTAAAATAAATTTACATCTACAGAGCTAGCACATGCACTAAAATTAATTTATTAGCTTCATGACAAGCTGTACAATATCCAAGTGATTTCTATAATTATTTCATTAATGATTTAAGTCAAAGACTGATTTCCAAATTTTCTAGCTATGAAAACCTTCTATATAAAAATAACTTCCAATACAAATATAAACCAGACTGTAGATAGAACATGTTTATACTATTCTAGCAATTAAGTTACATTTAATGCCCAAAACTCCATGAAAACAAAATAATAAAATCTCATCATAATCAAAGTTATCAACACCTTAACTATTATTGTATTTCAAGGAATCTCAGAGTTAGCAAAATGAATCTTAGATTCAATAGTTGCACTACCCATTTTTCAGCCTGATCACTATTATAAAATGAAATGTGTATAAGATACTCACATAAACATCCAAAGCGTAAGGTCACCAGAAGTAGCAAAAATAATATTCCCAAACTTAATGTAATTATATTTTGTGGAAATCCTGTGCAAAATCAAAGGGCCAAAGAGACTTTAAACATTCACCAGACAAAGCTTCAAGGTTATAACATAAGGAACATTTGACTCTAAAATTGTCCTAGTAATCACAAATTGCAAAAGGTATTACATTTAAATATACCATAAGGATATATACCACACAGAACAGATATATAATCTTAAAAGTTTACAAAAATTATCATGATTTCAATTTTTTTTAATGTTTCAGAAATACAGAAGAAAAACTTTACCCCTCATTTTCTGAGCTGGACGTCTTTTGATTTTCTCTCTTTTTGATTTGGGGAGTTTTAGGTTGCTGTCTGTCAATCTCTCCTCCCTCATATTAAATGTGTAGGCAAAAAGCAGCAAGACTGATTTTCAATACTTCATGAAACACAAGTTACAGCACTAAAAAATGGAGGCAATAATAATAATTAGCAATATAGACCACTATATATATGTATTTATATATTATGTCTGTATACATATATATAAATTACTAGCATGATAATCTTAAATAAATGAGTAAAAGCACCGATCTGCTATTATACAAGATAAATTATATTAATATATACCTCAATTCTAATTTTATTTATACTTACTGATAAATACTATTATTATATAAAAATGTAAATTATTTGCACATAAATAGCATCTCTGCTAAGTACATAGTGAATGTACTTAGCAATATAAAAATTATAAAAGAAATTAGAGAGGGAACGAATTTTTTTTAATTTTTATTAGTGAGACATCATGAGGTACAGTTGTAGACTTGCATATTTTTGTGCTTGGGTTTCAATTATACAATGATCAAATACCCATCCCTCCACCAGTGCCCATTTCCCACCACCACAGATCCCAGTATCTCTCCCACCCCCCATCCCTCCCATCCCACCCTGCCTCTGTGGCAGGACATTCCTGTTTGTTCATAAGAGGGAACAAAATTTTTAAAATAACACTTTTGTAAGTATGTAGAATAAATCAGATAACTGTTGGTGTCAATAGATTCAAAAACAATGTTCTTAAAATGTCTTAAAGGGGCTAAACAAAACGTATTGACAGTAGGAGTTAGCAGTGCTCTGAGCTGACCTAGGTTCGATCCCCGGCACCCCATATGGTTCCTGAGCAGAGCCAGGAGTTAAGACTGACTATTCTCTGATGTAGCTGAAAAGTCAAAAGAAATAGGTGACTAAAATGTCTTAACAGTACCCCATTTAAAACCTTTGAAATTTGAAGAAGCTTCATTTGAACATCTTTAAATAATGGAAATGTATGTATAACAATATAGATACTATTTCTGTTTCAATATTTTTTATATTCCATTAAAGATAGGCTCAAGCGATAGCACAGAGGGTAGGGCATTTGTCTGGCATGCAGCCGATCCGGGATCGATACCTTCACCCCTCTTGGAGAGCCCAGCAAGCTACCTAGAGTTTCTCACCTGCATGGCATAGCCTGGCAAGCTACCCATGACATATTTGATATGCCAAAAACAGTAACAACAAATCTCACAATTTGTTGTGAGATGTTACTGGTACCCACTAGAGCAAATCGATGAACAACGGGAGGACAGTGCTACAGTGCTAGAGTGCATTAAAGATAATAAACCTTCTTTTAGTTCTTGGGAAATAGCTCAATGATGTGGAGAACATGATTTGTACTCAAGTACTTTTTTATCCCTTGCACTGTTCTAAATGAAGTCCCTGAATACTGCTGAGTGTGACCCACAACCAAAAATAATAAAGTCATATATTTTCCAGATAAAAAGCTTTTCTTACTTTTTCATAAAGTTATACTTTATATCTATGTGCCAAAAAATAGGAAGTTAAGAGATAATACAGCCGGTAAAGAATTTGGCTTGCATGTAGTTGACCTGTGTTCAATCCTTGATACCAAGAAACGGTCCCCTAAACCCACTAGGACTGACTCCTGAGTACAGTCCTGAATACAAATAATAAAAAACATGTTTGCATATATACACTGGATTAAATTTTGACAGAAAACTATCATCCAAATATGAAAACGTTTACTTATCTTTATTTATTTTAATGTATTCACAGCACAGCGGGTAGGTCCTTTGCCTTGTATGCGGCCAACCCAGGTTTGATTCCTCTGCCCCTCTCTTGGAGAGCCCGGCAAGCTACTGAGAGTATCTCGCCTGCAGGGCAACTCCTGGCAAGCTACTCATGATGTATTCGATATGCCAAAAACAGTAACAACAAGTCTCACAATTTGTTGTGAGACGTTACTGGTGCCCACTCAAACAAACTGATGTACAACAGGAGGACAGTGCTACAGTGCTAATATGAGAGTTTAAATTTTGGATAATGTATAGCTAATTTGAGCCTTTAGAAAAAAGAATAAAAAAATACAAATTTATATGGTGAAAAAAGATATTAAGAACCACAGACATAAGACAGGGTTGAAAGCAGAAATAGGTTAGGAGTTAAGGCTCTTGTCTAGCATTCCGTCAATCCTATTTTGATCTTTGGCATCACATATGGTTCCCAAGCACTGTCATGAATGATCACCGAGCACCGAGCCAAGAGCAAGCTCACCTCTATCACATGCAAACACCTCCCAGCAGAAGTCAAACAAGAATTCAATACATCCAAACATTTACTAACTCAAAAATAAAATCAAAGTTTACTAAAGAAAATTGTGACCCATTCTCATACTGATTTGTCTCTGTTTTCAGCAAAAATAAAGCTATCATTATTCATTAAATTGATCATACAATCAATTTTTTTCTGCAATAATCCAGATGCCTCTGAACTCTAAATGCTTAGCTCCAGCAGCTTTTAATTCACTCCCTTTCCCAGCACTGTAACAGCAGAGTGTGGGTCGCAGCCGCTCTGACTGACCGACATTACCTGCGTGTATCCTGCGACTTTCACCCTTGAAGCACGCTGGGACCTGCTGCTCTGCTGCCTTCAGTCTCTGCTCTGAGGCCGCGAGGAAGTTGGTGTGAGGACTGAGCCTTGTGAGACACGTGTGTTAGATGAAAGAGCCAATGGACATGGGCCCTTTATCCATTCCCACATAATAAGCCTTTACCGCTGTCTGTATCTCAGCTGCCCAAACCCGGAATGGCTTTGAGCATAGCTCCTTCAAAATAGCAGTGTCAAAATTGTCTCTGCTACCTAAGCTGTAGCTGTCAGGGCACTTTGTATAAAGTTTGATTTATGATTCCAATGAGCAGTTTGATGTCTATTTCAACTTAAAAGTAGGTGTCACACCAGAACAAACACTGTATGGTTTTGTTTCATGTCAACCACATTCGTGTACATACATTGAAGGATCTGTGAGGTTTTGACACGTTAAGGTTCTATTAGAAGTTTGTAATAAAAATCTTTCAAAACTCTCTCGATATGAGCATTTCTCAAGAACTTATTTTCTAAGTGGGAGACTCCTTTCAATATTACTTCCCCTCCTGAATAAAAGTCATATCCCATGTAAAGAATGGTAGCACATTTGAGCATCTTTAGTTGACTTTATTTGCCTTTAGTTGATTGCATGATCTGATTTCAGAGGATAGGCTTCTGACATAAAGAAAACAAGAAAAGTGTTCTTGAAGCTCTTCATACCATTGACTTTTCTATGAAGGCAGACAGTAGGTACAACTGTGAACTGTGTTCTTCTAGGAACAAAGGAAAATCATTTGACTTGATTGGCCATCATCAATACCTGATTTTCATGAGGATATTTCCATTCCCAAATTACCATGTGTCATTGAACTATTTATATTTTTCCATGTTAATTTACAGTATATCGGTAAAGTATAAGTGTGATGGAAAATAGGCCTTTATCCTATATTCTGGATCAGAGTTTCTCAACCACTGTCCTCCTTGGCCCCCTTCTGCCATTGTTTTCTCCTGTGTCCTCCAACTACTCCTTAACATTACCTGCCAGAAACACTTTGGGCTTGGGACATTTCCCATTCAGAAACCTTTTGAAACTGCCAATATTTTTGCAAATCCCACATTCAATTAATAATGTGACCTACTGTTCCAGTTTAAGTACCTAGGTTTTAGGAGGTGAGTAACTTTCATTCGTCTGTTTGTTTTTTGTTTATTTGTTTGTTTGTTCTTTAGTTCATACTAGGGATCCAACCAGGGCTGGCAATATGCAAGGCAAGCTTAATCCCTGTACTATCTCTCCAGCCCCAGTAAGTCTCATTTCCAAGACCTCAAAGCACTTTTAGCAGCAGGTGAGAGGTTCAAGGGCTAAATTCAAGTCACACTTGATATTCCTCTGAGGCTGCATGAGGGAAGATAGGGACCACAAGTTCCCCCTCCCCCCTCTTCTAAGGAGTATGGAGAAATCTTCCATGCAAATGAAGCCTGTGAGTGGAATTGATCTTTAAGATCAGATTCCACTCATTTGTGGAATATAAAATTACTTATAGGAGGCTACCACCCAAGGACAGCAGAGACAAGGGCCAGGAAGATTGTGCCACGGTTGGAAGCCTGCCTCATGAGCTGGGGAAAAAAGCAGCTGTTGCAGAGAAGGGACCACTAGGTCAGTGATGGTTGGAGGGATCGCTCGGGGTGGGTGAATGTGTGTTGAAAGTAGATAAAGGTCCAAACACGGTGGCATCCCAATATTCTCTATTGCAACCCATAATGCCCAAAGAAGAGAGAAAGAAGGAAATTGTCTGCCCTAGAGGCAGCGGGTAGGTGGGATCAGGTAGGAGTGGCGGGAAGGAACTGGGAACATTGTTGGTGGGAGATGTGCACTGGAGAAGGGATGAGTGTTGGAACTTTGTATGACTGAAACTCAATCATGAAAACTTTGTAACTGTATCTCATGGTGATTCAATATTTTAAAAAATCAGACTTCATTAGTTAGTATTTAATAACAATTTTGTCTATTAAATACTATTAAATTAAACCCAATTCCAACAATCTGGATTTGAATCTGAAAAATAATGTGTATTTACAGCTTCTCGTCTTCTATATTTTGTACAGTCTGATATCATTAGATGAACTAATATATACAAATTCTAGTTTAATACAATCTCCTACTGAAAAGTAATCATGGGAATTATTTTGAACCTTGTTGCTATACCTATAAAACAACAAAAATTGAAGTTTTTATTAATAGCTTCAAAGTTTGCAGAAATATAAAATACTATTATCAAAACATGTCTACAATACTAATTTTAGTTTTGGTAGTTGCAATTGTGCAGTACAGTCTTTTGCCCCCGCGCCTGGGTGTCCCTCGCCGGGATCCCTTGGAGGGGAGCGGGTCGAGCTTTCCTCCCCGCCCCGACCGGGGCTCCGGCAGCCGAAGACCTCCAGGACCAGCCACCACCATGCTGAGACCACTCTCCGCACACATGAAGGTACTGGCAGAGGGACAAAGCCACGCAGGTTCCGGGGCCGAGACCTCCAAGCCTACTCGAATTGGAGTCGAGCATCTTCCACCCAGATCCTCCAAATTCCAGTAGGCGGGGGTCACACCCACCACCTGGCCCCCTGGCTCCGTGTAATCCCATCAGCGGCCAAGACTCAGAGACTATAAAATCCAGATCCCGGAACTGGACATCTTATCAGGACATCTTTTTATGACATCTTATTATCTCATTCATACTTTGGACAAACTTGCAGGCTATCGAATGTAGCCTGCCCACAGGGCAGAGTCTGGCAAACTCCCCGTGGCGTACCAAATATGCCAAATACCAGTAACAATGATGGGTCTCATTCTCCTAAAGAGCCGTGAATATAATCTCAGGGCTAGGATGAAAGAGACATTACTGGGGCCTGCTCGAGGCAATCGACGATTAACAGGATGATGAAATGAAATGAAAAAAAAGTTGCAATTGTGTTAGAGCTATGGAATTAGTGTGTAAATTTACCATATACCCACCTCCATCAATGTGTCCACATACATTCACCACTGTCCCTGTGTCCCCTCTACTAAGACCTTCTTTCCTCCTTCCCCAAGACCACTATTTGCAATTGACTCTATATTCCAAGGCCCAGTGTTTTTCCTTACTCTGTACTGTTAATTGTCTTGTTTTGTCTCTCTCAAATCTGCAGATTGGTGAGATCATCTGATATTTGTTCTCCTTCAGATTTACTTCAGCCAACATGATCCACATTTCAGCAAACTGCATGATGTCATCTTTTCATCAGATACGTAGTTTCATTATATACCTACACCACAACTTCTTTATCCACTCATTTTTCAGTAGATACCATGGTCCTTTCCATAGTCTGACTGTTGTAATAAACAGTGAAATAAATATTGGAATGTATCTATTTTTGAATGAATATGAATGTTTTTGCATTCTAGAGGGTAGATGCCAAGAATAAAATTAGAATGCTACTCATCTGGAGAACTGAAAGGAAACTGATGAAATCTTAAAATGATATGTTTCAAGATTGAATCAGGAGGGAGTCGAAATTCTGAACACCACATACCTAGAAATCAACTTAAAATATGTGAAAAAGTTATACACCGAAATCAAAAACCGTTAGTGAAAAATTATAAGCGAATACCAAGAAGTAGAAAAATATTCTATTTTTTTCAGGAATTAAAAAACTAATATTAATCAAAAATGTGCCCAAAGCATTACATGCATTAATGTAGTATCCATTAAAATATAATTGACATTTAAGAGGTTATAAAAAATTCAAGTAGATTTTATACGTAATTTTTCATAAACCCAAATAGTAAAAATCTAATCTGAGAATAAAGAATGGAATAATTGCAGTCCTCTAACTTTTAATGATACTATAACACTATATAAAGTCAAAATTGTTTGAGTTTTTCAGTTTTTCAAATACAGAAGTTCAAACCAGTGGAACAGAATTGAGGCTCTGAGATAAACAGATACACAGATAGTCTGTGACAAAGGAGAGGATGCCTGAATATAGCAAGGAAAGACTTTTTATACAAATTGTGCTGGATATGCAAAACAAATGAAACTGGGTTGGCATTATGGTATTCATAAAAATTAATTTAAGTAAATGATAAGTTAATTTGGATGTCAAATGACAATGGGGTAACTTCTGATAAGTCTGGTTTTCTGATACAACAGAAAGGGCTTCTCCCAAAGGGCAGCCTCTTCCCCACCAACACTGGTAGCACCTTCTGTCACATTTGATCCCTGAATTTTGCATGTGTCAGTGTACTGTCATGGCCTCCCCAAGGCAATGGTAAAATAAGATTGTTTCTTTTCAGGTCACACTCCACAACAACTTTCTTTGCTTCTAGATACATAATCAGAATCAAATTCCAGAAGAAACAAAAAAGATGTGACTTATGCATTTGGAAACTGAATCATCAGACCAAGGCCATTTTTAATATGATATTATTAACAAAAATGTTATCTCTTTGGAAGAGGTCACATTACTGACTGGTCTTAGTGAGAGAAATACAAATTAATCAAGAACATATTTACAAGATGTTTGCATTTCAGATCGGGAGAAAAAAATTAGCAGAAATTCAAGTGATGTTTCCTTCAGTGAAATTTTCAGAGGTCTTGTGGTTTGCAGGCTATTCACTCTTATTTTAGGGAAAAATCATTCTATTTAGAACCCTCTCCAAATCAAAAAGAGGCATAAGATCTAGTGAAACACTAAATTTGAAAAGTAACAAAATCTTCATTTAGGTGGTGTCCCAACCCATTTACCAAGTAATCCTAAATTGCCACAATTAGTGATGCTCAGAAAAAAATGAAGATTCTGCAACGATTCCAGGTGGTTTGCAAGATTGTCACTTGGTCTAACATATGACTCAGCATATTTTATGGTATTTGAAGGATCAATGGCCAACACAGGTCCTTCAGTGTTCGTGGCAGGTCTCTCTATATAAATCCAGAGAAAACCCTTATGGTTTTAGGCCATGCCTAAAATCCTGTACAAGTAACTATACTTTTTCCATAGCAGATCTTGTCATGCCGCTGAGCCTTAATACAAACAGAAATCTTCACCAGAGATCACCAAATTACCATGTGAATTAAATGCCCATCATATTTCAGTTGTGAATTCTGCCAGCCTGCTATAAAACTGGGCATGCAAAACAAAACTCTATCACCTAACACAGCAAGAAAGTGTAAAATCAGAACATTAAAGTGACTGCCAGGAACTGGCAAAACTATACTGAGTAGACATTGATGAAACAGTCCACATGTCTAGAAAGAAGACAAATATATTCTAGAAATTTAGTGCAGAGAGCTCTGATTGTAATTGATCACATGATACTGCATTAACTAATTGAGGTTTTCTAAAACACTAGAACCTGGGCCTGAGAGATACTGCAAATGCTTGCCTTGCATATGACCAACCTGAACTTGATTCCTGGTATTTTATGTGGCCCAAAAAGAGTGATCCCTCAGCACAGAGCCAGGAGTAATCTATAAGCATTGCCTCCCCAGCCCTTTTTCACCCCTCCAAAACGACTGTAGCTTACTTGTTTTCACCACAAAAAAATAGAAGTAGTGATTAAATGATATTGGGAGGTGTTAGCTAACCCTATGGTATAAATCATGTCCCCAAAGTTTAGGGTATTAAATTATTTTGTTAGAAACTTCAAACATGCTCAATGTTATACATCAATAATATCTCAAGAAATCTGGGAGTAAATGTCATGTAAAGACAATACAATATAACTAAAATTGACTTCTTCCTTCCTTTGTTTTTTTTAAAAAATCAGAAACTGCAGTAACTCTGCATATGGAAACTTAATAACTACGGTTTTATATTCAGGGAAATTCATGAAAAAGTATTGCCCTTTATTATCGCCCTGCCACAGAGGCAGGGTGTAACGGGAGGGATGGGGGTGGGAGGGATATTACCCATGGTGGTGGAAAATGGGCACTGGTGGAGGGATGGGTATTTGATCATTGTATAATCGAAACCCAAGCACAAAAAATTGTAAATCTACAACTGTACCTCATGGTGTTTCACTAATAATAATAAAAAAAAATTTAAAAGAAAAGTATTGCCCTTTATTAAGATGTCAGAGCACTAACTGGGCCTAGGCAAAGAAGGAAAAATTAATCAAATACATGCTGACTTGTAGCAACTTAACACCTAGCCGATGTTCTTTGAACATCTTTTCCTCTTTGTTCTCTTCTTCCACCTCCTCCTCTTCCTCTTTCCTCCCAATCACACTTATCTAATCACTGATAGTGTTGAACTCCTTTCCTTTCTTCCTCCCTTTCTCCCTCCCTTCCTCCCACCCTTCCTTGCACCCTTCTGTACTCCCTTCCTCCCATCCTCCCTTCTTCGCTCCATCACCTCCATTCCTTCCTCTCTCCTTCCTTCCTTCCCTCCCTCCTCCATCCCTTCCTTCTTCCCGTCCTTCTTCCTTTGCTTCTTTCCTTCATTCCATTCCTCCCTCTCCTCTTCCCTTCCTTGCTCTCTTCTGTCATCTCTTCCTCCCTCCCTACATTTATCCCTCCCTCCTTCCTTCTTTTCCTCCTCCACCGCTTCCTTCCTTCCTTCCTTCCTTCTTTCTTTCTTTCTTTCTTTCTTTCTTTCTTTCTTTCATTATCTTCGTCCTTATCCTCCTTTAATTTTTGTTTTGTTTTAGGGCTTCACCCAGCTCTGCTAAGGGTGTTTTCATGACTTTATGCTGAGGGATTGATCACTCCTGGCAGTGGTCTAGGAACCATATGTGATGCGAGGAATCACGGCAGAATATCTACATGCGAGACAAGAGCCGAAACCCCTAATCTATCTCTTCTGTCCCTAGACATATTTTTATAAACTTGCTTCTCACTTGTGTATCTTCCTTGGTAAATGTTCATATATTATTTTAGTGTAGTTTCTATTGGAATGTTTGTTTCTTCATGACTCTTAAGAGTTTTTATATATTTTTGAAAAAAGTACTTCAATGTACAATTTCAAAGCATTAATTCTTCTACGTTACTTCAATCTTCACACTTTTCTCTAGTTCCGTACTGTGTGAGAAAGATTTTTTTTATTTTCAAAAAATTGAGTTTAAAATCATTGTGTAATGTTTTAGCAGGCATGTGCATTTTTTTAAAAGTTGACACATTTTCAATTTAAATATCCCTAATTGATGGTATGCCAAGTATTCCTGGGTAAAGTTACATAAAAATGTGAATGAACACCAAAAGTGATTCAAAGATGAACCACAGCTATTTCTAGAGTTGGGTTGCTTGAGTCCTGTCACTGCTTACCTTATTTTAAATGTTCGAGGACTGTGATTTAGAGAGTCATAAATACATCTTAAAATAGATGAAAAAGTTGTCGAGATGCTTCTAGAACTAGGAATGTTGAGTTGTCCAGGGCACCTGGAGTGCATCAGGTGAACTCAACCCCCAACCAAACAGAGAATAGAGCCCTGGCAGCTCCACACTCCACGTCGCCACCATATTCCTGGCCAGGCTCCACTACTGGGACTGAGTCCCATCCAATCCTCAATCTGCTGAAAAACTTAGGCATGCATGCTTTGTGACTGAAGTTTCCAGGCTTTCATGGAGTCTGCGGGATTCTACTCCCCTACCACAAACACACCCACCATCTCCTTGTACTTCCAGAAATTCTGGCAGTCACACATATGCCCCCAAACCATCATCCAATTAAAAAATTTAACTCCAGCTGTATCACCCCATTAAAATTTGGGATTTCCTGCAGCATGGCTATGAAACATCTCAAACTATACAACACTGATAAACCAGGAGTAGCACACCAAATTAGATGGGTTGTAATATACAGGAAAAACTCAATTAACAAATGCTAAACACAGATGCATAATCTGTAACAACATTTTAATAATCTCTTATACAAGGTCTGAAAGTCTCCATAGTGAGATACGAAAATCTTCACTAACATTCTTCTTCACGGTCACGGTCCTCCCATTGTTCATCGATTTGCTCAAGTGGGCCCAGTAATGGGAGCCATAGCTCAGCAATACAGTGTTTGCCTTGTGAAAAGCCAGCCTGGCCGAGCCAGTTTCAATTCCTCCGCCCCTCTCGGAGACCCCAGCAAGCTACTAAGAGAATCTTGCCCACACAGTAAAACCTAGCAAGCTACCCATGACATATTCAATGTGCCAAACACAGTAACTTTCTTCTTAGGAAACAATTTTTGATAATTCTCTTAGCAAATTATTTATAATAAGCAACATGAAATAAATTGTTGGGGCCCACTTTGGAGGCAGGGTCATGGGGTGCTTGGAAAAACTGGAGATAATGATGAGGGGAAGGTTCAGTGGTGGTGGGATTGGTGTTGGTATATTGAATGTCTGTAACAAATCATCATGAGCAACTTTGCAAACCATGGGGTTTATATAGTGTCAGGGGAAAATTTAAATTTTCAAAAAGTAAGGAAACTATGTTTGGATACTTGTCTTGCCAACAACAAATGAAAAAATTAAAATCTAATAAATATTTGGTAAATCGTCCACCTATCACCTTGTTTCTCCTTCTCTACAATGGTCAGTGTCAATCTCTGCTTTAATATTAAATAGTCTAAAGTGTGATTAGTATTATGATGTGAAGCCTTGCATTCACTTCACCAGGTTTTACCTTATAGCTTCAAATTCAGGTCTATTATAACTGCTCTTCATTCTTTGCATTACCATAGCAACATTAGATCAATTGATTAGAAAGACAAAGTATTTTCTTTAGTTGCACTAATATAAACTTAATACTTTGGAGAGAGACAATATGTATCTATGATGTTACTGACTATTTGTATCCATTGGTAAAAAATATTATTAGAGCATGGCCATGTCCCCAGAAGCACAAGGACTTAATACAGAAAACCAGCAGCTTGGAGCAGAAAAGCGAATGGACTATGCATTAATGCGCGTCATCTTGCCTGCCCGGAGGAGAAAGGGTGTTGCCCCATTCGCCCTCTCCTCTCTGGAAAGAAAGATGGTGGCCACATGGGAGCCTTGTGGAGAGCAGGTCTGAGCCGGGGGTGGGGATGCGATGGATACCTCATGGGTTTTGGGGCGTTCCGGCCCGTCCTTCAGGCCCTACCGAGGTCACCAGTTGCCCCCCACGAGCGGCTCTCCAGCACGGCCACGGCCCCAAAAGCACAGAGACCAATCTCTTAATTATCTAACTCTTAGCAGAAATAGTTGCAGGGTTAATAAATAAAATAGCAGAAATCCAAAACCATCATTTAATTCTTGAACCCAGATGTAGAAAGCAAATCATTTCACAATGCTTTTTCAGTATGGCTGATTTGGGGGTGGGGGTAAAGTCTAAATAATAATGGTGCAACTTTTATCAAAACAATGAAGCTAGTCAAAGTAGACAGAGTGTTAAGTAGAATTCATCTACCCCACAGACATTGGGGGGGGAGGTTGGGGGTTGGGGGTTTATTGGGGTTCTTCGTGGTGAAAAATAAGTATTGGTAAAGGGAAATGTGATTGATATTTGCATGACCGAAACCTAAACCTGAAAGCTTTGTAACTTTTCCCACAGCGATTCAATAAATAAATAAATGAAATTTAAAAAAATATTATTAGAGTATTATTTAATAATACTGCGGCCGCACGACTATTTATTTACTTTTCTCTAAATTTTCAGGGTACCTTAAATATCCTTAAATATCCAACCCGCACGGCAGAGCCTGGCAAGCTATCCATGGTCTATGCCAGATAGGCCAAATTGATATGCCAAATCCAGTAATAAATGGATCTCATTTCCCTAACCCTGAATATGCAGAGTCAAGAAGGATATGGAAGGAGAGGCTGATAAAACACCAAGGCAGACATAGGCTACCAAAACGCAGAAAAACAAAAATGATTGTCTGTACTTTTAATGCTCATACCCTGGCATCTGCTGCATCCATTGAAGACCTTATGGTACAAGCACGAAAGATCAAGTACGACATCATTGGTCTGACCGAAACGAGAAGACATCAATTCCATCATGCTGTTTTCGACACTGGAGAAGAACTGTTCCTTGGAACATGTGATAAAAGAGGCGTCGGTGGTGTCGGTATCCTTGTCAACACAAACTTAGTCACGAGCATTGATTCATTCGAATGCCTAACAACCCGAATCGGACGATTACACTTGAATAAATGTGGCTCACTACCGGCAGTTTCTATCTTTGTTGTCTATGCACCAACATCCAGTTATGGTGAAAGAGAAACTGAGAAATTCTACATGGAGCTGGAGAAATTCTATAAAGAAGATCACACCTTCTACAAGATCATTGTCGGTGATTTTAATGCCAAGATAGGACCAAGAAGATCAGTCGATGAACTCCACATCGGAACCCATGGCCTGGAATGGAACGAATAGGGTGACAGACTGTCTGAGTTCATCATGTCAACCAAAACCTTCCATGGTAACTCACAATTCCAAAAGGCTGAATCTAAACGTTGGACATGGGAGTCTCCCGATGGACGGTTCCACAATGAAATAGACCACATCATATTCAATCGGCGGTTTTGCCTAACCAATGTTGCTGTTGTCCCAAAATTCCAAACGGGATCAGACCACCGTCTTCTTCGTGCAAAATTCTACCTCACAGAACGAGGAGAAAAGAATGCAAGGTTTAAGAAGAGGACTCCCAGAACAACCACCAACTGGGAACTCTTTGGCTCTGTTGCGGCAACATGGGAAGATGCCGTCATTGACAACATTGATGAGGAATACGATCGAATGATTCAGCACCTCCATGATTGTGCAAGGAATGCCAAGAGAGAGATAACCACAAAAAACCATCTTTCTTCGAACACTCTTGAACTTATTCGCCAACGTGGCTTGGCACGTGCCTCAGGCAACCACAAGCAAACGTCCGAACTGGCAAAACAGTGCAGAGAAGCCATCAAGGATGACCTCAAAAACAGGAGAGCAGCAGTACTGGTAGATGCAGCAGAAGCTGGGAAAAACATTCGTAATGCCCGCCTGTCCTTCACCAACTACAAAACCAAGATGACTGCCCTCCGACATCATGATGGATCTATCACATCTTCCAGAAGGGCAAAGGAGAAGATTATTCATGACTTCTACTCAGATCTCTTTAATAACCACATCCACTTGCCCACATACCACATACCACATGATGGATATGTCGTTCCCAATGTTCTTCCTTCCGAAATCCAACATGCCATCTCGTTGGTAAAGAAACAAAGAGCACCTGGCCCAGACAAGATCAGACCTGAACACCTGAAGAACTTACCATCAGTACTCATCAATACATTGGCTCGACTCTTCACACGCTACCTGTCTGAATGCAAGGTTCCATCCCAATGGAAAACCAGCAAGACTGTACTACTATACAAGAAAGGAGACATCCACGACATTGACAACTATCGCCCAATCTGCCTATTGTCTGTCATCTACAAACTATTCACTCGAGTCATCCTGAATAGGATTAGCAGAACACTAGATGAAGGACAACCATGTGAACAAGCTGGATTCCGAAAAGGATTCAGTACCATCGACCATATCCACACAGTAACCAAGCTCATTGAGGTATCTCGGGAGTTCAAGATGCCACTTTGTCTAACGTTCATTGATTTAAAGAAGGCCTTTGATTCTGTTGAGACGGAAGCGGTCATAGAAGCCCTAGCCAATCAGGGCGTACAAACTCAATACATCAGGATCCTTCGTGAGCTCTATTGCGGATTCACTACCAAGATCTCACCATTCTACAAAGAAGTAATCATATCAAGAGAGGGGTTCGGCAGGGTGATACCATTTCACCAAAACTCTTCAGTGCCACCCTCGAGAACATCATGCGACGGCTGGAATGGGAAAACATGGGAGTGAAGATAGATGGTCGGCAACTACACCACCTCCGCTTTGCTGATGACATTGTTATAATAACACCAAACATCAACCAAGCGGCACAAATGCTGAACGACATTGACCGTGAATGTGGAAAGGTCGGACTACAGCTGAATCTTACGAAGGCAATGTTTATGAGAAACAGCCTTGTTCCTGACGCTCCATTCGCTCTCAACGGAACCAACATCTCCGAATGCAACAGTTATATATACCTAGGTCGAGAAATCAACATGATGAATGACCTGGCACCTGAGTTGCGCAGGAGGAAGAGAGCGGCTTGGAATGCCTTCAAGAGCATTGAAGAAATAACTAAAAGGACAAAGAACCTCTAGCTACGAGCACATCTCTTTGATTCCACTGTTCTTCCTGCATTAACATATGCCTCAGAGACCTGGACCCTACGAAAACAGGATGAGAACACTATTCGGGTTTCTCAAAGAGGAATCGAAAGAACTATGCTTGGAATATCACGATTCACTCAAATGAGAGATAGAATCCGGAGTTCTGATCTTCGTCAACGCTCAAGAATCAGGGACGCTGTCTCATTTGCCAAGACATCAAAAATCAGATGGGCTGGACACGTAATGAGGTTTACAGACAACCACTGGACTAGAGCCATTACTGATTGGATTCCACGAGACATCAAAAGATCACGTGGACGCCCACCTATAAGATGGTCAGACTTCTTCGTCAAGACCCTAAATGATTGGTTTGAGGCTCTACATGTTCCTAAAACGAACAGATACCATTGGGCTACGCTAGCACGCAACCGGGATGAATGGAGACGTTACTGGCACCCACTCGAATAAATCGATGAATAACGGGGATTAAGTGATTAAGTGAAGTGATTATTAGAGTAATTTAGTCCTTCAAGACATTTAGTATTTTCTACGAAGTATAGTGATTGTATTTACTTGGACTGACAACTAGGTATTTATTTATTCAGATAAAAAATGGTACCATTTTAAAACAAATTATAAATGAAATTCTAAGATTAAAATGGAATGCTAAAGTTCTTCTAGATTGATATTCCCAAATTAGCATACTGAGTTGGTTGAAATTGACTGCCAAAAAATAATATTGAATTATGAAACTTTTATATGACCTTAATTAAAAATAGTTTCTTTTAAAATGCACTCCAAATCAAATAAAGTTATTTGTGGAGATTTTTTCCAAATTAGCTCAGACAGACCTTGGTTCTACTAACATTCTGATTATGAATTCTAGCCTCCAGAACCATGAAAGAAAATCTATTGATTAAAGTAACCCAGGAACTTTAATCAATAGATTAAAGTCCCTGGGTAACAGCAACACTACAGTGCAAATATAGCATACAAGTAACCAGCAGCAGATTTATTTTAGGTAAAGGTAAAGGCCCTCCCGTTGATCGTCGATTTGCTCGAGGGGGCCCAGTAACGTCTCCACTGGAGACTGTGTTGTTACTGTGTCTGGCATATCGAATACTCTCGATAGCTTGCCGGGCTCTCCGAGAGGGGCGGAGGAATCGAACTCGGGTCGGCAATATTGGCCGCTTGTAAGGCAAATGCCCTACCCGCTGTGCTATTTATTTTAAGTGAACAGAATTTTGAGATGAACAAATTTGTGTTTGTTTTCTTTACTTTAAAATTGCTTGTGGTATTTATCCACACAGGGATAAAAAAGACACACACATTAAAGATAAGAAATACCACTCATTGATGCACAGTCTTACAGTTACAGGAAATCTAAGATGTAAATGATACAAGGGATCCTTTATTGTAAAGATTTTATTTCAGAAAGTAAACAGATAAGTATCAGAGTGCTTAGAAAGCAGTGGATGTTGCACTTAACATTAACAATGTTAACTTTATAGAAAGGATTGCTATTAAATATGTAGCACTGTAGCACTGTCTTCTGGTTGTTCGTAAGCTTGAGCAGACACCAGTAACATCTCACAACAAATTGTGAGACTTGTTACTATTTTTGGCATATGGAATATGTCATGGGTAGCTTGCCAGACTCTGCCGGGTGGGCAGGATACTCTTGGTAGCTTGGCAGGCTCTCCAAGAGGGGTGGAGGAATCGAATCTGGGTCAGCTGCATGCAAGGCAAACGCCCTACCTGCCCTGATATTGCTCCAGCCCAATAAATTTATATATAGTTGACCAGAAACTTCACTGTCATATTTACCTGACTTGAACACTTTCAACTCCACCCCTCTCCTCTCCTCTCCTCCACTCCTTTCCCCACCCCTCCCTTAGCCTCCCCTCCCCTCCTCTTTTCTTCTCTCTTCTCCCTCCCCTCCCCTCTCTTTCTGTCCCCTTCCCTCCCTTCCCCTTCTCTTCTTTTTCGTCTCTTCATTTTTGAGCCACATCGGACTATGGATGGCTTAATCTGGGCTCCTCAAAATGAAATGCCCTGCCACAGAGGCGGGATGGGGTGGGGTAGGGATTGGGTGGGGTGGGGTGGGGTGGGAGGACTACTGGGATCATTGGTGGTGGAGAATGGGCACTGGTGGAGGGATGGGTACTCAATCATTGTATAACTGAAACCCAAGCAGAAAAGTGTGTAAGTTTACAACTGTATCTCATGGTTTTCAATAATAAAAATATAAAAATAAAAAATCTGAGCTCCTTTTTCAGGGATCACTCCTGGAAGGAACCAGGGAACCATGTGTAGTTGGGGATCTAACTTATGTCAGCCTCTTGAAACCAACAGCCTTACAACTCTGCTATCTCTCTATCTCTTGCCTGATACATATTTTGGCAAATGGTTGTATTATTTTAGAATTATTCATTATAACATTATTCTAAAACTGTGAAATTTTGGATGCACACATAACTTCTCTCTTCCAGGAGTGATCTCTGAGCAGAAAGTCAGGAGTGAGCCCTGCTCACTAATGAGTATGGCACAAAAACTGAAAAAGGAAAAAGAAAGAAGCAGATCTAAGTTAATATGCAAACAAAATTTGTTTTAGCAGAAACTATGAGTATGGCATACATTCTTAGAGTATATTCGGAATCAATAATAATTATAAAATTATTTAAATACTTGCTTTTATGAAGGAAATAAGGTGAATATAGGACAAGACAGTTCAAGAGAATTAGTTCACATTTTGAACTCTTAGTTCTAAACAGTGTTTGCATATTGATTACCCGAGTAAGCAAATTTTAATTAAATTATTAAGAAAAGGTCAATTGTTTACTCAAAATGAATTCATTTTAATTCATGTGTTTAGCAGTTCTTTTAATGTCACTATAAACTTTTGTCAAAATTTCCAATTTATAACATAGAAACATTTAATTTTTCACTCGAGTATCTGTGAAGACAGAAATACCTATATATCATGAACAGTTGATTAAATTGAGTGAGTTTTTGAGGCTCTTTTCTTAAGATACATTGAAAAATTAAGTTATCAGGGATGGAGTGGTAGCACAGCAGGTAGGGAATTTGACTTGTACACGACAGACCCGGGTTTGATTCCCAGAATCCCAAATGGTCACTCGAACACTTTCAGGAATAACTCATGTGTCTTGCTGGGTGTGACCAAAAAAGCAAAAAGAAAATAAGAATGAAGTCATCATGCCTCATAGTAGTACTTTTAATTATCTTGGTAAGAAATTTCTTCACAAATATAGCGAAGCTGCTTAGTACAAGAAAGAGATGACAAGTGTGATGGTCTGATGTATCCACACAGTGAATCACGTATGGATTTAGGTGGTTCAAAACTCCTGCATCAAAAACACATATTAAACATAATCAAATTACTTCATTTCAAAGGCAAAAGTGATGATTGCAATTTTAAAATATGAAAGCATCTATTTGAACAAGCAAACATGTATACAGATTTATAATGAAAATTTATGTATAGTTCTATCTAAACCTGATTAAATAATGCTAATAAACATTTCGAGATGGGACCAACATACACTGATTTATACAAGTACATTTGAAATATTCCACCTATTATATAGCAGAAGAATCTGGGAAGAGTTGTATGTGATGAATTCTATGTGACATACTATTATTTGATAACTACTCTTTGATATATCCAGATTACATTGTATAGAGATTGCTGTCCAATGAAATCATAGAAAATATTTGTATAAAAAAAGATAATATTTGTATAGATTGTAAATGAGAATGAAACATTTAGGAGAGTCACACTCA
This sequence comes from Sorex fumeus, assembly GCF_029834395.1. Classification (NCBI taxonomy): domain Eukaryota; kingdom Metazoa; phylum Chordata; class Mammalia; order Eulipotyphla; family Soricidae; genus Sorex; species Sorex fumeus. The sequence goes on from NW_026606060.1 coordinate 59,097,987, forward strand.
GGATTGCTCTGGGATTACTCCTGACTCTGTGCTCAGGCACCATTCCTGGCAGGGTTCAAGGGAGCATGTGGGGTGGTGAGGATCAATCCCAGGTCAGCTGCATACAAGGGAAACATCAAACCCTTTGTTTTATGGCTCAGGCTCAAGAATACAATTGTTTAAATAACGCCTATTGTCTTCCACACCAAAAGGCTAAAATTTTCTGAAATCAAACAATGTCAGTAGAGAATAGGGAGTGTAAATTATATGGAGAACCTACAATAAAACAGATTTTTAGTCATCACTTAATTTTAATTTGTTCCAAATTATAATGAGTTTAACGTATAGCGATGATGGGTAGCAACAAAAACTTTAATGAAAAGTCACCAATATTTAGAATTCTACTTGATTATTTAATGCAGCACTTCATAAAGATACCTCACTACCCGAATTCCCTTTCAGATTTTTATTCTTCATCTTATTACTTTACTCAGTCAAGTTTCAGTTTTAATTAAAGTCAATATTATTCGTAAAATTAAATACGACTTAAAATAGTGTATTCCCACTATGATATTTACTATATCTTAAACATATGTGTGTCTCATGGATCAGGACTTATTCTTTCTGTGATCATTTCAAACCTCACAATGCAAATGCTCTCTACACCCTAAGATGAGCTTAATTTGCATGTCCAGCAGCAATCTCTCATTTGAACTTTGAGATTCTGACCAAATGTTCCCTAGAGATGCATAAGTTGACTAGACTTTTGATAATTACATATCAACTCTACATTAACAATAGCAGTCTAGAGTCAATACCAACACCAGTTGTACAATTTTGAAGAAAAATCAGTGGAATCATCTTTGATTTCATTGAATCACAGATGTCTGAAATGTATTTGAAAGCTAAACATTGCATCATAATGACTAAACTTATTTAGGACAACACTGTCCACCTTCACCAAGCCTTCATGTTTCTCACCTGGGAGACTCCAGCAGACTACCTGCATCCCGATGTATAGCTCATGCACACCCATACACCTACACAGTGTGCAGAATGAGCCCTGCACAGGAAGCCTGCAGTTCTCACCCTCTCCTGAGAAATCTACACTAGCTTCTCTTCACAGTTAGAAGGCTCATACATGCGCTCTGATGATCTGCATTCTCTGAGTTTATATATTCCTCACACAATTCTCTCCTCTTGCTGACTTCTCCAGGATTGCAGTACACTGGCCATCCCTAGATCATGCTCAACTTACTCCCGTTATCATCATCTTCTCACCAGTTGTTGATCCTACTATTTGCTCTCTGTCAAGTATCACAAAACTAGTACATGTGAGTCATTGTACAAACCTCAAGGTCTTGAGGCTGACCTGACCACTCTATTTCAAACAGTTCAACTGAATCCTCTTATCATCATACAAAAAAAATATTCTTACCATCAAGTTCCTTGTGGTTAATCAAGAAGCAAGAAAATGTAGGTAACTCTATGACATTTTTATATACTATTACACTTACTACACTTACTCTTACTATAATTTATCCCCACAAACTCTCCCTCCCTGTATTACAATGTGAGAAAAAAAGAAGCAGAATGAATATATTTTTCATGTTTGTTATTGCTATAGCTTCTCTGCTAATAAGAGATTAGAAGTATTGTGGAGCCTTCAACAAAGAGCATGTTAAATATTCCCTAGGTTACAGGTTAAACTGTAGGGAACCTTTTCTCCATTTTATAAAGTAACTTCTTGGACATAAGTTAAATGTATCTATGCTCTAGCGAACTAGCAGGTTTTTCTAGGGTTGTGAAAAACATTTGTAGAAAACTGAAAAACACTCTTGCAACTATTTTAGGCATTATGGTTTGCATGACGTATGCTGAAACGTTATCACCTATATCCCTTTACCTACTTTCAACACCCAGCACTTGTCCAGAGTGATCATTTCAAACTAGTATTATCACAATTGACATTTCTCTATCTTAACTAGCCTCCATCTCCCACACCTTTGATTAACCACTAATCAGTCCTATTAGCCCAAGTTCCCAGACCTTGGTTGGATATTAGTTTCAGACTGTTTTTTTGGGGGGGGAGAGATAAGAGAAGTACCCGCCATGGAATTAAGCTGGGGTGGGAGTGGCTTGAAGCGGTGGAAGGGAAACTGGGGACACTGATGCTGGGAAATTACAGTGATGGAAGGATGGGTGTTGGAACATTGCAATACTGAAACACAATCATGAAAAATTTTGTAATGCTCACGGAGATTCAATAAATTATGAAGAATAGTATTGCACCTAGTAATTAAGATTACTAAATAATTCTTTCAGAAAAATAATTTTTAAGTTCTTACAATATGATGTATGTAATTTCAAATTTCACTTACAAGGAGGACTGGATTTACATGCGCATCTTTTCCCACATCATTTTGTTTGTTGTCAGGCCACACCTGGCAGTGACTAAGTCCTGGCTCCACACTCAGGGATCTCTCCTGGTAGGCTCAAGGGACCATACCGGATACAGGGGATCAAACCCATGTTGGCCACATACAAGGCCAGTGTCCTACCCTCTATACTGTTGCCCCAACTCTCTCATCATTATTTTACCTTTAACTCTGGCTCCATCTGTCCACTGGACTAGGATCCTAGAATATACAATAGAAAATTCTAAAGCTAAAGTGTGATTTGAGTGTGCTAAGGATCCTCCACCAAAGAACAGGAGAAGAAATGATGCTCTTTAGGACTGATTTGGAGCTTTACAATTTGCATCTCACTGCCTGACATAGATAGGAATGATATTAAACAGAATTTTAGATTTTCTGATGATGTCGAAAATATCTATTTATTCTAAAGAAAATCTCTAGATGAATTACTGGGAAACATGGGAAAAGAAGACAAGAAATGAGAACTTACAGCTTCCGAGAAAGTTCAGAGCCATCCAACCATGACCAGCTTATTATTTGTTCTTTTCTCAATCCAATCCAAAAGCTATATTTGATTTTTGATTGGATAAACTTCTGTAAGAAAAAAGAATCACTCTTATTATACTAAAATCAGAATAACTCTTTAACTCCAGAAAATTGTTGTTAAAAATTAGACAGATTTAGCTTCAAATTCTTGATAATATACAGCAGGAAAGAGTTTCTCACGAAAAACACACAGTCTCTCTCTTTCCCTCCCTCTCTCTCTCTCTCTCTCTCTCTCTCTCTCTCTCTCTATCTCTCTCTCTCACACACACACAGACATATATATATATACATATATAAATATGTAGGGTATCAAACCAAGACCAGTCCCTACATACTCTACTCTCCCTTTGTCCCTAAAATGGAAACTTCTTAATAAATCAGTCACTCTAGTTTCATGCCTGGGAGAAAGATTAAAACAGGGACAAAGTGGCTTGTAAACAAATATTTTCTTCCATAGAAGAGAATAAATAGGAAATTACAACTATCTTAAACTTAGAACTTCTTTATATTAGAAAACATTGTTGAAGAATATTCAAAAAAGCTCAAATCTGCAGTAATTTAAAATTCAAAAGCCAAAATCACTCACAGATGACATATTAGCAAAGAAAGGGAACAGACAATTGCCAAGGAAAGCAAACTATTAATCTGACAACAGAATTGAAGTCACAACGGGGAGATTGAATGAGTGCAGGGCGTGCAAGTTGGATATAGTTTCTGCTCTTAGGCTATGATGGAGATACTGTGCACATCGAATAGCACAAATATTCATACTGACATAAATATTGCTACTGTACTAGTGCAGATTAATTGAATTGTTAACAAAGATTGCTATGTCAGTGACAACTAGGTTGAATGGGAAAATTGAAAGAAATCAAGAGCTAAAGTATATAAACTAAATTAAAATCAAACACATAGAAACCAACTCAACATGACCCTATTCCCAGCTGATCATATAGGGTGGATGTGAAAAGTAAGTCTACATCGGTATAAAAACTAGGTCTACATGAATAACTTTTTTTTATTGAACCACTGTGAGATACAGTTACAAAGCTTTTATGTTTGAGTTTCAGTCATACAATGATCCAACAACTACCCCTCCACCAGCGCACAACGTCCACCAACAATGTCCCCAGTATCCCACCCCCATTCCAACCTTCCCCCAGCCTCTATGCCATACAATTTCCCCCATACTTTCTCTCTACATTAGGTCATTATGGTTTACAATAGAGATACCGAGAGACTATCACATTTGGTCCTTTATCTACTTTCAGCACACATCTCCAATCCCGAACGATCCCTCCAACCATCAATGACTTACTGATGCCTTCTCTATTCCAGCTGCCTTCTACCCCAGCACATGAGGCAGGCTTCTAAAGGAGCAGTATTCCCGGGCCTTGTGTCTACTGTCCTTGGGTGTCAGTCTCATATTGTGTTATTTTATATTCCACAAACGAGTGCAGTCGTTCTATGTCTGTCCCTCTCTTTCTGACTCATTTCAATGAGTCTCATATGCCTCATAACAAAACACTTCTAGGCAAATTTTACAGAGATTAATTTCACCAATAATTTATTGAAAAAAAATTTAAGTATCAGGGACTGGCAATTACAGGGTGCTGGCAGGTGAATAAATGTCCTGCATGAAACCCTATCAGTAACGGCATTGTGAGCCCCAGGGCTGAAAGACACAACTTATCTATGAGGTACTTAGCACACTGACGTATTACTGGATTAAAATGCTTTCCTTGTGCATGGTGACCCCGGTTTCAATGCCTGAATGTTGTCTGTTTCAACTTTCTTGAAAAGCAATCTGGACTGTTTATGCAAACCATGATGCCCAAAAGTGGAGAGAGAGTATGAGGAAACTTGTCTGCCATAGAGGCAGGGGGTGGGGTGGGGTTGGGGTAGAGGGGACACTGGGGACATTGGTAGTGGAAAATGTACACTGGTGGAGGGATGGGTGTTTGTTCATTCTATGAAACTCGAACATGAAAGAATCGTAACTACCTCACAGTGACTCAATAAAAAAATAAACTGAGAAAAGAGATTTTTTTATGACTGTATGGTTCCATCTACTTCTTGGTAACTACCCTCAAGATTTATAAACATTAAATCAGAAAAAATTGGCACACCTATATTTATTGTACCACTAATTCAAGAGCCAGGATATTGAAATAGCCCAAATGTTTTATCTATTATAGAGTCCAATGGAAAGCAATTAGTTTAAATATGAGTGTTAGAGTAATATCTCTAAATTAGATTTTATCATCTATAAATATCTAAAGAAGTACTAAATTTCGGCTCTCCAGCACGGCCACAGCCCCAGAAGCACAAGGACTTAATGCAGAACCCAGCAGCTTGGAGCAGAAAAGTGAAAGGACTATGCGTTAATCCAGCCCATCATGTCTGCCCAGAGGGGAAAGGGTGTTGGTCCCTTCCGCCCTCCTCCCTCTGGAAAGAAAGGTGGCGGCCACATGGGAGCCTTGTGGACAGCAGGTATGAGCCGGGGGTGTGGGGGTGACTAAAACCTCATGGGAAGGGGGGCGTTCCGGTCCGTCCTTCACGCCCTACCGAGGTCACCAGTTGCCCCCCGCGAGCGGCTCTCCAGCACGGCCACAGCCCCAGAAGCACAGGGACTTAATGCAGAACCCGGCAGCTTGGAGCAGAAAAGTGGAAGGACTATGCGTTAATCCAGGCCATCATGTCTGTCCGGAGGGGAAAGGGTGTTGCCCCAGTCGCCTTCTCCTCTCTGGAAAAAAAAGATGGCGGCCGCATGGGAGCCTTGTGGACAGCAGGTATGAGCTGGGGGAGTGGGGGCGACTAAAACCTCATGGGAAGGGGGGCGTTTCGGTCTGCCCTTCACGCCCTACCGAGGCCACCAGTTGCCCCCCACTAGCGGCTCTCCAGCACGGCCACGACTCCAGAGCACAGAAACCAATTTCTTAACTATCTGACTTTCAGTAGAAATACTTCCAGGGTCAATAAGTAAAATAGCAGAAATCCAAAACCAACATTTAATTCTTGAACCCAGCTGTAGAAAGCAAATCACGTCACAATGCTTTTTCGGCATGTCTGATTTGGGGGGGGGGGTAAACTCTAAATAATAGTGGTGAATATTTTACTGAAACAATGAATCTAATCAAAGCAGATAGAGTGTTAACCAGAATTCATCTGCCCCACAGGGACTGGGAGGGGTGGGAGGTGGGGTTTTATTGGGGTTCTTCATGGTAAAAAAAAGTATTGGTAAAGGGAAATGTGTTTGATATTTGCATGACTGAGACCTAAACCTGAAAGCTTTGTAACCTTTCCCACGGTGATTCAATAAAAAAATAAAAAAATAAATAAATAAAAAAGAAATACAAAAAAAAAAAGTACTAAATTTAAAATCCCAATAATTTATTCATTTGCTATTGCTAGTGTTGCGGGTAGAAATAATCATATCACGTTTGAGTACTATTTGATGGTTAAGCCAGTATATTTGAATTTAAATCACTCTTAATTTACTTCTTAGCTTTGTAGTGGAGAAAATCATAAAATACTAGTTAAAATTCTGAATTATTAGTGTAAAACAGAGTTCTTCCACAATTACTTCATGTCAACAGAACTATTTTCTAGTAATACGCCAGTGTGCTAAGTGCCTCATAGATAAGTTGTGTCTTTCAGCCCTGTGGCTCACAATGCTGTTACTGATAGGGTTTCATGCAGGACATTTGACCACCTGCCAGCACCAATTCCTGCTCCAGAGTGGCCATTTCCTTCCACTCTCATCAGTGTCCCCCACCCCCTACTATCCCCCCACCTCCCACCATGGTAAGCTTCCTGACAGCACACATATTTCTGGTTGAAACTACAGTTCTTATAGGCCTCTGTAAGCTTGTGGCCCTTCTTCTGCAGGGGAATCTACATGCATATCCAGAAGTATGTCAAATCAAATCTGCCAAATTATAATGGTGGAAAACTTCAACAGTTCTTCTACCTCAGTACATACTAACTTCTCATATCGCACTAGTATTAGTATTAACAAGAAAACATACCTGTTCCTCTTTATCATCAATCTTAAGGAGTCTAAGTCCATGAACTCTGCATGACTTCTTACTCTCTTCCCAAGTTTTCTCTTCATTTGAAATATAGTAACAGTTTTTGACGCAGTAAGAACATACTCCATGACTTATGTCAGATGGATTTTTCTTGTCTTGAAAACAAAAGTCACACCGATTATCCTCAGTCCAAAAAGTGCTGATACACTGTACTTTAAATGTATTTCAATGAAGTGATTACTTCAAAGAGGATGATGTAAAAGAGGTGAAATACTCCATCATCCCAAAAGTGTGTTTGTTATGTCTTTCAAAATATTCCAAAGTCAAGTATAGTTGATGAGTAAGTGTATCTCACAAAACTCAAAACTTTGTTAAAATCATAATAAGAAATAGGAAAGTACAAATTAACTGCAGTGACACTGAGTAGGTTTTCTGCTGGAAGAAATACATCTACAAAAATATATGAAAATGGTAGAAATTCTAAGGGATCAACACTTGGAAATATCTACCCAGAAACATAAAATACCCAACTAATCATACCAATGAAACAATATAATATGATTTCCTTCCCTGAAAATTTATAATTAACTATTAAAAGATAATTTAGTGGTGGAGTATAGCCACCACTAGATTAATGATCTTACAAGCTTAACATAAACTTTAAGAGTATTATAAGGTAATATTTAGGTAATGTTTAGTTAAGGTAATGTTTTCACAACAGTGTTAACATTTCCAGTCTTCATTCACAGTTACTTCAAATCCTCATTACCCAAGGCCCATTACCTCCTACCCATGTTCCTGGATCCAAAGTTAAAGTGGGACAAAAAGGGATAATTCTGTAAGGGGAAAAATGGTAAGCTGTTATTTAAAGTACACAATACACACCTGTATAAATAGGTGAGGTTAAATGATGATATTTGATGTCTGGTAAGAACGTAGCATTTTGTCCTGGGCAAGTCAAATTTTCACTCTTGTATGTCCTCCAAAATACTTTCACCCATAAAATAAAGTAAAATTATGAGTGGCTTTGTTAAATCATTTAACTTTCTTACTTATTCAAATTCCCAATTGCGTAGTAATTGTTTTCAATTGAATGAAATTTCAATACCAGAATTGTAGCTTAGTGAGGAAGAGTTCATGTCTCACATATGTGAAGACTTGGATCTGAATTCCAGCACCACCAAATAAATAAGCACATCATGGAAAATATAAACAAAATAATTTAGAGTTTCATGAATTAAAATGAATTTTTAAAGTAAAAGCATTTTATTTCATTTACGTACTTAGGTTTTGGTGATACACCTGGCAGTGCTCTGGGATTACTCCTAGCTCTGTGCTCAGGGACCAGTCCTGGCAGTTTTTAAGGAACTATATGGGATGCCAGGGATTGAACCCGAGTCGGTGTGCACAAGGCAGAAGCTCTCCCCATGTCCTATCACTTGGGTTCCAAAGTAAAAGCATTTAAATTAGGAAATATATAAGAGGAGAACGATGTCCATAAAGAAGGGAAATTTCACACCCTAGGCTAGAGTGCAGGCAATTCTAGAAAGTGAAATGATCAAACATATTTTAAAATAGATGTAATGCATATTTTTAAGTATGTAAAATAAATGTATATATATATATATATATATAACTAGCATCTGCACTATAAAATAATTTATTTCTATTCCTTCTACTCTTGAAATAAAGGCTACGAACTTTGTGAAACCTACTGGGCCTAAGTGATAGTACAGCGAGTAGGGTGCCTGCCTTAAACGCTGCCAACCCCAACTCTGGTCTGAGCCCTGGCAGACCAGAGGACCTAGGGTCCTCTAAGCCATGCCAGGAGTGAGTCCTGAACTATGGAAGCCCTGAGTTTTGTCAGGTGTGGCCCCAAAACAAAAAAAAAATTAAAAGTTGGTGAAACTGGATTCAGTATATTATTTAGTATCTTTCACCAGAGATAAGGAAAAGAATTTCAACAGTTTTAGTATAAGTTACAATATATTCAGGGTATGTATAAAAGGACAGAAATTTTAGTGTGTAAAAAGTTTAAAATATTTGGAAATATAAAACTGATAGCACTGCAGCACTGTCCTCCCATTGTTCATCGATTTGCTTGAGCGGGCACCAGTAACGTCTCACAACAAATTGTGAAACTTGTTGTTACTGTTTTTGGCATATTGAATACGACATGGTTAGCTTACCAGGCTTTGCCATGTGGGCGAGATACTCTTGGTAGCTTGCCGGACTCTCCGAGAGGGGCGAAGGAATCGAACCTGAGTCGGCCATGTCAGCCGCATGCAAGGCTAACGCCTTACCCGCTGTGCTATCGTTCTAGCCCTTATCTCATGGTGATTCATTAAAATAAAAAAAAATTTAATAAAAAAAAACAGAACAAAACATTGGACAAAAACTCAAGACCCCCTGGTTTGGACATGAGAGACCATCTGCAGAGTAGTGCAGTTTCTCTGCAGTTCAGAACACATCTTGTAAATCTGGAGCTTACAAGTGTAAAACTGATAAAAACAAAAAAAAATGGAAAACAAGAGATATGTGGTTCTGAGAGTACCACTTTAAAAATTCACTGACATTTTCACTTTAATCCTGTGAGACTCAACATCTTTTAGCCAAATTCAATATCCTCTTGTAAAAATCTAGCAGTATAAATTTCAGTTTCATCATGGCTATAACTACAGTAAATATAACTATTTCTCCAATTTCACAAAACATGCTGACATTCAAATGTTGTACCAGACTTAAGGGATGCATGAACACTTTTCTAAATACATCAGGTTTTTTAAAGTATTCCCTTGCCACTGAACGAATCTGAAACTCTCATCATATCTTCTATTGCACTAAAACAGTCAGCATTTCTCTCTACTATGCCTTTTATTTTTTTTTTACTTTAAGCAAAAAAGTGAAATTTTGGCTAAAAAAAAAAACAGTATAGGGGGTAAGGCATAGTTTTTCTTGCGTGCGGCTGACCCTGGTTCAAATAACCAACACCATAAACAGTCTCCTGAGAACCACTGGGGTCACCACTGAGCACAGAATCAAGAATAGCCCCTGGAACCTCTGGGAGACTTCCAAGACCCACACTTTACCCAGAGGAATTTAGTCATCATTTACTGTCATAATAAATGTGAGATTTCACTGAAAAATAAAAATGTTTGAGAGAGCAAAGCTTCATACAGTATATTTTTATATACAGTTCAGAACTGTGTAGGCTAAGTATAGTTTCACTGTTAAATATATTTACATATAGTTTTATGTAAAAAGTATTATCACAAAAATATTTAAACAGTTTTTTAGTAGAGAAATTGTAAGAAAACATACTAAATATTACTTGGAACAAACAATGTTATACCTCAATTGTATAGCTGAATGTTTCAGGAATACCACCCTGAACTTGGAATGTAAATTCTTCAGAGACAGTTTGGGGAAAATATTTTGTTCTTCCACTTTTCTTCCACTACAGAGAAATTCTTTTCAAACCAAGCTTTGTACACAGCCCCATTTTGTTTTGCTTCGGATAACAAGACAGAATAAATATGAATGAAGCACTGCATTGTAGCACTGTTGTCCTGTTGTTCATTGATTTGCTTGAGCGGGCACCAGGAATGTCTCCATTGTGAGACTTGTTGTTATTGTTTTTGGCATATTGAATATGTCAATATTCAAATGTGAAAGTAGATAAATTAAATCATAAAGTTCCTAGCTACAGTTTCAGATGACTAACAAAATGTCTCCTTGGCTAAATTATTTTAAAAATAATTTAAAATTATTTGATAATTATTTAATAATTTATTAATTATATATTAAAATTATTTAATAATATATCTCAGCCGGGATCAGTGCTGAGATATTTTCATGAAGGAAGGACAATAAATAATTTTATTCTGGAACGCAAGGTGCAAAAGTTTAAAAAATCAACTTTTAAGGAAGTTCCTAATCCTCATGTAACATGCCAGATTGTCTCCTTATGCAAATTTCTGAGGAGCTTCCTTTGTGTTTAAAGCAAATCTAGGGGCTGGAGAGATAGTACAGTGGGGAAGATACTGGCCTGTCACAGTGCTGACCTGGGTCATTCCGGGACACCACAAATGGTCTCCCAGAGTTCAACAGAAGTTATACCTGAGCACAGAGTCAGGGGTAAACCCTGAGCTCAGCTGGCTATAACCCAAATTAGAAGAAAAGAAAAGAAAAGAAAAGAAAAGAAAAGAAAAGAGAAAGAAAAGAAAAGAAAAGAAAGAAAAGAAAAGAAAAGAAAAGGAAAGAAAAAGACAACTAAGAGAAAATCTAACATTTCTCAATAGTGTCTATTCAAGAAAAGAATACACATGAAACCCACAGCTCTCTCTTGCCACCTGCTTTCGGTGGTCTGGTGCTGTTTCCCCCACCCAGGATGCCCAGTGGCAAATGGCGGATGAAGGAGGAAATGAAGGACAGGCTTTTGGTATCAATTGCAGTTTATTCCAATCTCATCTCCATTCTTTCTGTTTCCCCCAATTCCCCCTCATTTCTCCTCTGGTGACTCTCACAGCCTAAGTTATCTCCTAAATCATGAGGATGTTAGGGTAGCAATTAAACATAAGTGTGGAGCGATAGCATAGTTGTAGGGCTTTTGCCTTGTGTGCACCCAGCCTGGCCGAGCCGGGTTCGATTCCTCCGCTCCTCTTGGAGAGCCCAGCAAGCTGCCGAGAGTATCTCACTCGCACAGCAAAGCCTGGCAAGCTCCCCGTGAAGTATTCAATATGCCAAACACAGTAACAACAAGTCTCACAATGGAGATGTTACTGGGCCCGCTCGAGCATATCGATGAACAATGGGAGGATAGTGTTTGTTTGTTTGTTTGTTTGTTTGTGGTCATACAACCCAGGGATGCAAGGTCCCTCCCTTAGGGGAAGCTTCTTCTAGGACAAACTCTCATTCAGCAAGATGACCTGCCTCGGGTGATATACCATCTATGGAAGCATTTCCCCTTTCCTTAGTCCAACAACCATTTAAACATTCATCTTGATTCTACTTCTCAATAATATTAGTCATTTTGTATGGGCACAGTAAGAGATACATTAAGCTTATAGAGTGGCTCTTCTGGGAACATCTCGCTATAGATCTCAGACTACAGTGCTCAGGAGAGAGTAGTCTTTTCTAACCATACCAGGATCCCAATCCAGTTGTTGATCTTTCGATCATGACAAAATTTGTCTAGGACCAGCTCTTAACTTATAGTTAAGTACTAAGGTGCTTTGGTCTGGCCCATTTAGATGCCAGGGTAGCTCATAGCTTTCCCTGGTTCCATCCAGTCCCTCATCAGGACCCTGCTTTTGGGATGCTAGGAAGTAATGGCAATTGAGGCTTAAGTCAAGAAAACAGATGCCCAGGAGTGAATATTATTCGGAGTCAATTAACTCCCAAGTTGCAAAAGCATAGCATTAACTGTCTTCCTGTGCCTATACAAAAAGGATAATGCTTTGAAGTAACTATGCAAAGGACATCAGGAGAAGAAAAAAGCAATATTACAAATACAAATCCAGAGATATCTGAGGAATTTGATTTACAAGTAACAAGTACTGTTTAGGAGTTAAAGGTGATTAATTTGTTGGGGAAGAGAGCACAGAGAATGGGTTACAGATAAACACAAAGGAATGGGAGTGCCTCAGGAGCACTGTGATGGGTGTAACCCAATAAATTTATGCTTCCTGTATATGGGAGAAAAGACAGACCAATGATAAACTGACAATGTTTAGATATATAGTCCAATAAATAGAGGAATCTATGTGCCTCAGGAGCATGGTGATGGATGTAATCCAAAATACCTAAACTCCCTACGGCAAAGGAGAAAATGTTATCTTACAAAACATGGTGCAAAAACCTCTTAATTAAGATGCATACTAGTCAAATTCATTAATAGCCACATCTACTTGACAAAAAATTCTAATTGGTCTAACATAAAAATCCATCTATTTTTTTCATATTATTCTCTACCCTAAATGAGTAAGTCTCCTATATGATGAGACTCCTGCATTACTTGCCTGTTCTTTATAGCTGATTATCACCTACAAGAATGTCATTCTAAATTCGAGGTATTGTATACCATTCACCAATAACTTCAAATGGAGTGGTAGCACAGCAGGTACTGTGTTTGCCTTACATGTGGCCAACCCCAGTTTGATTTCTCCATCTCTCTTGGAAAGACCGGCAAGTTACTGAGAGTATCCAGAGCGTGCAACAGAGCCTGACAAGCTCCTGTGGCATATTCCAAATGCCAAAACCAGTAACAACAAGTCTCACAATTGAGGTGCCCATTGAGCAAATTAATGAACGGAAGGACAGAGCTACAGTGCTATTGATAATCTATATTTTAGAAATTTTTACTTCAAAAAGAAAGCACATTAATTGATGATTTTTTATTTTTGTATGTGTTTGCTGTGTCATATCTAGTTTAGGACCAATGGAAGATACTCTTAATTCTTGAATGAGTGAACAAAATTAAATAATCATCGAGTAAAAATGATATTAAAAAGAAATGTTTTCTGAGGAAGTTTTTCAAACTTATGTGAAGTATATAAAATAGATGAAGAACATTTTAGACAGAGCCTAGTTTCCTTTGTGATCTAAGAATAATTGTGGTGTTATAATATTAATTTTATTAAATAAATTCCCAATTCTCTGGTCATATGGACAACATTTCAAATGGAACATACACAAATCTCTGTATCTAACTAATGTTTTGCATGATGATGGGAATAATAATATTTGATGCCAATATAATAAAACCATCCTCACAAAACTATCAATATCATCAGATTAAGAATATATCTACAGGGCCAGAGAGTAGTACAGCGTGTACAGTATTTGCCATGCACGAAACCAACCAGTCAACCCAGTTAAATTCCTGGCATCCCATATGGTCCCCCAAGCACCACTTGCAGTAAGTCCTGATTGCAGAGCCACAAGTAACCCCCTAGCATCGCTGGGTGTGACCAAAGAGAAAAAAAAAGGAAAAAGAAAAGAGTACATATAAAAACTTTACGCTTTCAGCTCAGATTAGTTATAATGCCATATTTTATGCCCCAGTGTAATTTAATTTCTTATTATTGTACAAATGAACATGTATTTCTGATACTCACAAATATATACTAGGGCTGAGGTTGCCAGCAGAAGTAAAAAACTTAAAATTCCAAGAATTACTGAGATGATATGCCATGGAAATCCTGGACAAAATCAAAAAGGGAAAATAAATGTAAGCATTGACACAGCAGGGCTCAGAAATTAGAACAAAACACATATTTAATCTACAAATTCAATTGAATATAACTTCTTCTTACTATTACAAATCTCAATACTTATTTAAATGACTTTAGTATGTAAAAAATCATGTAATATATTATAAGCATAATTATTACAATTTCATGCTTTACGTGATACCAAGATGTCGTCAGAATAAAGAAAAAAACAATAAAATTGTGACCTTTCTTTTTGTGAGCTTGATGTCTTTCATCCGCTGGTTTTTTGGATTTGTTCAATTTCAGTTCCATGTACATTATTCCCTCCTGACTCATTTCTGTGGGTTTCAAACAAAATACACATTGAACACTTGATGTAATCCTTTATAAAAATTTAAAATCTAAACATTAATCATAAAGGAATAGAGTCTTAAGGGATAAGCATGATAGTCTTCAATAAATGTGTTAAAAATTACTTCTCGGAAAGTATCTGAAACAAATATATGAATTAATTGAAAAAAACATATAGATAGGTAAATAGATGTGCAATTAAAATATAGATTCATTAATTTATGTCCATCTAACTATATTTCTACCTACACTAGACATATATATGTACTTCCACAAAAATACATGATATTCTCTTTTCCCTAGACATGTAATAGAAAAATAGCTGTTAAAACAAAACTGCCCCATCCAAGAAAAGATCAGTTAATGTTTTTTTCTAAATATATTTGAACTTTAGGTTATCATACTATTTTGCTTAATATACTACTTAGTGTTTTGTAATTTGAGAAGACTTAATTTCAAGACTGTCAAATAATGTAACATGAATATGTAAACTCATATTCCTTTTCCAATAAAAATATCCTCTACCACACTGACAGATTATTAGTAAAACTTTGCTTTAAAGTCAAACAATTTCCAATCTAACTTGTTAGATTTAGCTTGTAACTAAAAGTATCTATTGCTCAAAACCACGAAGAGAATCTGTGAAGATATTTGCAAATACTAAACTACACTTTTCAGTTAAAATGTATGTTCTAAAAATGCAAACTGCTTGATGACACTGAGGAAATTTTAATTTGGATAATTCATTGCTAACCAAAGGTAGCACAAAGAGCAGTGATGAGGAATATAGGTATATAGTGTTTAGACTAATTAAATATTCCCCCTGGGACTTTAAAAATAATATTCTGCATCACAGACATTTGATCCAATCTCGTTCTAATCCATCTCTATCATCAGTAGTAAAGTTAGCATTATGTATTATCACAGATCCCAAGGTAAATCTTTTATGCAACCATCCCGAACTATCTACATCGCTTCCCTATAACAAATTCTACGTTCTACTTCTTTGCCCAACTGAGTAGCCACAGAGACTGGACTCCCAAACATCCTACACCAGCTGACATTACCTGTGTGCATCCAGGGGAATTCCACCAGCTTGAGCCAAAGCCTGTTGGGAACACAATCAGACGATCTGCTCTGCTGACTTGCACCTTTTCTCTGAGACTAGGAGGTACTTGATGTGTTGACAGGTCTAGAGGCACTGTGTCAGAAGAAAGCTAGCCAGTAACCATAGAGCACCATTGCACACAGAAAAGTTTCCACTGCCGACTGCATCTCACTTACCACTCCTATTTAAACACATATGAACAGGAAAACACAAGTGTCAAACTGTACCCAGGCTTGGCCAATAGTTTAACAAATATCCTTGCTTGACAAATTACATTAAATATCATATATAATTTTGTATGAATATGAATATATAAGGTAAGTACATGTTAAACAGCATTGCAATAAATACAACTAAGAGATCTGGAATATTTCTGTCAATTTTGTGTTCACTTTCAATTGTCTGAAGAAACAATTTTTTTTTGAAATACAAAAAAATTTATATTTACAAAGAGAAAGGGCTGGAGGGATAGCACAGCAGGTAGGGCGTTTGCCTTGCACGGGGCCGACTTAGGTTCGATTCCGCAGTCCCTGTGGGAGAGCCTGGCAAGCTACCAAAAGTATCCGGCCTGCAAGGCAGAGGCTAGCAAGCTCCCCGTGGCATATTCTATATGCTAAAAACATAACAACAAGTAACAACAAGTCTCACAATGGACACGTTATTGATGCCCACTCAAGGAAATCGATGAACACCAGGCGGACAGTGCTACAAAGAGAAAGGCTTAAAATACTGAATGCCAGAGCTGGAGATATAGTATAGAGGTAGGGCACTTACCTTGCATGGAGCCAAATCAAGTTCTATCCCCTATAAGCCATAAGGACCCATGGGCCTGCCAGGAGGGACTCTTGAGCACTGACCCAGGAGTAAGCCAGAAAACCACCAGGTGAATTCTCGAAAGCAAACCAAAACAACAAAAAATATATATTCATATTATACATATTTAACAACATATATACATTATGCATACACATGTGTATATGTGTGTATACAGACATATGTACTGAATATTATATAAAATAAAAGAAATATATAAGTCAAAATTATGTTAGCAGAAATAAAAAGCAGAAGGTCAGAACAATGGAACAGAATTGAGAACTCAGGGAAATAAACCCACAGATATAGAAATAATCTGTGACAAAGAAGTGGGATCATGAGGTGGAGCAAATGAACTCTTTTGAACAAATGGAGCTGAGGAAACAAAACAGCAATATGCAAAACAAATGACATTGGATTGGTATCATGCTATTTACAAAAGTTAATTGGAAGTAAATGAGAAGTTAATTTGAATGTTATATGGAAATGGGAATTAATAGAAAGACATTGATGAAGTAAAGCCGTTGAGTCCATAATTTCTGGCAAGCTGGTTTGCCAGTGAAAGAGGAAAATCCCACAACCAAAAGGGGCCTCACCTCAACAAGGGCAGCATCTTTCTAACCAACACTGGTGCCACCTTCTTCTTCCATGTTTGATCCCCCAGTCTTGATTGTGTCAGTATACTGCCATGACCACCCTGAAGCAATGATCAAGCCAGACTGTTTCTTCTCAGGACACACCCACAACACCTTTCTTTGTTTCTAGATATATAATCAGAATTAAATTCCAGAAGAAACAAGTAGGTATGGTTTATGTCTTTGGAAACTTAATCAGCCTTAGGCCATTACTTAATACCATACTATTACCAAAAAAATGCTATCACTTTGCAAGATGTCACATTACTGACTGGTCCTAGTAAGAGAAATACAAATTAAGCAAGTACATACTAACAAGATATTTGCATTTCAGATCAGGGGAAATAAATCTAGCAGAAATTCAAGTGCTGCTTCATTTGATGAAATTTCCAGAGGTCTTGTGGTTTGCAAGCTATTCATTTTATTAAGGGAAAACTCATAATCCCTACAACTCAAAAAGAGGGATAATATCTAGTGAAACACTGGATTTGAAAAGTGACAAAACACTAGAGCCTACGCTTGAGAGATAGTTTAAGTGCTTGCCTTGCATGCGACCAACATGAGTTTGATTCCTGGTATTCCAGAGGGCCCAAAAGCTCCACAAAGAGTGAACCCAGAGCAAAGAACCAGGAGTAATCTTCAAACATTGCCTCCTCAATCAATCTCATCCCTCAAAAAATACACTGGATTTTAGCTGTTTACTTGTTTTCCCCACAAAAAATAGAAATAGTGGTATATGTCGTGAGGAAGTGTTATATAATTTTATAGAAATAATTTTGCCAAAAAAATTTTGGAGTATTATTTTGCCATAGACTTCAAGCATACACTATGTTATATATCAATTGTATGCCAAGAAATCTCAGAGTAAATGTAATGGAAAAAAAGAAACATGTTATAGAACTTTAAAATTGACTTTTTCCTTCCTTTCTTTTTATTAAAAATATCAGAACCTGCAATAACTCTGCATTTGGAAACTTAACATCCATTAATATTAAGGGGGAAACAATGCCAGTTTTTTAACATCTCATTAAGGATATTGGCAAGAAATCAGAATACTGATTGGACCTAGTCATAGAAGTAAAAGTTAATCAAATGTATGCTGACTAGTGGCAAATTAACACAGTGAAGTCGACTGGATTAGGAAATTTACCCTCAGTTGGTAGCAAAAACTGAGACAAACACACAAGGACTTCCAAGGTTTAGGGTTTCCTGAACTTGCCATGAGAGACCTCACGCTATACATTGTTCTTATTCAATATTGCTCCCCAATCCTGATTCCCAAGAGGTGAGCTGTTGAATAACATTAGGTTGTCCTGGCTCCTCCAACAGGGAACTTTAGTTTTATTGAGCCATGCCTAAAACAGTGCAACTGAGGCACACCCAATTCCATCAAGCACTAATGATTCTATATTGCTTTTCCCTTTCCTTTAGGTCATTTGTAGGTTTATTTAACAATGTCCTTTTCATGAATACACAGGAAGACAGTTCATGCTATGCTTTGTACTGAGAGTTCATTGACTCCAAAATACTTACTCCTGGGTATCTGTATTTACTTGACTTTAGCCTCAGTTGCCCTTAGTTTCTAGCACACCCAAAGCAGGGTCCAGACGAGAGACTGGGCAAGCTGTGAGCTACCCTGTCATCAAAATGGGCCAGCCCAAGTGCCATAATACTTAACTCTCAGTTAAGAGCACAGTCATGGGCAAACTCTGTCATGATCCCAAGTGAAGAAACTAAGGAAGGATTCTATTGCTGTTAGGAAATACTAACCTGGCCTGAGGACTATGGTCTGGAATATATAGTGAGATGTCCCCAGGAAGTGTCAATTCTTAAACTTAATATATCTCTTACTTTATTCATACAAAATGCCTAGAAATATTATAAGAAGTAAATTTACTCTGATTATTTAAATGGATTACTAGCTGAGGAAAGGAGAAAGCAATACACCCTAGATGGAAACCCAGCCTTGAGCAGATCTCCTAGTAATCTGGTGTAATCTCCTCTGATGAGATTTTGTCCTCGACTTAATCTCCTGAAGAAGTGACTTTACCTCTGTATGTTTTTATGATAATGTTCAACCCCACTTTTGTGCATCTCCACCCTTCATTATTCCTATCTAACTATGATGTAAGGGGTAAGAGGGTACTAGATATTGGGGGACTAGTAAATCGAGGACTAGAAGAAGGACGAGAACTGATACTTTGGAGACTTGGAGACTTTAGAACTAGAAGGAGAACTAGATGACGACGATGTTTGGAAGAAGAGGACTATGAGACTACGATGACAAGACTACGAAGCATATAATGAAGGAGAGAACTTTGAGGTCTATGAGGAGACAAGGATGATGGAATTATGATGTCTGAAACTATGGCCAAAACTGTGACTACAACTGTGCCATGAGGAGAGAGATCAGACTACATGGAGGAGGAAAGAGAAATAAATGGACTACCTACCAGCCAGGGGCCCAGTACCAGGTTTTTATTTCCACCGGTCCTTTGTTCATTACCTGTTGTCTGGCCCTGGGGAGGTTGCTCTTGGCCACACTTGAGTCCTCTGAGTGCCCATGTCCTTTTTCTTTGGAAACAAAGTGAGCCATTCTTTAAGTTGCCATTCAATAAGGACAGTTAGTAAGCTCATCAAAATTCATTGGGTACATTAAGAGCAGAGATCAGGATATTTCATAGTAGGCATCCTTAAGGTATAAAATTGTGATCCTATTCTATTTTTGCCTATTTTGTCATCTCTCTAAAACAGACTCTAAACTTTTATTTATTTCCATGACCTATGCCAAGTCCAGTGTATTCTATTCTTTTTGGGAACAAGTTTGAGTTTGCTGCCCTATCCATTTTTTAAAAGACTTAAACTGTTCTAGCCAGGGAATATTTTTGGTCTAGGGATTTTGTTAGGGGGGTGACTTCCCAAAGTAACAAGATATTTGCATTTCCAATCACAGAAATATAGCAGAATGTGGGTGTTGCCTCATTCAGTGACATTTTCAGAGGTTTTGTGGTTCATAGAGTTTTTTGTCTGGTCATAATTTGTCTGTATAAATAGCAAGAGTGAGGTTGGTAAGAAACTGTTTTTCATAATGGTCACACCTTTTTACACAATGCATGAATGGGCTACTTAATTTTCATCCTTACCATCCTTATTTTTGAAGAAAGCACTTCATCAATAGACAATTTCAAAGCATTAATTTCTTTACATTTCTTGAATCCATCTTCACATTTTTTAGGTAATTCTGTCTAGTGTAAAATAAGAACATTGTTTTTTATTTTCACGAAGTTGGATTTATGCATGTATATTTTTTAAAAGTTGACACATTGTCCCTCCCCACCCTGAGCAGAGCCCCGGCAGCTGAAGACCTCCAGAACCAGGCACAACCCTACTGAGACCACTCTCCACATGCATGAAAGTACCTGCAGAGGAACAAAGGCATGTGGGTTCCGGGGCTGAGATCTCCAAGCCTGCTTGTATCGGGGCTGAGCATCCTCCACCCAGCTCCACCATCTTCCAGTAGTCAGGGGTCACACCCACAAACTGCCCCACACCCCCCCTCGCCCCCCGCACCATGTAATCCCATCAACGGCCAAGACCCAGAGACTATGAAACCCAGCTCCCGGAAGCATGCAGCTGCATTTGCAGCTGCACGACATCTTATTATCTCATTCTTGCTTTGGACAACCTGGCAGGCTACTGAATGCAACCTGCCCACATGGCAGAGTCTGGCAAACTTCTTGTGGCGTACCCAATATGCCAAAAACCAGTAACAATGATAGGTGTCATTCTCCTAACCCTGAAGGAGCCTTGAATATGACACTTTTTAAAATCTCAGGGCTAGGATGAAGGAGACGTTACTGGTGCCTACTGGAGGATGATCATGATCGTGATCTTGACACATTGTCCAATTTAAATATCCTCAATTTATGCTATGCCAAGTATTTCTACAAAAAAGTTACATACCAATGTGAATGAATACCCAGAGTGACTGTTTCTAAAATGGTCTTGCTTATATCATGTCAAAGCTCACCTTATTTTAAATGTTTGGGAACCATGATCCAGAGATTCAAAATTAAATCTCAAGAGATCAAAACATAGAGATGCTTCCAGACCTCGGCAAGGCTGAGTAGTACAGAGCACCGTGAAGGGGAGCAGGAGCCCAGCTCCCAACTGAACAGAGCCGCAGCACCCAAAAGTTCCACACTCCATAATCACCTTTTCCTGGTCAGACTCCACTCTTGGGATGGGACTCATCCAGAAATTAATCTCGGGCATTTGGAGTTTGTGACTGAAATCTCCAGGCTTTCACAGACTGGGGAGGTGCTACTTCCCTGACATCTCCCTGTATTTCCAGAAGACCCTGCAGTCACACACATGCCCTGAAACAGGAAGTAAATATTTAACTCCAGTGTATCACCCCACTAAAAATTTTGTATTTCCTGGACATGCCATCTCAAATTCTACAACACTGATATAACAGGAGTGGCACATAAAATTGGATGAGTTGTAATATAGAATGCAACCAATCTTGATTAACAAAATGTCAACACAGAAAGCTTAACCTGTTAACATTTTGGTAATCTCCTATACAAGGGCTCAATGTCTCCACTGTGAGATACAACAATCTTCGCAAACATTCTTCTTAGGAAATATTTTTTGATCATCCTTTTAAGAAGTTATTTAGAATAAGCAACTGAAATACATTATTGAAGGGTCTGCTCTTGGACAGACTAAAGGGGGTGGATGGGAAAATTGGAGATAATGGTGGTGTAAATGTGCAATGGTGGTGGGATTGCAACAAATGCAACAAATTATCATGAGCAACCTTGTAAACCAGTGTTTATACATTGTAAGGATAAATTTTTTTAAAATAAACTATGTTTGAAGAGTTGTCCTGCCAACAACAAATGAAAATTCACTGTCACTGTCCTCCTTGTTTTCATCCATTTGCTCGACATGTCCAATAATGTCTCCATTGTGAGACATTTTGTTACTGTGTTTGGCATATCGAATATGTCATGGGTATTGCCAGGCTTTGACTTGTGGGTACTAGACTCTTGGGAGCTTGCCAGGCTCTCCACGAGTGGCAGAGCAATCAACCCGACTTGGCTGGGCCGGCTGCAAGCAAGGCAAATGCTTGGGCTATTGCTCCAGCCCAAATGAAAATTAAAAATAAACAATAATAAAAACTTGGTAAGACTCTGTTTATCACCTTGTTTCTCCTTTATTTCAATGGTCAATGTCTGTTCAATATCAAATAGTCTAAAATGTAGGAGGACATTGCTTTGTCCTTTCTCCCTTGCCATAAGAAGCTTAGTTTTATCAGGTCACACCCATCAAAGTGCTCCCGAGTAACTCCCATTCTTTTGTTTATCTGTAACCACTTCTCTGTGCTCTTCTCCACAACCAGTTAATCAGCTAATTAGTTTCTAATTGGTTTCTGTTCATTTGAAGGTCAGATCTTTCTAAGACGCCGAACTTGTATTGTAAGTTCATATTGCCTTTCTCCTCTCGTTATGAATTTTGAATAGTTAACTTTAAAGCAATGTCCTTTTGTATAAACACAAGAAGATAATTAATATTATGCTTTTGTAACTTGGGATTTAATTGGCTTTGAACATTATTCATTCCCAGGCATCTACTTTCACAATTTAAGCCTCAATTGCCCTCAGTTCCTAGCACCTCCAAAAGCAGGGTCCCAAAGAGAGACTGGATGGAACCAGGGCAAGTGGTAAGCTATGTGCTACCCTGGCATCGAGATGGGCCTGTCTAAAGTGCCACAATTCTTAAGTATAAGTTAAGAGTTTGATCATGGACAAATGCTGTCATGATCCAAAAGTAACGACGAGACTAGGACCCTGCTAGGATAGGAAACACTAATCTGGCCTGAGCACTGTAGTATGAGATTGGGATGACCTCAGGAGAGCATTTTATAAGCTTAATGCATCTCTTACTGTGTCCATACAAAATGATTAATTTTATGAATGCTTATATGTTTGTTGAACAAGGAGGGGAGAAACACACCCAAGGGATTCCTGCTGAAAGAGAATCTGTCCTAGAGGCAGCATCCCCCAAGGGAAAGAACTTTACCCCTATTGGTTGTGACCACACTTATGTCTAAGCCCAGCCCCTTATGGTTTGGGGATTGAACTAGACTTTGAGAGTGGGATGGGGGTTGAAATTCTAGATCAAGATCCAGAGCCAGAGCCAGGAAAGAGGGGTTCCAGATTGGGGCCAGGGACAGAAGGAGAGAGAGACAGACAGACAGGGATGAGAATGGAATAAACAGCATCTGATCAATCCACCGACTTGGCCCTCATCTCCTCCACCATCTGCCCCATGGCCCGGGCCACACTGGCTGCAGGAGCAGCCGGGCCACCCCAGAACCTGGGCGGCCAGGGGAAGAGCCATCGGGGCCATTCCCTGGCCTCTCTCGGAGTTTTATACACTAGAGTAAGATTGCTTTTGTATTGTGAAGTCTTATATTTATTCCACCAAGTTTTGATCTTATAATTCTCCAAATTTAGGTCTATTATAATTGTTCATGTTTCTTTGCATTACCATAGAAACATTATATTCATTGATTAAACAGTATTTTCTTTAGTTGTACTAATATCGGAATAAATGCTTTGGAGAGAGAAAATGTTTATCTATGATAACTTTAACTATTATAATGCATTCATATAAAATATTCTTAAAGTCGTTAAGTCCTTCAAAATATTTATTATTTTCTGCAAAGTATAGTGTTTATACTTACATGTATTGATTTCCAGGTAATTAGTTTACTCATATATAAATGACACCATTTTAAAACAAATTATGTATGGAATTATATTATTTACACGAAAATCTTAAAGCTGATGTGGTTTAATATTCCCAAACTAGTGTATCGGAATTGGTTAAAACTGTTCCAAAATGATATATATTGAACAACTAAACCCTAGATCTATGAGTATGACCATTTCAAAAATAGTTTCTTTTCAAAAGTAATCTTAATAAAATAAATCTATTTGTTGGAGTTTTTTTTCCAAATAAGTCCAGACAGAGCTTGCTTTTTCTCACATGTTGATTATGAATCCTAGCCTCCAGAACCATGAAAGAATAATCTATGGTTTTAAGTATCCCGTGGACTTTGTAACAGCAACACTACAACACAAGTATAACACAAAAGTAGCTAGCACTTATATATATTTATTTTAAGTACACATAATTTTTACTATGAACAAACTTGTGTCTCTTTCCTTTCCCTAAAAATTATTTGTGTTACTCATTCACATCAGCATAAAAATACTTTAAAGAAAAGAAATACCACTCATTGATGCACAATCTTACAAATCATAGGGAAATAGAGACATAAAAGATGCAAGACATCCATTTCATTGTAAAGACTTTATTGCAGAAATTTAACAGATAAATACTACAGTGCTGAGAAAGCTGTAGGGAAGCAGACACTTTGGATGTTGCAGTAGAGTTGACAAATATTGTGTTTCTAGAGAGTTTGTCTTAAATAGGTATTCCGACAAATTTATGTATATTTGGCCAGAAATTTCACTACCAAATATTTACTGACTTGTACAGATAAATATTTTCTTCTCTTCTCTGTCCTTTTCTTTTTCTTTTCTTCATTGTTTTTGAGCCCCAACTGACTGAGCTCATGGTTTATTCATGGCTTCTTGCTCAGGGATCACTCCTGGTGGGAACTGGGAGGGACTATGTGTAGTTGGGTATCAAGTCAGCCACATGAAAACCAAGTGCCTTACAACTCTATTATATTTCTGGCTCTTGCCTGATACAAACCCTTGGCAGAATGTTATATTATATTAAAGTCTTTCCTTATAACATTATTCTCTTATTGTGAAATTCTAGGAACACACATATCTTCTCAAACTAATTGAATGAAACTGGTATTTTGTCCACTAATTGGAGAATTTGCAGCTTGCTTTTAAAATTAGGCAGATTCCTAAGGATTCCAATAGGACAATGATATATATATATATATATATATATATATATATATATACACATATATACATATATATATCAACAAGCAGGGCTGAAGAGATTGTACACTGGCTAGGACTTTTACCTTGTATGTGGCCAATCCACAATGGATCCCTGCCACCACATGTGCTCCCTGAGCTCTGCCAGGAGGGAACTGTGAACAGAGAGTAAGGAGTAAGTCCTGAGCACCACCAGGGATGGCCCCAAAACCAAACCAAAAAAGAAAAAAGAAAGAAGCAGAACTATGGTCAAAGGTTGAATAATATTTGAATTAGTAGAAAGTATAAGTATAGTATAAATTCCTAGACTATCTTTGAATAATTATCAAATTGATTCCATATTTTTTTCAAGAAAGAAAGAAAGTGAATATTGCACAAGACAGGTAAAGAAAATTTGTTCTCATTTTGAACAATATGTGTATATTTATTACCTGGTTAAGCAAATTTAGTTAAATTTAGTTAAATTGAGAAAAATTAAGAATTGTTTACTCAATGTGAATTCATTTCAATTCATGTATTTATTTGTTCTTTTAATTTCACTAAAAATTATGTCTGAATTGCCAGTTTATAGCATATAAAACTTATTTGATATTTGCTCACGTATCTGTGAATGTATAAAGTAAGTAAGGTAAAGGCCCTCCCGTTGACCATCGATTTGCTCGAGCGGGCCCAGTAACGTCTCCATTGGAGACTTTGCTGTTACTGTGTTTGGCATGTCGAATACTCTCAGTAGCTTGCCGGGCTCTCCGAGAGGGGCAGAGGAATCGAACTTGGGTCGGCCATGTCGGCCGCTTGTAAGGTGAACACCCTACCCGCTGTGCTAAATACTTCTATCTCAAGAATGGTTGATTAAACTGAGTGATTGTGAGGATTTTTCCGGAAAATGTATTAAGGACTAAAGCTATTATGTCTTATACTAGTACATTTAATTATCAAGATAAGAAACCTTTTCACAAATATAGCGATGCTGTCTATCACAAGGAAGAGATGATATATGTGTTGGTCTGATGAATCCACAGAACGATTCACCTATAGGTACAGGTGGTTGGAATTTCCTGCATCAAAGAACATAGTTAACATAATTAAATTACTTAATTTCAAAGCAAAATTAATTATAACTAATTTAAACTTTGAATGTATTATTTGAACAGATGAAAATGTAAACAGATTTATAATTAAAATTTCTATGTACAGTTCTATCTAAAACTAACTCCAAAGTGCTGATAATTCAAAATGGGGATAGCACTGTCCTCCCGTTGTTCATCGATTTGCTCGAGCAGGCACCAGTAACATCTCCATTGTGAGACTTGTTATTACTGTTTTTTTGGCATATTGAATACACCACAGGAGGCTTGTCAGGCTCTGCCGAGTGGGTGGGATACTCTCGGTAAGCTTGCCTAACTCTGCAAGAGGGATGGAAGAATTGAACCCGGGTTGGCAGCTTGCAAGGCAAACGCCCTATCCGCTGTGCTATTGCTCCAGCCCAAATAAGTGACTAAAGTGTTGATCCTACTGGATGTTGTCCATCAAGTAGCACAAAACTTGCTCCTGCAAGTCATTGAATAAACCTCATGGTCTGGAGACTGAACTGACCACTCCATTTCAAACAGAACTTATAGATCCTCTTCCCATCAAGTTTCTTTGGGGTTAATCAACAAGCAAGGAAATGTAGGTCACTCTGTGTCATGAATTAAACACTAAGTGTTATACTTAAGATAATTACACTTACTAGAATTCATCCCCCACAATCTATCCCTCCCTGCATTATGTAAGAAAAGTATGACTGTAAGAAAAGTAGATTCAGGATTGATATTTATTTTACATTTTTTATTGCTGTAACTTCTCTGCTAATAGAGATCAGAAATATTATAGGCACTCAAACAGCATGCTTTTCAATCCAATCCAAAAGTTATATTTGATTTTTGATTGAATAAACTTCTGTACACTTCTAACCACTATTCCTTTTGGTTACAGGTTAAACTGTAGGAGACTTTTTCTCCTCTTTAAAAGTAGCTTTTTGGATGGCAGCCGCTTTGGAGCTTTATGGAACGTCAGGTATGAACCGGTCATGATGGGGCGACTGAAACCTCATGGGAAGGGGGACATTCCCGGTTCGTCCTTCACGCCCTACCGAGATCACGAATTTGCCCCCACGAGCAGGTCTCTAGCACGGCCATTGCTCCAGAGCACAGAAATCAATCTCATAACTATCTGACTCGCAGCAGAAATACTTCCAGGCTTAATAAGTAAAATATCAGAAATCCAAAATCATTTGATTCTTGTAACCAGCTGTAGAAAACAAATTATTTCACAAAGCCTTTTCAGCATGTCTGATTTGGGGGTGTAAACTCTAAATAATAATGGTGCATCTTTTGTCGAAACAATGAATCTAATCAGAGTAGATAGAGTGTTAAGTAGAACTCATCTGCCTCACAGGCATTGGGAGCGTTGGGGGGGGGGGGCTATTGGGGTTCTTGGTGGTGAAAAATAAATATTGGTGAAGGGAAAAAAAATACAACCACCACCAACAATAACAACAACAATAATACTAATACTAATAATAATAACTAATAATAATATATAATGTATATAAATAATACAATCATAAATTAAAGTGTATAAAATTTAAAAAAAGAATATATGAATAGTTGAAATTTAGAGAATAAAATTGAATGCTTCTTCTAGTTTTTAATGATGTTAATGAAAATATTTAATTATGGCCTAAGAATTCAGTTTTGTGTGACATTTTTATTTCTTGAGTTGAATGCTGTTCTGAGTCCTATTAGGGAATAAAAATGATAAAAACTAAAAAATAATAATAATGTGAGGTTAGTTCATATTGATGAAAACATTTGGGTTCCTCAATTTGTGTGGAAATATTTTAAGTATATTTTATGTGAACATTTCCTTAATAAACCAATCTCAAACAATAAAAAAGTAGCTTTTTGGACATAAGTTAAATATATCTATGCTAGCTTACTATAGAAAACCAGCAGATTTTTCTAGACATATGCAGAGATTTGTATAAAAATGCAAATTACTATTGCACCTAGTAATCATTATTATAAGTGATTTATTCAAAAATAGAATATTTTTAATTCTTTACAACACAAGTATATAGTCTCAAATTTCAGTTAGAAGGAAGACTAGATTTTTATATGCATCTTTCCCTTATCATTTTGTTTGTTTTCAGGCCACTCCTGGTAGTGGTTAACTCCCGGCTACACACACTCAGGGATCACTCCCATTACCTGAGGCTCAAGGGACCATATCAGGACAGGAATTCAAACCCAAGTTGGCCACAAGCAAAGCTAGTGCCCTAACCACTATACTCTTGCCCCAACTTTCTCATCATTACTTTACCTTTGACTCTAGCTCCATCTGTTCATTGAACTAGTCTCTTAGAATATCCAGTAGAATATTCTAAAGCTCAAGTGTGATTGGAATGTTTTTAGGATCCCCCATCAAAGAACAGGTGAAGAAATTATGCTCATTAAGACTGTTTTTGGAGCTTTGAGATTTGCATCTGATTGCCTGACATAGATAGGAATGATATTGAATAGAATTTCAGATATATCAATGAAATAAAAAATATCTATTAATTCTAAAAAAAAAATCTTTAGATCAATTACTGGAAAATATGGGAAGAGAAGACAAGAAATGAGAACTTACAGTTGTGAGGAAACTGCAGAATCATCCACCCATAACCAGCCTTTTATTCGCTCATTTTTTAATCCAATCCAAAAGTTATATTTGATCTTTGATTGGATAAACTTCTGTAAGAAAATTAGAATCCCTCATATTATACTAGTATCAGAATAATTCTTTAATTCCAGACAATTTCCATTAAAATGAGACAGGTTTAGCTTCAAATTCTTCAATGATGTACAGGAGAACAAGTTTCTCAAATATATACATAATAAAGCCTGGGCTAGTCCCTACCTACTTATTATCCCTTTGTCCCTGAAATAGAAAGTTCATAATAAATCAGTCACTCTACTCTTCATGCCTTGAAAAAGGTGTCAAAATATTGGCAAAGACACCTGAAAACAAATATTTTTTTCATGGAAGAGAATAGATAGGAAATTACAACTTCGTTAAACTTAGAAATTCTTTATATCACAAAATGTGTTGAAGAATACAAAAAACAAGCTGAAAACTGCAGTAATTTAAAATTTAAAAACCAAAATCCCTCACAGATGACAGGAAGAAGCAAAGGGAATAGACAATTTCCAAGGAAAACAAACTCTTGATAAACAGAAATGAAGTCATGATGGAAGATTGAATGACTGCAGGGCACACTGGGAGCACTAACAGGATAGATGTAGGTGTGCGCTCTTAGGCAGTGATGGAGGTACTGTAGTACATGTATATCAAATAGCATAAATATTCACACTGAAATAAATATTGATACTGTAATAGTGAGGCCACTCTCCTCATGCTTAGACGAGCCTCATGCATGAAGGAACTGGCAGAGGAACACAGGTGTGTGGATCCCAGGGCTGAGATCTCCAAGCCTGCTCAGATTGGGACTGGGCCTCCTCCACCCAGATCCTCCATTTTCCAGTAGCTAGGCAGTTACACCCACAAACTGCCCCCGGCGCCATGAAATCCCATCAAGAGCTAAGTTCCAGAGACTGTAAAACAAAGTTCCCGGAAGTGACCTCTTATAGTCTAGTTCTCCTTCTCAGAGAACTGGCAAGCTCCCGAGAGTATCCCGCCCACACAGGAGAGCCTGGCAAGCTCCTGTGTTATTATTCAATATGCCAAATATAGTAACAGTGATGTGTCTTGTTCCTCTGACCCTGAAAGAGCCTCCAATTCGGCACTGTTGGGAAAGACAGTAAGGAGAGGCTGCTAAAATCTCAAGGCTAAGACAAATGCAGACATTACGGGTGCCCGCTCAAGCAAATCGATGAGTAACGGGATGACAGTGACAGAGATAGTGACTGTAATAGTGAAGTGTAATTGTATTGGTAACAAAGATTGTGATGTCAAAGGGAATGACCTGCCACTAGGGTGGGGTGGGATGGAGAGGATGGAGGGTTGGGAGGGATACTGGGAGCATTGGAGGTAAAGAATGGGCACTGGTGGAGGTATGGGTACACAATTATTGTATAACTGAAACCCAAGCACAAAAATTTGTATGTCTACAACTGTACCTCATGATGTTTCACTAATAATTTTTTTTTTAAAATAAAGGGAAAAAAAAGATTGCTATGTCAATGACAACTAAGTTGAATGGAAATTTGAAAGAAATCAAGAGCTAAATGAAATAATCTAAGTTAAAATCAAATAAATAAATAGAAAACAAATCAACATGGACATATGCCCAGCTGATCACATATTATAGATATAAAAAGTTCAGTCTACATAAATATAAAAACTAGGTTTATGTGAATAATGTTTTCTTTCTTTTTTTAAAATTTAATCACTGTTAAATACAGTTACAAATCTTTCATATTTAAGTTTCAGTCACACAATGATCAAACACCCATACCTCAACCAGTGTACACCTTCCCCCACCAATGTCTCCAGTATCCTCCCTCCATCACAACCCTGCCATTGCCTCTATGGCAGACAACTTCCCCAATATTCTCTTTCTATTTTTGGACTATGATTTGCAATACAGACAATGAGAGGCTGTCACGTTTGATCCTTTTTCTACTATCAGCCCACAGCCCCCATCCCAAATGACCCCTCCAACCATCATGATTTAGTGATTCCCTTCTCTATTCCAGCTGCTTTCTCCCCCACCTATGGAGACAGGCTTCCAATTATGAGCAAAATTCCTGGCCCTTTTGTCTACTTTCCTTGGATGTCAGCCTCATGTTATGTTATTTCATACTCCACAAATGAGTGTAGTCATTCTATGTCTGTCACTTTCTTTTTGACTCATTTCACTTAACATGATACTCCCTCCCTATGACCATCCACTAATAAACAAATTTTACATAGATAACTTTTACCAACAATTTATAATAAAAAAAATTAAGCACCAGGAACTACCTGATAAAACGCTAGTATAATCAGTATCCACGTACACTGGATATAACGCTTGCCTTACACATGGTGACCCAGGTTCAATACCTGAATGTTTTCTGTTTCAACCTTTGTGAAAAGTAGTCAAGACTGTTTTGCAAACCATGATTCCCAAGGTAGAGAGAGAATATGACGGAACTGGATTGTCATACAGGCAGGCGGAGAGGTGGAATGGAATGGGCGCGTTGGGAACACTGGAAACATTGGTGGTGGAAAATGTACACTGGTGGAGGGATAAGCGTTTGATAATTGTATGACTGAAAGTCAAACATGAAATCTTTGTAGCTCATAGGTGATTCAAACATGAAAGCTATAGCTGTAAGCTCAAACTTAAAAATAAAAGTTGTAGCTCACGGTGATTCAATTAAAAAAAAAGAAAAGAGTTTTCTTATGAGTCTATGATTCCATCCACTTCTTGGCAACCCCCAAGACTTTAAAAGCATCAATTCAAAAAGTTTTGCACAGCTCTATTTATTGTAGCACTAATTCAAGAGCCAGGATAATGAAATGGCCCAAACATTTAATGTACCTATGGAGTCCAATGGGAAGGAATAAGTTAAAATATGAGTGTTAGAGAAATTCCTCAAAATTAGATTTTATCATCTTTGAAGAAATACTAAATTTAAGATCCCAATAATTCATTCATATGCTATTGCTAGTGTTCAGAGTAGAAATAATATATCATGTTTAACGACTATTTTACCTCTGTGGCAGGACATTCCCTTTTGTTCTCTCTCTCCTTTTGAGTGCTGTGCTTTGCAAAAGAGGCATTGAGTGGCAATCATGTTTGGTCTATAGTCTACTTTCAGCATGCTTCTCCTATCCTGGGAGGATGTGCCTTTTCAAAGGCAAAATTTTCAGAAAATTTAACAAATTTGAATTTGCTCATAGAAATATAGAGTTGATGTTTACAAGAAGTTCCATGAAAATATATATTTCTATGACATTTGTATTAATAATATTTGTAAAACTAAAGAGACCAAAATTATAAGTTGTAAGGAAAATTTATTTTGAAATAAACATAAGCTTTTACACTCCTAATCAAAATCAAGTTATTTAGGTATGATGAAAGAAAATTGAAGTTTAAAATTAATAAAGAGTTAAAATAATGTGATTTTTGTATGTTTTGACTTCAAAATCTATTACATTGTTCATTATGTTTTATAGAAAACCTCAATTATATTGCTATCTTAGTAATTTAGAATTATATAAACTTATATAATGAAAAAGTTCTTTAAATAGTCTTAAGTGAATACTAAGAGAATTAACATTGCTAGTGTTAATTATCATTTAAAAAGTTTGGTGACTGAATTTAAGTATTAGAAGAAAATCCTCAGATTCAAGCTTACCTTGTACAACGTTCCCAAACCTAACGGATGAAAAATGTGATCTATAGTTTCCTGGTAAGACATGAATAACTTCTCCTGTGACTCTGGATTATGTGTCAAACATAAATTCGATTTAAATTATCATTCAAGATATATACTCGTTTTCATTGTTTTTTTAATCTGACTTTCACATAATCATAAAAAATTTAATTTTTCTTGAAACAATAATTCTTCAAAAATATCAAGGGTGAAAACACTGAACTCAGTTCAATACAATGCTGTCCCTTTTATACTTGTCATAACACAGACAGTAGCATTTCTTTCCTCTTGTGTTAACACCAAGCTGCTAAACACTGAATAATCTGATTACAAATGTACTAAAATATAAAATATCAAATAAAATAAAATGAGAGAAAGCCATTCTTTTTTATATAAAATGTTAATTGAGGCACCATGATTTACAAATTACTCATGACTGAGTTTAGTCAGACAGCCTTCCAACAACAATCCCTTTAATCTACACCCCTCAACCAATTTTCCCAATTTCCCTGCCACCTACCTACCTGCCTCTAGAGAAGGATCTTTATTTTTTGCCTTTTATCCCTGTGGCTCACAATGCAGTTATTGACAGGGTGTCATGCAGGACATCTGACCACCTGCCAGCACCACTTCCTGCTTCAAAGTGGCCATTTCCTTCTGCTGTGTTGCAGTGTCCCCCTCAGCATCTACCCTCCCCCCCCCCCACCCTGGTAAGCTTCCTGTCAGCAAACATATCTGGTTGAAACTACAGTTTTTATGCGCCTCTGTTAAGCTTATGGCCCTTCTTCTGCAGGGGAATCTAAATGCGTATCTAGGAGTATGTCAAACCAAATCTGCCAAATTGTAATGGTGGAAAACTTCAACAGTTCTTCTAACTCAGTGCATGCAGACTTCTCATAAAGCACTAGTATTAGTATCAACAAAAAAACATACCTGTTCCTCTTTATCATCAATCTTAAGGAGTCTAAGTCCATGAACTCTGCATGACTTCTTACTCTCTTCCCAAGTTTTCTCTTCATTTGAAATATAGTAACAGTTTTTGAAACAGTAAGAACATTCTCCATGACATATGTCAGATGGATTTTTCTTATCTTGAAAACAAAAGTCACACTGATTATCCTCAGTCCCAAAAGTGCTGATAAACTGTACTTTGAATGTATTTCATTGATTACTTCAAACAGGATGATTGTAAAATAGGTATAAACCTCCATTATCCCAAAAGTGTGTTTGCTAGGTCTTTCAAAGTATTCCAAAGTAAAGTATAGTTGATGTAGTAAGTGTATCTCACAAAACTCAAAACATTGTTAAAATTATAATAAGAAATAGGAAAGTACAAATTAACTGCAGTGACACTGAGTAGGTTTTCTGCTGGAAGAAATACATCTACAAAAATATATGAAAATGGTAGTAATTCTAAGGGATCAACACTTGGATATATCCATTCAGAAGCATAAAATACCCAAGTAATCAAACCAATGAAACAATATAACATAATGTCCTTCCTTAACAATTCAGAATTAACTATTGAAAGATAATTTAGTGGTGGAGTATAGCCAGATTAAAGATCTACAAGCTTAACATAAATTTTTAAGAGTATTGTTGCCTACTGACCAAGTAAAAGAATGCTTGATTTTTCATTCCCCCTTTGTCCTGCTCAAAGCTGGGCAACTTCCCAGTACAGGAGGTTTCAGTTTGGGGAAAATGCACCCTCGTAAATGATTTGTAAATGATGTATGAGGAACAGCACAATCTTTGCAGATATGGCAAAGCTATATCAAAGCAGGTCGTTCCGACCAATAGCATTATGTCGAAAGGGTCACCAGGTGGCTGACCAACGGTGCATGGCTCTGCTCATTGTCCCATCCACTTTCCTTTCTTTTGGGTGGGCTGTGGAAACATACTTAAGTCTGTACCTATGCTTTGAATAAACGCACGCACGCATTCATGCCATCTCCTGAATGACGGCCCTCCCCTGGCTCGGCCCCGCAGCGACGGACACAGCAGAGTATTGTAAGGTAATATTTAGGGAATGTTTAGTTAGGGTGATATTTTCACAAAAGTGGTAACATTTCCAGTTTTCATTCACACACAGTTACCTCTAATCCTCATTACCCAAGGTCCATTACCTCCTACCCAGGTCTCTGCATCCAAAGTTATAGTGGTACAAAAAGACCTAATTCTGTAGGGGAAAAAATGGTAAGCCATTATTTTAGGTACATAATACATACCTGTATAACTAGGTGAGGCTGAATGATGATATTTTATTTCTGGTGAGAACGTAGCATTTTGTTCTGCGCAAGTTAAATTTTCATTCTTACATGTCCTCCAAAATACTTTCACCCATAAAACAAAAGTAAAATTATGAGTGGCTTTGTTAGATCATTAAAGTACATCATGGAAAATATGAACTTAAAATATTTTAGAATTTCAAATATTAATAATGAATTTTTAAAGTAAAAGCATTTTATTTCATTTATGTATTTAGGTTTTAGTGACACACCTGCAGTGCTCAGAGGTTACTCCTGTCTCTGTGCTCAGGTACCAGTCAAGGCAGTGTTCGAGGAGTCATATGGGATGCCAGGGATTGAACCTGATTCGGCGTGTGCAATGCTGATGCCCTCTCCATGCACAATCGCTCAGGTCCCAAAGTAAAAGCATTTTGATTAGGAAATATAAAGAAGGAGAGAGATTTCCATAAAGGGAAATTCCACAGCCTAGGCTAGAATGTAGGCAACTCCAGAAAGAGGTACACTGATCAAATAGATTTTAAAATAGGCATAGTATATATTATTCTTAAGCATATATATGTATATTTATATAACATAAATATATATGTATATAGCTAGCATATACACCATAAAAATAATTTATTTCTTTTCCATCTACTTTTGAAATAAAGGCTTCAAACTTTGTGAAACCAACTGGGCCAAAGTGATAGTACAGTGAGTAGGGTGCCTGCCTTAGACACTGACAACCCCAACCCTGGTTTGATCCCTGGCATTTCCATAAGGTTCTCTGAGCCATGCCAGGAGTCAGTCCTCTGAGCCAAGCCAAGAGTCAGTCCTGAACTCCGTCAGTCCTGAGCTTGCGAATTGCGGCCTCAAAACAAAAACAAACTTTCAAAGTAGTCTCTGATGATCTTTTGAATTTCTTTGGTTTCTGTTGTGATATCCCCATTCTTATTTCTGATTCAATTTATTAGGGTTCTCTCTCTCTGTTTCTTTGTGAGTGTTGCTAGTGGTTTATCTATCTTATTTATTTTCTCAAAGAACCAGCTTTTGGTTTCATTGATCTTTCGGATTGTTTCTTTGGTTTCTATGTCATTGATTTCTGCTCTAAGTTTTATGATCTGTTTCCTTCTGCCCAATTTGGACAAGGGGTTGATATCAAGGATATACAAGGTACTGGTTGAACTGCTCAAGAAGAAAACACCCAACCCCATCAAAAAATGGGGCGAGGAAATGAACAGAAACTTTCGCAAGGAAGAAATCTGAATGGCAAAAAGGCACATGAGAAAATGCTCCACATCACTAATCATCAGGGAGATGCAGATCAAAACAACAATGAGATATCGTTTCACACCACAGAGACTGGCCCACATTCAAAAGAACAAAAGCAACTGGTGCTGGTGTGAATGTGGCGAGAAAGGGACCCTCCTTCACTGCTGGTGGGAATGCTGACTGTTCCAACCCTTTTGGAAAACAGTATGGACGATTCTCAAAAAATTAAAATTCGAGTTCCCATTTGACCCAGCAATACTACTCCTGGGAATATATGACAGAGAGACAAAAAAGTATAGTCGGAGTGACATCTGCACTTGTTTGTTCATCGCGCAGCACTCTTTACAATAGCCAGAATCTGAAAAAAAAACCTGAGTGCCCGAGAACAGATGACTGATTAAAGAAACTTTGGTACATTTACACAATGGAGTACTATGTAGCTGTTAGAAAAGATGAAGGCATAAAATTTACATACAAGTGGTA
Organism: Sorex fumeus; assembly: GCF_029834395.1. Classification (NCBI taxonomy): domain Eukaryota; kingdom Metazoa; phylum Chordata; class Mammalia; order Eulipotyphla; family Soricidae; genus Sorex; species Sorex fumeus. The sequence goes on from NW_026606060.1 coordinate 59,134,476, forward strand.
CTACATAGAAAGTATCATGCTAATCGAAATGAGTCAGAAAGAGCGGGATAGACACAGAAAGATTGCATTCATCTGGGGAACATAATGCAACAAAATGGGAGACTAAGACCCAGGAGTGGCCGAGATTAGTAACAGGAATTTTGCTCCATGGCTTGGAGGCTAGCCACACGTGCTAGGGGAAAAGGAAGCTCAGATAGTGAAAAGAGCACCAAATAAAGGGTGTTGGGAGGATCCTCCCAGGGTGGGAGAAGCATGCTGAAAATAGACTATAGACCAAACATGATTGCCACTCAATGCCTCTCTTGCAAACCACAGGACCCAAAAGGAGAGAGAGAGAGAACAAAAGGGAATGCCCTGCCACAGAGGCAGGGTGAGATGGGGGGGATGGGGGAGTGGGAAGGATGCTGGGACCCGTGGTGGTGGAGGATGGGTGCTGGTGGAGGGATGGTTACTTGATCATTGTATAACTGAAACCCAAGCACAAAAATTTGTAAGTCTAAAAAAAAAAGTAATTTGACTGAAATGATGAAATAAATGTTATAAAAAGAAAATCTAACAGCATGAACTTCAGTTTCATCAAGGCTGCAGTTACTGTAAATATAACTATTTCTCCAATTCAGCAAACCATGCTGACATTCAAATGTTGTACCAGATTTAAAAGATGCATGAACATCTGTCTTTTCTAAATACATCGTTTTTTTTTAAAGTGTTTACTTCACACTCAATGAATCTAAACTCTCATTCGGATATTTGATCCTCTATTGCATTAAAATTGTAAGCATTTCTCTCTACTATTTCTTTTCTTATCTTTAAGGGAAAAGGTAAAATTTTGGCTAAAGAAACAGTATCGGGGATAAGGCACTTGCTTTTCTTGCATGTGTCTAGCCCTGGTTCGAATACCTAGCACCACCTACAGTCTTCTGAGAACCAATAGGGTCACCACCGAGCACTGAGTTGAGAATAGCCCCTGAAACCTCTGGGTGACTTCCAAGACCCATGTCTTACCCAGTGAATTTAATCTTCATTTATAATCACTGTAAAAAGTGAAATTTCACTTAAAAATAAAAACTCATTGAGAGAGCAAAGTTTCATACAGTACGGTTTTATGTACAATTCAAAACTGTGTAGTCTAAGCATAGTTTCCTCTTAAATATATATATGTATAGTTTTATTGCAAAAAGTGTTATCACAAAAATATTTAAACATTTTTAGTATAGAAATAGTAAGAAAACATACTAAGTATTAAATAAGTATTACTTGCAACAAACAATGTTATGCCTCAATTGTATAGTTAAGTTAAATATTTCAGGAATGCTATCCAGAACTTGGAAAGAAAATTCTTCAAAGATAGTTTCTGGGAAAATATTTTGTTCTTGCTCTTTTCCTCCTGTACAGAGAAATTCTCTTCAAACCCAGCTTTGTGCACAGACCCATTTTTCTTCGCTTTGGATAAAAGACAGAATAAATGTAAAAGTAGATATGTAAAATCATTAATGTCCTAGCTACAGTTTCAGATAACTAACAATCTTCATTGTAAAATTATTTTAAAAATTGCCAGGATCAGTGTTGAGATACTTTCATGAAGGAAGCATGATAAATAATTTTATTCTGGAACACAAGGTGCAAAAGTTTAAAAAAATCAACTTTTATGGAAATTCTTAACTCCTCATATATAATGCATCAGATTGTCTCCTTATGTAAAATTCCCAGTAACGTTACTTCCTTTGTGTTTAAAGCAAATCTAGGGGCTGGAGAGATAGTACAGAGGTGTAGATGCTTGCCTGTCACACTGCTAACCTGGATTCATTCCTGGGCACCACAAGTGGTCTCCCAGAGTCCAACAAAAGTTATACCTGAGCACAGAGTCAGAGGTAAAACCTGAGCTCAGCTGGGTATAACCCAAATTAAAACAAACAAAAAAAAACTAATAGCAAATCTAACATTTCTAAATATTGTGTGTTCAAGAAATGAATACAAAGCCCACAGTTCTCTCTAGCCAGCATTCAGTGGTCTCTCACTATTTCCTCCACCCAGGACAGCCAATGGCAACTGACTAATAAAGGAGGAAAAGAGGACCAGGCTGGTTGGTATCAATTGCAGTTTATTTCAATCTCATCTCCATTCTTTCTGATTCTTCTTCCCCCAATTTTCCTTCATTCCTCCTTTGCCCGCTTTTACAGCCTAAGTTATCTCCCAAATCATGAGATTGTTGGGGTAACAGTTACATGTAAGTGTAATCATACAATCAAGGGATGTATGGTTCCTCCCTCAGGAGAAGCCTCTTCTATGACAAAATCTCACTCAGCAAGAAGACCTGCCTAAGGATGAAATACCATCTACGGCTGCATTTCTCCTTTCTTTAGTCCAATAACCATTAAAACTGTCACTGGACTCCCATTTTTCATTGAATTACTCCAGTGAGCACCAGTAACATCTCCATTTGTCCCCGCCCTGAGATTTTAGCAGCCTGTCCTTACTCGTGTTTCCCAACGCTGCCATATTGGAGGCTCTTTCAGGGTGAGAGGAATGAGACCCATTATTGTTACTGTTTTTGGCATATCAAATACGCCAGGGGTAGCTTGCTAGGTTCTGCCATGAGTAAGGGATAATCCTGATAGCTTGCCAGGGTCTCTGAGAGGCACATATCGGTCACGGTCACAGTCATGGTCCTCCCGTTGTGCATCGATTTTGCTCGAGCGGGCCCAGTAACGTCTCCATCATGAGACTTGTTGTTACTGTGTTTGGCATATCAAGTACGTCACAGGTAGCTTGCCAAGCTCTGCCATGCGGGCGAGATACTCTCGGTAGCTTGCTGGGCTCTCTGAGAGGGACGGAGGAATCAAACTCGAGTTGGCCATGTTGGCTGCGAGCAAGGCAAACACTACCGCTGTGCTATTGCTCCAGCCCAGAGGCACATATATAACCATTTAAATAATCATCTTAATTCAAATTCTTAATAATATTAGTTATTCTCTATGGACACAGTAAGAGATACATTAAGTAAATATAGTGACTCTCCCGGGGAAATCTCACTATAGATCTCAGACAACAGTGCTCAGGCCAGATTAGTCTTTCCTAACACTAGCAGGGTTCTAATCCAGTTGTTAATTCTTTTGATAATGACAGAATTTGACCATGCTCTTAATGACCATGCTCTTAACTTATAGTTAAGTATTATAGCACTTTTGCCTGGACCATTTTGATGCCAGGGTACCTCACAGCTTGCCCTGAGTCCATCCAGTACCTTGTTGGGACCCTGCTTTTGGAATGCTAGAAAGTAAGGGCAACTGAGGCTTAAGTCAAGAAAACAGATGCCCAGGAGTGAATATTATTCAAAATCAATTAACTCCCAAGTTACAAAAGCATACCATTAACTGTCTTCCTGTGCCTATACAAAAAGAACATGCTCCGAAGAAACAATATAAAGGAAATAAGAAGAGAAAAGCAATATTACACTTACAAATACAAGTCCAGAGATTTCTGAGGAATTTGACTTTACTAGTTACAGGTACTGCTTAGGGGGGAAAGGTGATTAACTAGTTGGAGAAGAGAGCACAGAGAAGGGATTACAGATAAACACAGAGAAATGGTATTGCCTCAGGAGCACTGTGATGGGTGTAACCCAATAAACTTAAGCTCCCTGTACAAAAGAGTAAAAGCATACAATGTTAAAGCTACAATTTTTAGAGCTATAGTCCAATAAACAGAAGAATATGAGTGAATCTGTAGCACTGTGATGGGTGTAACCCAAAATACCTAAACTCCCTGTGGAAGGGAGAAAGGACATACAATGTTGTCTTACAAAATATGGTGCAAAAACCTCTTAATTCAGGGACTGGAGTGATAGCACAGTGGGTAGCGTGTTTGCCTTGCACGCAGCCAACATGGATTCAATTCCCAGCATCCCATATGGTCCCCTGAGCACCGCCAGGAGTAATACCTGAGTGCATGAACCAGGAGTAACCCCTGTGCAAAGCCGGGTGTGACCCAAAAAGCAAAAAAAAAAACTCTTAATTCAGATGCATACTAATCAAATTTATTTATGGCCACATCTACTTGACAAGAAATTCTAATTATTATAACATAAAAATCCATCTTTTTTTCCTATTCTTCTCTTCCCTGAATGAGTAAGTCTCCTATATGATTGGCCTCTGGCATTTCTTTATAGCTTATCATCACCTACAAGAATGTCATTCTAAATTCGAAGTATTACTCTCCATTTACCAATAACTTCAAATTATTACCTAGTATTAATAATATTTTATGTTATTAATATTTTAGAAATTTTATAAATTTTTATTTTAAAAAGCAAGTTCATTAACTGATGACTTTTTATTTTTGTATGCGTTTTTTGTATCATATATAGTTTGGAAGCAATAGAACATATTTGCAAATGAGTGAAGCAAAGATTAATAATCATCAGGTGAAAAGGATATTAAAAACAAATGTTTCGTGAGGAAGTTTTTAAAACTTACGTGAAGATATAAAATAAATGTAGAACATTTGAAATAGACAGAACCTAGTTTTCTTTGTGATCTAAGAATTATTGAGGTATAATTTTATTAAATATAGTCCCAACTCTCTGGTAATATGGACAACATTTCTAATGGAACAGATACAAATCTCTGTATCTAAACAATGTTTTGCTTGACTATAGGAACAATGGTATTTGATGATATTTGATGCTAATATAATAAAACCATCCTCACAAAACTATCAACACAATTAGATTAAGAATATATCTACAGGGCTGGAGCATAGTACAGCAGGTAGGGCATTTGCCTTGCACACGGCCAACCAGACAAACCAGGTTCAATCACTGGCATCCCATATGGCATATGGTCCCCGAAACACCACGAGGTAATTCGTCATTTCAGAGCCAGGAGTAAATCCTAAACATCGCTGGTGTGGCCCAAAAAGTAAAAAAAAAAGAAAATAAAAGAAAAAAAAAGAAAAGAAAACAGTACATATAAAAACTTTACACTTTCAGCTGAAATTAGTTATAATCATCATATTCATCATATTTTACACTAGTGTAATTTAATTTCTTATTACTGTACAAATAAATATTCATTCCTGTACTCACATATATATACTAGGGCTGAGGTTGCCAGTAGAAGTAAAAAACTTAAAATCCCAAGAATTACTGAGATGATATGCCACGGAAATCCTGGACAAAATCAAAAGGAAAATAAAAGTAAGCATTGGCACAGCAGGGCTCAGAAATTAGAACAAAATGCATATTTAATCTACAAACTAAATTGAATATATCTTCTTCTTACTATTACAAATCTCAATACTGATTTTAATATGTCCTTTAGTATGTAAAGAATCATGTAATATATTATAAGCATAATTATTACAATTTCATGTTTTACATGATACCAAATGTCGTCAGAATAAAGAAAGAACAGCGGCTAGAGCGGTGGTACAGCCGGTAGGGCGTTTGCCTTGCACGTGGCTGATATGGGTTTGATTCCCAGCATCCCATATCCCAGCATCCCCTGAGCACAGCCAGGAGTAATTTCTGATTGCAGAGCCAGGATTAACCCCTGTACATCGCTGGGTGTGACCAAAAAGCAAAAAACAAAAAAAGGAACAAAATTGTGACCTTTTATTTTGTGAGCTGGGTGTCTTTTGTCTGCTAGTTTCTTGGATTTGTTGAATTTCAGTTCCGTGTATGTTACTCCCTCCTGACTCATTTCTGCGGGTTTCAAACAAAATACACATAGAAAACTTCATGTAATCCTTTATAAAAATTTAAAATGTAAACATTCATCATAAAGGAATAGAGGTCCTAAATGATAAGCATAGTAGTCTTCAATAAATGTGTTAAAATTACTTCTCGGAAAATATCTGAAACAAATATATGAATTAATTAGAAAAGAAAATATATAAATAGGTAAACAGATTTGTAGTTAAAATATAGATTCATTAATTTATGTCCATCTAAATATATTTCCACCTACACTAGACTTATATATGTATTTCTACAAAAAATACATGATATTCTCTTTCCCCTAGAAATGTAATAGATAAATAGTTGTTAAAACAAAACCCACTCTTCCAAGAAAAGATCAGTTAATGTTTTTTTCTAAATATATGTGAACCTTAGATTATCAAACTATCTTATTGATTATACTGCTTAGCGTTTTGTAATTTGAGAAAACTTCAAGAGTGTCAAATAATTTTACATTTACATGTAAACTCATTACCTTTTCCAGTAAAAATATGCTCTACCACACTGACAGATTATAAGTAAAACTTTGCTTTAAAGTCGTACAATTTCCAATCTAACTTGTTAGATTTAGCTTGTAACTAAAAATATATATTGCTCAAAATCAAGAAGAGAAACTGTGAAAATATTTGCAAATACTAAACTGAACTTTTCAGTTAAAATGTATGTTCTAAAAGTGCAAACTGCTTGATGTCACTGAGCAAACTTTAATTTGGATAATTCATTTCTAAATAAAGGTAGCACAAAAAGCAGTGATGAGCAGTATAGGTATACGGTGTTTAGACAAATTAAATATTCCCCCTGAGAAATTAAAAATAATTTTCTGCTTCGTAAGCATTTGATCCACTCTCGTTCTAATCCATCTCTATTATCAGGAGTAAAGTTAGCATTATGTATTTAAACAGATCCCAACGTATTATCTTTTATGCAACAATCCCAAACTTTCTACATCACTTCCCGATAACAAATTCTGCGTTCCACTTCTTTGCCCAACAGAATAGCCACAGAGACTTAGCTCCCAAACATCCTACACCAGGTGACAGTACCTGTGTGCATCCGGGGGAATTCCACCAGCTGGAGACCAAGCCTGTTGGAAACAAAATCAGACGAGCTGCTCTGCTGGCTTTCACCTCTTATCTGAGACCAGGAGGTACTTGATGTGTTGACACAGTCTAGAGGCACTGTGTCAGAATAAAGCTAGCCAGTAACCATAGAGCACCATTGAACACAGAAAAGTTTCCACTGCCGACTGCATCTCACTTACCACTCCTATTTAAACACCTATGAACAGGAAAACACAAGTGTCAAACACTACCCAGACTTGGCCTATAGTTTAACAAATACCTTAAGCTTGACAAATTACATTTAATATCATTATATATAATTTTGTATGAATATATAAGATAAGTGCATGTTAAATAGCATTGCAACTAAGAGATCTGGAATATTTCTGTCTATTTTGTGCTCACTTTCAATCACATAAAAAAAAAAAACCAGAGCTGGAGATATAATATAGCGGTATGGCACTTAACTTGCATGGAGCCAACACAAATTCTATCCCCTATAACCCATATTTCCCCCTAGGCCTGCCAGGAGTGATTCTTGAGCACAGACTCAGGTGTAAGCCCTGAGGACCACCAGGTGTGTTCCCAAAACCAAACTACAACAACAACAAATGTATATATTCATATATATACACATATTTAACAGAACATATATGCATATATGCATACACATGTGTACATATGTGTATACATACATATGTACTGTATATTATATAAAATAGCAACAAATATATATGTGTAAGTATATATATTTGGAGAGAGAGAAATCACACTTGAATATAGCTATTTTAAAGCATTGAAGTCAAAATCATTTATTCTACCTAGATGACACTTCAAAGTGTCACAAACAAGGAAAGTTCATTGACATTTATTTTTACTACATTGATCTGTTCCTCAGATGCTTTAGTATTTAAAATTCTTCTTAGTAATACATAATAAAGACAATTAAAATCCTTTGCCCATCATTCCCAATCAAAGTTGTCTTATCCCCTTAGCAATGATAGTACCACATCTGACATTCTAAAGAATTTTTTCCTGGAGTGTTTGCTTTCAGCTGATCCTGGTTTATTTTTGTCAGGACTTAACTGCTTTCCAGCGGTTGGAATCAAATGCATACAATGAGGACAGTGTTAGAGATGTTATCCATGAAATTTGCTTTTCTGGTGAAGGCAGACATTAGGTGTGCCAGTGAACTACAATGGTCTTTCAGACTCCCAAATATGGTCGCCAACTTGGTTGCTGTGCTCTATACTGAATCTCCCATTCCAAGTATTCCATTAACAGAATTATATTTATATTTTTTGCTATAAAATAGTACGCACTTTCTTGCTAAGGAATCAGATCTTGAATGTATCCATGAGAGGGTGAATAAGTGCTTTCTAAGCCCTCTATGCATTAATGCCGCCAGATTGGGAGAATGAAGATGTGACTTCAGGTCATACTTCATATTCATCTGAATCTGCAGTGAGTAACTGCAGTGACTGGAGTCCCCATCCTCGCAGTGGATGCAGAATCCTTCCAAGGAGGCCACTAGTGAGGCTGGGCTTCAGGGTCAGTGATCTTTTTCATGTTTTGTTTTGGGCCACAATTGGCAATGCTCAGGAGTAACTCCTGACTCATTAAACAAGTGAAACCCAATCATGAAGAACTTTGTAACTATGTTTCTCACTGTGATTCGATAAAAATATAAAAATAAATATTTTTTTAAAAACAAGATTCAACAGAAAGTCACTTTAAAATTCATTGTCATATGTTTGTTATGGGCTGGAGCGATAGCACAGCAGGTAGAGCGTTTGCCTTGCATGTGGCCGACATGACCGACCCAAGTTTTACTCCTCCACCCCTCTCAGGGAGCCTGGCAAGCTACCGAGAGTATCTCACCTGCACGGCAAAGCCTGGCAAGCTACCCATAATGTATTTGATATGCCAAACACAATAATAACAAAGTCTCACAATGAAGACGTTACTGGACCCGCTTGAGAAAATCGATGAACAACTGGAGGACAGTGACAATGACAGTGATATTTGTTACATACTATTTTCAGGGTTTGTATTTTCATTTTAAATGGGTAGAAATTGAGTTAATATGAAGACATCAACAGGCCAAAATTCTATTTTCACAATTTAAAAAGTAAGGATAGGGTTCACTTTCCTGTCAATGGACTTTTGTCTGAGGCTAAGAAATAGTTCAGAGAGATGATGAGTATCCTTGCATACTAGAGGGTCCAAGTTCAATACTAAGTAGCCTATGATAACTGTCAAGAACTCTGGATCAAGCCCTAGAGGCCAGCATCTCCTGGGGCCTGGAATGAGAAGGGGGTCATTAAATCCTGGGTTTGCGCCCCTAGTGGTTTAATTGAGAAAAAAATCCAAATTGTAAAAAGTATGAATGAAAGCAATTTAGAGAGATACTTTATTTCTGATATCTATATTATCATGTGTGATTTTTGTTAAAGAGCTAACCTATAAGTACACTAAGTACATAAGAATTTCATCTTATACTTTTCACTTTCACTGCTTGCCTATCATTTTTCAATTTCAAAATACTACTTCTTGGATTGCTTTATTCAGTATATGTTCAAATAGACTTTTCTGTTTTCTAGAAATTTGAAACACACACACACACACGCATGTATAAGCTTATTTATTTTGTGGTAACATGCATTTATTATTACATTTATCTCATTTTAATGGAAGTGCAATGAAACAAAGATTTTTGGAATTTTTTTTTAATTTATTTATTTATTTATTGAATCACCATGGGAAAGGTTACAAAGCTTTCAGGTTTAGGTCTCAGTCATGCAAATATCAAGCACATTTCCCTTTACCAAAACTTATTTTTTACCATGAAGAACCCCAATAAAACCCCACCCCCCACCCCTCCCAGTCCCTGTGGGGCAGATGAATTCTAGTTAACACTCTATCTGCTTTGATTAGATTCATTGTTTCAATAAAAGATTCACCACTATTATTTAGAGTTTACCCCCCGCCCCCCCGAATCAGACATGCTGACAAAGCATTGTGAAGTGATTTGCTTTCTACAGCTGGGTTCAAGAATTAAATGTTGGTTTTGGATTTCTGCTATTTTACTTATTGACCCTGGAAGTATTTCTACTGAAAGTCAGATAGTTAAGAAATTGGTTTCTGTGCTCTGGAGTCGTGGCCGTGCTGGAGAGCCGCTAGTGGGGGGCAACTGGTGGCCTCGGTAGGGCGTGAAGGGCGGAATGAAACGCCCCCCTTCCCATGAGGTTTTAGTCGCCCCCACTCCCCCGGCTCATACCTGCTGTCCACAAGGCTCCCATGCGGCCGCCATCTTTATTTCCAGAGAGGAGAAGGCGACTGGGGCAACACCCTTTCCCATCCGGACAGACCTGATGGCCTGGATTAACGCATAGTCCGTTCACTTTTCTGCTCCAAGCTGCCGGGTTCTGCATTAAGTCCTTGTGCTTCTGGGACCATGGCCGTGCTGGAGAGCCGCTCGCGGGGGGAAACTGGTGACCTCGGTAGGGCGTGAAGGACGGACCGGAATGCCCCCTTCCCATGAGGTTTTAGTCGCCCCCACACCCCCGGCTCATACCTGCTGTCCACAAGGCTCCCATGTGGCCGCCATCTTTCTTTCCAGAGGGAGGAGGGTGGAAGGGACCAACACCCTTTCCCCTCCGGGCAGACATGATGGCCTGGATTAACGCATAGTCCTTTCACTTTTCTGCTCCAAGCTGCTGGGTTCTGCATTAAGTCCTTGTGCTTCTGGGGCCGTGGCCGTGCTGGAGAGCCACTCGTGGGGGGCAACTGGTGACCTCGGTAGGGCGTGAAGGACGGACTGGAACGCTCTGCTTCCCATGAGGTTTTAGTCGCCCCCACTCCCCCGGCTCATACCTGCTGTCCACAAGGCTCCCATGCAGCCACCATCTTTCTTTCCAGAGAGGAGAAGGCGACTGGGGCAACACCCTTTCCCCTCCGGACAGACCTGATGGCCTGGATTAACGCATAGTCCGTTCACTTTTCTGCTCCAAGCTGTCGGGTTCTGCATTAAGTCCTTGTGCTTCTGGGGTCATGGCCATGCTGGAGAGCAGCTCGCGGGGGCCAACTGGTGACCTCGGTAGGGCGTGAAGGACGGACCGGAACGCCCCCCTTCCCATGAGGTTTTAGTCGCCCCCCACTCCCCTGGCTCATACCTGCTGTCCACAAGGCTCCCATGCAGCCGCCATCCTTCTTTCCAGAGAAGAGAGGGCGAATGGGGCAACACCCTTTCTCCTCCGGAAGACTTGATGGCCTGGATTAACGCATGGTCTGTTCACTTTTCTGCTCCAAGCTTCCGGGTTCTGAATTAAGTCCTTGTGCTTCTGGGGCCGTGGCCATGCTGGAGAGCTGCTAGTGGGGGGCAACTGGTGACCTCGGTAGGGCGTGATGGACGGACCGAAACGCCCCCCTTCCCATGAGGTTTTAGTTGCCCCCACACCCCCGGCTCATTCCTGCTGTCCACAAGGCTCCCATGTGGCCGCCAACTTTCTTTCCAGAGAGGAGAGGGCGAATGGGGCAACACCCTTTCCCATCCGGACAGTCATGATGGCCTGGATTAACGCATAGCCCGTTCACTTTTCTGCTCCAAGCTGCTGGGTTATGCATTAAGTCCTTGTGTTTCTGGGGCTGTGGCCGTGCTCCAAACTTAACTATGATTTTCAGAGAGAAACGTTGGGTCATTTACTTCCCATGGATCACTTTGTATATAGAGAGATGTCACGCGGCCGGGTGAGCGGCCGCGCGGTTTTGAGGAAAAGTCCTAGTTCCCGCATACTCGAGCTGTGGTTGTAGAGGCTTCTGGTCACCGGGTTCCATCTGGGGGAGGCGGGATGCGGTACCTACCCCATCTGGGGCTTCCCGATGATATCGGCTCTTTTTGGAACCTGTTTTTTTTTTTTTCCTTCGGGATCTGTGGATCCCGCCCTCCATGTTGTTCTTCTCTTCAGCTGAATGCTGTAAATATGGCGCTGGGGGGCGGGCTGTGGGCGTGACTTCCGGAATCTGAGGTTACCTGGGAGTTGCAGTCCCGGCACATTTGAGGAAAAGTCCAAGTTCCCGCATACTCGAGCTGTGGTTGTAGAGGCTTCTGGTCACCGGGGTTCCATTTGGGGGAGGCGGGATGCGGTACCTACCCCATCTGGGGCTTCCCGATGATCTCGGCTCTTTTTGGAACCTGTTTTTTTTTTTCTTCAGGATCTGTGGATCCCGCCCTCCATGTTGTTCTTCTCTTCCGCTGAATCAGATTTTTGGAATTTTTAAAGTAACAGATAGAAAGAAAATATATTCTATCACTTGAGATGTTTAATTAAAACATGATAATATTTTTATTTTCTTTATTGAGAAGACATTGGTTTGTAGGAGTGTATTTGTATGATTTACAGGTAAAATGGTAGAGTATATTTATATGGTAACATACCCACCACCATTGCCAATATCTATAAAAAGTTTTTTCATAGGACCCTTTCCTCCACTTCTCCCACTATGTAATCTCAGTTCTATGACCAGAGTCTAAAGGTTTGTTTCCATGAGCATTGTCTATTCCTTGTTTTGTTTCTTTATATGAGTGACATCAATCAAAATTCATGATTCTTATTTTATTTCCTTAATTCATATTTTGACATAATTTACTTAGCATGGCACACTCTAATTCTGACCAATCTGGAGCAAGAGCAAGGTTTTGCCCTCCTTATTGTGGAACAATTTTTATTCTGAATCCATATTATTCTGAATCCATTTTTACACTCTTGTCTGCTGTTAGTCAGATCTTGGCTATTTTAAATACCAGCTATGCATATATCTCTACAAATTAGTGTTTCTGTGCCTAGGGATGAATATCTACAATCATTGGATTTTAGGTATAATCACTGGATATTAGGTATTTAGAACATAGGATTGCTCTATGTTCATTCTTTTTGACAATCCTCCAAACTCCTCACCATGAAGGTTAGACAGTTTATATTTCCAGAAACAATGAATGAAGGGTCCTTTTTCTCCTTACTCTGCCAGTGCTTGTTTTCAAACTTTCTATAAAAGGTTATTATTATTCCTATGAGGTGATATCTCATTGTTGTTTTGATTTGCATTTCTCTGTCACTGACTCTCAGTAATGGGAGTTGGGGGGGTGTCATTTGTATGTCTTGTTTGGAAATATTTGAGTAATTTTCTCCCTGGGTTTTTGCTGTTTTGTGTTTTGTGAGTTATCTTGGAATTAACCTTTTGTCAGGTTTATCTTTATAATCATGTTTGTTATTGCCAGACTAGTTCTTTCATATATATGTTAAATATGTTAACATCTGGTTATTTTCAGCACACTAAACTGGCTTGACTTCATCAAGCTACTCTATCTTGTCTCGCTGGATAACTCCATCTAGACTCTCTGCAGGCTAATTTGCCCATCCCCGCTTAATACCGTATAATTTAATCTCAACAGAGTCAATCTCTATATTTGGACTGTCCATTCATAAAACAATACAGGAAGAAATAATGTTCTATGTCATATTGTTTGAGGCTCTGAGATGAACACATGGTTGTATGTCAAAAATGTTCTGTCAATTATAAGATATTCCCTAAATTCAACAAGTTCTTATCTACTCTTTGGGTATAAAATGTAAATCAGTTACTAGAAAAGGCAGGGAGAATTTCCAAGAAGATCTCATCCTATGCAGTATATTCAGGGATGGTTCATTCGTTTCTTATGCAGTACAACCCAATAAACTGCATTTTATTTTTAACTAAATGAAGTTCTGTGGGAAATTATATTTTCCAGTGTTATTCATAATATGGGCCAAATGTGTTTGCTCTATTTTTCTGGGGGTTGGGGGAAGTGGAAGTAGAAATACCTGAATGAATGAATCTCCCTCTATAACCTCATTAAAGATTACAAAAAAAGGGACTTTCAACTGCATATAGAATTGATAGGATTAGACTCAGAATACTTATCATGTAACACATGAAAGAATATGAAAAATAAATTGAAAATCTTCAGTTAGCTTCAGATTTCAATCTCACATATCCATATCCTTCTAGTGATTACCGATTTGTTTTAAAAACAAAATAGAAGACAGCTGGAATAGAGAAAGGATCACTAAGAAAATGATGGCTTGAGGAACCAGTCAGGATGGAAGATGTGTGCAGAAAGTAGATAAAATCCAGCTCCCGGACGAGAACAGTGCAGTCTCCTGCCCCTGTGCCTGGCTGTTCCTCGCCGGGGCCCCTTGGAGGGGAGCGGGTTGAGCTTTCCTCCCCGCCCCGACCAGGGCTCCGGCAGCCGAAGACCTCCAGGACCAGCCACCACCATGCTGAGACCACTCTCCGCACACATGAAGGTACTGGCAGAGGGACAAATCCACGCGGGTTCTGGGGCCGAAATCTCCAAGCCTACTCTGATTGGAGTCGAGCATCCTCCACCCAGATCCTCCAAATTCCAGTAGGCGGGGTCACACCCACCACCTGGCCCCCTGGTGCCGTTTGATCCCATCAGCGGCCAAGACTCAGAGACTATAAAATCCAGCTCCCGGAACGGCACAGCCGTGAATGGACATCTTTTTTTTATGACATCTTATTATCTCACTCCTACTTTGTATTGTGAAGTCTTATATTTATTCCACCAAGTTTTGATCTTATAATTCTCCAAATTTAGGTCTATTATAATTGTTCATGTTTCTTTGCATTACCATAGAAACATTATATTGATTGATTAAACAGTATTTTCTTTAGTTGTACTAATATCGGAATAAATGCTTTGGAGAGAGAAAATGTTTATCTATGATAATTTTAACTATTATTATTCATTCATATAAAATATTCTTAAAGTCGTTAAGTCCTTCAAAATATTTATTATTTTCTGCAAAGTATAGTGTTTATACTTACATGTATTGATTTCCAGGTAATTAGTTAACTCATATATAAATGACACCATTTTAAAACAAATTATGTATGGAATTATATTATTTACATGAAAATCTTAAAACTGATGTAGTTTAATATTCCCAAACTAGTGTATCGGAGGGCTGGAGCAATAGCACAGCGGTAGGGCGTTCGCCTTACAAGTGGCCAACATGGCCGACCCGAGTTCGATTCCTCCACCCCTCTCGGAGAGCCCGGCAAGCTACCGAGAGTATTCGATATGCCAAACACAGTAACAACAAAGTCTCCAATGGAGACGTTACTGGGCCCGCTCGAGCAAATCGACGATCAACGGGAGGGCCTTTACCTTTACCTTACCTTAGTGTATCGGAATTGGTTAAAACTGTTCCAAAATGATATATATTGAACAACTAAACCCTAGATCTATGAGTATGACCTTTTCATAAATAGTTTCTTTTCAAAAGTAATCTTAATAAAATAAAGCTATTTGTTGGAGTTTTTTCTCCAAATAAGTCCAGACATGCTTTTTCTCACATGTTGATTATGAATCCTAGCCTCCAGATCCATGAAAGAATAATCTATGGGTTTTTTTTAATTATTTTTTTACAGTTCTAGATTTACAATTTTTTTTGTGCTTGGGTTTCAATTATACAATGATCAGATACCCATCCCTCCACCAGTGCCCGTTTTTCACCACCATGGATAATATCCCTCCCACCCCCATCCCCCTATCCCCCCCTGCCTCGGTGGCAGGGCAATCCTCTGTGTTCTCTCTCTCCGTTTGGGTGTTGTGGTCTGCAAAAGAGGCATTGAGTGGCAAACATGTCCAGTCCATAGTCCACTTTCGACATGCATCTCCCCTCCTGGGAGGATCCTCCAAACATCCTTTATTTGGTGCTCCCTTCTCTATCTGAACTGCCCTTTCCTCTAGGATACCCGGCTGGCCTCTAAGTTATGGAGTAATCCTCCTGGTGATGATCTCAGCTATTCTTGGGTATTAATCTCATACTTTGTTACTTTATATCCCCCAGATGAATGCAATCTTTCTATGTCTATCCCTCTCTTTCTGACTCATTTCGCTTAGCATGATACTTTCCATATTGTAACACTTGTATGTAAATTTCATGACTTCATCTTTTCTAAGAGCTACATAGTACTCCATTGTGTAGATGTACCAAAGTCTCTTTAACCAGTCATCTGTTCTTGGGCATTCAGGTTTCTTCCAGTTTCTGGCTATTGTAAAGAGTGCTGCAATGAACAAACAAGTATAGATGTCACTTTGACTATACATTTTTGCTTCTCTGGGATATATTCCCAGGAGTGGTATTGCTGGGTCAAATGGGAGCTCAATTTCTAATTTTTTGAGAATCGTCCATACTGTTGTCCAGAAGGGCTGAACCAGTGGACATTCACACCAACAGTGAAGGAGTGTCCCTTTCTCGCCACATCCACGCCAGCATTGGTTGCTTTTGTTCCTTTGAATGTGGGCCAGTCTCTGAGGTGTGAGATGGTATCTCATTGTGGTTTTGATCTGCATCTCTCTGATGATTAATGATGTAGAGCATTTTCTCATGTGCTTTTTTGCCATTCGGATTTCTTCTTTGAGAAAGTTTCTGTTCATTTCATTGCCCCATTTTTGGATGGGGTTGGATGTTTTCTTCTTGTGGAGTTTAACCAGTATTTTGTATATCCTGGATATCAACCCCTTGTCAGATGTGTATTCGGTGAATATCCTTTCCCATTCTGTAGACTGTCTTTGTATTTTGGTCACTGTTTCTTTGGAGGTGCAGAAGCTTCTTAGTTTAAGATAGTCCCATTTATCTATCTCTGTTTTCACTTGCTTGGCCAGTGGTGTGGCATCTTTGAAGATACCATTAGCTTCAATATCATGGAGGGTTTTGCCAACTTTATTTTCAATGTACCTTATGGTTTCTGGTCTGATGTTGAGGTCTTTAATCCATTTTGATCTTACTTTTGTACATGGTGTTAGGCAGAGTTCTGAGCCTATTTTTTTGCATGTAGCCGTCCAATGATGCCAACATAATTTATTAAAGAGGCTTTCCTTACTCCACTTCACATTACTTGCACCTTTATCAAAGATTAGATGATCATATGATTGAGGAGAGATGTCAGTGTATTCAACCCTGTTCCATTGGTCTGCAGTTCTGCCTTTGTACCAGTACCATGCTGTTTTAATTATTACTGCTTTGTAGTACAGTTTGAAGTTCGGGAGGTTGATTCCTCCCATTTTCTTTTTCCCAAGAATTGCTTTAGCTATTCGTGGGGGCTTATTGTTCCATATAAATTTCAGGAGTGTTTGCTCCATTTCTTTGAAGAATGTCATGGGTATCCTTATAGGGATTGCATTGAATTTATACAATGCTTTCGGTATTATTGCCATTTTGACAATGTTAAGTCTCCCGACCCATGAGCAGGGGATATCTTTCCATTTCCTCATGTCCTCTTTTATTTCCTGAAGTAGCGTTTTGTAGTTTTCTTTGTACAGGTCCTTTACTTCCTTAGTTAAGCTGATTCCTAGGTACTTGATTTTCTGGGGCACAATTGTGAACGGGATTGTTTTTTTCATGTTGCTTTCTTCTCTCTCACTGTATGCATATAGGAAAGCCAGGGACTTTTGGGTATTGATTTTATAACCTGCAATTTTACTATACGAGTCTATTGTTTCTAGGAGTTTTTTGGTGGAGGTTATTGGGTTCTCTAAGTAGAGTATCATATCATCTGCGAATAGTGAGAGCTTGATTTCTTCCTTTCCTACCTGAATGCCCTTAATATCTTTTTCTTGCCTAATCGCTATTGCAAGTACTTCCAGTACTATATTGAACAGAAGTGGAGAGAGTGGGCATCCCTGTCTCGTCCCTGATCTTAGAGGGAAGGCTCTCAGTTTTTCCCCATTGAGGATGATGCTTGCTGTAGGCTTGTGGTAGATGGCTTTAATTATGTTGAGGAAGGTCCCCTCTATACACATTTTGGCTAGGGTTTTCATCATAAAGGGGTGCTGGATCTTGTCAAATGCTTTCTCTGCATCTATTGATATAATCATATGCTTTTTATCTTTTCTTTTGTTGATATGATGGATTATGTTGATTGATTTTCGAATGTTAAACGATCCTTGCATCCCTGGGATGAATCCTACTTTGTCATGGTGTATGATCTTTTTGATGAGTAGTTGGATTCTATTTGCTAGTATTTTGTTGAGGATCTTTGCATCTGTGTTCATCAGGGATATCGGCCTGTAATTCTCTTTCTTTGTGGTATCTCTGTCTGCTTTTGGTATCAGTGTGATATTTGCTTCGTAGAAACTGTTCGGAAGTGTTTTTGATATTTCAATTTCGTGGAAAAGCTTAAAGAGCATTGGGAGTAAGTCCTCTTTAAAGATTTGGAAGAATTCACTAGTGAATCCATCCGGGCCAGGACTTTTGTGCTTGGGGAGACTTTTTATTACCAGTTCAATTTCCTTGATGGTGATAGGTCTGTTCAGGTATTCCAGGTCTTCTTGGTTCAGCCTTGGGAGTCTGTAGGAGTCTAGGAATTTATCCATTTCCTCGAGGTTTTGATGTTCCGTGCCATAAAGCTTCTCAAAGTACTCCCTGAGGATCCTCTGAATTTCTGTGGTTTCTGTTGTAATGACCCCCTTTTCATTTCTGATTCGGTTTATTAGGGTTTTCTCTCTCCCTTTCTTTGTGAGTTTTGCTAGCGGCTTCTCGATCTTGTTAATTTTCTCAAAGAACCAGGTTTTGGTTTCATTGATCTTTCGGATTGTTTTTTGGGTTTCCATCTCATTAATCTCTGCTCTGAGTTTTATTATTTCCTTTCTCCTGTTCGGGTTGTGCTCCTATTTTTGGTCCTTCTCCAAGCTCTTAAGCTGTGAGATTAGGTTATTTATGTGTGCTCGCTCCTCCTTCCTGAGGAATGCTTGTAGAGCTATAAACTTTCCTCTTAACACAGCCTTTGCTGTGTCCCATAAGTTTTGGTAACTCGTGTTCTCATTTTCATTCGTTTCTAGGAATCTTTTGATTTCCTCTTTGATTTCCTGTCTAATCCACTCGTTGTTCAATAGTGCACTGTTTAATTTCCAGGTGTTTGACTTAGTTTTCTGTTTTTGTGTGTGATTTACTTCTAATTTCAGCGCATTATGGTCTGAGAAGATTGTTGATACAATCTCTATCTTCTTAATTTTATGGAGGCATGTTTTGTGGCTCAGCATGTGGTCTATCTTGGAGAATGTTCCATGGACGCTTGAGAAGAATGTGTATTCAGCTTTTTGTCGATGAAGTGTCCTATATATATCTACTAAGTCCCTTTCTTCTATTGTTTCCCTCAAATGAAGTATGTCCTTGCTAAGCTTGAGTCTGGTTGATCTATCAAGAGGTGACAAAGCAGTGTTAAAGCCTCCCACTAGTATTGTGTTGCTATTGATGTCTTTTTCCAAATCTATGAGCAGTTGTTTTAAGTACTTTGCTGGTCTCTCATTAGGTGCATATACATTTATTATTGTAAGTTCTTCCTGTTGTACAGATCCTTTGATCAATAAGAAATGGCCTTCACTGTCTCTTATGACCTTCCTCACTCTGAAATCGATGTGGTCTGATATAAGGATGGCTACCCCAGCTTTTTTATGGGAGCTGTTTGCCTGTAGGATTGTTTTCCAGCCTTTGACTCTGAGTCTGTGTTTGCTTTGACTATTGAGATGCGTTTCTTGCAGGCAGCAGAATGTTGGGTTCAATTTTCTAATCCATCCTGCCACTCTATGTCTTTTAATTGGTGCATTTAGCCCATTGACATTGAGAGAGATTATTGTTATGGGATTTTGTCCCATTGTTCTGTTAAAATTTGGTGTATTTGAGGGTCCTTTCTTGCCCTAAAGTAGCCCATTTAGTTGTTCTTGTAACCATGGTTTTGAGTCTATGAAGTTCCTGAGCTGTTGTTTGTCTGTGAAACTGTGTGTTGTTCCTTCTATTATGAAGGAGAGTCTCGCTGGGTAAAGTATTTTTGGAGAGGCATTTATTTCATTGAGTTTTTTCACTATGTCCCACCACTGTTTTCGGGCCATGAGAGTTTCATCAGAAAAATCAGCTGTGAATTATAAGGATGCTCCTTTGTAAGAGATTTCTTTCTTCAATCTTGCTGCTTTCAGAATTTTGTCTCTGTCTAAGGTTTTGGTCATTTTGATCAGAATGTGTCTTGGGGTATTTTTATTCGGATTTCTTCTAGCTGGTACCCTTCGGGCCTCCTGAATGTGGTCACAAGTTTTCTTCAGCTCTGGAAATGTTGTAGCAATGATTTCTTTGACAGTTTCTTCTTCATTGAGGTTTTCTTCCTGTACCTCTGGGACTCCAATAATTCTTATGTTACCCCTCTTGGCTTCATCACGATCTTCTCTTGCCATCTGTTCCCGAATTGTGAGTCTCTTTTCCATTTTCTGCTCTTTTCTGGAGAGTCTCTGAACTTCATCTTCGAGCTCACTGATTCTGTTCTCAGCCGCTCTTACTCTGCTGCTGAGGCCTTCCACTGAGCTTTTCAATTCGCCTACGAGATTTTTCAGGTCTGATATTTCTGATTGCATTTTCCTCATTTCTGCCTTCAGATCCTCTTGTATTCTATTGGCATTGCTTTCCATTGTTTCTTTTAATTCCCTAAGCATCCTAAGTAGCTCCCTTCTGAATTCCTTGTCAGAGAGGTTGTCTAACACTACAGTACTGTTGCTGTCATCTGGGCTAGACTCTTCAATATGAAAGTTTGGTGGGCTTTTGCGTTGCTTTACCATTGTGAGAGGTGTGGTTTAGTCCTTCACGTTCACTGTTACTATTCTCCTTGATATGCTCCGGAAAGAGTCCCTGGCACTGGCGAGGAGTTGGGAACGTCTCCTGTTTGGAATTGGAGCCATTCAGCTTTGTTGCCCAGAGCTGGGTCTCTGTGCCCATCCCGCGCAGCTCAGGGGTTGAAAACCGGCTGTCTAGGGGCTGGATCTAGGTGCGCGTGCCCAGAAAGGGTCCCAGGCCCTTGGAGGCGGGCTGTACCTGTTTGAAATTGGAGCTGTTCAGCTTTGTTGCCCAGAGCTGGGCCTCCGTGCCCATTCCGCGCAGTTCAGGGGTTGAAAACCGGCTGTCTAGGCAATAATCTATGGTTTTAAGTAACCCGTGGACTTTGTAACAGCAACACTACAACACAAGTATAACACAAAAGTAGCTAGCACCTATACATATTTATTTTAAGTACACATAATTTTTACTATGAACAAACTTGTGTCTCTTTCCTTTCCCTAAAAATTATTTGTGTTACTCATTCACATCAGCATAAAAATACTTTAAAGAAAAGAAATACCACTCATTGATGCACAGTCTTACAAATCATAGGGAAATAGAGACATAAAAGATGCAAGACATCCATTTCATTGTAAAGACTTTATTGCAGAAATTTAACAGATAAATACTACAGAGCTGAGAAAGCTGTAGGTAAGCAGACACTTTGGATGTTGCAGTAGAGTTGACAAATATTGTGTTTCTAGAGAGTTTGTCTTAAATAGGTATTCCGACAAATTTATGTATATTTTGCCAGAAATTTCACTACCAAATATTTACTGACTTGTACAGATAAATATTTTCTTCTCTTCTCTGTCCTTTTCTTTTTCTTTTCTTCATCGTTTTTGAGCCCCAACTGACTGAGCTCATGGTTTATTCATGGCTTCTTGCTCAGGGATCACTCCTGGTGTGAACTGGGAGGGACTATGTGTAGTTGGGCATCAAGTCAGCCACATGAAAACCAAGTGCCTTACAACTCTACTATATTTCTGGCTCTTGCCTGATATAAACCCTTGGCAAAAATGTTATATTATATTAAAGTCTTTCCTTATAAAATTATTCTCTTACTGTGAAATTCTAGGAACACACATATCTTCTCAAACTAATTGAATGAAACTGGTATTTTGTCCACTAATTGGAGAATTTGCAGCTTGCTTTTAAAATTAGGCAGATTCCTAAGGATTCCAATAGGACAATGTAATATATATATCTCAACAAGTAGGGCTGAAGAGATTGTACACTGGCTAGGACTTTTACCTTGTATGTGGCCAATCCACAATGGATCCCTGCCACCACATGTGCTCCCTGAGCTCTGCCAGGAGGGAACTGTGAACAGAGAGTAAGGAGTAAGTCCTGTGCACCACCAGGGATGGCCCCAAAACCAAACAAAAAAAGAAAAAAGAAAGAAGCAGAACTATGGTCAAAGGTTGAATAATATTTGAATTAGTAGAAAGTATAAGTATAGTATAAATTCCTAGACTATCTTTGAATAATTATCAAATTGATTCCATATTTTTTTCAAGAAAAAAATATGGAGCGATAGCACAGCGGGTAGGGCGTTCGCCTTACAAGCGGCCAACATGGCTGACCCCAGTTCGATTCCTCCGCCCCTCTCAGAGAGCCCGGCAAGTTACCGAGAGTATTCGATATGCCAAACACAGTAACAACAAAATCTTCAATGGAGAAGCTACTGGGCCCGCTTGAGCAAATCGACGATCAACAGGAGGGCCTTTATTGCACAAGACAAGTAAAGAAAATTTGTTCTCATTTTGAACAATATGTGTATATTTATTACCTGGTTAAGCAAATTTAGTTAAATTTAGTTAAATTGAGAAAAATTAAGAATTGTTTACTCAATGTGAATTCATTTCAATTCATGTATTTATTTGTTCTTTTAATTTCACGAAAAATTATGTCTGAATTGCCAGTTTATAGTATATAAAACTTATTTGATATTTGCTCATGTATCTGTGAATGTATAAATACTTCTATCTCAAGAATGGTTGATTAAACTGAGTGATTGTGAGGATTTTTCCAGAAAATGTATTAACGACTAAAGCTATTATGTCTTATACTTGTACATTTAATTATCAAGATAAGAAACCTTTTCACAAATATAGCGATTCTGTCTATCACAAGGAAGAGATGATATATGTGTTGGTTTGATGAATCCACAGAACGATTCACCTATAGGTATAGGTGGTTGGAATTTCCTGCATCAAAGAACATAGTTAACATAATTAAATTACTTAATTTCAAAGCAAAATTAATTATTGCTCGAGCGGGCCCAGTAACGTCTCCATTGGAGACTTTGTTGTTACTGTGTCTGGCATATCGAATACTCTCGGTAGCTTGCCGGGCTCTCCGAGAGGGACGGAGGAATCGAACTCGGGTCGGCCATGTTGGCCGCTTGTAAGGCGAAAGCCCTACCCGCTGTGCGATCGCTCCAGCCCAAACTAATTTAAACTGTGAATGTATTTATTTGAACAGATGAAAATGTAAACAGATTTATAATTAAAATTTCTACGTACAGTTCTATCTAAAACTAACTCCAAAGTGCTGATAATTCAAAATGGGGATAGGACTGTCCTCCCGTTGTTCATCAATTTGCTCAAGCAGGCACCAGTAACATCTCCATTGTGAGACTTGTTATTACTGTTTTTTTGGCATATTGAATACACCACAGGAGGCTTGTCAGGCTCTGCCGAGTGGGTGGGATACTCTCTGTAAGCTTGCCTAACTCTGCAAGAGGGATGGAGGAATTGAACCCGGGTTGGCAGCTTGCAAGGCAAATGCCCTATCCGCTGTGCTATTGCTCCAGCCCAAATAAGTGACTAAAGTGTTGATCCTACTGAATGTTGTCCATCAAGTAGCACAAAACTTGCTCCTGCAAGTCATTGAATAAACCTCATGGTCTGGAGACTGAACTGACCACTCCATTTTAAACAGAACTTATAGATCCTCTTCCCATCAAGTTTCTTTGGGGTTAATCAACAAGCAAGGAAATGTAGGTCACTCTGTGTCATGAATTAAACACTAAGTGTTATACTTAAGATAATTACACTTACTAGAATTCATCCCTCACAATCTATCCCTCCCTGCATTATGTAAGAAAAGTATGACTGTAAGAAAAGTAGATTCAGGATTGATATCTATTTTACACTTTTTATTGCTGTAACTTCTCTGCTAATAGAGATCAGAAATATTATAGGCACTCAAACAGCATGCTTTTCAATCCAATCCAAAAGTTATATTTGATTTTTGATTGAATAAACTTCTGTACACTTCTAACCACTATTCCTTTTGGTTACAGGTTAAACTGTAGGAGACTTTTTCTCCTCTTTAAAAGTAGCTTTTTGGATGGCAGCCGCTTCGGAGCTTTATGGAACGTCAGGTATGAGCCGGTCATGATGGGGCGACTGAAACCTCATGGGAATGGGGACATTCCCGGCTCGTCCTTCACGCCCTACCGAGATCACGAATTTGCCCCCACGAGCAGGTCTCTAGCACGGCCATTGCTCCAGAGCACAGAAATCAATCTCATAACTATCTGACTCGCAGCAGAAATACTTCCAGGCTTAATAAGTAAAATATCAGAAATCCAAAATCATTTGATTCTTGTAACCAGCTGTAGAAAACAAATTATTTCACAATACCTTTTCAGCATGTCTGATTTGGGGGTGTAAACTCTAAATAATAATGGTGCATCTTTTGTCGAAAAAAATGAATCTAATCAAAGTAGATAGAGTGCTAAGTAGAACTCATCTGCCTCACAGGCATTGGGAGCGTTGAGGGTGGGGGGCTATTGGGGTTCTTGGTGGTGAAAAAATAAATATTGGTGAAGGGAAAAAAAATATCACCAACACCAACAATAATACTAATACTAATACTAATAACTAATAATAAGATATAATGTATATAAATAATACAATCATAAATTAAAATGTAGAAATTTAAAAAAAGAATATATGAATAGTTGAAATTTAGAGAATAAAATTGAATTCTTCTTCTAGTTTTTAATGATGTTAATGAAAATATTTAATTATGGCCTAAGAATTCAAGTTTTGTGTGACATTTTTATTTCTTGAGTTGAATGCTGTTCTGAGTCCTATTAGGGAATAAAAATGATAAAAACTAAAAAATAATAATAATGTGAGGTTAGTTCATATTGATGAAAACATTTGGGTTCCTCAATTTGTGTGGAAATATTTTAAGTATATTTTATGTGAACATTTCCTTAATAAACCAATCTCAAACAATAAAAAGTAGCTTTTTGGATATAAGTTAAATATATCTATGCTAGCTTACTATAGAAAACCAGCAGATTTTTCTAGACATATGCAGAGATTTGTATAAAAATATAAATTACTATTGCACCTAGTAATCATTATTATAAATGATTTATTCAAAAATAGAATATTTTTAAGTTCTTTACAACACAAAGTATATAGTCTCAAATTTCAGTTAGAAGGAAGACTAGATTTTTATATGCATCTTTCCCTTATCATTTTGTTTGTTTTCGGGCCACTCCTGGTAGTGGTTAACTCCCGGCTACACACACTCAGGGATCACTCCCATTACCTGAGGCTCAAGGGACAATATCAGGTACAGGAGTTCAAACCCAAGTTGGCCACAAGCAAAGCTAGTGCCCTAACCAATCTACTCTTGCCCCAACTTTCTCATCATTACTTTACCTTTGACTCTAGCTCCATCTGTTCATTGAACTAGTCTCTTAGAATATCCAGTAGAATATTCTAAAGCTCAAGTGTGATTGGAATGGTTTTAGGATCCCCCATCAGAGAACAGGTGAAGAAATTAAGCTCATTAGGACTGTTTTTGGAGCTTTGAGATTTGCATCTGATTGCCTGACATAGATAGGAATGATATTGAATAGAATTTCAGATATATCAATGATATCAAAAATATCTATTGATCCTAAACAAAATCTTTAGATCAATTACTGGAAAATATGGGAAGAGAAGACAAGAAATGAGAACTTACAGTTAAGACTCAGAGACTATAAAATCCATATCCCGGACGAGAACAGTGCAGTCTTTTGCCCCTGCGCCTGGGTGTCCCTCGCCGGGACCCCTTGGAGGGGAGCGGGTCGAGCTTTCCTCCCTGCCCCGACCAGGGCTCCGGCAGCTGAAGACCTCCAGGACCAGCCACCACCATGCTGAGACCACTCTCCGCACACATGAAGGTACTGGCAGAGGGACAAAGCCACGCGGGTTCCGGGGCCGAGACCTCCAAGCCTACTCGAACTGGAGTCGAGCATCTTCCACCCAGATCCTCCAATTTCCAGTAGGCGGGGGTCACACCCACCACCTGGCCCCCTGGCGCCGTGTAATCCCATCAGCGGCCAAGACTCAGAGACTATAAAATCCATATCCCGGAACCGCGCGGCCGCATTTGCGGCCGCGCGACATCTTATCATATTATTATCTCATTCCTACTTTGGACAAACTTGCAAGCTATCGAATGTAACCTGCCCACAGGCAGAGTCGGGCAAACTCCCCGTGGCGTACCAAATATGCCAAATACCAGTAACAATGATGGGTCTCATTCTCCTAAAGAGCCGTGAATATAATCTCAGGGCTAGGATGAAAGAGACGTTACTGGGGCCCGCTCAAGGCAATCGACGATTAACAGGATGATGAAATGAAAAATGAAATGAAATGAAATCAAAAATATCTATTGATCCTAAACAAAATCTTTAGATCAATTACTGGAAAATATGGGAAGAGAAGACAAGAAATGAGAACTTACAGTTGTGAGGAAACTGCAGAATCATCCACCCACAACCAGCCTTTTATTCGTTCATTTTTCAATCCAATCCAAAAGTTAGATTTGATTTTTGATTGGATAAACTTCTGTAAGAAAATTAGAATCCCTCATATTATACTAGTATCAGAATAATTCTTTAATTCCAGACAATTTCCATTAAAATGAGACAGGTTTAGCTTCAAATTCTTCAATGATGTACAGGAGAACAAATTTCTCAAATATATACATAATAAAGCCTGGGCTAGTCCCTACCTATTTACCATCCCTTGTCCCTGAAATAGAAAGTTCATAATAAATCAGTCACTCTACTCTTCATGCCTTGAAAAAGGTGTCAAAATATTGGAAAAGACACCTGAAAACAAATATTTTTTTCATGGAAGAGAATAGACAGGAAATTATAACTTCGTTAAACTTAGAAATTCTTTATATCAAAAAATATGTTGAAGAATACAAAAAACAAGCTGAAAACTGCAGTAATTTAAAATTTAAAAACCAAAATCCCTCACAGATGACAGAAAGAAGCAAAGGGAATAGACAATTTCCAAGGAAAACAAACTCTTGTTAAACAGAAATGAAGTCATGATGGAAGATTGAATGACTGCAGGGCACAATGGGGGCACTAACAGGATAGATGTAGGTGTGTGCTCTTAGGCAGTGATGGAGGTGCTGTAGTACATGTATATCAAATAGCATAAATATTCACAATGAAATAAATATTGATACTATAGTAGTGAGGCCACTCTCCTCATGCTTAGACGAGCCTCATGCATGAAGGAACTGGCAGAGGAACACAGGTGTGTGGGTCCCAGGGCTGAGATCTCTAAGCCTGCTCAGATTGGGACTGGGCCTCCTCCACCCAGATCCTCCATTTTCCCGTAGCTAGGCAGTTACACCCACAAACTGCCCCCAGCGCCATGAAATCCCATCAAGAGCCAAGTTCCAGAGACTGTAAAACAAAGCTCCCGGAAGTGACCTCTTATGGTCTAGTTCTACTTCTCAGAGAACTGGCAAGCTCCCGAGAGTATCCCGCCCGCACAGGAGAGCCTGGCAAGCTCCTGTGTTATTATTCAATATGCCAAATACAGTAACAGTGATGTGTCTTGTTCCTCTGACCCTGAAAGAGCCTCCAATTCGGCACTGTTGGGAAAGACAGTAAGGAGAGGCTGCTAAAATCTCAAGGCTAACACAAATGCAGACAATACTGGTGCCCGCTCAAGCAAATCGATGAGTAACGGGATGACAGTAACAGAGATAGTGACTGTAATAGTGAAGTGTAATTGTATTGGTAACAAAGATTGTGATGTCAAAGGGAATGACCTGCCACTAGGGTGGGGTGGGATGGAGGGGATGGAGGGTTGGGAGGGATACTGGGAGCATTGGAGGTAAAGAATGGGCACTGGTGGAGGTATGGGTACACAATTATTGTATAACTGAAACCCAAGCACAAAAATTTGTATGTCTACAACTGTACCTCATGAAGTTTCACTAATAAAATTTTTTTTAAAAAATAAAGGAGAAAAAGATTGCTATGTCAATGACAACTAAGTTGAATGGAAATTTGAAAGAAATCAGGAGCTAAATGAAATAATCTAAGTTAAAATCAAATAAATAAATAGAAAACAAATCAACATGGACATATGCCCAGCTGATCACATATTATAGATATAAAAAGTAAGTCTACATGGATATGAAAACTAGGTTTATGTGAATAATGTTTTCTTTCTTTTTTTAAAATTTAATCACTGTGAAATACAATTACAAAACTTTCATATTTGAGTTTCAGTCACACAATGATAGAACACCCAAACCTCAACCAGTGTACACCTTCCCCCACCAAAGTTTCCAGTTTCTTCCCTCCATCACAACCCTGCCATTGCCTCTTTGGCAGACAACTTCCCCAATATTCTCTCTCTATTTTTGGACTACGACTTGCAATACAAACACTGAGAGGCTGTCAAGTTTGATCCTTTATCTACTATCAACCCTCATCCCCATTCCCAAAGGACCCCTCCAACCATCATGATTTAGTGATCCCTTCTCTATTCCAGCTGCCTTCTCCCCCACCTATTGAGGCAGGCTTCCAATTATGAGCAAAATTCCTGGCACTTGTGTCTACTGTCCTTGGATGTCAGCCTCACGTTATGTTATTTCATACTCCACAAATGAGTGTAGTCATTCTATGTCTGTTCCTCTCTTTTTGACTCATTTCACTTAGCAGGATACTCCCTCCCCATGACCATCCACTTATAAACAAATTTTACATAGATAACTTTTACCAACAATTTATAATAAAATAAAATTAAGCACCAGGAACTACCTGATAAAACGCTAGTATAATCAGTATCCACGTACAGTGGATATAACGCTGGCCTTACATATGGTGACCCAGGTTCAATACCTGAATGTTTTCTGTTTCAACCTTTGTGAAAAGTAGTCAAGACTGTTTTGCAAACCATGATTCCCAAGGTAGAGAGAGAATATGACGGAACTGGATTGTCATACAGGCAGGCGGAGAGGTGGAATGGAATGGGGGCGTTGGGAACACTGGAAACATTGTGGTAGAAAATGTACACTGGCGGAGGGATAAGCGTTTGATAATTGTATGACTGAAAGTCAAACATGAAAGCTTTGTAGGTCATAGGTGATTCAAACATGAAAGCTATAGCTGTAAGCTCAAACTCAAAAATGAAAGTTGTAGCTCACAGTGATTCAATTAAAAAAAAAAAGAAAAGAGTTTTCTTACGAGTCTATGATTTCATCCACTTCTTGGCAACCCCCAAGACTTTAAAAGCATCAGTTCAAAAAGTTTTGCACAGCTCTATTTATTGTAGCACTAATTCAAGAGCCAGGAAAATGAAATGGCCCAAATATTTAATGTACCTATGGAGTCCAATGGGAAGCAATAAGTTTAAATATGAGTGTTAGAAAAATTACTCAAAATTAGATTTTATCATCTCTGAAGAAATACTAAATTTAAGTTCCCAATAATTCATTCATATGCTATTACTAGTGTTCGGAGCAGAAATAATCATATCATGTTTAACGACTATTTTACATATATGTTTGAATTTAAATCAATATTAATTTACTTAGATTTGTAAGGGAGAAAATCATAAACTACTAAATCAAATTCTCAATTATTAGTGTAAGAACAGTGCTCTTCTACTAATACATCATATCAACTGAACTATTTTCTAATAATATACCAGTGGGATAAGTCCCTTATAGGTAAGTTTGTGCCTTTTCTTTTTTTTTTATTTAATTTTTATTAGTGAAACACAATGAGGTACAGTTGTAGACTTACAAATTTTTGTGCTTGGGTTTCAGTTATACAATGATCGAATACCCATCCCTCCACCAGTGCCCATTCTCCACCACCACCAGTCCCAGTATCCCTCCCACCCCCCATTCCCCCCATCTCACCCTGCCTCTGTGGCAGGGCATTCCCTTTTGTTCTCTCTCTCCTTTTGAGTGTTGTGCTTTGCAAAAGAGTCATTGAGTGGCAATCATGTTTGTTCTATAGTCTACTTTCAGCATGCTTCTCCTATGCTGGGAGGATGTGCCTTTTCAAAGGCAAAATTTTCAGAAAATTTAACAAATTTGAATTTGCTCATGGAAATACAGAGTTGATGTTTACAAGAAGTTCCATGAAAATATATATTTCTATGACATTTGTATCAATAATATTTGTAAAACTAAAGAGACCAAAATTATAAGTTGTAGGAAAAATTTATTTTGAAATAAACATAAACTTTTACACTCCTAAGCAAAATCAAGTCATTTAGGTATGATGAAAGAAAATTGAAGTTTAAAATTAATCAAGAGCTAAAATAATGTGATTTTTGCATGTTTTGACTTCAAAATCTATTACATTGTTCATTACATTTTATAGAAAACCTCAATTATATTGCTATCTTAGTAACTTAGAATTATATAAACTTATGTAATGAAAAAGTTCTTTAAATTGTCTTAAGTGAATACTAAGAGAATTAGCATTGTTAGTGTTAATTCTCATTTAAAAAATTTGGTGACTGAATTTAAGTAGTAGAAGAAAATCCACAGGTTCAAGCTTACCTTGTACAACGTTCCCAAACCTAAAGGATGAAAAATGTGGTCTATAGTTTCCTGGTAAGATATGAATAACTTCTCCTGTCACTCTGGATTACGTGTCAAACATAAATTCGATTTAAATTATCATTCAAGTTGTATATCTCATTTTCTAAAATCTGACTTTCACATCACTTAATCACTTAACTTCCCGTTAGTCGTCGATTTGCTCGAGCGGGCGCCAGTAACGTCTCCATTTGTCCCTGTCGCGTGCTAGTGTAGCCCAATGGCATCTCTTCGCTCCGGGAACATGGAGGGCCTCAAACCGATCGTTCATGACCTTGACAAAGAAGTCTGACCATCTGGTAGGTGGGCGGCCACGCGGTCTCTTGACATCCCGTGGAATCCAATCAGTAACAGCTCTAGTCCAACGGTCGTCTTTAAATCTCATTACGTGACCAGCCCATCTGATTTTCGACACCTTGGCAAATGAGACAGCGTCCCTGATCCTTGATCGTCGACGGATGTCAGAACTCCGGATTCGTTCTCTCATTTGAGTGAAACGTGATATTCCAAGCATAGCTCTTTCTATTCTTCTTTGGGAGACCTGAATGGCGTTCTCATCTTGTTAGCGTAGGGCCCAGGTCTCTGAGGCATATGTTAATGCAGGAAGAACAGTGGAATCAAAGAGATGTGCCCGGAGCCGGAGGTTCTTCGTCCTCTTAGCTATTTCTTCGACGTTCTTGAAGGCGACTTTCACATAAACATAACAAATTTAATTTTCCTTGAAACAATAATTCTTCAAAAATATCAAGGGTGAAAACATTGAACTCAGTTCAATACAATGCTGTCCCTTTTACACTTGTCATAACACAGACAGTAGTATTTCTTTTCTCCTGCATTAACACCGAGCTGCTAAACACTGAACAGTCTGATTACAAATGTACTAAAATATGAAGTATCAAATAAAATAAAAGAGAGAAAGCCATTCTTTTTTATATAAAATGTTAATTGAGGCACCATGATTTACAAATTACTCATGATTGAGTTTCAGGGATACAGCCTTCCAACAACAATCCCTTTAATCTACATCCCTCAACCAATTTTCCCAATTTCCCTCCCACCGACCTACTTGCCTCTAGGGAAGGATCTTTATTTTTTGCCTTTTAGCCCTGTGGCTCACAATTCAGTTACTGACAGGGTGTCCTGCAGGACATCTGACCACCTGCCAGCACCACTTCCTGCTTCAGAGTGGCCATTTCCTTCTGCTGTGTTGCAGTGTCCCCCTCAGCATCTACCCTCCCCCCCCCCCACCCTGGTAAGCTTCCTGTCAGCAAACATATCTGGTTGAAACTACAGTTTTTATGCGCCTCTGTTAAGCTTATGGCCCTTCTTCTGCAGGGGAATCTAAGTGCGTATCTAGGAGTATGTCAAACCAAATCCGCCAAATTGTAATGGTGGAAAACTTAAACAGTTCTTCTAACTCAGTACATGCAAACTTCTCATATCGCACTAGTATTAGTATTAACAAAAAAACATACCTGTTCCTCTTTATCATCAATCTTAAGGAGTCTAAGTCCATGAACTCTGCATGACTTCTTACTCTCTTCCCAAGTTTTCTCTTCATTTGAAATATAGTAACAGTTTTTGAAACAGTAAGAACATTCTCCATGACATATGTCAGATGGATTTTTCTTGTCTTGAAAACAAAAGTCACACTGATTATCCTCAGTCCCAAAAGTGCTGATACACTGTACTTTGAATGTATTTCAATGAAGTGATTACTTTAAAGAGGATGATGTAAAATAGGTATAAACCTCCATTATCCCAAAAGTGTGTTTGCTAGGTCTTTCAAAATATTCCAAAGTCAAGAATGGAATTGATGCAAAAAGTTGTCTGACAAAATCCAAAACATTGTTACAATTACAATGAGAAATAGGAAAGCACAAATTAACTCTAGTAACACTGAGTACATTTTCTCCTGGAAGAAATCCATCTAAGTAAATATATGATAGTGGTAGAAATGCCAAAGGATCAATACTTGGAAATATTCATCCAGAAGCATAAAATATTCAGCAACTCACACCAATGAAAGAAAATTTTTCCATAAAATTCATAATTAACTATTAAAAGATAATTTAATGGTAAAATATAATTATATTAAAGATATTAACAAGCTTATTGCATAGTTTTAAAAGGATTATAAGATGATGTTTAAGTAAAAGTTAAGGTAAAATTTTTACAAACATGTTGACATTTGCAGTCTTCATTCACACAGTTACCTCATCTCCTCATTACCCAACATCAATTACCTCCTACCCATGTCCCTGCATCCAAAGTTAAAATGTTACAAAAGGTCACAATTCTGTGGAAAAAAATTGTAAGCCATTTTTTTAAATACCCAATACACACCTGTATAACTGGGTGAGGTTGAACGATGATACTTAATTTCTGGTGAGAAAGTAGCATTTTCCTTTGGGCAAGTCAAATTTTCACACTTACATGTCTTCCGAAATACTTTCATCCATAATACAAAAATAAAATTATGAGTGGCTTTGTCAGATAATTTATGTTTTTATTTACTGAAATTCCATAGTATGCAGCACGTGCTGTCAGTGAAATGCAACTTCAACAACAGAATTGTAGCTCAACGGAAGAAGAGTTCACGTCTCACATATGTGAAGCCTTAGAATTCAATTCCAGCACCACCAAATAAATAATTACAATCACAGAAAATATAGACTTAAAATATTTTAGCATTTCCTAAATTAAAATGAATTTTTAAAGTAGAAGCATTTTATTTCATCTATTTGGGTTTCGAGAACACACCTGGCAGTTCACAGGGGTTACTCCTGGCTCTGTGCTCAAGGTCCAGTCCTGGCAGTGTTGGGGGACCATATGGGTTGTCAAGGATTTGAACCCCAGTTGGTGCATGCAAGGCAGATGCCCTACCCATGTACTATTGCTCGTGCCCCAAAGTAAAAGCATTTTAATTCAGAAAAAGAGGAGAGAGATTTCCATAAAAAAAGAAATTACACACTCTAGACTAGACTGTGGTCTAGAATTCCTAAAAGTAGTGCATCAATGAAAGTGATTTTAAAACAGATATAATACATATCATTTTAAGTAGCACTGTCGCACTGTCCTCCCATTTTTCATCCATTTGCTCAAGTAGGCCCAGTAACGTCTCCATTGTAAGACTTATTGTTACTGTGTTTGGCATGTCGAATACATCACGGGTAGCATGCCAGGCTCTGCGATGCGGGCGAGATACTCGGTAGCTTACCAGGCTCTCTGAGAGGGGCAGAGGAATCGAACTCAGGTCGGCCACGTTGACCACATGCAAGTCAAATGCCCTACCACTATGCTATCGCTCCAGCCCAGTATAAATTTATTTTGCATAATTTTAAGTAAGTAAAATAAATTTACATCTACAGAGCTAGCATTTGCATTTAAAATTAATTTATTAGCTTCATGATAAGCTGCACAATATTCAAATAATGATTTCTATGATTATTTCACAATGATTTAAGTCAAATACTGATTTCCAAATTTTCTAGCTATGAAAACCTTCTATAAAAATAACTTCCTATACAAATATAAGCCACACCGTATATAGAACATGTTTGTACTCTTATAGCAGTAAATCTATTTTTAATGCCCAAAACTCCATGAAAACAAAGTAATAAAATCTCATCATAATCAAAGTTATCAACATCATAACTATTATTGTATTTCAAGGAATCTCAGAGTTTGCAAAATGAATCAGAGATTCAATAGTTGCACTACCCATTTTTCAGCCTGATCACTATTATAAAATGAAATGTGCATAAGCTACTCACATAAACATCCAAAGCGTAAGGTCACCAGAAGTAGCAAAAATAATATTCCCAAACTCAATATAATTATATTTTGTGGAAATCCTGTGCAAAATCAAAGGGCCAAAGAGACTTTAAGCATTCACAAGACAAAGCTTTAAGGTTATAACATAAGGAACATTTGAGTCTAAAATTGTCCTAATAGTTCTGTAATCACAAATTGCAATAAGTATTACATTTAAATACACCATAAGGATATATATACCACACAGAACAGCTATATAATATTAAAAGTTTAGAAAAGATGATCATGATTTCAATTTTTTTAATGTTTCAGAAATACAGAAGAAAGACTTTACCCCTCTTTTTCTCAGCTAGACGTCTTTTGGTTTTCTCTCTTTTTGATTTGGGGAGTTTTAGGTTGCTGTCTGTCAATCTCTCCTCCTTCATGTTAAACGTGTAGGCAAAAAGCAGCAAAAATGATTTTCAATACTTCATGAAACACAAGTTACAGCACTAAAAATGGAGGCAATGATAATAATTAGCAATATAGACCACTATGTATATGTATTTATATATATTTATGTCTGTATACATGTATATATATAAATTACTAGCATGATAATCTTAAATAAATGAGTAAAAGCACCGATCTGGTATTATATAAGATAAATTATATTAATATATACCTCAATTCTAATTTTATTTATATTGACTGATAAATACTATTATTATTATATAAAAATAATGTATCTTATTTGCACATAAATAACATCTCTGCTAAGCGCATAATGAATGTACTTAGCAATATAAAAATTACAAAATAAATTAGTGAGGGAACAAAATTTTTAAAATAACACTTGTGTAAGTATGTAGAATAAACCAGATAACTGTTGGTGTCAATAGATTCAAAAGCCATGTTCTTAAAATGCCATAAAGGGGCTAAAGAAAATGTATTGACAGTAGGAGCTAGCATTGCTCTGAGCTGAACCAGGTTCAATCCTCGGCATCCCATATGGTTTCTGAGGACTGCCAGGAGTGATTCCTGAGTGCAGAACCAGGAGTTAAGACTGACTGTTCTCTGGTGTAGCTGAAAAGTCAAAACAAATAGGTGACTAAAATGTCTTAACTGTACCCCATTTAAAACCTTTGAAATTTGAAGAAGCTTCATTTGAACACCTTTAAATAGTGGAAATATATGTACAAGAATATAGATACTATTTCTGTTTCAAGATTATAGATGCTATTTCTTTTTCAATATATATTTGATATACTGGATTAATGATGGGCTGGTAGGGTGTTTGCCTTGCATGCAGCCAACCCAAGTTGGATTCCTTTGCCCCTCTCGGAGAGCCCTACAAGCTACTGAGAGTATCTCGCCTGCACGGCAAATGCTGGCAAGCTACCCGTGACGTATCTGATATGCCAAAAACAGTAACAACAAGTCTCACAAAATTTGCTGTGAGACGTTATTGTTGCCTGCTCGAGCAAATCGATAATCGATGGGAGGACAGTGCTACAGCGCATTAAAGATAATAAACCTTCTTTTAGTTCTTGGGAAATAGCTCAATGATGTGGAGAACATGATTTGTACTCAAGTGCTTTTTTATCCCTTGCACTGTTCTAAATGAAGTCCCTGAATACTGCTGAGTGTGACCCACAACCAAAAATAATAAAGTCATATATTTTCCTAGATAAAAAGCTTTTCTTACTTTTTCATAAAGTTATACATTATATCTATATGCCAAAAAATAGGAAGTTAAGAGATAATACAGCCGGTAAAGAATTTGGCTTGCATGTAGTTGACCTGTGTTCAATCCTTGATACCAAGAAACGGTCCCCTAAACCCATTAGGACTGACTCCTGAGTACAGTCCTGAATACAAATAATAAAAAACATGTTTGCATATATACACTGGATTAAATTTTGACAGAAAACTATCATCCAAATATGAAAACGTTTACTTATCTTTACTTATTTTAATGTATTCACAGCACAGCAGGTAGGTCCTTTGCCTTGTATGCAGCCAACTAAGGTTTGATTCCTCTGCCCCTCTCTTGGAGAGCCCGGCAAGCTACTGAGAGTATCTCGCCTGCAGGGCAAATCCTGGCAAGCTACTCATGATGTATTCGATATGCCAAAAACAGTAACAACAAGTCTCACAATTTGTTGTGAGACGTTACTGGTGCCCACTCAAACAAACTGATGTACAACAGGAGGACAGTGCTACAGTGCTAATATGAGAGTTTAAATTTTGGATAATGTATAGCTAATTTGAGCCTTTAGAAAAAAGAATAAAAAAAAACAAATTTATATGGTGAAAAAAGATATTAAGAACCACAGACATAAGACAGGGTTGAAAGCAGAAATAGGTTAGGAGTTAAGGCTCTTGTCTAGCATTCCGTCAATCCTATTTTGATCTTTGGCATCACATATGGTTCCCAAGCACTGTCATGAATGATCACCGAGCACCGAGCCAAGAGTAAGCTCACCTCTATCACATGCAAACACCTCCCAGCGGAAGTCAAACAAGAATTCAATACATCCAAACATTTACTAACTCTAAAATAAAATCAAAGTTTACTAAAGAAAATTGTGACCCATTCTCATACTGATTTGTCTCTGTTTTCAGCAAAAATAAAGCTATCATTATTCATTGAATTGATCATACAATCAATTTTTTTCTGCAATAATCCAGATGCCTCTGAACTCTAAATGCTTTGCTCCAGCAGCTTTTAATTCACTCCCTTTCCCAGCACTGTAACAGCAGAGTGTGGGTCACAGCCGCTCTGACTGACCAACATTACCTGCGTGTATCCTGCGACTTTCACCCTTGAAGCACGCTGGGACCTGCTGCTCTGCTGCCTTCAGTCTCTGCTCTGAGGCTGCGAGGAAGTTGGTGTGAGGACTGAGCCTTGTGAGACACGTGTGTCAGATGAAAGAGCCAATGGACATGGGCCCTTTATCCATTCCCACATAATAAATAAGCCTTTACCGTTGTCTGTATCTCAGCTGCCCAAACCCGGAATGGCTTTGAGCATAGCTCCTTCAAAATAGCAGTGTCAAAATTGTCTCTGCTACCTAAGCTGTAGCTGTCAGGGAACTTTGTATAAAGTTTGATTTATGATTCCAATGAGCAGTTTGATGTCTATTTCAACTTAAAAGTAGGTGTCACACCAGAACAAACACTGTATGGTTTTGTTTCATGTCAACCACATTCGTGTACATACATTGAAGGATTTGTGAGGTTTTGACACGTTAAGGTTCTATTAGAAGTTTGTAATAAAAATCTTTCAAAACTCTCTCGATATGAGCATTTCTCAAGAACTTATTTTCTAAGTGGGGGACTCCTTTCAATATTACTTCCCCTCCTGAATAAAAGTCATATCCCATGTAAAGAATGGTAGCACATTTGAGCATCTTTAGTTGACTTTATTTGCCTTTAGTTGATTGCATGATCTGATTTCAGAGGATAGGCTTCTGACATAAAGAAAATAAGAAAAGTGTTCTTGAAGCTCTTCATCCCATTGACTTTTCTATGAAGGCAGACAGTAGGTACAACTGTGAACTGTGTTCTTCTAGGAACAAAGGAAAATCATTTGACTTGATTGGCCATCATCAATACCTGATTTTCATGAGGATATTTCCATTCCCAAATTACCATGTGTCATTGAACTATTTATATTTTTGCATGTTAATTTACAGTATATCAGTAAAGTATAAGTGTGATGGAAAATAGGCCTTTATCCTATATTCTGGATCAGAGTTTCTCAACCACTGTCCTCCTTGGTCCCCTTCTGCCATTGTTTTCTCCTGTGTCCTCCAACTACTCCTTAACATTACCTGCCAGAAACACTTTGGGCTTGGTACACTTCCCATTCAGAAACCTTTTGAAACTGCCAATATTTTTGCAAATCCCACATTCAATTAATAATGTGACCTACTGTTCCAGTTTAAGTACCTAGGTTTTAGGAGGTGAGTAACTTTCATTCGTCTGTTTGTTTTTTGTTTATTTGTTTGTTTGTTCTTTAGTTCATACTAGGGATCCAACCAGGGCTGGCAATATGCAAGGCAAGCTTAATCCCTGTACTATCTCTCCAGCCCCAGTAAGTCTCATTTCCAAGACCTCAAAGCACTTTTAGCAGCAGGTGAGAGGTTCAAGGGCTAAACTCAAGTCACACTTGATATTCCTCTGAGGCTGCATGAGGGAAGATAGGGACCACAAGTTCCCCCTCCCCCCTCTTCTAAGGAGTATGGAGAAATCTTCCATGCAAATGAAGCCTGTGAGTGGAATTGATCTTTAAGATCAGATTCCACTCATTTGTGGAATATAAAATTACTTATAGGAGGCTACCACCCAAGGACAGCAGAGACAAGGGCCAGGAAGATTGTGCCACGGTTGGAAGCCTGCCTCATGAGCTGGGGAAAAAAGCAGCTGTTGCAGAGAAGGGACCACTAAGTCAGTGATGGTTGGAGGGATCGCTCGGGGTGGGTGAATGTGTGTTGAAAGTAGATAAAGGTCCAAACACGGTGGCATCCCAATATTCTCTATTGCAACCCATAATGCCCAAAGAAGAGAGAAAGAAGGAAATTGTCTGCCCTAGAGGTAGCGGGTAGGTGGGATCAGGTAGGAGTGGCGGGAAGGAACTGGGAACATTGTTGGTGGGAGATGTGCACTGGAGAAGGGATGAGTGTTGGAACTTTGTATGACTGAAACTCAATCATGAAAACTTTGTAACTGTATCTCATGGTGATTCAATATTTTAAAAAATCAGACTTCATTAGTTAGTATTTAATAACAATTTTGTCTATTAAATACTATTAAATTAAACCCAATTCCAACAATCTTGATTTGAATCTGAAAAATAATGTGTATTTACAGCTTCTCGTCTTCTATATTTTGTACAGTCTGATATCATTAGATGAACTAATATATACAAATTCTAGTTTAATACAATCTCCTACTGAAAAGTAATCATGGGAATTATTTTTAACCTTGTTGCTATACCTATAAAACAACAAAAATTGAAGTTTTTATTAATAGCTTCAAAGTTTGCAGAAATATAAAATACTATTATCAAAACATGTCTACAATACTAATTTTAGTTTTGGTAGTTGCAATTGTGCAGTGCAGTCTTTTGCCCCCGCGCCTGGGTGTCCCTCGCCGGGATCCCTTGGAGGGGAGCGGGTCGAGCTTTCCTCCCCGCCCCGACCGGGGCTCCGGCAGCCAAAGACCTCCAGGACCAGCCACCACCATGCTGAGACCACTCTCCGCACACATGAAGGTACTGGCAGAGGGACAAAGCCACGCGGGTTCCGGGGCCGAGACCTCCAAGCCTACTCGAATTGGAGTCGAGCATCTTCCACCCAGATCCTCCAAATTCCAGTAGGCGGGGGTCACACCCACCACCTGGCCCCCTGGCGCCGTGTAATCCCATCAGCGGCCAAGACTCAGAGACTATAAAATCCAGATCCTGGAACCGGACATCTTATCAGGACATCTTTTTATGACATCTTATTATATCATTCCTACTTTGGACAAACTTGCAGGCTATCGAATGTAGCCTGCCCACAGGGCAGAGTCTGGCAAACTCCCCGTGGCGTACCAAATATGCCAAATACCAGTAACAATGATGGGTCTCATTCTCCTAAAGAGCCGTGAATATAATCTCAGGGCTAGGATGAAAGAGACATTACTGGGGCCTGCTCGAGGCAATCGACGATTAACAGGATGATGAAATGAGGGAAATGAAAAAAAAGTTGCAATTGTGTTAGAGCTATGGAATTAGTGTGTAAATTTACCATATACCCACCTCCATCAATGTGTCCACATACATTCACCACTGTCCCTGTGTCCCCTCTACTAAGACCTTCTTTCCTCCTTCCCCAAGACCACTATTTGCAATTGACTCTATATTCCAAGGCCCAGTGTTTTTCCTTACTCTGTACTGTTTATTGTCTTGTTTTGTCTCTCTCAAATCTGCAGATTGGTGAGATCATCTGATATTTGTTCTCCTTCAGATTTACTTCAGCCAACATGATCCACATTTCAGCAAACTGCATGATGTCATCTTTTCATCAGATACGTAGTTTCATTATATACCTACACCACAACTTCTTTATCCACTCATTTTTCAGTAGATACCATGGTCCTTTCCATAGTCTGACTGTTGTAATAAACAGTGAAATAAATATTGGAATGTATCTATTTTTGAATGAATATGAATGTTTTTGCATTCTAGAGGGTAGATGCCAAGAATAAAATTAGAATGCTACTCATCTGGAGAACTGAAAGGAAACTGATGAAATCTTAAAATGATATGTTTCAAGATTGAATCAGGAGGGAGTCGAAATTCTGAACACCACATACCTAGAAATCAACTTAAAATATGTGAAAAAGTTATACACCGAAATCAAAAACCGTTAGTGAAAAATTATAAGCGAATACCAAGAAGTAGAAAAATATTCTATTTTTCAGGAATTAAAAAACTAATATTAATCAAAAATGTGCCCAAAGCATTACATGCATTAATGTAGTATCCATTAAAATATAATTGACATTTAAGAGGTTATAAAAAATTCAAGTAGATTTTATACGTAATTTTTCATAAACCCAAATAGTAAAAATCTAATCTGAGAATAAAGAATGGAATAATTGCAGTCCTCTAACTTTTAATGATACTATAACACTATATAAAGTCAAAATTGTTTGAGTTTTTCAGTTTTTCAAATACAGAAGTTCAAACCAGTGGAACAGAATTGAGGCTCTGAGATAAACATACAGATACACAGATAGTCTGTGACAAAGGAGAGGATGCCTGAATATAGAAAGGAAAGACTTTTTATACAAATTGTGCTGGATATGCAAAACAAATGAAACTGGGTTGGCATTATGGTATTCATAAAAATTAATTTAAGTAAATGATAGGTTAATTTGGATGTCAAATGACAATGGGGTAACTTCTGATAAGTCTGGTTTTCTGATACAACAGAAAGGGCTTCTCCCAAAGGGCAGCCTCTTCCCCACCAACACTGGTAGCACCTTCTGTCACATTTGATCCCTGAATTTTGCATGTGTCAGTGTACTGTCATGGCCTCCCCAAGGCAATGGTAAAATAAGATTGTTTCTTTTCAGGTCACACTCCACAACAACTTTCTTTGCTTCTAGATACATAATCAGAATCAAATTCCAGAAGAAACAAAAAAGATGTGACTTATGCATTTGGAAACTGAATCATCAGACCAAGGCCATTTTTAATATGATATTATTAACAAAAATGTTATCTCTTTGGAAGAGGTCACATTACTGACTGGTCTTAGTGAGAGAAATACAAATTAATCAAGAACATATTTACAAGATGTTTGCATTTCAGATCGGGAGAAAAAAATTAGCAGAAATTCAAGTGATGTTTCCTTCAGTGAAATTTTCAGAGGTCTTGTGGTTTGCAGGCTATTCACTCTTATTTTAGGGAAAAATCATTATATTTAGAACCCTCTCCAAATCAAAAAGAGGCATAAGATCTAGTGAAACACTAAATTTGAAAAGTAACAAAATCTTCATTTAGGTGGTGTCCCAACCCATTTACCAAGTAATCCTAAATTGCCACAATTAGTGATGCTCAGAAAAAAATGAAGATTCTGCAACGATTCCAGGTGGTTTGCAAGATTGTCACTTGGTCTAACATATGACTCAGCATATTTTATGGTATTTGAAGGATCAATGGCCAACACAGGTCCTTCAGTGTTCGTGGCAGGTCTCTCTATATAAATCCAGAGAAAACCCTTATGGTTTTAGGCCATGCCTAAAATCCTGTACAAGTAACTATACTTTTTCCATAGCAGATCTTGTCATGCCGCTGAGCCTTAATACAAACAGAAATCTTCACCAGAGATCACCAAATTACCATGTGAATTAAATGCCCATCATATTTCAGTTGTGAATTCTGCCAGCCTGCTATAAAACTGGGCATGCAAAACAAAACTCTATCACCTAACACAGCAAGAAAGTGTAAAATCAGAACATTAAAGTGACTGCCAGGAACTGGCAAAACTATACTGAGTAGACATTGATGAAACAGTCCACATGTCTAGAAAGAAGACAAATATATTCTAGAAATTTAGTGCAGAGAGCTCTGATTGTAATTGATCACATGATACTGCATTACTAATTGAGGTTTTCTAAAACACTAGAACCTGGGCCTGAGAGATACTGCAAATGCTTGCCTTGCATATGACCAACCTGAACTTGATTCCTGGTATTTTATGTGGCCCAAAAAGAGTGATCCCTCAGCACAGAGCCAGGAGTAATCTATAAGCATTGCCTCCCCAGCCCCTTTTCACCCCTCCAAAACGACTGTAGCTTACTTGTTTCCACCACAAAAAAATAGAAGTAGTGATTAAATGATATTGGGAGGTGTTAGCTAACCCTATGGTATAAATCATGTCCCCAAAGTTTAGGGTATTAAATTATTTTGTTAGAAACTTCAAACATGCTCAATGTTATACATCAATAATATCTCAAGAAATCTGGGAGTAAATGTCATGTAAAGACAATACAATATAACTAAAATTGACTTCTTCCTTCCTTTGTTTTTTTTAAAAAATCAGAAACTGCAGTAACTCTGCATATGGAAACTTAATAACTACGGTTTAATATTCAGGGAAATTCATGAAAAAGTATTGCCCTTTATTATCGCCCTGCCACAGAGGCACGGTGTAACGGGAGGGATGGGGGTGGGAGGGATATTACCCATGGTGGTGGAAAATGGGCACTGGTGGAGGGATGGGTATTTGATCATTGTATAATCGAAACCCAAGCACAAAAAATTGTAAATCTACAACTGTACCTCATGGTGTTTCACTAATAATAATAAAAAAAATTTAAAAGAAAAGTATTGCCCTTTATTAAGATGTCAGAGCACTAACTGGGCCTAGGCAAAGAAGGAAAAATTAATCAAATACATGCTGACTTGTAGCAACTTAACACCTAGCCGATGTTCTTTGAACATCTTTTCCTCTTTGTTCTCTTCTTCCACCTCCTCCTCTTCCTCTTTCCTCCCAATCACACTTATCTAATCACTGATAGTGTTGAACTCCTTTCCTTTCTTCCTCCCTTTCTCCCTCCCTTCCTCCCACCCTTCCTCCCTTCCTTGCACCCTTCTGTACTCCCTTCCTCCCATCCTCCCTTCTTCGCTCCATCACCTCCATTCCTTCCTCTCTCCTTCCTTCCTTCCCTCCCTCCTCCATCCCTTCCTTCTTCCCGTCCTTCTTCCTTTGCTTCTTTCCTTCCTCCATTCCTCCCTCTCCTCTTCCCTTCCTTGCTCTCTTCTGTCATCTCTTCCTCCCTCCCTACATTTCTCCCTCCCTCCTTCCTTCTTTTCCTCCTCCACCGCTTCCTTCCTTCCTTCCTTCCTTCTTTCTTTCTTTCTTTCTTTCTTTCTTTCTTTCTTTCTTTCTTGCATTATCTTCGTCCTTATCCTCCTTTAATTTTTGTTTTGTTTTAGGGCTTCACCCAGCTCTGCTAAGGGTGTTTTCATGACTTTATGCTGAGGGATTGATCACTCCTGGCAGTGGTCTAGGAACCATATGTGATGCGAGGAATCACGGCAAAATATCTACATGCGAGACAAGAGCCGAAACCCCTAATCTATCTCTTCTGTCCCTAGACATATTTTTATAAACTTGCTTCTCACTTGTGTATCTTCCTTGGTAAATGTTCATATATTATTTTAGTGTAGTTTCTATTGGAATGTTTGTTTCTTCATGACTCTTAAGAGTTTTTATATATTTTTGAAAAAAGTACTTCAATGTACAATTTCAAAGCATTAATTCTTCTACGTTACTTCAATCTTCACATTTTTCTCTAGTTCCGTACTGTGTGAGAAAGATTTTTTTTATTTTCAAAAAATTGAGTTTAAAATCATTGTGTAATGTTTTAGCAGGCATGTGCATTTTTTTAAAAGTTGACACATTTTCAATTTAAATATCCCTAATTGATGGTATGCCAAGTATTCCTGGGTAAAGTTACATAAAAATGTGAATGAACACCAAAAGTGATTCAAAGATGAACCACAGCTATTTCTAGAGTTGGGTTGCTTGAGTCCTGTCACTGCTTACCTTATTTTAAATGTTCGAGGACTGTGATTTAGAGAGTCATAAATACATCTTAAAATAGATGAAAAAGTTGTCGAGATGCTTCTAGAACTAGGAATGTTGAGTTGTCCAGGGCACCTGGAGTGCATCAGGTGAACTCAACCCCCAACCAAACAGAGAATAGAGCCCTGGCAGCTCCACACTCCACGTCGCCACCATATTCCTGGCCAGGCTCCACTACTGGGACTGAGTCCCATCCAATCCTCAATCTGCTGAAAAACTTAGGCATGCATGCTTTGTGACTGAAGTTTCCAGGCTTTCATGGAGTCTGCGGGATTCTACTCCCCTACCACAAACACACCCACCATCTCCTTGTACTTCCAGAAATTCTGGCAGTCACACATATGCCCCCAAACCATCATCCAATTAAAAAATTTAACTCCAGCTGTATCACCCCATTAAAATTTGGGATTTCCTGCAGCATGGCTATGAAACATCTCAAACTATACAACACTGATAAACCAGGAGTAGCACACCAAATTAGATGGGTTGTAATATACAGGAAAAACTCAATTAACAAATGCTAAACACAGATGCATAATCTGTAACAACATTTTAATAATCTCTTATACAAGGTCTGAAAGTCTCCATAGTGAGATACGAAAATCTTCACTAACATTCTTCTTCACGGTCACGGTCCTCCCATTGTTCATCGATTTGCTCAAGTGGGCCC
This sequence comes from Sorex fumeus, assembly GCF_029834395.1. NCBI lineage: Eukaryota > Metazoa > Chordata > Mammalia > Eulipotyphla > Soricidae > Sorex > Sorex fumeus. The sequence goes on from NW_026606060.1 coordinate 59,179,460, forward strand.
AGTAATGGGAGCCATAGCACAGCAATACAGTGTTTGCCTTGTGAAAAGCCAGCCTGGCCGAGCCAGTTTCAATTCCTCCGCCCCTCTCGGAGACCCCAGCAAGCTACTAAGAGAATCTTGCCCACACAGTAAAACCTAGCAAGCTACCCATGACATATTCAATGTGCCAAACACAGTAACTTTCTTCTTAGGAAACAATTTTTGATAATTCTCTTAGCAAATTATTTATAATAAGCAACATGAAATAAATTGTTGGGGCCCACTTTGGAGGCAGGGTCATGGGGTGCTTGGAAAAACTGGAGATAATGATGAGGGGAAGGTTCAGTGGTGGTGGGATTGGTGTTGGTATATTGAATGTCTGTAACAAATCATCATGAGCAACTTTGCAAACCATGGGGTTTATATAGTGTCAGGGGAAAATTTAAATTTTCAAAAAGTAAGGAAACTATGTTTGGATACTTGTCTTGCCAACAACAAATGAAAAAATTAAAATCTAATAAATATTTGGTAAATCGTCCACCTATCACCTTGTTTCTCCTTCTCTACAATGGTCAGTGTCAATCTCTGCTTTAATATTAAATAGTCTAAAGTGTGATTAGTATTATGATGTGAAGCCTTGCATTCACTTCACCAGGTTTTACCTTATAGCTTCAAATTCAGGTCTATTATAACTGCTTTTCATTCTTTGCATTACCATAGCAACATTAGATCAATTGATTAGAAAGACAAAGTATTTTCTTTAGTTGCACTAATATAAACTTAATACTTTGGAGAGAGACAATATGTATCTATGATGTTACTGACTATTTGTATCCATTGGTAAAAAATATTATTAGAGCATGGCCATGTCCCCAGAAGCACAAGGACTTAATACAGAAAACCAGCAGCTTGGAGCAGAAAAGCGAATGGACTATGCATTAATGCGCGCCATCTTGCCTGCCCGGAGGAGAAAGGGTGTTGCCCCATTCGCCCTCTCCTCTCTGGAAAGAAAAATGGTGGCCACATGGGAGCCTTGTGGAGAGCAGGTCTGAGCCGGGGGTGGGGATGCGATGGATACCTCATGGGTTTTGGGGCATTCCGACCCGTCCTTCAGGCCCTACCGAGGTCACCAGTTGCCCCCCACGAGCGGCTCTCCAGCACGGCCACGGCCCCAAAAGCACAGAGACCAATCTCTTAATTATCTAACTCTCAGCAGAAATAGTTGCAGGGTTAATAAATAAAATAGCAGAAATCCAAAACCATCATTTAATTCTTGAACCCAGATGTAGAAAGCAAATCATTTCACAATGCTTTTTCAGTATGGCTGATTTGGGGGTGGGGGTAAAGTCTAAATAATAATGGTGCAACTTTTATCAAAACAATGAAGCTAGTCAAAGTAGACAGAGTGTTAAGTAGAATTCATCTACCCCACAGACATTGGGGGGGAGGTGGGGGGTTGGGGGTTTATTGGGGTTCTTCGTGGTGAAAAATAAGTATTGGTAAAGGGAAATGTGATTGATATTTGCATGACCGAAACCTAAACCTGAAAGCTTTGTAACTTTTCCCACAGCGATTCAATAAATAAATAAATGAAATTTAAAAAAATATTATTAGAGTATTATTTAATAATACTGCGGCCTCGCGACTATTTATTTACTTTTCTCTAAATTTTCAGGGTACCTTAAATATCCTTAAATATCCAACCCGCACGGCAGAGCCTGGCAAGCTATCCATGGTCTATGCCAGATAGGCCAAATTGATATGCCAAATCCAGTAATAAATGGATCTCATTTCCCTAACCCTGAATATGCAGAGTCGAGAAGGATATGGAAGGAGAGGCTGATAAAACACCAAGGCAGACATAGGCTACCAAAACACAGAAAAACAAAAATGATTGTCTGTACTTTTAATGCTCGTACCCTGGCATCTGCTGCATCCATTGAAGACCTTATGGTACAAGCACAAAAGATCAAGTACGACATCATTGGTCTGACCGAAACGAGAAGACATCAATTCCATCATGCTGTTTTCGACACTGGAGAAGAACTGTTCCTTGGAACATGTGATAAAAGAGGCGTCGGTGGTGTCGGTATCCTTGTCAACACAAACTTAGTCACGAGCATTGATTCATTCGAATGCCTAACAACCCGAATCGGACGATTACACTTGAATAAATGTGGCTCACTACCGGCAGTTTCTATCTTTGTTGTCTATGCACCAACATCCAGTTATGGTGAAAGAGAAACTGAGAAATTCTACATGGAGCTGGAGAAATTCTATAAAGAAGATCACACCTTCTACAAGATCATTGTCGGTGATTTTAATGCCAAGATAGGACCAAGAAGATCAGTCGATGAACTCCACATCGGAACCCATGGCCTGGAATGGAACGAACAAGGTGACAGACTGTCTGAGTTCATCATGTCAACTAAAACCTTCCATGGTAACTCACAATTCCAAAAGGCTGAATCTAAACGTTGGACATGGGAGTCTCCCGATGGACGGTTCCACAATGAAATAGACCACATCATATTCAATCGGCGGTTTTGCCTAACCGATGTTGCTGTTGTCCCAAAATTCCAAACGGGATCAGACCACCGTCTTCTTCGTGCAAAATTCTACCTCACAGAACGAGGAGAAAAGAATGCAAGGTTTAAGAAGAGGACTCCCAGAACAACCACCAACTGGGAACTCTTTGGCTCTGTTGCGGCAACATGGGAAGATGCCGTCATTGACAACATTGATGAGGAATACGATCGAATGATTCAGCACCTCCATGATTGTGCAAGGAATGCCAAGAGAGAGATAACCACAAAAAACCATCTTTCTTCGAACACTCTTGAACTTATTCGCCAACGTGGCTTGGCACGTGCCTCAGGCAACCACAAGCAAACGTCCGAACTGGCAAAACAGTGCAGAGAAGCCATCAAGGATGACCTCAAAAACAGGAGAGCAGCAGTACTGGTAGATGCAGCAGAAGCTGGGAAAAACATTCGTAATGCCCGCCTGTCCTTCACCAACTACAAAACCAAGATGACTGCCCTCCGACATCATGATGGATCTATCACATCTTCCAGAAGGGCAAAGGAGAAGATTATTCATGACTTCTACTCAGATCTCTTTAATAACCACATCCACTTGCCCACATACCACATACCACATGATGGATATGTCGTTCCCAATGTTCTTCCTTCCGAAATCCAACATGCCATCTCGTCGGTAAAGAAACAAAGAGCACCTGGCCCAGACAAGATCAGACCTGAACACCTGAAGAACTTACCATCAGTACTCATCAATACATTGGCTCGACTCTTCACACGCTACCTGTCTGAATGCAAGGTTCCATCCCAATGGAAAACCAGCAAGACTGTACTACTATACAAGAAAGGAGACATCCACGACATTGACAACTATCGCCCAATCTGCCTATTGTCTGTCATCTACAAACTATTCACTCGAGTCATCCTGAATAGGATTAGCAGAACACTAGATGAAGGACAACCATGTGAACAAGCTGGATTCCGAAAAGGATTCAGTACCATCGACCATATCCACACAGTAACCAAGCTCATTGAGGTATCTCGGGAGTTCAAGATGCCACTTTGTCTAACGTTCATTGATTTAAAGAAGGCCTTTGATTCTGTTGAGACGGAAGCGGTCATAGAAGCCCTAGCCAATCAGGGCGTACAAACTCAATACATCAGGATCCTTCGTGAGCTCTATTGCGGATTCACTACCAAGATCTCACCATTCTACAAAGAAGTAATCATCCATATCAAGAGAGGGGTTCGGCAGGGTGATACCATTTCACCAAAACTCTTCAGTGCCACCCTCGAGAACATCATGCGACGGCTGGAATGGGAAAACATGGGAGTGAAGATAGATGGTCGGCAACTACACCACCTCCGCTTTGCTGATGACATTGTTATAGTAACACCAAACATCAACCAAGCGGCACAAATGCTGAACGACTTTGACCGTGAATGTGGAAAGGTCGGACTACAGCTGAATCTTACGAAGGCAATGTTTATGAGAAACAGCCTTGTTCCTGACGCTCCATTCGCTCTCAACGGAACCAACATCTCCGAATGCAACAGTTATATATACCTAGGTCGAGAAAACAACATGATGAATGACCTGGCACCTGAGTTGCGCAGGAGGAAGAGAGCGGCTTGGAATGCCTTCAAGAGCATTGAAGAAATAACTAAAAGGACAAAGAACCTCTAGCTACGAGCACATCTCTTTGATTCCACTGTTCTTCCTGCATTAACATATGCCTCAGAGACCTGGACCCTACGAAAACAGGATGAGAACACTATTCGGTTTTCTCAAAGAGGAATCGAAAGAACTATGCTTGGAATATCACGATTCACTCAAATGAGAGATAGAATCCGGAGTTCTGATCTTCGTCAACGCTCAAGAATCAGGGACGCTGTCTCATTTGCCAAGACATCAAAAATCAGATGGGCTGGACACGTAATGAGGTTTACAGACAACCACTGGACTAGAGCCATTACTGATTGGATTCCACGAGACATCAAAAGATCACCTGGACGCCCACCTATAAGATGGTCAGACTTCTTCGTCAAGACCCTAAATGATCGGTTTGAGGCTCTACATGTTCCTAAAACGAACAGATACCATTGGGCTACGCTAGCACGCAACCGGGATGAATGGAGACGTTACTGGCACCCGCTCGAATAAATCGATGAATAACGGGGATTAAGTGATTAAGTGAAGTGATTATTAGAGTAATTTAGTCCTTCAAGACATTTAGTATTTTCTACGAAGTATAGTGATTGTATTTACTTGGACTGACAACTAGGTATTTATTTATTCAGATAAAAAATGGTACCATTTTAAAACAAATTATAAATGAAATTCTAAGATTAAAATGGAATGCTAAAGTTCTTCTAGATTGATATTCCCAAATTAGCATACTGAGTTGGTTGAAATTGACTGCCAAAAAATAATATTGAATTATGAAACTTTTATATATATATGAATATGACCTTAATTAAAAATAGTTTCTTTTAAAATGCACTCCAAATCAAATAAAGTTATTTGTGGCGATTTTTTCCAAATTAGCTCAGACAGACCTTGGTTCTACTAACATTCTGATTATGAATTCTAGCCTCCAGAACCATGAAAGAAAATCTATTGATTAAAGTAACCCAGGAACTTTAATCAATAGATTAAAGTCCCTGGGTAACAGCAACACTACAGTGCAAATATAGCATACAAGTAACCAGCAGCAGATTTATTTTAGGTAAAGGTAAAGGCCCTCCCATTGATCGTCGATTTGCTCGAGCGGGCCCAGTAACGTCTCCACTGGAGACTGTGTTGTTACTGTGTCTGGCATATCGAATACTCTCGATAGCTTGCCGGGCTCTCCGAGAGGGGCGGAGGAATCGAACTCGGGTCGGCAATATTGGCCGCTTGTAAGGCAAATGCCCTACCTGCTGTGCTATTTATTTTAAGTGAACAGAATTTTGAGATGAACAAATTTGTGTTTGTTTTCTTTACTTTAAAATTGCTTGTGGTATTTATCCACACAGGGATAAAAAAGACACACACATTAAAGATAAGAAATACCACTCATTGATGCACAGTCTTACAGTTACAGGAAATCTAAGATGTAAATGATACAAGGGATCCTTTATTGTAAAGATTTTATTTCAGAAAGTAAACAGATAAGTATCAGAGTGCTTAGAAAGCAGTGGATGTTGCACTTAACATTAACAATGTTAACTTTATAGAAAGGATTGCTATTAAATATGTAGCACAGTAGCACTGTCTTCTGGTTGTTCATAAGCTTGAGCGGACACCAGTAACATCTCATAACAAATTGTGAGACTTGTTACTATTTTTGGCATATGGAATATGTCATGGGTAGCTTGCCAGACTCTGCCGGGTGGGCAGGATACTCTTGGTAGCTTGGCAGGCTCTCCAAGAGGGGTGGAGGAATCGAATCTGGGTCAGCTGCATGCAAGGCAAACGCCCTACCTGCCCTGATATTGCTCCAGCCCAATAAATTTATATATAGTTGACCAGAAACTTCACTGTCATATTTACCTGACTTGTACACTTTCAACTCCACCCCTCTCCTCTTTCTGCATTCTGGAGCATGGCGGTGATTGGGCAGTGGAGGTTGGCTGCTGGACCTGGGTCCCTTGGGATGAAGAGGGCTCTCACCTGCCTCAGAGCCTGACACGGAGTCCAGTGGCATTCTGGGAGCCTCCTTTTATACTCCCATCTGGGAGGAGAATCTGTGAGTTCTGGAGGAGAATCTGTGAGTTCTGGAGGGTAGCCGATGAGATTATCTGGTGCCATCAGGGTGTGGGTTATGGGTATGATCCCTGAGTACTCAGAGACTGGGGAAAGCAGGCAGAGGATCTCTGTTCCGGGTCGCATTGAGTTCCAAGTCCAAGGTCACAAAGTTCCATATTATTTGGATTTTGTGGGACTCCATTCATGCGTGAGGCTTGGCCTGAGTATCTGGAAAGCATTCTGGACCGTGGTGTTCGTTGAGCAGTGGAGATTGGCTGCTGGGACTGGGTCCCTTGGGGTGGGGAGGGCTCTCACCCATCCCACAGCCTGGTACGGAGTCCTGCATTAGTAATATTAAAAAATATAAAAGCAATTAAAGAGAAGAAATAAAATTTCTAAAATTATATTTAGTAAGTATGTAAGAATGAACCAGATAACTTGCTGGTCTTAATAGATTAGAAAGCCATGTCCTTAAAATGTCATAATAGAGGCTGGAAAAAGAGTATTGAGAGTTGGCTCTAGCATTGCTCTGAGCTGACCCAGGTTCTATTCCCAGCACCCCATATGGTTCCTGGAGTGGTTTCTCAGTGCAGAGCCAGCAGTTACCTCTGAGCATTTTTGGGTGTAGCTGAAAAGCCAAAAGAAATAAGTAACTAACGTGTCTTAATAATCCATTATTTAAAACTTTTAAAATTTGAAGAAACTTCATTTGAACACCTTTAATTAATGGGACCTATTTCTATTTCAGTCACTGTCACTGTCCTTATTGCCACTGTCCTCCCGTTGTTCAATTTCCTTGAGCGGACCCAGTAACATTGTGAGACTTCTTAATGTGTTTGGCATATTGAATATATCATGGATAGCTTGCCAGGCTTTGCCATGCGGGTGAGATACTTTCAGTAGCTTGCAGGCTCTCCAAGAGGGGCAGAGGAATCAAACTTGGGTTGACCCTATCAGCAGTGTGCAAGGCAAACACCCTACCCACTGTGCTCGAATTGAAGATAATAAACCTTGTTTTAATTTGTGGGAAATGGCTCAATGAACTGGAAAACATGATTTTTACTCAAGTGCTTTTTTTATCCGTAGGACTGATTAAAAGAAGTTCCTGGATACTGCTGTGTGTGACCCTCAAACCAAAAATAATAAAGTCATATATTTTCTTAGATAAATAGCTTTTATTAGTATTTGTTAAATTATACTTTTATGGGCTAGAGTGATAACACAGCGGGTAGGGTGTTTGTCTTTCATGGGGCAAACCTGAGTTTGGAGAGCACAGCAAACCTCTTGGAGAGCACAGCAAGCTACCAAGAGTATCCCACCCTCACGGCAGAGCCTGGCAAACTCCCTGTGGAGATTCAGTGTGCCAAAAGCAGTAACAACAAGTCTCACAGTAGAGACGTTACTGGTTCCCGCTCAAGCAAATTGATGAATAATGGGAGGACAGTGCTACAGTGTAGTACTATACTTTTGTGTAGCACTGTAGCGCTGTTCTCCCATTGTTCATCCATTTGCTCGAGCGGGCCCAATAACGTCTCCATTTTGAGACTTGTTACTGTGTTTGGCATATTGAATACGTCACGGGTAGCTTGTCAGGCTTTTCCTTGAGGGTGAGATACTCTTGGTAGCTTGCTGGGCTCTCCGAGAGGGGCAGTGGAATCAAACTTGGCTTGGTTGGGTGGCCACGTGCAAGGTAAAGGCCTGACCTAGCACAGCGGGTAGGATATTTGCCTTGCGTGTGACTGACCTGGGTCCGATTCCTCCGCCCCTCTTGGAGAGCCCGGTAAGCTACCAAGAGTATCTTGTCCGCAGGGCAAAGCCTGGCAAGCTACCCGAACTGTATTTGTTATGCCAAATACAGTAACAACAAGTCTCACAATGAAGACATTACTGTTCTTCAAATCAATGTTAGAGCAAATCGATGAACAACATGAGAACAGTGCTACAGTACTACATGCTAGAATACTTTTATGTATGTACCAAAAAAATAGGAAGTGAAGATAATACAGCAGGTAAAGAATTTGCCTTGTATGTAGTTGACCTAGGTTCCATCCTTGATACCCAATACGGTCCCCAAACTTACTAGGAGTAAGTATAGACCCTAAGTATAGAATCCTGAGTATAAAGAATAAAAAACATTTCTGCAAATATACAATGGATTAAATTTTGACATAAAACAATCATCTAAATATTCAAACATACTAGCCTTTGTTTATTTTAATGTATTCATTTAAGCTAATTATATTACTGTAATATGAGAGTTCAAGTTTTGGATAATGTACTGCTAATTTGAGATGTTTTTACAAAATAATAGAAAACTACAAATTTTTATGGTGAAAAAGGTATTAAGAGCCACAGAGATAGGACAGGGGGGAGAGCAGAAATAGTACAGGGATTAAGACTCTTGTCTAGCATTCCATCAATCCTATTTTGATCTTTGGCATCAAGTATGGTTACGCAGCTCTGTCATCAATGATCCCTGAGCATCGAGCCAAGAGTATGCTCCACCACTACTACACATGAACACCTCCCCCCAAAAGTCAAACAAGGATGAAATACATCCAAATATTTGCTAATTCTAAAAAGTCATATCTTAATAAAGAAAGACCCATCTCATACTGATTCATCTGTTTTCAGCGAAAAATAAAGCTATTATAAGTCATTAAATTGATCACAGTCAGCTCTTTTCTGCATTAATCCAGGTGCCTCTAAACTCTAATTGCTTTCCTCAAGCAGCTTTCACTTTAACCCACTGTCCCAGTGGAACAGCAGAGACGAGTCACAGCCACTCTGACCACTGACAGTACCTGCATGTATCCTGCAACTTTCACCCTTGGAACGCGCTGGGGCCTTCTGCTCTGCTGCCTTCAATCTCTGCTCTGAGGCCGGGAGGAAGTTAGTGTGAGGACTGAGCCTTGTGAGACCTGTGTGTCAGAAGAAAGAGCCAATGGCCACTAACCATTCCCACACATTAAGACTCAACTTCTGCATATATTCCAGTCAGCCCAAACCCTGTACGGCTTTGAGCAGCGCTCTTTCAAAATAACAATGTCAAAATCATCTCTGCTAGCGTAGTAGCTGTAACTGTCAGAGTACTTTTTAAAAAGTTTGATTTATGATTCAAATGAGCAGTTTGATGTCTATTTAACCTTTAGAAGTAGGTGTCACACACGAACAAATGCATGGTTTGTTTCATGTCAACCACATTCGTGTACATACAAAGAAGAAGTTGGAACGTTTTGATACATTAAGTTTTTCTTAGAAATTTGCAATAAAAATCTTTCAAATCCCTTCAAATGTCAGCAATTGAGCTGTTTTCAAGAACTTGTTTCCTCAGTTGGAGATTCCTTTTAACATTACTCCCCCCAAAAAAAGTTTTACCCCATGTAAAGAATGGTAGCACATTTGAGTTTTTTTTTTTTTTTGCTTTTTGGGTCACACCAAGCAAGGCTGAGGGGTTACTCCTGGCTTTACACTCAGGAATCACTCCTGGCCGTGCTCAAGGGACCATACGGGATGCTGGCAATCGAACCCGGGTCGGCCACGTGCAAGGAAAACACCCTACCCACTGTGCTATTGCTCCAGCCCCACATTTGAGTTTCTTTAGTTGACTTTATTTGCCTTTAGTTGATTCTATGATCTGATTTCAGAGAATAGGTTTCTGACATAAATAAAGATAACAAGCAAAGTGTTCTTTAAGTTCTTCATGCCATTGGCTTTTCTTATGAAGGCAGACATTAAGTGCAACTGTGAACTGTGCTCTTCTGGGATCAAAGAAAATCATTTGACTTTATTGGTTATCATCAATATCTCATTTTCATGCTGATATTTCCATTCCAAAATTACCATGTCTAATTGAATAGATTCCTATTTATAACTTTTGCATAAAATAGTTTATACTATAATGGTAAAGTATCAGTGTAATAGAAAGTAGGCCTCTATCCTATATTCTAGATCAGAGTTTCTGAACCTTTGTCCTCCTTGACCCCTTTCTGCTCTTGTTTTTTCCTGTGTCTTCCCACTACCCCCTGCCAAAATTACCTGCCAAAAACATCTTGGACTTGGGACATTTCACATTCAGAAATCTTTCACAACTGCCAATATTTTGGCAAATCCCACATTTGGTAAGCACCTAGATTTTAGGAGGTGAGTAACTTTCATTTGTGTTTTACATTCATCATTTTTTTTTGTCCATACCAGTGATCTAACCAGGGATAGCAAAACAAGCACCTTAATCCCTGATCTCTCCAGCCACAGTAAGTCTAATCTCTAAGACTTCAACGCACTTTTGTCACCAGCTGAGAGGTTCAAGGGCTAAATGCAAGCCACACTTCATATTTCTGAGGATGCACTGAAGGAAGACATGGACCACAAGTCTCGCCCCCCGCCACCTCTTCTAAGGATCATGGAGAAATCTTTCATGCAAATGAAGCCTGTGAATGAGACTAACCTTTAAGATCAAACACCACCCATTTGTGGAACATAAAATAATGTAATATGAAATTAACAGCTGAGGACAGCAAAGACAAAGGCCAGGAAGATTTCCCCATGGTTGGAAGCCTGCCTCATGAGCTGGGGACAGAAGACAGCTGGGATAGAAAAGGGATTACTAAGTCAATGATGGTTGGAGGAATAGCTTGGGATGGGTGATGTGTGCTGAAAGTAGATAAAGGACCAAACATGATGGCCTCCCAATATCTGTATTGCAAATCACAATGCCCAAAATTACAGAGAGAACAAGAAGGAAATTGTCTGCTATAGAGGCAGGGGGTGGGTGGAGTAGAATAGAAGTGGTGAGAAAGATACTGGGAACATTGGTGGTGGAAAATGTACACTGATGGAGAGATAAGTGTTCGATCATTGTATGACTGAAACTCAATCATGAAAATTTTTGTGACTATATATTACAGTGATTCAATAATTTTAAAAATCAGACTTCATTAATCAGTACTTAGTAACAAATTTGTATATTATAAATCAAATTTCAACTATCTCGATTTGAATCTGAAAAAGAATTTGTATTTACAGGTTTTCTTCCTCTATATTTTGTGCAAATTGATATCAGTAGATGAGCTCATATACACAAATTCTAAAAGTTTGATACAATCTAGTACTGAAAAGTAATTATAGGCAATTGTTTTAAACCTTGGGGCTATATCTATAAAACAACAAAGTTTGAAATTTTCATTAATAGTGTCAAAGTTTGCAGAAATATCAAGTATCAAGTACTATCATCACAACATATCTACAGTACTAACTAATTTTAATTTTGGTAGTTGCAATTGTGTTAAAGCTATGATATTAGTATGTAAACTTACTATGCATCCCCAACTCAACCAAAGTGTCCACAAACTGTCACCACTGTCTCCCAGTGTCCCCTCTACTTAGATCTTCTTTCCTCCTCCCCCAAGACCACTATTTGTAATTGACTCAGTATTCCAAGCCCAGAGTTTATCCTTTACTCGGTATGCTTATTCTCTTGTTTTGTCTCTCTCTAATCTGCAGATGAGTGGCCCTCCAGTAATTGTTCTTCTGACTTATTTCACCCAACATGATCCACATTTCAGCAAACTGCATGATGCCATTTTTCCCTCAGATCCATAGTTTCATTGTATACTTATACCACAAGTTTATTATCCACTAATTTTTCATTAGATATTGTAATTGTTTCCATATTCTGACTCTTAAAGCAGTGAAATGAATATTGGAATGCATATATTTTTAATGAATATGAATGTTCCTGTGTTTTTGAGGATAGAAGCCAAGAAGTGAAATTAGTATGCTACTCATCTGGAGAATTGAAAGAAAAACGATGAATTCTTAGAATGATATCTCTTAAGACTGAATCAGTAGGGAATAGAAAATCTGAATACTGCATAACTAGGTGGTATTCAACTTAAAAGATATGGAAAACTACTAGACAGAAATCACAAATTTTCACGTTAGTGAAAAAAATTAGAAGGGAATACCAAGAAGTAGAAAAACATTCTATTTTTCAGGAATTGAAAAATAATATTACCTGAAAACATACCCAAGCATTATATGGATTAATGTAATATCTATCAAAATATAAATGACATTCAAGAGGTAAAAAATTTGTATTAGATTCCATATGTAATTTTTATTTATATTTTAGGAGGTAACACTCAGTGACACACAGGGGTTACTCCTGGCTTTGCACTCAGGAATCACTCCTGGCAGAGCTCAGAGCACCATATGGAATGCTGGGAATCGAACTCAGGTCAGGTGCATCCAAGGCAAATGCCCTACCTGCTGTGCTATCACTCCAGCCCGTATATATAAATTTTTAAAAACCCAAATAATTTAAAGCTATTCAGAGAATAAAAATGGGAAGAATTTCATTACTCTAACTTTTAATGATACTATAGCACTATATAAGTAAAAATTGTGTCATCAGAAATAAAATACAGAAGGTCAGAACACTGGAACAGAATTGAGAACTCAGAGAGATAAACCCACAGATACAATCTGTGACAAAGAAGGGGGAGCATAAGGTGGAGCAAATAAAGTCTTTTTAACAAATGGTGCTGGAAAAACAGAATATGCAAAACAAATGAAATTGGATTGCTCTCATACTATTCACCAAAGTTTATTGGAAGTAAATGAGAAGTTAATTTGGATGTCATATGGGAATGGGAATTAGTAAGAAGATATTGATGAAGTGGAGCCATTGAGTCCATAATAAACTGGTTTTCCAGTGAAAGAGGAGTATGCCACAGCTCAGATAGAGAAGGGAACACCAAATAAAGGATGTTTGGAGGATTCTCCCAGGATGGGAGATGCATGTTGAAAGTAGACTGTAGACCGAACATGATTGCAACTCAATGCCTCCTTTGCAGACCACAACACCCAAAAGGAGAGAGAGAACACAGGGGATTGCCCTGCCACAGAGGCAGGGGGGATGGGGGGATGGGGGTGGGGGGGATATTATCCATGGTGGTAGAAGGTGGGCACTGGTGGAGGGATGGGTATCTGATCATTGTATAATCGAAACCCAAGCACAAAAATTTGTAAGTCTACAACTGTACCTCATGGTGTTTCACTAATAAAAATTTAAAAAATAAATAAAATAAATTAAAAAGCTAAACCAGTTTCTGGAGAGATAGCACTTGCCTACTGTGGATGACCTGGGTTTGATGTCCAGCCCTTCTTATGATGTCCAACCTTCCTTCAAAACTGCTGTGAGTAAGCACTGAGTGCAGAAACAAAGAACACAAAGCCCTACAAAATTATAATATTTTTTAAAAATGCATGTAAGTGATTAAATAAAATTTTAAGATATAAACATAAAGATTATATAAAAATAAAATTTTATTATACTTGCCTCTTATATAAATACAAATATTACAACATAGCCTATTTCTGAGAGAGAATAAATGGGTAGGAAAAAGTAAAAATACATGATTGTTTTGGTTTACAAACAGTGTTATATGAGTGAAACCCAAGGTATTCAAAAGTTGCCTGTGTAATATATATTATAAACATAATATATTGAGATAGCTCTTCTGTTTACTTTGCATTTAATAAAACAGCTTAACATTTTAAAAAAGAAATAGTTTGAAATATAACTTTAAAATTGACTTCTTCCTTCCCTTATTTTTTTTAAAAAATGAGAAACTGCAGTAACTCTGCATTTGGAAACCATAATTTAATATTCAGGGAAACTCATGAAAAAAGTATTGTCCTTTATTAAGATGTCAGAGCAATAACTGGGCATAGGCAAAGTAGTAAAAATTGATCAAATACATGCTGACATGTAGCAACTTAATGCAATAAAGCCAATTGAATTGGTTGGTGCCAATTGGTGGCAAAATTCAATTGGTGGCAAAAAATGAAACAAATAAACACACAAGGACTGCCTAGGCTTTAGACAGCCTGAACTGGCCATGAGAGACCTCACAGTCTGGCCTCTTGTTCCATGCAATATTGCTGTCCCCATCCTGATTCCCAACATGGGAGTCATTGTTTAAGTTGCCAGAGTCATTAAGGACAGTTAGTAAACTCATCAGAATTCAATGGGTATGTTAAGAGCAGAGGTCAGGATATTCCACATACAAGCATCCTTAAGGTATAAAACCATGATCCTATTCTATTTTTCTTTTTTCCTTTTTAGGTAACACCCAGTGATGCACAGGGATTTCTCCCTGCCCTCAACTCAGGAATTACTCCTGGAAATGCTTGGGAGACGATATGAGATAGTGAAAATGGAACCCGGGTTGGCCGCTTGCAAGGCAAATGTCCTAACTGCTGTGCTATCGCTCCAGCCCTGATCCTATTCTGTTTTTACCTATGTTGTCCTCCTCTAAGACAGACCCTAACCTGATTATTTCCTGGACCTATGCTACGTTCAGTGTATTCTATTCTTGATGGGCACAAGTTTGCTGCCCCATTCCATTTTTAAAAGACTTGAACTGTTGTAGCCAGGGTCTATATTGGCCTTGGGATTTTGTTAGCAGGGAGATTTCCCACACTAAGAAGACATTGTATTTCCAATCACAAAAATAAATCTAGCCAAATGTGGGTGTTGCCTGATTCAGTGAAATTTTCAGAGGTATTGTGGTTCAAAAGATTTTTGTCTGGGCATAATTTGTCTGTGTAAATACCAAGAGTGCTGGAGCGATAGCACAGTGGGTAGGGCACTTTCCTTGCACATGGCTGACCCAGGTTCAATTCCTCCACCCTTTCGCAGAACCCAGCATGCTACCGAGAGTACCCTGCTCACAAGGCAAAGCCTGGCAAGCTACCTACCCGTGACATAATCGATATGCCAAAAACAGTAACAGTAAGTCTCACAATGGAGATGTTACTGGTACCTGCTCAAGCAAATCAATGAACAGTAGGACAGTGCTACAGTGCAGTTGTTAAGAAGCTGCTTTTCATAATAGCCACACCCTTTTCACAGAATGCATGAATGGGCATTTAATTTGCATCCATACCAGCTTTTCCCATTTCACTTTATTTTAATTATTATTATAGTTTTTAAAAAAAATTTTATTAGTGAAACACCATGAGATACAGTTGTAGACTTAAAAGTTTTTGCCTTCAGTTTCAGTTATACAATGATCTAGTACCCATCCCTCCACCAGTGCCCATTTTCCACCACCACTAATCCCAGTATCCCTCCCACCCCCCAACCCCCCATTTTCCACCACCACTGATCCCAGTATCCCTCCCACCCCCCAACCCCCCATTTTCCACCACCACTGATCCCAGTATTCCTCCCACCCCCCAACCCCCCCATCCCATCCCGCCTCTGTGGCAAGGCATTCCCTTTTATTCTCTCTCTCTCCTTTCGGTTGCTGAGGTTTGCAAAAGAAGCATCGAGTGGCAATCATGTTCAGTCTATAGTCTACTTTCAGCATGCATCTCCCATCCTAGGAGGATCCTCCCAATACCCTTTACTTGGTGTTCCCTTCTCTATCCTTCCTTCCTTCCTTCCTTCCTTCCTTCCTTCCTTCCTTCCTTCCTTCCTTCCTTCCTTCCTTCCTTCTCTTTGTCCTCATCCTTCTTTAATTTTTGTTTTGTTTTGGGGTTACACCCAGCTCTGCCAAGGTTTTTTTCTGATTTCTGCTGAGGGAATGATCCCTCCTGGCAGTGGTCTGAGGATCATATGTGATGAAAGCAATCAAGATGTAATTGTCTACATAAGAGACAAGTGCTTAAACCCCTATAATATCTCTCCTGTCCCTAGTCATATTTTTATAAATCTGCTTTTCATTTGTGGATCTTTCTTGGTGAATGTTCATTTATGATTTTAATGTAATTTCTGTTGGAATATTTGCTTCTTCATGAATCTTGAGAGTTTTTATATGTTTTTGAAAAAAGTACTTCATATATACAATTTCAAAACATTAATTCCTCTACGTTTCTTCAATCCATCTTCACTTTTTTCACTAGCTTCTCATTGTGTGAGTTTTTTTATTTTCAAAAATTTGAATTCATGAACTTTGTGTAATGTTTTAGCAGACATGTACATTTTTTGTTGACTGTCACTGTCACTACCACATGTCACATTTTTTGTTCACTGTCACTGTCACTGTCCTCCCGTTGTTCATCAATTTGCTCAAGCGGGCCCAGTAACATCTCCAATTGTGACACTTGTTACTGTGTTTGGCATATCGAATACATCACTGGAAGTTTGCCAGGCTTTGCCCTGCAGGCGAGATTACTCTCGGTAGCTTGCCGGGCTCTCCGAGAGGGGCAGAGGATTGAATCTGAGTCAGTCACATGCAAGGAAAAACGCCCCACCCACTGTGCTATCGCTCCAACCCAAAAGCTGAACGTTGTTCAATTTAAATATCCCCAGTTGATGTTATGCTAAGTATTCCTCAGTAAAGTTACATAAAAATGTGAATGAACACCAAAAGTGACTCAAAGATGAACCACAGCTATTTCTAGAGTAGGGTTGCTTTTGTCATGTCAGTGCTCACCTTATTTTGAATGTTTGGGGACCATGATCCTGATACTCATAAATAAATCTCAAAAGAGTTCAAAAAGTTGCAGAGATTTGCTTCTGGAACTAGGCATGCTGAGTCGTCCAGGGCATCTGGAGTGCAGCAGATGGACTCAGCCCTCAACCAAACAGAGCCTCGGCCTCTGAAAGCTCCACACCCAACAATTGCCACAATATTTCTGGCTAGACTTCACTACTGTGACTGAGTCCCATCTAATACTTAATCTGCGGAAAAATTCAGGATGCGTGTTTTTTGACTGAAATCTCCAGACTTTCGTGGAGTCTGGGGGATGCTACTCCCCCACCACAACCACACCTACCATCTCCCTGTACTTCCAGAACCCTGGCAGTCACACACATATCCCCAAACTACCACCCAGTTAAAAAATTTAACTCCAGCTGTATCACCCCATTAAAATTTTATATTTCCTGGAGCATGGCCATGAGACATCTCAAACTATACAACATTGATAAACCAGGAGTAGCACTCCAAATTGGATGGGTTTTAATATACAAGATAAACTCAATTAACAAACTATAAACACAGATGCATAATCTGTAACTGCATTCTAGTAATCTCTTATACAAGGTCTCTCCATGGTGAGATACAAAAATCTTCACTAACTTTCTTCTTGGGAGACAATTTTTGATTGATTATTCTCTCAGCAAATTATTTATAACAAGCAATATGAAATAAATTGTTGGGGCCTGCTTTGGGAGCAGGATCATAGGGTGGTTGGGAATACTGGAGATAATGGTGGTGGGAAGGTTCAGTGGTGATGGGGTTGATGTTGGTATATTGAATGTCTGTAAGAAATCATCATGACCAGCTTTATAAACCACAGTGTTTACATAGTGCAGGGGAAAATATAAATTTTCAAAAAAATAAGGAAACTATGTTTGTATACTTGTCTTGCCAACAACAAATGAAAAAAGTAAAATCTAATAAATAGTAGGTAAATCTTTTTACCTATCACCTTGTTTCTCCTTTGCTCTGATGGTCAGCGTCAATCTCTGCTTTAATATTAAATAGTCTAAAGTGTGATCACTATTATGATGTGAAGCCCTGTATTCACTTCACCAGGTTTTACCTTATAACTTCAAATTCACATCTATTATAACTGCTCTTCCTTCTTTGCATTACCATAGCAACATAAGATCAATTGATTAGAAAGACAAAGTATTTCCTTTAGTTGCACTAATATGGAATTAATGCTTTGGAGAGAGACAATGTGTAGCTATGATGTTACTGACTATTCATATCCATTGGTAAAAAATATTATTAGAGTAATTTAGTCCTTCAAGACATTTAGTATTTTCTACAAAGTATAGTATTTGTATTTACTTGAACTGACTCCTAGTTATTTATTTATTTATTCAGATAAAAATGGTACCATTTTAAAACATATTATAAATGAAATTCTAAAATTAAAATGGAATGTTAAAGTTCTTCTAGATTGATATTCCTGAATTAGTATACTGAGTTGGTTGAAATTGTGTGCCAAAAAATAACATTGAATTACTAAACTTTTTTTATATATATGAAAATGATCTTAATTAAAAATAGTTTCTTTTAAAATACACTACAAATCAAATGGGCTGTAGTGATAGCACAGTGGTAGCGTGTTTGCCTTGCACGCAGCCAACATGGCCAACCCAAGTTCGATTCCTCCACTCCTCTTGGACAGCCCGGCAAGCTACCTAGAGTATCTCGCCCACACAGCAGAGCCTGGCAAGCTACCCGTGACGTATTCAATATGCCAAACACAGTAACAACAAGTCTCACGATGGAGACGTTACTGGGCCCTCTCGAGCAAATCGATGAACAATGGGAGGACTGTAACAAATCAAATATAATTATTTGTGGAGATTTTTTCCAAATTAGATCAGACAAAGTTTGGTTCTACTAACATTCTATTATGAATTCTAGCCTCCAGAATCATGAAAGAAAATCTATTGATTAAAGTAACCCAGGGGCTTTGTAATAGCAACACTACAGCACAAATATAGCATACAAGTAACCAGCAGCAGATTTATTTTAAGTGAACAAAATTTTAAGATAAACAAATTTGCGTCTGTTTTCTTTACTTTAAAATTGTTTGTGGTATTTATCCACACAGGAATAAAAAACACATTAAAGAAAAGAAATACCACTCATTGATGCACAGTCTTACAGTTACAAGAAATCTAAGATCTAAAAGACATAAGAGATCCTTTATTGTAAGATTTTATTGCAGAATGTAAACAGATAAGGATGAGAGTGCTGAGAAAGCAGTGGATATTGCGCTAAACATTAACAATGTTAACTTTCTAGAGAGGATTTCTATTAAATAGGTAGCACTGTAGCACTGTAGTCTGGTTGTTCTTTTATAAGCTCCAGTGGGCACCAGTAAAGTCTCACAACAAATTGTGAGACTTGTTACTGTTTTTGGCATATCTAGTATGTCACAGGTAGCTCGCCAGGCTCTGCTTGTGTGGATAGGATACTCTTGGTAGTTTGCTGGTTTCTCCAAGAAGGGCGGAAGAATTGAACCTGGGTCAGCTGGGTGCAAGGCAAATGCCCTACCTGCCCTGCTATTGCTCCAGCCCAATAAATTTATATATAGTTGACCAAGAACTTCACTGTCATATTTACATGACATGTACACTTTCATCCCCTCCCCTCCCTTTTCCTCCCCTTCCCTACCCTCTCCTTCTCTCCCTTCTCTTCCCCTCCCCCCTCTCCTTCCCTCCCTTCTCCTATCCTCCCCTCCACTGCCCTCCTCTCCTCTCCTCTCCTCTCCTCTCCTCTCCTCTCCTCTCCTCTCCTCTCCTCTCCTTTCCTCTCCTCTCCTCTCCTCTCCTCTCCTCTCCTCTCCTCTCCTCTCCTCTGCTCTTTTCTTCTCTCTTCTCTCTCCCCTCCCCTCTCCTCCTGTCCCCTTCCCTTCCTTCCCCTTCTCTTCTTTTTCTTCTCTTCATTTTTGAGTCACATCTGACCGTGGATGGATTAATCTGGACTCCTTCAAAAGGGAATGCCCTGCCACAGAGGCGGGGGTGGGGTGGGGTGGATGGGGTGGGGGGTGGGAGGGCTACTGGGATCATTGGCGGTGGAGAATGGGCACTAGTGGAGGGATGGGTACTCAATCGTTGTATAACCGAAACCCAAGCAGGAAAATGTGTAAGTCTACAACTGTATCTCTTGGTGTTTCACTGATAAAAATATGAAAAAAAATTTAAAAATCTGGGCTCCTTGTTCAGGGATCACTCCTAGTAGGAACCAGGGGACCATGTGTAGTTGGGGATCTAACTTAGGTCAGCCTCATGGAACTAACAGCCTTACAAATCTGCTATCTCTCTGTCTCTTGCTTGATACGTATTTTGGCAAATGGTTGTATTATTTTAGAATTATTCATTATAACATTCTTCTACAACTGTGAAATTTTGGATACACACATAACTTCTCTCTTCCAGGAGTGATCTCTGAGCAGAAAGTCAGGAGTGAGCCCTGCTCACTAATGAGTCTGGCACAAAAACTGAAAAAGGAAAAAGAAAGAAGCAGAACTAAATTAATAGTCAAACAAAATTTGTTTTAGAAGAAAATATGAGTATAGCATAAATTCTTAGAGTATATTCAGAATCAATAATAACTATAAAATTATTTAAATACTTGCTTTTATGAAGGAAATAAGGTGAATATAAGACAAGACAGTTCAAGAGAATTAGTTCACATTTTGAACTCTTACCAGTGGTTGCATATTGATTACCCTAGTAAGCAAATTTAATTAAATTATTAAGAAAAGGTCAATTGTTTACTCAAATGAATTCATTTTAATTCATGTATTTAGTAGTTCTTTTAATGTCATTATAAACTTTTGTCAAAATTTCCATTTATAACAAAGAAAGCATTTAATTTTTACTCGAGTATCTGTGAAGACATAAATACCTATATATTATGAACAGTTGATTAAATTGAGTGAGTTTTTGAGGTCTTTTCTTAAGATATATTGAAAAATTAAGTTATTATCAGGGCTGGAGTGGTAGATAGTGGGTAGGGCATTTGCCTTGTACACGGCCAACCTGGGTTTGATTCCCAGAATCCCAAATGGTCACTCGAACACTTTCAGGAGTAACCGGTGTGTCTTGCCGGGTGTGACCCAAAAAGCAAAAAGAAAATGAGAATGAAGTCATCATGGCTCATAGAAGTACCTTTAATTATCTTGGTAAGAAATTTTTTCACAAATATAATGAAGCTGCTTAGTACAAGAAAGAGCTGACAAATGTGATGGTCTGATGTATCCACACTGTGAATCACGTAAAGATTTAGGTGGATCAAAACTCCTGCATCAAAAAACATATTAAACATAATCAAATTACTTCATTTCAAAGGCAAAAGTGATTATTGCAATTATGAAATATGAAAGCATTTATTTGAACAAGCAAACATGTATAAAGATTTATAATGAAAATTTTTGTATAGTTCTATCTAAAACTGATTAAATAATGCTAATAAACATTTGGAGATGGGACCAACATACACCTGATTTATACAAGTACATTTGAAATATTCTACCTATTATATATTGAAGAATCTGGGAAAAGTTGTATGTGATGAATTCTATGTGACATACTATTATTTGATAACTACTCTTTGATATATCCAGATTACATTGTATAGAGTATGCTGTCTAATGAAAACATAGAAAATATTTGTATAGATTGTAAATGAGAATGCAACATTTAGGGGAGTCACACTCAGGATTGTTCTGGGATTACTTCTGACTCTGTGCTCAGAAACCACTTCTGGCAGGGTTCAAGGGACCATGTTGGGTAGTGGGGATCAATTCCAGGTCAGCTGCATACAAGGGAAACACCAAACCAATTGTTTTATGGCTCAGGCTCAAGAATACAATTGTTTAAATAATGCCTATTGTCTTCCACACCAAAAGGCTAAAATACTCTGAAATCAAACAATGTCAGTAGAGAATAGGGAGTTTAAATTATATGGAGAACCTACAATAAAACAGACTTTTGTTAATCACTTAATTTTAATTTGTTCCAAATTTTAATAAATCAAACTGATAGCAATCATAGGTAGCAACAAAAATTTTAATGAAAAGTCACCAATATTTATAATTCTACTTGATTATTTGATACAGCACTTCATAAAGATACCTGGCTACCCAAATTCCCTTTCATATTTTCATTCTTCATCTTATTACTTTACTCAGTCAAATTTCAGTTTTAATTAGAGTCAATATTATTTGCAAAATTAAATACTACTTAAAATCTTATATTCCCACTGTGATATTTACTATCTTAAACATATGTGTGTCTCATGGATCAGGACTTAGGCTTTCTGTGATCATTTCAAACCTCATAATGCAAATGATCTCTACACCCTAAGATGAGCCTAATTTGCATGTGCAGCAGCAATCTCTCATTTGAACTTTGAGATTCTGACCAAATGTTCCCTAGAGATGCAAATGTTGACTAGACTTGTGATTATTACATGTCAACTCTACATTAGCAATCAGTCAATACCAACACCAGTTTTACAATTTTGAAGAAAAACAATGGAATTATCTTTGATTTCATTGAATCACAGATGTCCGAAAGATATTTGAAAGCTAAACATTTCATCATAATGACTAAACTTATTTGAAAGATAAGAAAGATAAGTTACTTATTTAGACAACACTGTCCACCTTCACCAAGCCTTAATCTCTCTCACCTGGGAGACTACAACAGACTACCTTTATCCCAATATATAACTCATACACCCCCATACTCCTACACAGTGTTCTTAGTGAGTCCCGCACAGGAAAGCTGCTGTTCTCAACCTCTCCTGAGAAATCTGCACTCGCTTCTCCTCACAGTTAGAAGGCTAATATGTGCCCTCAGATGATCTATTTGCATTCTCTGAGTTTATACATTCCTCACACAAATTACTCCTCTTGCTGGCTTCTCTAGCATTATAGGACATTGGCCGTCCCTAACGCATGCTCAACTTACTTCAATTATGAGCATCTTTTTACCAGTTGTTGATCCCGCTAGTTGCTCTCCATCAAGTAGCACAAAACTACCTCATGGGAGTCATTGTATAAAACTCATGGTCTTGAGGCTGACCAGACCACTCCATTTCAAACAGTTCAATCGAATCCTCTTATTATCATACAAAAAAATTTTCTTACCCTCAAGTTCCTCGGGGTTAATCAACAAGCAAGTAAATGTAGGTCACTCTATGATATTTAACATAAAGTATTACACTTACTACAATTACTCTTACTATAATTTATCCCCACAATCTCTCAATCCCTGCATTACAATGTAAATAAAATAGGAGCAAAATCAATTTATTTTTCATGTTTGTCATTGCTATAGCTTATCTGCAAATAAGAGATTAGAAGTATTATGTGATCTTCAATTAATAGCATGTTAAATATCCCTTTGGTTACAGGTTAATTTGTAGGGGACCTTTTCTCTATTTTAAAAGTAGCCTCTTGGGCATAAGTTAAATCAATCTATGCGATAGAGAACTAGCAGGTTTTTCTACTCTTGTGCAAAAAAATTGTAGAAAAATGCAAAATACTCTTGCAACTATTTTAGGCATTATGGTTTGCAGGATGGACGCTAAAAGTTATCATCTAGATCCCTTTACCTACTCTCAACACCCAGCCCTAGTCCAGAGTGATCATTTCAAATTAGTATTTTCACAATGGACCCTCCTCTATTTAACTAGCCTCTATCTGCCACACCATTGATCAACCACTGATCAGTCCTCCAGACCCGTTTTTCCTGTCCTTGGATATTAGTTTCAAACTTCTTTTTTGTTTGGAGAGAGAGAAGAGAGGTACCTGCCATATAAACAAGCTGGGGTGGGAGGGTGGCTTGAAGGGGTGGGAGGGAAACTGGAGACAAGGTGCTTTGGTGGAAGAATGGGTGTTGGCACATTGCATGACTGAAACACAATCAATCATGAACAATTTGTAATGCTCACTTTGATTCCATGAATTCAGAAAAATACTATTGCACCTAGTAATTAAATATTACTAAATAATTTATTCAGAAATGGAATTTTTGAGTTCTAACAACACAAAGCATACAGCTTCAAATTTCACTTAGAAGGAGGACTGGATTTATATGCGCATCTTTCCCCCTCATTATTTGTTTGATTTTGAGCCACACCTGGCAGTGTTTAACTCCTGGCTCCACACTCAGGTATCACTCCAGGATCAGCATATTGGATACAGATGATTAAACCCAGGATAACCACATGCAAGGCTAGGGCCCTACCCACTATACTACTGCCCCAACTCTCTCATAATTGCTTTGCCATTAACTCTAGCTTCACCTTTTCACGTTCCTAGGACCTTAAAATACACAATAGAAAAGTCTAAAGCTGAAGTGTGATTTGAGTGTTTTAAGGCTCCTCCACCAAAGAACAGGAGAAGAAATAAAGCTCTTTAAGACTGATTTTAGAGCTCTGCGATTTTCATCTGATTGCCTGATATAGACAGGAATGATATTAAACAGAATTTCAGATATGACTATATGACCGATATTATGATCGATGATGTCAAAAATATCCATTGATTCTAAGGAAAATGTCCAGATCAATTACTGAAAAAGATGGAAGGAGAAGACAAGTAACGGGAACTTACAGTTGCCGAGCAAGTTCAAAGCCATCCAGCCATGACCAACTTTTTCCTTGCTCATATTTCAATCCAATCCAAAGGTTATATTTGATTTTTGATTGAATAAACTTCTGTACGAAAAGAAGAATCAGTCATATTATATTAAATCAGAATAACTCACTCCAGTGAATTATCATTAAAAATTAGACAGGTTTAATTTCAAATTCTCAAAGATAAAGAGCAGGAACCAGCTTCTCACCAAAAATAAATTACATAGAGATAGATATAGATATGTATGTAAAGGTAAAAGGTAAAGGCCCTCCCGTTGATCGTAGATTTGCTCGAGCGGGCCCAGTAACGTCTCCATGGGAGACTTTGTTGTTACTGTGTCTGGCATATCGAATACTCTCGGTAGCTTGCCGGACTCTCCGAGAGGGGCGGAGGAATCGAACTCGGGTCGGCCATGTTGGCTGCGTGTAAGGCGAATGCCCTACCCGCTGTGCTATCGCTCCAGCTACCGAGAGTATTCGATATGCCAGACACAGTAACAACAAAGTCTCTGATGGAGACGTTACTGGGCCCACTCGAGCAAATAGATATGTATGTATATATAAATATATATGTATCTATATCTATATACGTATGTATGTGAGGAATCAAACCTGAGCCAGCCCCTTTCTACTGTACTATCCCTTTGTCCCTGAAATGGAAAGTGTTCAATAAATCAGTCACTCTAGTCTTCATGCCTGGGAGAAAGTTATCAAAACAGGGACAAAGTGGCTTGAAAATAAATATTTTCTTCCATGAAGAGAATAGATAGGTGTAGGATAACATTGGTTTGCCACAGGAAGCTTAGGTTTATTAGGTTACTCTCATCACAGTGCTCCCAATGCACTCCCATTCTCTGTGTTTATCTGTAACCTTGTTCTTTGTGCTCTCCTTCCTCAACCAATCATCTTTATCTCCTAATCAGACTCTGTGAACTTGTAAATATTGCTTTTCTCTTCTCCTTCAGAGCAGTGTCCGTCTTGTATAGAGACAGGAAGACTGTTAATGCTAGGCATTTGTAATTTGAGAGCTAACTGACTAAATAATATTCACTCCTGGGCATCTGTTCTCTCCATTTAAGCCTCAGTTGTCCTTACTTCCTAGCACCCCCAAAGCAGGGTACCCCCTGAGGAACTGGATTGACCCAGAGCAAACTGTGAGCTACTTTGACATCGAAATGGGCCAGACCAAAGTACCATAATACTTAACTAGATGTTAAGAGTATGGTCATGAACAAATTGTCATGATCCAAAGAGTAATGACTGGATTAGGATGCTGGTAGGGTTAGGAAAGACCAATCTGGCCTGAGCACTGTAGTCTGAGATCTAAAGCGAGATGGGCCCAGGAGAGCCACTCTAGAGTATATCTCTTACTGTGTCCATACAAAATGACTATTATTAATTAAGATAATAATTAACCCTAGGTGGTATTTCACCTTTGAGCATATCTAGCTGCAGGAGATCAGGAAGGGCTTTGATATAGTGATTGTGCTACCACCAAGGTTTGGGGAGTTGGGAGAGACTAGAAAGATCAGTACGGTGGATCGGAGCAGGGAGAGACTAGCAAGGGGGACAGGAGGAGACTGGAATGGGGAGCTTAGTGAGACTGGAACAGGTGCATGGGGAGAATGGAATAAATGGCAAATGATCACAACCTGCCTGTCCCTCGTTTCTTCCTTTGTATTCCCTTGGCATCGGCCATTCTCGGTTGGGGAAGAGGCCCGAGACCACTGAACGCATTGCTCGAGAGAGAGCCACAGGGCTTCTTATTCGTTTTATGAATACACAGGTGAAAATTATAAACTTAGAACTTATTTATATCACAAAACACGTTGAAGAATAAAAAAGCAAGCTCAAATCTGCAGCAATTTAAAATTTAAAAACCAAAATCACTCAGAGATCACAGAGAAAGAAGCAAAGAAAGGGGACAATTTCCAAGGGAAACAAATTCTTCATTTGACAACAGAAATGAAGTCACAAGGGTGCAGGGCGTGCTGGGGGCACTTACAGGATACATGTTGGTGTCCGCTCTTAGGTGGTGATGGAGGAGCTGCAGTATGTACATATCAAAAAACACAGATATTCATACTGACATAAATATTGCTACTAGAGAAGTGCAACTGAACTGTTAACAAACATTGCTAGGTCAATGACAACTAGGTTGAATGGAAAACTGAAAGAAATTAAGAGCTAAAGTATATAAGTTTAAGTTAAAATCAAATAAATAAATAGAAACCAAATCAACATGGACATATGCCCAACTGATCATATAGCATGGATATAAAATGTAAGTCTAGATGGATATTAAAACTAGATGTACATGGATAAATTTTTTTCCCTTTTTTAATTGAATCGTCAGTCTGGAGCTATAGCACAGCAGATAGGGCATTTGCCTTGCACATGGCTGACCCAGGTTCAATTCCTCCACCCCTTTCAGAGAACTCGGCCAACTACTGAGAGTATCCTGCCTGCTCATCAGAGCCTGACAAGCTCCCCATGTCATATTCAATATGCCAAAAACAGTAACAACAAGTCTCACAATGGAGACGTTACTGGTGCCCGTTTCAAGAAACCAATAAACAATGGGAGGACAGTGCTACAGTGCTACAATTGATTCACCGTAAGATATGATTATAAAGCTTTCATGTTTGAGTTTCAATCATACAATGATCAAACACCCATCCCTCAACCGGTATACATCTTCCACCACAAATGGCCCCGCCACATCCCAACCCTCCCCCTGACTCTATGGCAGACAATCTCCCACATACTCTCTCTCTACTTTTGGGTATTATGGTTTGCAATACAGATACTGAGAGGCTATCACGTTTGGTCCTTTATCTACTTTCAGCACACATCTCCCATCTCGCTTGATTCCTCCATCATTGACTTAGTGTCCCCTTCTTTATTCCAGCTGCCTTCTCCCCCAGCTCATGAAGCAGGCTTCCAACTATGGAGCAATATTCCTGGTCCTTGTTTCTATTGTCAGTGGGTGTCTATCTCATATTATGTAATTTTATATTCCACAAATTAGTGCAGTCTTTCTATGTCTGTCCCTCTCTTTCTGACTCATTTCACTTAGCATGACATACCCCATGATTATCTACTTATAAGCAAATTCTACATGGATATATTTTACCACCAATTTATTGAAAAATAATTTAAGCATCAGGACTAATTAGTACAGTGGGTAAAATGTTTTGCCTTGCACATAGTGACCCAGGTTCAATACCTGAATGTTGTCTGTTTCAATCTCTGTGAAAAGCAGTCAGGACTGTTTTGCAAACCATGATACCCAAAAGTACAGAGGGAGTATGAGGGAACTTTGTCTGCCTTAGAGGCAGGGGGAGGGATGGGATGGCGTGAGTGGAGACAGTAGGGACATTAGTGGTGGAAAATGTACACTGGTGGAGGGAATGGAAGTTCAATCATTGTATGACTGAAACTCAAACATGAAAGCTTGGTAACTGTGGCTCATGGTGATTCAGTTAAAAAAAAAACTAAGAAAAGAGTTTTCTTATGACTATGATTCTATCCAGTTCTTTGTAACTACCTCTAAGACTTAAAAACGTTAATTCAGAAAATTTTGCCCACCTCTATTTATTGTAGCACTAATTCAAGAGCCACTATATTGAAATAGCCCAAATATTTAATCTATCAATGGAGACCAGTGGAAAGTAATAAATTTAAATATGAGTGTTAGAGAAATACCTCAAAATTAAATTTTATCATGTATAAATCTCCAAAGAAGTACTAAAATTAAAATCCCAATAATGTATTCATTTGCTATTCCTTGTCTTTGGGCTAGAAATAATCATACCATGTTTAACCAACCAAACAAAGAAACAAACACTGTCCTCCCGTTGTTCATTGATTTGCTCGAGCAGGCCCAGCAATGTCTCCATTGTGAGACTACTTGTCACTGTGTTTGGCATGTTGAATACTCTTGGTAGCTTTCCAGGCTCTCTGAAAGGGGTGGAGGAATCAAATCTGGCTCGACCGGGCTGGCTGCGTGCAAGGCAAATGCCCTACCGCTGTGCTATCACTCCAGTCTCATGTTTAACCACCATTTTCATATATATATATATATATATATATATATATATATTGAATTTAAATCACAATTTAATTCTTAGCTTTATAAGAAAATCATAAATTACTAGTTTAAATTCTCAATTATTACTGTAAGAACAGTGCTCTTACACTAATATGCCATTTCAACTGAACTATTTTTTGGTAATAAGCCAGTGTGCCAGGCTGGAGCGATACCACAGCTGTAGGGCTTTTGACTTGCAACCGGCCATCATGGCCGACCAAGTTCAATTCCTCCACCCCTCTCCGAGAGCAGGCAAGGTACTGAGAGTATCTCGCCGGCACGGCAAAGCCTGGCAAGCTCCTCATGGTGTAATCGATATGCCAAACAGTAACAATTGTCACAATGGAGATGTTACTGGGCCCACTCGAGAAAATTGATGAACAATGGGAGGACAGTGACAGTGATGCCAGTGTGCTAAGTGCCTTATAGATAAGTTTGTGCCTTTTTGAAGGCAAAATTTTCAAGAAAATTTAACAAATTTGAATTTGCTCATGGAAATATAGGGTTAATATTTACAAAAAGTTCCAATGAAAATGATCTATTTCCAGAACATCTATATCAATAACATTTATAAAACTATAGAGACCAAATTAAGAAATTTTAAGAAGAAATTATTTTGAAATAAACATAAGCTTTTACACTACTAAGCAAAATAAAGTGATTTAGGTTTAATGAATGATAATTTTATGAATTTTATGAATGATAATTTAATGAATGATAATGAAATATATACATATTTAATATATACATATTATAATTACAAATATATTTATGCATATATACATATAATGATAATGAAAGTTAAAATTAATCAAGAGAGTTAAAAATATATTGTGACTTTTGCATGTCTTTGATTTAACAATCTACTATAGTGTTCATTAAGCTTTATAGAACAGCTTGATTTTGTTGCTGTTTTAGTAATATAGAATTATCTAAAATTATAAAACTAAAAATATTCTTTAACTAGTCTTAGGTAAGCTACTAAGAGAATTAACATTGCTAGTGTTAATTATCATTTTAAAAAATTGGTGACTAAATTTAATTATCAGAAGAAAATTCAAGCTTAACTTGTATGATTTTCCCAGCCTAATGATTGAAAATTGTGATCTATAGCTTCCCAGTAAAATATGAAAAATTTCCCCACCATTCTGGATTATGTGTTAAACGTAAATTCAATTTGAATAATTATTCACTGCCCTGTCAGCTATATTATCTCTCAGGCCCCAAACTCAGCATGTTTTGTTTTTGTTTTTGTTTTGGGCAACACCTGGCAGTGCTCAGAGATTACTACTGGCTCTATGTTCAGGGCTGGAGCAATATCACAGTGGGTAGGGCTTTTGCCTAGCGTATGGCTGACCCAGGTTCGATTCCTCCGTCCCTCTTCGAGAGCCTGGCAAACTACTGAGAATATCCCACCCACACAGCAGAGCCTGGCAAGCTCCTCATGGCGTGTTCAATATGCCAAAAACAGTAACAACAAGTCTCACAATGGAGACATTACTGGTGCTCACTCAAGAAAATTGATGAACAATTGGAGGACAGTGCTACAGTGCTATATCCATTCTCATTGCTTTTTTAAATCTGATTTTCACATAATCATCACACTGTTCTCCCGTTGTTCATCAATTTGCTTGAGCGGGCCCAGTAACGTATCCATTTTGAGACTTGTTGTTATTGTGTTTGGCACATCGAATACGTCACAGGTAGCTTGCCAGGCTTTGCCATGCAGGCGAGATACTCTCAGTAGCTTGCCGGGCTCCTCGAGAGGGAAGGAGGAATTGAACCCAGCTCGGCCAGGCTGGCTACGCACAAGGCAAACACCTTACCGCTGTGCTATTGCTCCAGCCAAATTTATTTTTCCTTGGAACTATAATGTTTCAAAAATATCAAGGGTCAAAAAAATTAAACTCAGTTCAATAAGATGCTGACTCTTTTACACTTCTCATAACACAAACAGTAGTTTTTGTTTGGTTTTGTGTTAACACCAAGACGGTAGACACTGAACAGTCTTGTTACTAATGTTTTTATACAAAATGTTAATGGAGGCACCATGATTTACAAATTACTCATGATTGAGTTTCAGGCATACAGCATTCCAGAACCAATACCTTTAATCCACTTCCCTCCACCAAAGTCCCCAGTATTACTCCCACTCACCAACCTGCTTCTAGGGCAGGAACTTTATTTTTTGCCTTTTAGCCCTGTGGCTCACAATGCTGTTACTGTTAGGGTTTCATGCAGAACATTTGACCACCTGCCAGCACCACTTCCTGCTCCAGAGTGGCCACTTCCTTCTGCTGTGTTGCAATGTTCCCCTCCCTATCCTATACCCGCATTTCCCACCATGGTAAACTTCCTTTCGGCAAACTTATATTTCTTGTTGAAACTACAGTTCTTAGAGGCCTCTATTAAGCTTCTTCTGCAGGGAAATCTACATATGTATCTAGAAGGGTGTCATACCAAGTCTGCCAAATTATAATGGTGGAAAAGTTCAACAGTTCTTCTAAGTCAGTACACACAAACTTCTCATAAAGCACTTAGTGTTAACAAAGAAACATACCTGCTCCTCTTTATTATCAATTTTAAGGAGTGTATGTCCAAGAACTTGGCATGACTTCTTACTCTCCTCCCAAGTTTTCTCTACAGTTGAAATGTAGTAGCAGTTTTTGACACAGTAAGAACATTCTCCATGACATATGTTAGAGGGATTTTTTTTGTCTTGAAAACAAACATCGAAAAAGTATTGACAAACTACACTACAATGCATTTCACTTAAGTGTTTATTTCAAACTGAATGACCATAAAATAGGTAAAAAAAAAAAACCCATTATCTCTAAAAGTGTGTTTGTTAGGTCTTTCAAAATATTTCCAAAGTCAAGATGGAGTGGATGCAAAAAAGTGTGTCTGACAAAACCCAAAACATTTTGACAATTGTAATGAGAAATAGGAAAGTATAAATTAACTTCAGTGACACTGAGTAAATTTTCTGCTGAAATGAATCCATCTAAATAAATACATGATGATGGTAGAAATTCTAAGGGATCAATACTTGGAAACATTTATCCAGAAACATAAAATACTCACACTAATCACCCCAATGATAAAATATAATATGATTTCTTCCCTGAAAATTTATAACTATTAAAAGATAATTTAATGATGGAGTATAGATTAAAAATCTTACAAGCATAATGTAAGCTTTTTAAAAAGATTTTAAAAATCTTACAAGCTTAATGTAAGCTTTTAAGAGTATTTAAGGTAACATTTAGTTATGGTATTTTTTTCACAAAAGTTTTGACATTTCCGGTCTTCATTCACACAGTTACCTCACCTCCTCATTACTCAAGGTCCATTCCTCCTACCCATGACCCTGCATCCAAAGTTAAAGTGGGACAAAAAGGCATAATTCTGTGGGGGAAAAATTGTGAGCCATTAATTTAAATTCCCAATACAAACCTGTATAGCTAGGTGCGGGTGAATGATGATATTCAATCTCTGGTGAGACAGTAGCATTTCCTTCTGAACAGGTCAACTTCCCACACTTACATGTCCTCCAGAATACTTTCATCCATAAAACAAAAGTAAAATTATGAATGGCTTTGTTAGATCATTTATGTTTCTTATTTACTCAAATTCCCAATTGTGCAGTAAATGTTGTCAATTAAATGAAATTTCAATACCAGAATTGTAGCTTAGTAAATAAGAGTTCATGTGTCACATATATGAAGACTTGGATCTGAATTCCAGCACCACCAAATAGTACATCATGAAAAACATAAACTTAAAATATTTTAGAGTTTCATAAATTAAGATGGATTATTAAAGTAAAAGTATTTTATTTCATTTATGTGTTTAGGTTTTGGTGACACATCTTCAGTGCTCAGGGGTTATGCCTGTCTCTCTTCTCAGGGACCAGTCCTGGCAGTATTCGAGGAACCACATGGGATGCCAGGGATTGAACCCGAGTCGGCATAAGCAATGCAGATGCCCTCCCCTTCCAATGTTCTATTGCTCGGGTCTCAAAGTAAAGCATTTTGTTAGGAAATATAAAGAAGGAGAGAGATTTGTATAAGGAAGAGAAATTTCACACCCTAGGCTAGAATGCAGGTAATTCTAGAAAGTGAACTGTTGAAATGGATTTTAAAATACATGTAGCACTGTAGCACTGTAGCACTGTCCTGCCGTTGTTCATTGATTTGCTTGAGCAGGCATCAGTAGCATCTCTATTGTGAGACTTGTTGTTACTATTTTTGTCCTATAAAATTTGCACAGGGAGCTTGCCAGGCTCTGCTATTCGGGCAGGACACTCTTCATAGCTTGCCGGGCTCTCCAAGAGAGACAGAGGAACTGAACCAAGGTTGGCTGCATGCAAGGCAAACGCCCCACCTACTATGATCTTACTCCAGCCCATGTAGTATATATTATTCTTAAGTATGTAAAATAAATGTATAACAGTATGTTTTATGTACAGTTCAGAACTGTGTAATATAAGTATAGTTTCACAGTTAAATATATATATAGTTTCATTGTAAAAAGTGTTATCACAAAAATATTTAAACATTTTTTAGTAGAGAAATACTAAGAAAAGATACTAAATATTTCTTGCAACAAACAATGTTATACCTCAATTTTATGGTTAAGATAAATGTTTCAGGAATACCATCCTGAACTTGGAATGTAAATCCTTCAGAGATAATTTCTGGGAAAATATTTTGTTCTTCCTCTTTTCTTCCTCTACAGAGAAATTCTTTTCAATCTGAACTTTGTGCATAGGTCTATTTCCCTTACCTTTGGATAAAAGACAGAATAAATATGAAAGTAGATAAATAAATAAAATAAATAGATAAATAAATAAGTAGATAAATAAAATCATAAAGGTCCTAGCTACAGTTTCAGATAACTAAAAAAATGTCTCCTTGGTAAAATTATTTAAAAAATTTCCAGGATCTGGAAGGCGAACGCCCTACCCACTGTGCTATCGCTCCAGCTCAGCTGGTAGGGCGTCTGCCTTGCGCACAGCCAACATGGCCGACCCGAGTTCGATTCCTCCGCCCCTCTCGGAGAGCCCGGCAAGCTACCGAGAGTGTTCGATTTGCCAGACACAGTAACAACAAAGTCTCCAATGGAGACGTTACTGGGCCCGCTTGAGCAAATCGATGATCAACGGGAGGGCCTTTACTTTACTTTACTTTACTTTACTTTACTTTACTTTAGTAATGTAAGTCATTTTGTATGAACACAGTAAAAGATACACTATGGAGTGGTTCTTCTGCGGTTCTCTTGCTCTAGATCTCAGACTACAGTGCTCAGGCCAGATTAGACTTTTCTAACCATAGCAGGGTCCTAATCAAATTGTTACTCTTTGGATCATGCAGAATTTGTCCAAAACCATGTTCTGAACTTTTTTATAGTTATCATGGCATGTTTGCCTGGACCATGGTAGCTCACAGCTTGCCCTGGATCCAACCAGTCTCTTGTCTGGACCCTGCTTTTGGGGTGCTGGGAAGAAAGCAGATGCCCAGGAATTAATATTATTCAGAGTCAATTAACTCCCAACTTACAAAAACATACCATTAACTATCTTCCTGTGCCTATACAGAAAGGACATTGCTCTGAAGAAACTATTCAAAGGACATAAGGAGAAGAGAAAAGCAATATTTCACTTGCAAATAAAAGTCCAGAGATTTCTGAGGAATTTTACTTTACAACTCACAGTACTGCTTAGAGGGAAAAGGTGATTAATTGCTTGGGGAAGAGAGCACAGAAAAGGGGTTACAGATAAACACAGAGAAATGGGAGTCACTCAGGAACACTGTGATGGGTAAGTAAGGTAAGGTAAGGCCCTCCCGTTGATCATCGATTTGCTCGAGCGGGCCCAGTAACGTCTCCATTGGAGACTTTGTTGTTACTGTGTCTGGCATATCGAATACTCTCGGTAGCTTGCCAGGCTCTCTGAGAGGGGCGGAGGAATCGAACTCAGGTCGGCCATGTTGGCTGCGTGCAAGGCAGACGCCCTACCCGCTGTGCTATCGCGTAACCCAATAAATCTAAGCTCCATGTGGCAAGGGAGAAAAGACATATCAATGATAAACCGACAATGTTTAGATATATAGTCCAATAAACAGAGGAATGGGTATGCCTCCGTAGCACTGTGATGGGTATAGCCCAAAATACCTAACCTCCCTGTGGCGAGGGAGAAAGGACATACAATATTATCCTACAAAATATGGTGCAAAAATAACTTAATGAAGATGCATAGTAGTCAAATTCATTTATAGCCACATCTACTTGACAAGAAATTTTAATTGTTCTAACATAAAAATCCATCTTTTTCATATTATTCTCTACCCTGAAGGTGTTAAGTCTCCTATCTTGAGCCTCCTGCATTTCTTGCCTGTTCTTTATAGTTTGTCATCACCTACAGGAATGTCATTCTAAATTCAAAGTATTCTATACCATTCACCAATAACTTAAAATTATTACCTAGTCTTGGACTGGAACTACAGCACAGCAGTACTGCGTTTGCCTTGCGTGGCCGGCTTGGCCGAGCTGGGTTTGATTCCTCCACCCCTCTTCCAGAGTTTTGCAAGCTACCAAGAGTATCTCACCCACACAGCAAAGGCTGGCAAGCTACCCGTGACGTATCCGATATGCCAAACACAGTAACAAGTCTCATAACTCGATGAACAATGGGAGGACAGTGCTACAGTGCTAAAGTGATAATGTATATTTTAGAAATTTTTATTTTAAAAAGCAAGTTCATTAACTGATGGCTTTTATTTTTGTATGTGCTTGCTGTGTCATATATAGTTTGGGAGCAATAGAAGTTACTTTTAATTCTCAAATGAGTTAACCAAAGATTAATAATCATCAGGTACAAAGGATATTAAAACAAATGATTTGTAAGGAAGTTTCTAAAACTTATGTGAAGTGTATAAAGTAGATGTAGCACATTTTAAATAGTTAGAGCCTAGTTTCCTTTATGATCTAAGAATTATTGAGGTGTTATAATGTTAATTTTATTAAATATATTCCCAATTCTCTGGTCAAAA
Organism: Sorex fumeus; assembly: GCF_029834395.1. NCBI lineage: Eukaryota > Metazoa > Chordata > Mammalia > Eulipotyphla > Soricidae > Sorex > Sorex fumeus. The sequence goes on from NW_026606060.1 coordinate 59,214,988, forward strand.
CATTTCAAATGGAACATATACAAATCTCTGTACCTAAACAATGTTATGCATGATTATAGGAATAATAATATTTGATGATATTTGAAGCCAATATAATAAAACCATCATCACAAAACTATTAACACCATCAAATTAAGAGTATATCTACAGGGCTGGAGCCATGGTACAGCAGGTATAGCAATTTGCCTTGCACGCAGCCAAACAGCCAATACGGTTTTGATCCCTGGCATATCATATGGTCTCCAAGCACCACCAGGAGTAATTCCTTATTGCAGAGTCAGGAGTAACCCCTGAGTATCGCTGGGTGTGACCCAAAAAGGAAAAAAAAAAGAAAATAATACACATACAAATTTCACACTTTCAGCATATTAGTTATAATCACATATTTTATGCCAGTGTAATTTAATTTCTTATTATTGCACAAATAAACATTTATTTCTATACTTACAAATATATACTAGGGCTGAGGTTCCAAGTAGAAGTAAAAAACATAAAATTCCCAGAATTATTGAGATGATATGCCATGGAAATCCTGGATAAAATGAAAAAGAGAAAATAAAAGTAAGCATTGGCACAGTAGGTCTCAGAAATTAGAACAAAATATATATATTTAATCTGGAAACTCAATTTAATATAACTTCTTTCTTTTACAAATCTCAATACTGATTTACATATTTCCTTTAGTATGTCAAGAATCATGTAATATATTATAAGCATAATTATTATGATTTCAGTTTTACACGATACAAAGATGTCAAAATGAAGAAATAAAACAAAATTGTTACCTTTCTTTTTGTGACCTGGATGTCTTCTGTTCGCTGGTTTCTTCGATTTGTTCAACTTGAGCTCCACGTATGTTACTCCCTCCTGACTCATTTCTGAAAGTTTCAAACAAATACACATCAAAAACTTCATGTAATCCTTTATAAAAATTTAAAATGTAAACATTTACCATAAAGGAATAGAGGTTCTTAATGATAAGCATGATAGTCTTCAATAAATGTGCTAAAATAACTTCTCAGAAAAATCTGAAATAAATATATGAATTAATTATGGAGGAAAAAATATAAATAGGTAAATATATGTTTAGTTAAAATATAGATTTAGTAATTTATCTCTATCTAAATATATGATCACCTACACTAGAGTTATATATGTACTTCCACAAAAATACATAATATTTTCCCCTACAAATGTAATAAAGAGTTGTTAAAACAAAACCCACTCTTCCAAGAAAAGGCCAGTTAATGTTTTTCACTAAATATATGTGAACCCTGGATTAAGAAAGTATCTTACTATTATACTACTTAGTATTTTGTAATTTGACAAGACTTTATTTCAAGACTGCCAAATAATGTAACATGCATGTGTAAAGTCATATATCGTTTCCAATAAAAATACCCTCTATCACACTGACAAAATATAAATAAAACTTTGTTTCAAAGTCATATAATTTCGTATCTAACTTGTTTAATTTAGCTTTGAACTGAAAATATCTATTGCTCAAAACCAAGAAAAGATATTTGCAAATTTTAAACTGAACTTTTCAGTTAAAATGTATGTTCTAAAAATGCAAACTTCTTGATGACACTGAGGAAACTTTAATTTGGATATTTCATTGCTAACCAAAGGTAGCACAAAAAGCAGTGATGAGCAATATAGGTACATGGTGTTTAGACAAATTAAATATTCCCCCTGAGAACTTAAAAATAATATTCTGTGGCGTAAACATTTGATCCGCTTCTTCCATTGTTTCCCTCAACTGAAGTATGTCCTTGCTAAGCTTGAGTCTGGTTGATCTATCAAGAGGAGTACATTGAAGATAAAGTTGGCAAAACCCTCCATGACATTGAAGCTAATGGTATCTTCAAAGATGCCACGCCACTGGCCGAGCAAGTGAAAACAGAGATAGATAAATGGGACTATCTTAAACTAAGAAGCTTCTGCACCTCCAAAGAAACAGTGACCAAAATACAAAGACAGTCTACAGAATGGGAAAGGATATTCACCGAATACACATCTGACAAGGGGTTGATATCCAGGATATACAAAATACTGGTTAAACTCCACAAGAAGAAAACATCCAACCCCATCCAAAAATGGGGCAATGAAATGAACAGAAACTTTCTCAAAGAAGAAATCCGAATGGCAAAAAAGCACATGAGAAAATGCTCTACATCATTAATCATCAGGGAGATGCAGATCAAAACCACAATGAGATACCATCTCACACCTCAGAGACTGGCCCACATTCAAAAGAACAAAAGCAACCGATGCTGGCGTGGATGTGGCGAGAAAGGGACACTCCTTCACTGTTGGTGGGAATGTCCACTGGTTCAGCCCTTCTGGAAAACAGTATGGACGATTCTCAAAAAATTAGAAATTGAGCTCCCATTTGACCCAGCAATACCACTCCTGGGAATATATCCCAGAGAGGCAAAAATGTGTAGTCGAAGTGACATCTGCACTTGTTTGTTCATTGCAGCACTCTTTACAATAGCCAGAAACTGGAAGAAACCTGAATGCCCAAGAACAGATGACTGGTTAAAGAAACTTTGGTACATCTACACAATGGAGTACTATGTAGCTCTTAGAAAAGATGAAGTCATGAAATTTACATACAAGTGGTACAATATGGAAAGTATCATGCTAAGCGAAATGAGTCAGAAAGAGAGGGATAGACATAGAAAGATTGCATTCATCTGGGGGATATGAAGTAACAAAGTATGAGATTAATACCCAAGAATAGCTGAGATCAGCACCAGGAGGACTACTCCATAACTTAGAGGCCAGCCGGGTATCCTAGAGGAAAGGGCAGTTCAGATAGAGAAGGGAGCACCAAATAAAGGATGTTTGGAGGATCCTCCCAGGAGGGGAGATGCATGTCGAAAGTAGACTATGGACTGAACATGTTTGCCACTCAATGCCTCTTTTGCAGACCACAACACCCAAAAGGAGAGAGAGAACACAGGGGATTGCCCTGCCACAGAGACAGGGGGGATGGGGGATGGGGGTGGGAGGGATATTATCCATGGTGGTGGAAAATGGGCACTGGTGGAGGGATGGGTATCTGATCATTGTATAATTGAAACCAAAGCACAAAAAATTGTAAATCTACAACTTTAAAAAAAAATAAAATACAATAAAGGGAAAAAAAAAAACATTTGATCCGCTCTCATTCTAATCCATCTCTATCATCATTTGTAAAGTTAGCATTATGTATTATCACAGATCCCAAGGTAAGTCTTTTATGCAACAATCCCGAACTTTCTACTCGCTTCCCTATAACAAATTCTACGTTCTAGATCTTTGCCCAACTGAGTAGCCATAGAAACTTGGCTCCCAAATATCCTACACCAGCTGACAGTACCTGTGTGTATCCGGGGGAATTACATCAGCCCGAGCCCAAGCTTGTTGGGAACACAATCAGACAATCCGCTCTGCTGGCTTGCACCTCTTCTCTGAGACTAGGAGGTACTTGATGTGTTGACAGAGTCTAGACGCACTGTGTCAGAGCGACGTTAGCCAGTAAGCATAGTGCAACATTGCACAGAGAAAAGTTTCCACTGGTGGCTGCATCTCATTTACCACTCCTATTTAAACACATACGAACAGGAAAACAAAAGTATCAAATATACCCAGGCTTGGCTTATAGTTTAACAAATATCTTAAGCTTGACAAATTACATTAAATGTCAGTATATATATTGTTCATGAATATATAAGTGTGTGTTAAATAGCATTGCAATAAAACAACTAAAAGAGCTGGAATATATCTGTCTATTTTGTGCTCACTTTCAATTGCCTGAAGAAAAAATTTCTTTTTAAATACAAAATAATTTAAGCCAATACAAAGAGAAAGGCTTAAAATACTGAATGCCAAAGTTGGAGATATAGTATAGTGGTAGGGCACTTACCTTGCATATAGTCAAATCAAGTTCTATCCCCTATAACCCATATGGTCCCTTGGGCCTACCAGGAGTGATTCTTGAGCACAGACCCAAGAGTGAGCCCTGAGGACCACCAGGTGTGTTCCAAAACCAAACCAAAAAAAACAACAAATATATATTCATAAATATACACATTTAACAACATATATGCATATATGCATACACATGTGTATATATGTGTATACATACATATGTACTATATATTATATAAAATAACAAATATATGTCTGTAAATATATATAGATATATTCAGATATATTTATAGATATATTTATGTATAGATACATATAGATATATTTATAGGGAAAGAACTCACACTTGAATGTAGCTACTTTAATGTATTAAAGTCAAAATCATTTACTCTAACTGGATGACACTTCAAAGTGTCACAAATAAACAAGAAAAGTCCATGGACATTTATTTTTACATTGATCTGTTCCTCAGAAGCTCTGGTATTTTAATTTTTTCTAGTAATATAAAATAAAGACAATTGAAATTCACTCCTGTCAGTTACACAGATTGAAGTGTTTTAGAAAATAGACATGCCCTCACTCATCACTCCCAAATTGAAGTTGTCTTGTCTTATTCTCTTGGCAGCAACAGTACCACATCTGACGTTCTAAAGCAATTTTTCATGGAGTGTTTGCTTTCAACTGATTTTGGTATACTTTTTCTAGGACTTAACTGCCTTCCAAGCGTAGGAACCAAATGCATGCAATGAGGACAGTGTTGGAGATTTATCCATGAAATTTGCTTTTCTGGTGAAAGCAGACATTAAGTGTGTCAGTGAATTCTGATGGTCTTCCAGACTCCAAATACAGTCGCCAACTTGGTTGCTGTGCTTTATATCAAATCCCCCATTCCAAATATCCCATTAACAGAGTTGTATTTATAATTTTTGCCACAAAATAGTATGCACTTTATTGCTAAGGAGTCAGTTAAACTTTGAATGTGTCCATGAGAGAGTGAATAAGTGGTTTTTAAGCCCTCTAAGCATTAGTGACAATATGTTGGGAGAGTCAAGGGGAGACTTCAGGTCATACTTCATATTTTTCTGGACCTGCAGTGAGTCCCCATCCTCTCAGTGGATCCAGAATCCTTCGAAGGAGCCTATTAGTAAGGCTGGGCATCAGTGTCAGTGATATTTTTCATATTTTGTTTAATTTAGTGGCCATACCTGACAATGCTCAGGGGTATCTCCTGACTCCGTGCTCATGAATCACTTCTGGCAGTGCTTGGGGACCATATGGGATGCCAGGGATTGAACCTGGGTTGTCCTCTACCAGGGAAATCCCCTACCCACTGTATTCCAGTCTCAGGTCCAGAAATCTTTTGGTTCACATTTACTAGCAATTTATATGATAGGAGAAATTTAAATTTCTCTCTTAAAGATTTACATATTTACAACCTTCCTTCTGGTTAAAAATTGTACAGACTTATGAATATCGTCTTTTATTATGTTATAGGATTGGCTGATGTAACCCTAACAACTGGCATGAAATCTAAGTAAAGAATAATTTTTGCTCTTATGCTTATTAAAAATAATTTGGACTACATTTAGGTTTATAACATTAAAATACTTTAAACAAGCTAACAAGATGTAGAACTTAAAACTGTTGTCAACAATATCTATAGTTAGTAAAAATATAGATTCTCATTGTCATGATATGTGTATATCACATCTATTTTTGAGCATGTCTTTTAACTTTCTACTTTGAGTAAAGAATAAATTCTATTAATTGGTCAGTAATACACATTCTGCCCAAGCCTCTTTACTATGCTTAAGACAACCACATACTTTTACCAAAATATCTGTGTAATTTTAGGTCTTTGTATAATATTTCCTATGCCTTTTTCTTTCATCTTTGACTTATCCTTCAAGGCCCCATAAAAATAGAAGTCATGATTCACTATTTTCACATCCTCCATACTATGTCAGTATTAAAGAAAACACTAAAATGACGTTGAGTTTTGAAAAATAGTAACAACAAGATTCAACTCAGTATAGCATAAGTAATATGCAAATAAAATGTGAATTAAATATTCATGGTTACAGAATTAAATAGCAAATCAAAACAGTGAGATAAGACTTCATGAGTGTGAACTTCATAAAAAAGCAAGATGGATAACATTTTAAATACTTTTTCAGAGAGAGAGAGAGAGAGAGAGAGAGAGAGAGAGAAAGTAAACTGCCTGCCATAAAAACAGGAAGGGGTGGGAGCAGCAGGAGAGAAGAAATGGGGAAATTAGTGGTGGGGATGTACACTGGTGAAAGGCAAGTGAAACCCAATCATGAACAACTCTGTAACTGTGTTTCTCACTATGATTCAATAAAAATATAAAAATAAATATTTTTATATAAATCTTTCAAAAACAAGATTCAATAGAAAGTTTTAAATTTTATTGTCATATGTTTATTATATATTTTTTCAGGGTTTGCTTTTTCATTTTAAATTAATAGAAATTGAGTTAATATGGAGAGAACAACAGGTCAAAATTCCATTTTCACAATTTAAAGAGTAAGGATAAGTTTCACTTTCCTGTCAATGGACTTCTGTCTGAGGCTAAGAAATAGTTCAGAGAGGTGACCAGTATTCTTGCATACTAGAGGGTCCAAGTTCAATATTAGTGGCCAGCATCTCCTGGGGTCTGGAATGAGGGAGGCCATAAAATCTTTGGGCTATGGCCCTAGCGGTTTAATTGAGAAATAAACATCCAAATTGTAAAAAGTATGAATAAAAGCAATTTAGAGAGTTTATTTCTGACATCTATATTATCATGTGTGTTTTTTGTTAAAGAGCTAACATATAATTACACTAAGTACATAGCAACTTTTTCTAATACTTTTCACTTTCCGTGTTCTCCCATCATTTTTCCAATTTCAAAATAGTACTTCTTGGATTGCTTTATTCAGTTTATGTCCAAATACTCTTTTCTCCTTTCTTGAAATTTGAAACACACACACACACACATTCACACATGTATGGGTATGTATTATATATATATATATTTGTAGTAACATGTATTTATTATCACATTTATGTCATTTTAATGGAAGTACAATGAAACAAAGATTTTTGGAATTTTTAAAGTAACAGATACAAAGAAAATACTTTTCTATCACTTGAGATATTTAATTAAAACATGATAATATTTTTTATTTTTTAAATTTATTTTTGTATTGACAAGACATTGGTTTGCAGGAGTGTATTTGTATGATTTACAGGTAAAATGGTAGGGTACATTTGTATAGTAACACACCCACCACTATTGCCAATATATATAAAAATGTTTTCCATAGGTCGCTTTCCTCCACGTCTCCTCCTATTACATAACCTCAATTCTATGACCAGAATCTAAAGGTTTGTTTCTATTGAACATTGTCTATTCCTTGTTTTGTTTCTTTATGTGAGTGACATCAGACAACATTCATCTTTCTCCTTAATTCATTTCCTTAATTCATCTTTTTGACTTAATTTTCTTAGCTTGGCACTCTCTAGTTCTGACCATTCTGGAGCAAGAGCAAGGTTTTGCCTTCCTTATAGTGGAGCAAATTTTATTCTGAGTCCATGTTGCACTCGTTTCTGCTTTCTTGAAACTTGAAACACACACACACACATGCATGTATAAGTATGTATTATATATTTGTATTACACATATTACATTATACTATTTTTACACTCTTGTCTGCTACTAGGCAGATGTTGGCTACTATAAATATCAGCTATGCATGTATTTTTACAAATCAGTGTTTTTATGTCTAGGGATGAATATCTATAATAATTGGATTCTAGGTGTAATCACTGGATTCTAGGTATTTAGAACATATGATTGTTCTCTGTTTATTCTTTTTGAGAATTCTCCATACTGTTTACCATGAAGGTTAGACAGCTTGTATTTCCATAAACAATGAATGAGGGGTCCTTTACCTCCTCATTCTGCCAGTGCTTGTTTTCAAACTTTCTGTAAAAGGTCATTATTATTCCAGTGAGGAATAATATCTCATTGTTGTTTTGATTTCTTTTCTCTGTCTATCTGTGACTGTCAGCATTTTGGGGGGAATGGGGGTGTCGGTCATTTGTATATCTTGTCTGGAAATATTTGCAAATTTTTTATCCCCATTTTTGCAAGTGTTGTTAGGGTTTTTGCTATTCTGAGTTTTGTGAGTTATCTTGGAATTAACCCTTTGTCAGGTTACTCTTTGTAATCTTCTTTGTAATCATCTTTATTATTGCCAAAGTAATTCTTTCATGTATATTTGAAATATGTTAACATCTGGCTATTTTCAGTACACCAAACTGGCTTGACTTCATCAACCTACCATCATATCTACTGGGTAACTCCATCGAGACTCTCTGCAGGCTAATTTTCCCATCCCTCACTTAATACCACATAACTTAATCTCTTCACAGTCAATCTCTACATCTAGAATGACCATTCATAAAACAATACAGGAAGAAATAATGTTCTATGTCATATTGTTTCAGGATCTGAAATTAGCACTTGTTTGAATGTCAGAAAAGTTCTATCAATTATAGATTATTATAGATATTCCCTAAATACACATAAAATCTTATCTACTCTTGGGGTATAATATATAAATCAGTTACTGGAAAAGACGGGGGAAATTTCTAAGCGATCTCACCCTATGTAGTATATTCAGGGATACTTCATTCTTTTCTAATCCACTACAAACCAATAAACTGTATTTTATTTTGAACTAAATGAAGCTCTCTGGGAAATTATATTTTCCAGTGTTATTCATAATATGGTCCAGATACAATTGCTCTATTGTCCTGGGGGTGGAGGAAGTGGAAGTAGAAATACATGAATGAATGAATTCCATCTATAACCTGATGAACGATTACAAAAAAAAGGAAGGGACTTTCATAAGATTAGACTCAGAATGCTTATCAGGTGACACATGAAAGAATATAAAAAATAAACTGAAAATCTGCAGTTAGCTTCTGGTTTCGAGCTCATATTTCCAAATTCTTCTAGGTATTACCTGATTTGTTTTAAAAACAAAATATTTCTTAAAGTCAATAATAATATCCAAAACAAAAAATAATAACATTTATAGCAAATGAATTAAATACACAAAATCAAAAGAAAATAGTTAATAGAGAAAGATAGCATACAAAATAGAGGATTTTCATGTCATACCTAACAAAGGATTGAACTTTGACGTAAAGAAATACAGCAAAACAATCTAATAAAATGCATGCTGAAAAATTTGAACAGATAGTCATATGTACTAAATGGTTTTCACTATCACTGATTCTCATAATTATTAATAGTTATTAATAACAACTAATAATTTTTCAAAGCAATATCTTATTAACTTTGTAGAAAGTATAAGCTATTATTCTAAATAGATTTAAATTGTTGATTTCTTAAATATCTTATCACATCACCATTTTGTTACTTAATGAATTCAGGAAACATGAACCACTTTCAGATGAGAAGGTAATAAATACATACAGCATTTTTTTTCCAAGATCCTCTTGACCACAATGGCAGATAAGTAAATCTTGCTTTAAATTCATATATTTTCCTTGAGAAGTGCTTTTTCTCAGTCACTTTTTAATTGAATATGTACTTGTCTATGTAACAAAACATGTTTGTACATATTAAACTGATTTTTATGGGAAAATATAATAATTTTCAAAACTACAAATTTTTCTTGTTATACAGATCTTTAAGGTAAAGGGCTGGAGCGATAGCACAGCGGGTAGGGCATTTGCCTTACAAGCGGCCAACACGGCCGACCCAAGTTCGATTCCTCCGCCCCTCTCGGAGAGCCCGGCAAGCTACCGAGAGTATTCGATATGCCAAACACAGTAACAACAAAGTCTCCAATGGAGACGTTACTGGGCCCGCTCGAGCAAATCGACGATCAACGGGAGGGCCTTTACCTTACCTTTACCTTTATACAGATCTTTAATATAAAATTTAAACATTGAGCAATTTGGACCAATTATGTTTGTTTCTTCCAGTGAAAGGGCAAAGATAAATACAAACTTCTATTTTAAAAAGAAGAATTAAGTGTTCCAAAACATCTAGAATTTGCTTAAATGATATTCTTTTTTTTAAGTTTTTAAAATTTTTTATTAGTGAATCACAGTGAGGTACAGTTACAGACTTACAAACTTTTGTGCTTGCGTTTCAGTCATACAATGATCAAGTACCCATCCCCCAACCAGTGCCCATTCTCCACCACCAATGATTTCAGTATCCCTCCCACCACCCGCAACCCCCACCCCACCCCACCCTGTTTGTTCTCTCTCTCCTTTTGAGGGTTGTGGTTTGCAATAGAGATATAGAGTGTCCATCATGTTTAGTCTATAGTCTACTTTTGGCATGCATCTGCCATCATGAGCAGGTCCTCCAAACACCTTTACTTGGTGGTCCCTTCTCTATCTGAGCTGCCTTTTCCCCCAGCATTTGAGGCCGGTTTCAAGCCATGGAGCAAATCTCCTGGTACTTATCTCTCCTATTCTTGGGTATTAGTCTTCGATTCTATTACTTTATATTCCACAGATGAGTGCAATCTTTCTATGTCAGTCCCTCTCTTTCTGACTCATTTAACTTAACATAATACTTTCCATGTTGATCCACTTATATGCAAATTCCATGACTTCATCTTCTCTAACAGTTGCACAGTATTCCATTGTGTAGATGTACCAAACTTCCTTTAATCAGTCATCTGTTCTTGGGCACTCTGGTTTTCTTCCAGATTTTGTCTATTGTAAACAGTGCAGCAATGAACATACAAGTGCAGATATCATTTCTACTACAATTTTTTTTGCATCTCCGGGATCTATTCCCAGAAGTGGTATTGCTGAGTCAAATTGGAGCTCAATTTCTAATGTTTTGAGAAGCATCCATACTGTTTTCCAAAAGGGCTGAACCAGTCAGCATTCCCACCAGCATTGAAGGAGAGTCCCTTTCTCCCCACATACGTGCCAACACAGGTTGCTTTTGTTCTTTTGGATGTGGGCCAGTCCCTGTGGTGTGAGATGATATCTCATTGTTGTTTTGATCTGCATCTCCCAGTGGTGATTAGTGATGAAGAGCATTTTTTCGTGTGCCTTTTGGCCGTTCGAATATCTTCTTTGAGAAAGTTTCTGTTCATTTCATCGCCCTATTTCCTGATGGGGTTGGATGTTTTCTTCTTGTAGAGTTCAGCCAGTGCTTTGTATATCCTTGATATCAATCTCTTATCAGATGGGTATTGGGTGAATATCCTTTCCCACTCTATAAACTGTCTTTATATTCTGGTCACTGTTTCTTTTGAGGTGCAGAAGCTTCTTAGTTTAAGATAGTCCCATTTGTTTATCTCTGTTTCCACTTGCTTGGCCCGGTGGCGTGTCATCTTTGGAGATACCTTTAGCTTCAATGTCATGGAGAGTTTTGCCAATCTTGTCTCCAATGTACCTTATGGATTCTGGTCTGATGTTGAGGTCTTTAATCCATTTTGATCTGACTTTTGTACAGGGCATTAGGTAGAGGTCTGAGCTCAATTAAAATGATATTCTTAAAATATCTGCTCCACTCTCATTCTGTAGATCAAAACCGACATGACTGTTTTGATCTACATATAAAGTTATCAATAGATAATATGTAAAATTGGTGCCAAGATCACTTCTTTTCTGCAATAATCCAAACCCTCTTAATGTCTTCCCATATTTAACTTTACTTTATCCCATTCTGCCCAAAGTGTCTTCAGAGAAGCTTCTACACAGCCAGTCTGATCTTAGAATTTCAGCAGTTAGAGCACATGGTTGTCAGAAGCCTGTGGGTTCTGCTGGTCTACTGATTTCTACCTATGCTTTGAGACTTGGAGGAACTTGAGGTGATGACTGTCAGAAACCGCTATGTCAGAAAGATAACCAAAGAGATAAGACACTCAATATTCCCACACAGGAAGTTTCCACTGCCGAGTGTATTTCACTTAACCTCACACCCTGTGTCAGATAAGAGTCAAAGAAAACTGAAACACTAAGTTTTGGGAATATTGTATCAATTTGGTCCTGTGCAAAGGCTGTAAAAAACATGTCACCAGACTAGGAAATAACAAAAGTCTCAAAAATATGAAAATCAAAGAATATAACCGTATTATATTATGATGCACAGTTTTCCTTTCAGCATGAAGAAAGCAATGTTTTATAAATATCTGTTTAATTATTGTAAAACGCACAAATACTAAAAATTTGCATACGGATCAGAGCAATAGCACAGTGGGGAGGAGATTTACCTTGCACAAGAGCAACTTGGGTGTCACCCTCGACATATATTTCTATTGCTCTCCCAGGAATGATTTTTGAGCACACCAGCTGTGAGCCCAAAAATAAAATAATTTATTTTTTTAAATTTTTCATTAATTCTGATTTATATTTTGAACAAATACCTTAGAACTATCCAAATATGTTAGTGCTACAATTGCTGATCAATTACAGTAAATATAATTTCGTGTAACACTGGGTTGCCTGATATAAACATTGACAATATCTAAACTTAATTTGAAATTAAAATAAACTTTAATAATAAAAAGTAAGGCATGAAAACATAGACTGAAAATATCTAGTGGATTTGAAATACAGTTCTTTACAAGCATCAAAATCAAAAACATCTCTGCTAGTAGTTGTAGCTATAACTGTCAGAGCTTTTTATTTAAAATTATTTTCTGTTATTTCAGTGAGCAGCTCTATGTCTATTTAGCCTTAGAGGTGGTTTACACATAGGAACAAAGGAAATTTGGACTTACTCCTTATCAACCACATTGATCTTTGTACTTAAAAGGGCCACCAATATTTCTGTGCTTTAAAATTCTTTGGCATTTATAGTAACAACTGTTGAAATTTCCCTTTTGTCAGTATTCAAAGTGTTTTGAAACAGAACTTTTCAATACTCTGAGGGTCATTCAACCATTACCTGCAAATCATATAAGCCGCAAGTAATAGCAGCACATTTGAGATGCTTTAGCTTAACCTTAAAGTTTTTTAGGTTTATCTGCCTTTTTGCCCTTCCTCTCCCCTCCTCACCCCTCCTCTTCCCTCTCTCCTCTTTTTTCTTTTAACATCTGGGAGTAGGGTTCCAACATAAGTGAAGTCAACAAGGGAAGTGTTCTAGAAGTTCTCCGTGAAGCCTGCCTTTCTTATGAAGGCAGATACTACATACACTTAGTGAACTTGAGTTGCCCGAGCTCCCTGTGTTATCTCTGGGCTTGATTGCTGTGCTCTACGCCAAATCCACCCATTCTTAAATATGTTCTTTCACAAAAATCTATTTATAACTTTTTCTGTAAAATAGTATACACTTTATCGTTCAGAGACCATAAAACCCTTGAACATGCACTGTAGCATAGTGTTCTTTGGCAGACCGTGCTCCCCTCTGAACTCGTTTACTTTCTGTGCCCTCCCACCCCACCCCAGCCCTACCAGTTGATTCCCAGACACACAATGGCACGCTGTGCCTTATCCACACCCCCACCCGCGTTTAGGTCATTTTCTCTGTGACTCCCTTGGAATATCCTAGAGACGCAAGTGAAGAAAGGAGTTGTTTGCTTGATTTTTTTGAGGGTGAGTAAGTCTAATTTCTAAACCTTCAGAGTCCCGTTAGCAGCCGTTTGGAAGAGTCGGCGCTGACTGCTGTTCACGGCTCTTATTCCTCTAAAGGTACAGCGAGGGAAGCCACTCGCTGAAGTCCCCACTTTCTCAGCAGAAAAAGGAGTAGGAATTTATTAGTCTTCCTTCTTATCTACCTCATTATTCAGACAATTATTCAGACTTAAATTATTTAAATTAAATACTTAAATTATTCAGACAATTTTTAAAAAAAGTGTTTACCCAAATTGAATTTCTTTCATACAACAGTATTTATTAGTTCTTGTAGTTCTGAAAAAAATAAACCCACTTGAAGTTCTACAAATCCTCAGATATAAAACTCACTGTTTTCTGTGAATTTTTGTAAGACCTTAAATCTTTATAAATCATGAACACTTGATTAATTTAAATAGAATCCTATTTTCCTGCTGATATTATAGAACATAATTAAAAATTTAATTATCAGGGGAAGAAAAATTCTTTTTACAAATATAAGGAATCTGTTTGTTACAAGTAAGAGTTGACCCATATGAAGACTTTATGTATCCACATTGTGCATCTTTTATAGATTTAAGTGGTTGGAAATTCCTGCATCAAAGAAGATATTTAATTAAAATTAATTTCTAAGGCATAAATTAAGTATCGCATATTTAAAATATGAGTTTAAATAACTATGTCAGTGATGAAAAAAATCTTTGAAAAATATATAGCTATCAATCTTTTAGTATAATTCTATAAAAATAATAGCAGTATTCTCAAAGAACAATTGGATACAAGAGAATAGAGAATGAGTTATAAATGGCTTAAATAGGTACATTATAAATATTGATGAGATTTTTAGTGGGGAGGGGGACTACATCTAAGCATCAAATACACAGAGCTTACTTCTAAACACTGAGCTATGGAAATCCTGGGGAAACAGCTGTGGTCAAACCCAGATCTACCATGCCAAGGCATGCACTCTACCATCTGTACTATCTTTCTAGCCCCATTGGGCATGTACGTTAGCAAAAAAAAATATTCTTAAAGACATCCTGAAACCTCTAAGAATCACTTAATATACACGCTTTTATGTCATGCTCTATACTAGATAGAAAAATATTTTCAAAACATATAATGGTATATACAATGTTCATACGTTTCCAAGAATCTCTTCTTGATCTACTGATAATATAGGAACTGGAGTTTGAAAAAGATATGGAGAGAGAAGGTAACAAATGCAAAATTACAGCTTCTGACAGACATCCAACCACAACCATGGTTGAGTAACACTCTTTTATGTAATCCAATCCAGTAATTGTATTTAGTTTTGATTTATAATACTCTGTGGGGATATTAGAATTTTTTTGTCATTCAAACACAGTAACAACAAGTCTCACGATGAAGACGTTACTGGGCCCGCTCGAGCAAATTGATGAAAAACGGGAGGACCATGACATAATATTAATATTAATAGATAACCTACAGAGGGTTCATATGAAATATTGGGAGCCTGATCTCTACACATTCCAATCTTTCTATGTCTATCCCTTTCTTTCTGATTCATTTCACTTAGCAAGATACTTTCCATGTAGTACCACTTGTATGTAAATTTCATGACTTCATCTTTTCTAACAGCTACATAGTACTCCATTATATAGATGTACCAAAGTTTCTTTAATCAGTCATCTGTTCTTAGGCATGTGGGTTTTTTCCAGATTTTGGCTATTATTAACAGTGCAGCAACGAACATACAAGTGCAGATGTCATTTCAACTATACATTTTTGCCTCTCCGGGATATATTCCCAGAAGCGGTATTGCTGGGTCAAATTGGAGCTCAATTTCTAATTTTTTGAGAAACATCCATACCGTTTTCCAAAAGGGCTGAACCAGTCGTAATTCCCACCAGCAGTGAAGGAGAGTCCTTTTCTTGCCACATCCGCTCCAACACTGGTTGCCTTTGTTCTTTTAGATGTGGGCCAGCCTCTGTGGTGTGAGATGATATTTCATTGTTGTTTTGATCTGTATTTCCCTGATGATTAGTGATGTAGATCATTTTCTCATGTGCCTTTTAGCCATTCATATTTCTTCTTTGAGAAAGTTTCTGTTCATTTCATCACTCCATTTTTGATGGGGTTGGAAGTTTTCTTCTTGTGGAATTCAACCAGTGCTTTGTATATCCTTTATATCAACCCATTATCAGATGGGTATTGAGTGAATATCCTCTCCATTCTGTAGATTGTCTTTGTGTTCTGGTCATTGTATCTTTTGAGGTGCAGAAGCTTCTAAATTTAAGATAGTGCCATATGTTTATCTCTGTTTCCACTTGGTTGGTCAGTGGAGTGTCGTCTTTGAAGATACTATTAGCCTCAATATCGTGGAGGTTTTTGCCAACCTCATCTTCAATGTACCTAATGGATCTTGACCTTATGTTGAGATCTTTAATCCATTTTGATATGACTTTTGCGCATGGTGTTAGGTCGAGGTCTAAGCCCATTTTTTTGCATGTGGTTGTCCAGTTATGCCAGCACCATTTGTTGAAGAGGCTTTCCTTGCTCCACTTCACATTTCTTGCTCCCTTGTCAAAGATTAGATGTTCATATATTTGGGGTTGTGTGTACGAATATTCCACCCTGTCCCATTGGTCTGCAGCCCTGCCTTTGTTCCAGTCCAGTGCTATTTTAATTATTACCGCTTTGTAGTAGAGTTTGAGGTTGGGGAGGATAATGCCTCCCCACATCTTTTCCCCAAGAATTGTTTTATCTATTCGTGGGAATTTGTTATTCCATATGAATTTCAGGAGTGCTTTATCTATTTCTTTGAAGAATTTCATGAGTATCCTTATAGGGATCACATTGAATTTGGATAATGCTTTGGGAAGAATTGCCATTTTGACAATGTTAATTCTTCGGAGAGCCCTGAAAGCTACCGAGAGTATCTCGCCCGCACGGCAAAACCTGGCAAGCTACCCGTGATGTATTATTCAATATGCCAAACACAGTAACAGTTGTCACAATGGAGATGTTACTGGGCCCGCTCGAGCAAATCGCAGAACAATGGGAGGACAGTGACAATTCTTCCTATCCATGAGCATGGGATATGTTTCCATTTCCTCGTGTCCTCTTTTATTTCATGGACTAGCTTTTTGTAGTTTTCATTGTAAAGGTCCTTTACCTCTTTAGTTAGACTGATTCCGAGGTATTTGATTTTCTGGGACACGATTGTGAATGGGATTTTTTTTCCTGTCACTTTTCTTTGTCTCATTATTTGCCTATAGGAAGGCCATCAGTTTGGGGGCATTAATTTTATAGCCTGTGACTGTACTGTACAAGTCTATTGTTTCGAGGAGTTTCTTGTTAGAGAATTTAGGATTCTCAAGGCATAGTATCATATCATCTGCGAATAGTGAGAGCTTGATTTCTTCCTTTCCTATCTGGATGTATTTAATATCTTTTTCTTGCCTAATTGCTATTGCAAGTACTTCCAGTACTATATTGAACAAAAGTGGTGATAGTGAGCATCCTTGTCTTGTCCCTGAAGATCCACAGTCTTGGCATGACTTCTTACTCTCATTCCAAGTTTTCTCTTAGTTGAAATGTAACATTTTTCTTCACAGCAAAACAGTTTTCCAGGACACATGTTACATAGACTTTGTTTTTCTTGAAAACAAATCAACCATGAAACATGTACTATCAATATGCTTCATTGTTTACTTTTGATGGAATGAATAGAAAAAAATTGCAATCCTTGTTTTTCTAGAATATGTATATTAGTGACAACAGTACTGACAATTTCTAACAGAAAGACTAGAATTGACTCAGAGACTATCTCTGACAGGCCAACGTCATTTTTTTTCCACTGAGAAATCTTGAATACTCACTTGATCACTTGATATCCCGTTACTCATTGATTTGCTCGAGCAGGTGCCAATAACGTCTCCATTCATCCCTGTTGTGTGCTAGCGTAGCCCAATGGCATCTGTTCATTCCAGGAACACAAAGAGCCTCGAACCGATCATTCAGGTTCTTGAAGAAGTCTGACCATCTCGTAGGTGGGAAACCACATGATCTTTTGATGTCCCATGGAATCTAGTCGGTAATGACTCTAGTTCAGCGGTTGTCTCTAAATCTCATTACGTGTCCAGCCCATCTAATTTTCAACGCCTTGGAAAAAGAGACAGCGTCCCTGATTCTTAGGAGGCGTTGACAGAGGTCGGAACTCCAGATTCTTTCTCTCATTTGAGTGAAGCATGATACTCCAAGCATAGCTCTTTCGATTCCTCTTTGAGAAACCCGAATAGTGTTCTCATCCTGTTTTCGTAGAGCTCTGAAGCATATGTTAATGCAGGAGGAAGAGTGGAATCAAAGAGATGTGCTCTGAGCTGGAGGTTCTTCATCCTCTTAGTTATTTCTTCGACACTCTTGAAGGCATTCCAAGCCGCTCTCTTCCCCTGCACAACACAGGTGCCAGGTCATTCATCATGTTGACTTCTTGACCTAGGTACACATAACTGTTGCATTTGGATATGGTTGTTCTATTGAGAGTGAATGGAACGTCAGGAACAAGACTGTTTCTCATGAACATTGTCTTTGTGAGATTCAGCTGTAATCCGACATTTCCACACTCATGGTTGAAGTCATTCAGCATTTGTGCTACTTGGCTGATGTTTGGTGTTATTAGAACGATGTCATCAGCAAAGCGGAGGTGGTGTAGTTGCCGACCATCTATCTTTACTCCCATTCCTTCCCATCCAGTCATTGCATGACGTTCTCGAGGGTGGCACTGAAGAGTTTCAGTGAAATAGTATCACCCTGCCCAACCCCTCTCTTGACATAGATGATCACTTCTTTGTAGAATGGTGAGATCCTGGTAGTGAATCCATAATACAGATCACGGAGGATCCCAATGTATTGAGTTTGAATGCCCTGATTGGCTAGGGCTTTGATGACCACTTCCGTCTTAACAGATTCAAAATCTCAAGTACAAATAAACTTCCAGAGACATGGAACTGGAGTCCCATAGGCAGAAATCTATCCAAGTGAATGACATGGTAAAAAAAAAGTCCAAAGGTTCTACAATTGGAAAAATCCATGCAGAAGAATAAAAAACTCAAATGATCAAAACAAATTTGGGTTTCTTGCTTTAGCAAAGTTCAGTATCCATTTACCTATTTTAAGGTAAGGAAAATGTGTTTCATAAGAATATAAGAGCAATATTAAAGGTTATTTCAGTTTCAGTAAAATGGTCTTGTTACATATTGAAATGAACAAAAAGGCAATCCTTAGAAAAATTAATAAATTATCAGCTTAAGCATTTAGTCCATACCTGTAGTAGGTGTTGGTAAAGTTGAATGATATTCAGCTTCTGGTGAAGAAGTAGTATTTTCTTCTGGGCACTGTATTTGCAGTGCTTTCACACTCAAGAAAAACACATTTGTGGTACTGGGGCATCATAAAACATAATGTACCTGGAACCTGACATGTATGGTGATGCCGGAATGAAACTCAGAGACTCATGCCTGCGAGGCAACCTGACAACCTGACAACTGAATTATAGTACTAGGCCTTAACTGATCATTTTAGAAATAAAAGAAAATACAAAGCAAAAACTTTCATGGAATAAAACTGGAAAAATAAAAACATTCGGCATCAAATACTATAGAAATAAATACTTTCAACAGCAAATACTACAGACATAAATACTTTCAACTATAGACAGAAAATTAAGGCAGGATAGAATCTGAAAACTTCTTGCAAAAGTAGCTAATTTCTGTGTTTTCAAATTTGTCTTGAAATTTTTCAGAAATGAGTGAAAAAATATGTGACATATATATAATTAAAATGACTTGCTCACAAAAAAGAAGATGAAACAGGAAAGTGAGTACTTTATCTTCCCAATCCCTATTGAATTTTGTTATTGTTTTCTGTTTCTTGGTAAATACATTTTTAAAGAATTCCATTATAATTGTGCATATGACAGCATAGCTAATATGCTTTTAAGAGTCTGTTATTAAAATAATTATCTCATGAAATTAGCATGGTAAGAAAAATCCATTTCAATGACCCCATTTATTTCTAAAATATCCTAAAACGTCAATTCTCTTCTTGAATTTTTATAATCTTTAAACTTTAGGAGAGTGTGGTCACTGTATCTGTTTCAATCTCCAGAGAAAGAAGAGCAGCTAGTCTATTCAGAATTAAAAATTCTTCCTTCACATGCTAATCAGACAAAGAAAACAAAGCTAAATCAGCTAAACAAAAAGGTAATGTTAATGCAGAAGACACGGCTTGATTGCCTCTCAAAGGTTAAGCCAGTAAGTATGTGATTTAAGTAAGAAATGAGACAGAAGTCACTGTGCTGAGCAACTGAATCAACTTTATTATTTAAACTAGACAAGTATGGATATGGATAAGATCTCAACAGATCTGATCCTTTAACTAACGGCTTTTCTCTGAAAAATGGATTTAAATATCTCAGTACAGTTTCTCTTTAGAGGGCAAAATATTAGTTCTTGTTAGAGGGATTATATCTAGCAACAGTATTTGGGGAGTGGTGGTGGTGGTCTTTTTTAATGTGCGATGTTTGTATATCATGCAGATGGACAAGGCCCTTTGTTTTACCCCTTCATCTGCTCTGTTAGAAAACTGCATATTTCTCTGTAACAGGAGATGCAATTGGTTGAAATCTGAGAACAAATGTAAATTGACTTCTCACCTCTTCACTTACAGCTAAAAGATATTGAGGGCGTTGGATCACAGGAGCAGAAAAGACACAGGACCCAAAAGAATCATCTCTGCTCCAGAACCCTCATTTATTACATCTGACCTGTGGCAATCTCTTTGGACCAGACTCCACTGGCTACAGAAATCCTACCACATCAACACAGGTATTTCTATCAGTTATATAGAGCTGTCATCCTGCATATTTCATTGTTATCCATGCTATTTACTGTGTGCACAGAGTACCAAGAGCAGAAATGAAAAAAAGAAAACTCAGTAAATTTAGTCTTAGTCATTGGGTTTGAAAATTACTTTACAAGGTAAATTACCTCCTATCAGTTTTCCATTGAATATAACATATGTACATAATTATAAAGTATAATAACTTTCTTAGGAAATATTTCAACATCTCTTGAGGTTGACCTAGTACAAAATGGTGATAAGAATGAGGACATTTGCTGGTACTTTTCTATATAGCAGTGTTTGTGCACCTCATTAATACTTCTTTTTTATGATGCGTTGCTTCTAAATTCTTTGAATGTTCCAATTTGGTAAAAAAATTTTAAAGGCAATCTAAATGTATTTTTGTACAATCATATTTTCTAATAAGTAGTTATTTTCTGAGAAATTGTTAAATGTTATATGTAAATATCAGTACACAGTGTCCTGTACATTTTAATCATAATAATTCCCAAAGAAAACAAAATATTTGAAAATAGTACAGGACCACATATTTGTAAATTAGTGAGCTATGCAATTAAAATATTTATGAAATCTAATCCTACTTCAGATAAATGCATGTTTTATTATAAAATACTTATTTTTATTAAACTTTTGTTAATGTTTTATTTAAAATATTTAGAACAATTAATATTTATTTATTTGGGAGAGTGAGACATACCTGGTGAGGCTCAGGACTTATTTCTTGCTCTGCACTCAAAGATCTATTCTGGCAGAGCTCAGAGTGCATAACCCTGGTCATCTGTTTGCAAGAAAAGTGGCTTACTTTCCGACTGTACTCTCTCTCTCTCCCAATCATTAATTGTAAGTAAAATAGGTGTTATAGGACAATATAAGTATTATAAGACTATAAATATTAGAATGTTTTTAACCTATATTTTTCAATATTATGAGTTTAATTCAATACAATTCAATACATTATATAGGAATAAAACCACACCAATTTTCATTTTTAACACCATAGTAGAGGAGGTGACAACTTCTTAAGAAAGTATAGGAAGCAAATTACCAAAATATTTTTTTAAAAAACTTGGAATTAAGTAAAAAAAATATACAAGTATTGGCTACAGAGGAGAGATTTTAGAGTAAATCATTATGATACACTAATCATTTTTATAGATCAAAGAACTGATAACGTTTTACTTGATATTTTTCTGAGTAAGAAGCATTTTTTTTAATTGATGTAATGTTACTAAGTAAGACTGTCTATATTTTGAAGTACACTTTTCCACCACTTCAAAAACATATATTGCATGTCACATCCACTAGCTAAGTATTCTTCCACTGGGGTTGGGGATGAACAACTTTTAAATGCAGCATAAATATTTTATAGATGGCAGCACAGCTACCCTTTCAGAGTTAAAGTTAAACAATATCCCTTGGAGAACTCCAGGAAGTAATTGCAATGACAATAACCCCAGCACCTATCTACAAGAGCTGTTAATAACTGATCACTTTGTATATTTTATGCTTTTCTGTTGTTTTTGTTGTCATTATATACATTGAATTGTACTCTCCAGGGTCACACACTGTAGTTGCAGTGTTTTCACACTCCAGAGAGCACACATTTGTAGTAGTGGGTGTCATAAATGATAGTTTAACTGGGTCCTGCCATGTATAGCAGTGCTGAAAATGAAACTAGCGACTTACGATTGTAAAGCAACCTGACAATTGAGTTACAGTCCTGGGTCCTAACTAATCATTTTAGAAATAAGAAGAAAATACAAAGCAAAAACTTTTCATGGAATAAAACTGGAAAAATAAAATTATAGTTTAGTGTCATATGGCATCAAATACTGATTTTAACTCTAAACAGAAAATTCAGGGAGGATAAAATCTGAAAAGTTCCTGCAAAAGTATTAAATATCTATTGAAATTTTTCAGAAATGAGTGAAAAATGTGTGACATATACAGAATTAAAAAAACCTGCTTGCAAAAAGAAGACACAACAGGAAAGTGAGTACTTTAGCTTCCCAATCCCTATTGAATTCTGATATTACTTTATGTTTCTTGGTAAACACCTTTTTAAAACAATTCCATTATAACTCTGCATATATGACAGCATAGCTAATATGCTTTCAAGAGTTTGTTATTTAAAATAATTATCTTACGAATTTAGCGTGATAAGAAAATAATAATGACATAGACCCTATTTATTTCTAAAATATCCTAAAATTTTAATTCTCTTAATGAATTTTAATAACCTATAAGCTTTATGAGAGTGTGAATTCTGTGGTCATTGTATGTGTTTCAATCTCCAGAGAAAGAAGAACCTCTAGTATACTCAGAAGTAAAAATCATTCCTTCAGATGCTAATCAGACAAAGAAAACTAAAACTAAATCAGCTAAACAAAAAGGTAACATTTACGTAGAAAACATAGCTTTGTTGCTTCTCAATGGTTAAGCCATTCAGTACATGATTTAAGTGATTGAAGTAACTTGAGACAAGTCACTGTGCTAAGGGACTGAATTAATTTGACTAGTTTCATGAGGTTGCTTTATCAATCATCATTTACAATTTTTTAAAGTGTTGAAAATCAACTGTCCATGCTTACAGTATTCAGGACAATTAATGTAATCTGAATGTTGCCCACATCCACTCTTAATTGAGCAGGTAGGAATGTTTAGAAATCATTAAGAATCTCCTGGTGCTGTTATCAACTAAATCTATGAAATTTTAATAAGGAATAATTAATATTATTGTTAGATATTTTTGATTATAAATGTTTTGTGATAACTATGATATTCAATGTGTTTAAAAACACTAGTGAAGCTCCAGAGGTTCCAATGAGGAAAACTGTGCATATTTATAGCTTTATGCAGAATTTAATATTTATAAAATACCTTCTCTTTCTGGGACAATAAAAGTGGTTTATACAGATATGTTTTAGTAACATATTTGCGATCCGTGGTGGTGGGAAATGGGCACCGGTGGAGGGATGGGTATTTGATCATTGTATAATTGAACCCCAAGCACAAAAATGTGTAAGTCTGCAACTGTACCTCATGATGTCTCACTATTAAAAAATTATTTAATAAAAAAAAGCTAAAATAAGGCTGGAGAGATAGCACAGCCGGTAGGGCGTTTGGCTTGCACACAGCCAACCCAGGTTTGATTCCCAGTATTTCATTATCCCACATGTCCCCCAAACACTGCCAGGAGTAATTCCTGAGTGCATGAACTCCTGCGCATCACCGTGTGTGACCCAAAAAGAAAAAAAAAAGCTAACATATTTAACATTTACTTTGTACTCTTAAATTACTGAGACTGTCCAGGGATTATTTTGATAAAAACAGAAGTGGCTTCTTTAACAGATGCAGGGTTGCTGAAGAGGAAACAACCCAGATATATAACTCTCAGTTCACTACCTTTTCAATTTGACCATTATTCCTTCCCAATTATGATGTCAAATTTTGTGGTCATTTTAGAGTCAGGGTTTCGAATTTATAGTAATGTTTTCCTATAAATGTTTATGGGGTATACAAAGATTTACCCTTTGGGCTCTGACTGAGGGATCACTCATAGACTCATAGTGGACTGAGGGGACCATATGTTGTGCCAGGGATTGAACCAGGGTGGACCACATACAAGGCAAATGCCCTACCCTCTGTTCTATCACTCAAGCCCTAAAATCTTACTCTTTAATCAGTCCTGTGTTTCTTACATTTACTAGTCTCTTTTTCTCAGTAGCAGAGCCTTCAGTTCCTGTTGCCTGGCGTCTTGCTGTAATGGTTCTTGGAATTATTTGTTGCGTTCTTCTTGGAGTCTTGGGATTCATGGGTAAGTCAAACTAGACTCTGGGGCCAGAAGTAAATGAATCTTTGGAGTTATTTTTACTGTGGACTTTTTTTTGGCTTTTTGGGTCACACCCAGCGATGCTCAGGGGTTATTCCTGGCTAATGCACTCAGGAATTACTCCTGGCGGTCCTTGGGGGACCATATGGGATGCTGGGAATCGAACCCATCTCTGCCATGTTGGCTGCATGCAAGGCAAACGCCCTACCCGCTGTGCTATCGCTCCAGCCCCACTGTGGACATTTTTATCATTGACTTTACATAGAAGACTGGTAAGGACATTTCATTGATAAACTTTATAAGTGAATTGTTCAGAAAGTGATTATCATAAGAAGAATAAGATCTTATCCTAAAGAATAATTATATTTAATAAATAAGAAGAAGTAGAAATATTCTGGGAGAAACAAAGTCCGTAACTGGAATGGATGCAAGGTAAATTATGGTTGTAAGAGAAATAATAAGTCAATTTTACTTTTTGTAGGGAGGGCTTCCAAGAGGTGTTCAGAAGTGTAGAGAAAACTCCTGGTGATTCTCAGTCAACTGGCCGGTGTTTCAATGTGAATGTCTAAGGTTGGGGTGCTGCCAAAGACCTGCAGTGCTAGTAATCACCAGGGTCAACTGGGAGATCTTTAGGTCTTCACCAGGCAATGAATGATAAAGGGATTAAGTGATGGAAATGAATTTAATCTCAGTATCATGCAAGACATGCACCTAAACCTCTGGACTAGCTCTCTGATCCATAAATAAAAGCTGAAATGTGAATATTAGAAGCCCTTTTTGATGGTAGCAGTGACTTCACTGAAAATAAATATAAATATTCAGTGGACGGTATATTGTGTGAAACATAGAATTTTATAAGATATTCTGAATCTAAAGTAACTGTTGACAACCACATGTGTAACCAGGAATGTCACAGCTATAGAACTGCAGCTAAAAAATGATCCAAGAAGAAATTATATCTCTGAATTAGGACTTATTGAGTTGGAGCGATAGCACAGCGGGTAGGGCATTTGCCTTCCACACGGCTGACCTGGGTTCAATTTCTCTGTCCCTCTTGGAGAGCCTGGCAAGCTACTGAGAGTATCCCGCCCACACGGCAGAGCCTGGCAAGTTCCACATGGCCTATTCAATGTGCCAAAAACAGTAACAACAAGTCTCACGATGGAGACATTACTGGTGCCCACTTGAGCAAATTGATGAATAACGGGAAGACAGTGCTAAAGTGCATTTTATTATTATTGCAATCCATTCTTTACTAGCAGTGAAGTAATGTTTTAAACTTCAGATGATTTGCCTTAATGGTGAGTAGCTTCAAAATGAGAAATCCTATGCTGAGGGCTGGATCAGTAGTGCAGCAGATAGGACTTTTGTCTTGCATGCCACTGATCTCTAGTACCCCATATGGTCCCCCAAGCCCACAAGGAGTGATTCCTGAGCTCAGAGCCAGAAGTAAGTTCTGAAAACTGTAAAAGACAAAATGAAAAAAGAAACTGCATATTGATGACCCTCAAGCAAAGAGCTCTGAGATGGAAAGCCAACTTTGTAATAATAAAAGCATTACACTGTAGCACTGTCCTCCAGTTGCTCATTGATTTGCTTGAGCCAGCACCAGTTTCACTTGAGCGGGCTTGAGCGGGCTTGAGCGGGCACTAGTAACATCTCACAACAAATTGTGAGACTTGTTGTTACTGTTTTTGGCACATCGAATACTTCACTGGTAGCTTTTCTAGGCTTTGCTTGTTTCAAGTTCAGAGTTCAGGGATTAGTCCTGGTAGTGCTTAGGTGATCATATTGTGCGAGGGATAGAAGCCAGGTGAGCTGCATGCAAGTAAAGCACCTGACTTTATGGCCCTGAGAACAACTCTTTTCTTGTTACATCTTCATTATCTAGCACTCTAACTACATGCTCACCCCAATACAGTCTGTAAGATCACAAAGAACCCAAGCTTGGCGTTTTTCGTTGTTGTATTATCAACATTGTAAACTATCATGTATTTGATGATTCAAGAAATGAGATATTGTGGAAATTGCCAATAACACAATGTCAAAAATGATCCTTATTTCTCAACGTTAGCTGATATATAAATATTAAAATTGTTGAGACCAGAAGATAGGTAGGCCAGTTGCCTTGTACTCAGCTGACCCTGGCATTTCATATGGTTCCCCAAACACTGCCAGGAGTAATTCCTGAGTTAATTCCTGGGTTAAGCAGAACTAGAACTAACCCTTGAGCATCGACAGGTATGGCCCAGAAACAAACGAACATACAAAAAATTAGAACTGTGCCTTTAATTCAGTTCCATGTTATGTTCTCCTCAAGCTTATGATGTAGAATAAAGTTTTACAGGTACGGTCAGCAGGAAAGCCACAGAAGTCATTTGTGAGCAACCAAACAAGAGAAGATTGTACATGTCTGAAGGAGGAATCTAAAGTGGAAAATAAAACATCCAACACAGGTATGTAAATAAGGATTCAAACTTGATTCTGGTGAGTCTTGGCTCTATTTCCCTCGAATTTCTTATAGTAAAAGCTGCGGTTCACAACTTCTATTCTTTTTGTTAAAAAACAAGTCAGTCATTTCCAGAGGTTAGACTTTTCTCTGTACAAGATATTATAATCATTTATGTCATCATTTCTCAAAATAATATTTTACTCAAAATTATCTCCAGCTCTTTCTAATCATATTCTTATTTTGATGCCATCAGACAGGGTCTTTAGAGATGACTCCAAGTAAGGCCTTCTCTGTGCCTCTTGATTCCACTCCATCTAGAAAACACAAAGGACTTGCCTCCCATTCTGGCATCTTTTCAGCAGTGATTGTGAGGAAAACTCCAATCTTGACAGATGTGTCCGTGGATATTTTCTGTAATACTATCAGAGGGTTATAGTAATGTGTTTGTCTTCCATGACCTGGGCTGTTTTCAAAAAGCAAAAATAAAGTCTATCTGTCTCATGAATTATCTCTTTCTATAAGGACTAGTGAGCACTCTTTGCTTTCTTGGCCCAGAAAACTTCTCTCAAGATAAACAGTAAGTAACCCCTAGAATTCTTTCTTTTCAAGGAAGTTTAGGCAACGCCACATGTAAAATAGAATGGTCATGTTGTGAAGACAAATGCTATTATATTTCTCGTAACTTGAGTAACTTGAATGAGAGTAGGAAAGCCTGCACGGAACTTAATTCTACGCTTGTGAAGATTGAAGATGAAAGAGAAATGGTAATGTAACTTCTCTGCTCTCCATCTCACACCATACTTCTTTAGTCAATAGTGATTGCTATTGAGTGTTTACTAAAACTTGAGCTTTTAAACTTACTGAAATTTGCACATGCTCCTGTTAAAGTCAGTAAGATAAATAGAAACAAAAATAGATTACCATAAAAATAATCCCACTCATCCACAATTAGAACTAATGCAGTTTAGTAAATGTGTGTCTAAACACCAAATCACGATCACGGTCATGATCCTCCTGTTGTTCATCGATTTGCTCGAGCGGGCCCAGTAACATCTCCATCGTGAGACTTGTTGTTACTGTGTTTGGCATATTGAATAAGTCACGGGTAGCTTGCCAGGCTCTGCCGTGCAGGAAACACCAAATAATGAGGGAAAATAATGGTAAAATATATAATTTTATCAAGGGAAATTGGGTATGTTGTGCTGAGAAAACCTCATAAGTTTAGCATCATCCTAAGAAAATTAATGTAAAAAGTATGATTTTGTGTCAAATGTATAGAACTCCCTAATTTATGAGATCAAATGAAAGAAAGAGAGAAAGAGAGAGAGCGATCAAGAGAGAGAGAGAGAGAGAGGAAAAGTTTATGCCATAGAGCAGAGATTCACACACAGGGGTGGGTGGGAGGAAGGAAACTGGGGATATTCATGGTGGAAAATGTACACTGGTAAAGGGATGGGTGTGGGAACATTGTATGAACTGAAATTCAATCATGAACAACTTTGTAATTGTGTATCTTATGATTATTCAATTAAAATATTTATGGCACTATATTTAGTTAAGTATCAATCTTAGAAATGCCATAAATTTACATAGTGAATAGAATCAGAAAGATGTTGATTCATATACTTCATTCTTGTATTCAAAATAAGTTTCAATAATAATTTATGCCTTTGAATTTTACTCATAAGCTCTGTTTTTTGTTACAGAAATTTATTCTAAAGCAGCTATCCTATTGTTCCTGGATTTAATTGAAAACTAGAGAATGTTACAGAAAAAGCAAACAGGGACTCAGACGAAGGAGAAAATACCACACTCATTTCCCAGATACCTACTACCACATTTGTTCGCCCCTCCTGACCTTTGTGCCCAGAACAAGCCTTCTCCAGAGATTTTGAAGCTTTTCAGTGCTACTGAACAAGGCTGGAGCAATAGTACAGTGGGTAGGTCGTTTACCTTGCACGAGGCTGACCCAGGTTTAATTCTTTCATCCCTCTCCGAGAGCCCTTGAAGCTACTGAGAGTATCCCATGACCCAACAGAGCCTGGCAAGCTCCCATTTGTATATAATATGCCAAAAATCCATAATAAGGCTCACAATGGAGACATTACTGGTGCCCGCTTGAGAAAATCAATGAAAAATTGAGGACAGTGCTACAGTGCTACTCTTTTCATTACTTAAGTTAGTTTAAAAATAGGAAACACAATATCCAAAAATTTTACAATTCTGTTCAAAAGCTTCAAATACCTTGAAATCAACTTATCAAAGGCATTGATTTGTATGTTGAAAACTCTCAGTGACTTTTCAAATAGAAGAGAACTCAAGGAAATGAAAACTCTTTCAAAGTGACTTTTCAGAATCACTATTTCAAAGTGACTGTATTACAAACAATTCTCATAAGAAGAGTATGAAAGTTCTGTTTCCTTGTGTATCTCCCAAGTTTAATATTGTTAGTTTTCAAAATGGCGTAAATAAGGATATCATATAATATTTGTGCATTTTCTTTGTATCTCCTTAATGAACAAATGATACTAGCAATCTTTTGTACATATTGTGAGAGCCTTGGGCTGGAGCAATAGCACAACGGGTAGGGCATTTGCCTTGCATGTGGTCGACCCAGATTCGATTCCTCAGCCCCTCTCAGAGAGCCCAGCAAGCTACCAAGAGTATCTGGCCTGCATGGCAAAGCCTGGCAAGCTCCCCATGAGGTATTTGATATGCCAAAAACAGTAACAAGTCTCAGAATTCGTTGTGAGACATTACTGGCGCCAGGTCGAGCAAATTGAGAAATAACAGGAGTACAGTGTTACAGTGCTCTATTTTGAGCCTTATATCATTCATGGTAAAAAAGTTAATTAAATATTTTGCCCAATTTGACTATTTGTTATCTTATTTTTGAGTTATGAGTTCTATGAGAACTTATCATAGTAGTAGTAGTAGTATACCTGTGTTTCATAATTTTTCTTTTCTTTTGAGCCAATCTGGCTATTCTCAGGGCTTCCTTCTGACTATGTGTTCAGGGATCACACCAGACGGTGTTTGTGGAACTGTGTAAGGACCACGGGATTCACCCTGCATTAGCCACATGCAAGGCAAGAATCTTACCTGTCGAGCTGTCTCACTGACCCCTTGATTTCTTTTTAAATTTTTTCATATACACATCAATTATTAAAGCATTTCCTTCATTAAAATCTGATGACAAAAATCAATTTGCATTCTACTTGTACTTATTTCTAAAATTCTAGATTATCTTTCTTTGATTTGAGTATCCTCTTTTAACAATATCTTGTTTATTGGAATCAAGTCCTCAAGTATTGTAAGTAAAGTAAGTCGTGAAGTATTATATTCTTCAATTTTGTTTTTTCTCAAAATTGTTTTGGTATTTTTCTTCATGAAGATATGAAATAAATGACAAAAAAAATATGTTCCTACACCCCAGTGAAAAAAACCAACTTGACCGAGAGGTAAACTGGGCCAGTGTTTTAATGCTAGGACGCCAGGAACTGAGATTTCTGGAGCCACTCAAATGGTGCTTAGAGGAATCTTAGCATTACACAGTGATACTAGGGATAGCACATGGTGGCAGAAGTCAAACCCAGACCTGCCATAGAAAAAGATACGCCTTAACCCCTTTATCTCTTCAGCCCTGAAAATTGTACTCATTGTTAACAACATGTTGACCCCGACACTAAAACATATTATGTATTAAACTAGAATCCATTTAGTTTTCACAAAATTTTCATACCTATTATGGTTAAAATTGGTCCTCAGAATATCTATCTAAAACCTAAACTACCAGTGCCTGTAGATATGAATTTATTTTGAAACAGGATCTCTGCAGGTATAAATGATTTCAGAGGAGATCAGTGTGGAGATGATTCACCAGATATGCTCAGAGGAAACTTCTTCTTGATGGCACAATCTTAACTTATAACTTTCAATAGGGGAAATCATTACTTTTGTGTATATATATATATATATATATATATATACATATATATGTGTGTGTGTATGTATATATATATAGTTGTAAAAAACTAAACACACAGATGGTTGTGTGTTCACGGGCTCTCTGGACGGCCCTGTCTCGCCGCCCCTGTTCATTGCCCTAGAGCCACTGTGTGTGGCCTGTATCAGGATGGCCGTTGGCCAAGGGAGACGAAGGAAGAGATGAGAGCCAGGCTGGTTGGTCTTAGTGGCAGTTTATTCCAATCCTCTCTTTATTCATGTGTCTCTCTCCTGCCTGCCTCTCTCTCCAACTCCCCTATTTCTCCAGGCTGTCACTGAATCCAGTCAGGTAGCCAAATCAACATAAGAAAGCCCTACCTGAGGGCCCATCAAGTTCAAAGGGAACACTACCTAAAAGGCATACCAAAACCCTTCCTGACTGCTCAAGGGCAAAATACTTCCTAAGATGTTTTCCTCTTCTCCTCAGTTCAATAACTATCAACATATCAATACAACATGTCAATATTAACTATTTTTGTATGGACACAGTAAGAGATAACATTGAGACTTGTAGGAAGGTCTCCTGGGAACATCTTGCCACAGACTCAGATTACAGTGCTCAGGCCAGATTAATTATTCCTAACCCTAGCAGGGTCCAACTCTAGTTATTACATTTGGATCATGACAGCATTTGTCATGACCAAGCTCTTAACTTATAGTTAAGCATTACAGCGC
Organism: Sorex fumeus; assembly: GCF_029834395.1. Classification (NCBI taxonomy): domain Eukaryota; kingdom Metazoa; phylum Chordata; class Mammalia; order Eulipotyphla; family Soricidae; genus Sorex; species Sorex fumeus. The sequence continues at coordinate 59,246,412 of NW_026606060.1, forward strand.
TTTGGCCAGGCCCATATCGGTGCCAGGGTAGCACACAGCTTATGGCTTGCCCTGGTTCCATCCAGTCCTTCGTTGTGACCTTGCTTTTAGGGTCGCTAGGAAGCAAAGGCAGCTGAGGCTTAGGTGAGAGAACAGATGCCAAGGAGGGAAATATCACTGAAAGTCACATTACAAAAGTATGTCTTCTTGTGTCCATACAAAAAGGACATTGTTCTGAATAAACTATGCAAAGGATTTAGGGAGAAGAGAAAAACAATATTTACAATATTTGCATGGGCTCTGCTGTAATGGTCAGAGAAGGCCTATTTAAGATCTCCTTTGGAGAAGCTCAGTGTCTTTACCCAAACTGCGGACCTGCGTGTCTGTGTAGGCAGTTGGATCCTGGCTAGCCAGTCTTACAATAAACCCTGCTTGCTGTTTGCAGACTCTGGAGTCTCTTTGTCATTAGAGGGAGATCTCGATCCACGCCTTGACAGCATTATCAATCATATCATGCTCACTAGTACATGAGAAATGCTCTTTGAATATGTGTCTAAGAATAACTTCATAGTGTAATTACCATTCATGTTTCAGTATCATTGTTCCTAGAAACAGACACTACAATTAGGCCTAGTCCAAACTTACAATACCAATAAAAATACACGTGATTTTGAGCTTTTAAGTCAATAGAATTTTAAGGATAAGTTGGTTTATAAATGATTTTCTTTTCTCAAAATTGTGATTGCTAATTTACATAGACAGGGACATCTTTCAAATAGAATAAATAGCATACAAAGAGGTCTAGCCTGTAATTGATGGAGAACTGTGCATATAAATACAGAGAATAGTAATAACTGATGAGTATCAGAGATATACAGAAGGCAAGGCACTTCTTTGCAGCTGTAACAAAGGCAACCCTGATTCAAATCCCAGACAACACATGCGGTTCCCTGAGCACTGCCGGAGTCCATTCCTGAGCTGAGTCACAAATAGATCCTATGGACTGCCTGCAGATACAGCCACCAAACTAACAAAAAAAAATCTGGTTAAACAAATATTGTTACTTTTATTTAGCATGCAATTTTCAGTTGCTTTTAAAATATGTAGACGCTTCTTGTGTACCAAAGCAGAACAATCCACAAGATATATATTTTAAGTAAAAAATATAAAGGTGTAAGGTCCCTTGGGACCTGAGGAAAAATTCCATAGCTAAACTCTGCTAATTAGTAACTCTTCCTTTCCTGCCCCCTCCCTAGTAGAGCCTTAGCTGTGAAACCATTTGTTAACTCTTAAAAACCATTTGTTAATTGGGATGTAAATTCTGTCTCCATTTGTTGACTCTTCCTAATTGGATTGTAAATTCTGTTTCCATTTGTTGACCCTTCCTTATCAATACCTCTGTTAGCAACTTTTCCCTTATCCCTCCACTGGAAAGCAGGTGCCATGAGCTGTAAATTAAAGGGAGCCAGGTAAACATAGAAGGTAACCAAATGTCTGAGTTATGAGATACCCACTAGCTGCCCATGGAATGCATGGGCTTTGCTGTAGGCCAGTGAAGGCCTATATAAGATCCCCTTTGAAGAAGTTGGGATGGCTTGCCCCTAGCTAGCCAGCTCAATAAACTACATGCTTGCTGATAGCATTCCTGCATGGTCCTTGCTTGAGATCCAGGGTCATGCCCTAACAAAGGCTGGACTATTGTTAATAGCAAAGTGATATTTGGTTTAGTAGATGGCATGTATAGGATGTATGCTCCTAGATTAGCTCTGGGATATTATTAATGAAACTACATGTTTGTCACTGAACAGAAATAAATATATAGAAAGAAGTATGGTAAAGAAAATATGTTCATCATTTGGCACTTTATATTTTGAGCCATAGGAGCACGTTATTGCCTGGTTGAATAAATTTACTTAAATTATTCAGACAAATTTTTTGAAAGTGTTAACTCAAATAGAATTTCTTTCTGCCCACTCGAGCAAATCGATGAACAACAGGAGGACAGTGGACAGTGCAGAATTTCCTTTATACCATATTATTTATTAGTTCTTGAAGTTCTGAAAAAATAAACCCACTTGGAGCTCTACAAATATCGCATCTAAAACTCATTGCTTTATATTTCTTCAGGAATATTTGTAATACTTAAATCTTTGTAACTCATGAACAGTTGATTAATGTAAATAGATTCCTTAATTTTCCTACGGGTATTATAAAACATAATTAAAAATTTAATTATCGGGGAAGAAAAATTCTTTTCACAAATCTATCAGAAGTAAGAGTTGGCATACATGAAGGTTTGGTGTATCTACATTGTGCATCTTTTATAGATTTAAGTGATTGGAAATTCCTGCATCAAATAAGATATTTATGAGCGATAGCACAGAGGGTAGGGTGTTTGCATTGCACACGGCCAACTTGGCACACCTGAGTTCAATTCCTCTGCCCCTCTCGGAGAGCCTGGCAAGCTACCAAGAGTACCTCACCCGCAAGGCAAAGCCTGGCAAGCTACCTGTGATGTATTCGATATGCCAAACATGGTAACAAGTCTCAAAATGGAGACAATATTGGGCCCGCTCGAGCAAATCAATGAACAATGGGAGGACAGTGCTACAGTTCTACAATTTCTAAGTCAAGTATTAATTATTGCGTACCTCAAATATGAGTTTAAATAAATATTTCAGTTATGTAAAAATTTTGAAAAATATATAGCTATAGTCTCTGAATCTGCCAGGCTGTCTTCACCAAAGCCCCTCAGAGGGGGGGCAGGTTGAGTTTCCCTCCCCACCCCACGCAGAACCCCAGCAGCCAAAAACCTCCAAAACCCAGCTATTGCCATGCTCAAGGCTACTGACCACAAGCTCGGATGAGTCTCAATCATGAACTGTCAGAGGAACCCAAGTATGCGGTACCCGGTGCTGAGATCTCCAAGAATGCTCAGATTGGGATTGGGCCTCCTCCACCCAGATCCCCCATTTTCCAGTGGCTTGGCAGTCACACCCACAAACTGCCTCTGACGCTATGTAATCCCATCAATGGCCAAGATCCAAAGACTATAAAACAAATCTCCCACAAGCACATGGCAGCATTTGGAGCCTTGAGACCTCTTATAGTCTAGCTCACTGATGTATCTAAAGCAGCACATATGTGTTTGGTTTTGACATACTTGTTTGTATTCTCTTATACACATTCTCTGTCCCTCTTGAAGAGCCTGGCAAGCTACTGAGAGTATCCCGCCCGCACAGCAGATCCTGGCTAGCTCCTTGTGGTGTATTTGATATGCCCAAAACAGTAACAATAATGAGTCTCATTCGACTGGCCCTGAAAGAGCCTCGAATACGGCACTGTTGGGAAAAACGAGAAAGGATAGGCTGCTAAAATCTCAGGACTGGTATGAGTGGAAACTCTAGTAAACTGACTCCCACTCAAGTAAACTGATAAAAAATGGGAAGACAGTGATATAGTGATAGAGTGATATAGCCATAAATATTTTAGTATAATTCTCCATAAAAATAATAGGAATATTGTCAATGAATAGTTGGATATAAGAGAATGGAGAATGAGTTATTAATGATTTAACTATGTACATTATAACTTTTGTTACTCTTTTTTGGGGATAGGGCTACTTTCAGTGCCAAATACACAGAGCTTACTTCTAACTCTTTTCAGCCCTGAGTTATGGTAGTCCTTGGAGGTACATCTGTGGTGCAGGGATCAAACCCAGATCAACCACTAGCAAGGCATGCACCCTTCCATTTGTACTGTCTTCCCTGCCCCATAAGGCATGTTCTTTTGAAAAAAAAAACTCTTAAAGGACATCTTGAAACATCTAGTAATCCTTTAATTTACATGGGTTTATTTCATACAGATAGAAAAATGTACGAGGTAGAAAAATATTTTCAAAATATGTAATGATATGTACGATGATCATAAGTCTCCAAGAATCAATCCCTTATTGATATTAATGATAATATATGAATTGGTTATTGAGAAAGAAATGGAAAGAGAAGGTAAGAAATGAAAAACTTGCAGTTTCCAACAAAGTTCTGCTGAGCCATCTAATCAAAGTCACGTTTGAGTAGCACTCTTTTATGTAACCCAATACAATTATTGTACTAATTTTGATTCAACAATATGCTGTGAGGAAATTAAAATTTCTCATGTAATTTGTAATATTAATATTTACACATAAGCCATAAAGGGTTTTCATAAAATATTGAGCAGGGTAATCTCCAGACATTCCATTAATAATCAGTGCAGGCAGAAATTTCTCTACTGAGCAGAAAGGAAATGGAAGTGCAAAGTTCTAATGAAAGAGTCACTCTCGTAAGAACAGTGGTACAGAAGATAGGCAATTGCCTTGAACATGGTAGACTCAGGTGTGATTCCAGGTCCCTCATTATATTCCCTTGAATATTGGAGAAACAATATTGAAGAAACAACTATATACTTTATCTCACTCAAAACATCCAAACTTCATCTTGGAGGGGTCCCTAGTCATAGAGCCAAGCAGAAGCCATGAGCACTGCCGAAAGTAGGCCCCAAAGCAATCCAAAACAAAACAATTAAGGAATCACTCAAACTATTGTGACTGGAAGAAAAATACCAAAATAGCAACACGGTGAATAAAACTGAGTTTAATCAGAATAGAATAGGAGGAAAATATGACAGTTCATATTATGAAAGCACTTTTCCATTTGTGCTAACACTGTGAGGCAAAATACTGAACATTCTGTTGTACTAAAATGGGAAGACACATAACGTACAATTAAAAGAAAGTCATTCTGTTGAAACCACTATAAAGTTATTTGTCTACGTAAGCAACTGTTCTTCCAAATCTCTTCTTTGCCTCTGTCTCTTCCTACAGATGAATCTGCACCAATGTCTGTCCAAGTGCTACAGAACAAATTTGCCAAACAATATTGGTGGAACAACTATATACTTCATCTCACTCAAAACATTCAAATTCTCATAAGATATTTAATCTGTGTTCATAAATAAACATTTCTGCTCCTTGTTGTCATCAGTATTAACTAGAATAGATCCTTGGTCTTAACAGGACTTTTTACCTCAACCCAAGTTTTCTCTTCATTTGAAATGTAACAATTTTTTTCAAATCAAGGCAGTTCTCCATGACACATGTTACATAGACATTGTTTTTCTTAAAAACAAATCATCCATGAACCATATATGACTGTAATTTTAATATCCTTCATTATTTACTTTTGATGGAAGGAATAGAGAAAAATTGCAATCTTTGTTTCTCTAAAATATGTATGTTAGTGACAGAAGTACTGACAGTTTTTAACAGGAAGACTGGAGTTGACTCAGAGACTATCTCTGACAGACCAAAGTCATTGTTAAGGTTTCACTGAGAATTCTTGAATTCTCGAGTATAATTAAACTTCAGACACAGAGCTGGATTCCAAAAGGCAGAAATTTATCTCATGAATGAAATGTTATAAAGTCTAAGGGTTCGACAATGGGAAAAAATCCATGCACAAGAATAAAACACTCAAGTAATCACTTAAATCACTTAAATCACTTAACTCCCCGTTAGTCATCGATTTGCTCGAGCGGGCGCCAGTAACATCTCCATTTGTCCCTGTCGCGTGCTAGTGTAGCCCAATGGCATCTGTTCGCTCTGGGAACATGAAGAGCCTCAAATTGATCGTTCATGATTTTGATAAAAAAGTCTGACCATCTGGAAGGTGGGCGGCCACGCGTTCTTTTGACATCCCGTGGAATCCAGTCAGTAACAGTTCTAGTCCAGTAGTCGTCTTTAAATCTCATTATGTGACCAGTCCATCTGATTTTTGACACCTTGGCAAATGAGACAGCATCCCTGATTCTTGAACGTCGACGGATGTCTGAACTCCGGATTCTTTCTCTCATTTGAGTGAAACGTGATATTCCAAGCATAGCTCTTTCAATTCCTCTTTGGGAGACCTGAATAGCGTTCTCATCCTGTTTGCGTAAGGCCCAGGTCTCTGAGGCATATGTTAACGCAGGAAGAACAGTGGAATCAAAGAGATGTGCCCAGAGCCGGAGGTTCTTTGTCCTCTTAGCTATTTCTTCGACGTTCTTGAAGGCATTCCAAGCCGCTCTCTTCCTCCTGAGCAGCTCGGATGCTAGGTCATTTGTCATGTTGACTTCTCGACCTAGGTACACATAGCTGTTGCATTTGGAGATGGTCGTTCTGTTGAGAGCGAATGGGGCATCAGGAACTAGGCTGTTTCTCATAAACATTGTCTTCGTAAGATTTAGCTGTAGTTCTACCTTTGCACACTCACGGTCAAAGTCGGCCAGCATTTGTGCCGCTTGGCTGATGTTTGGTGTTATTAAAACAATGTCATCAGCAAAGCAGAGGTGGTGTAGTTGCTGACGATCTATCTTCACTCCCATTCCTTCCCATTCCAGTCGTCGCATGATGTTATCGAGGGTGACACTGAAGAGTTTCGGTGAAATGGTATCACCCTGCCAAACCCCTCAATGATTACATCTTTGTAGAATGGTGAGACATCAATGATTACTTCTTTGTAGAATGGTGAGATCCTGGTAGTGAATCCGCAATACAGCTCACAGAGGATCTTGATGTATTGGGCTTGAATGCCCTGGTTGGCTAGGGCTTCAGTGACTGCTTCCGTCTCAACAGAATCAAAGGCCTTCTTTAAATCAATGAACGTTAAACAGAGCGGCATCTTGAACTCCCGAGAAACGACCACCCAGAACGACCTCCCAGAACGACCACCAACTGGGAACTCTTTGGCACTATTGCGGCAACATGGGAAGATGCCATTGTTGACAACATTGACGAGGAATACGATCGACTGGTTCAGCACCTCCATGAATGTGCGAGGAACGCCAAGAGAGAGATAGCCACAAAAAAAGCCTGTCTTCGAAAACTCTTGAGCTTATTCGCCAGCGTGGTTTGGCGCATGCCTCAGGCAACTGCAAGCTAACGTCTGAGCTTGCAAAGCAGTGCAGAGATTCGATCAAGGAAGACCTCAAAGAGAGAAGAGCAGAAGTGCTGGTAGATGCGGCAGAAGCTGGGAAAAGTATTCGTAATGCCCGCCTGTCCTTTGCCAACTACAAGACCAAGATGACTGCCCTCCGATGTCCTGATGGATCCATCACATCCTCCAGAATGGCAATGGAGAAGATTATCCATGACTTCTACTCAAATCTCTTTGATAGCCATGTCCACTTGCCGACATACCAAATCCCACAGGATGGATATGTCGTTCCCAACGTTCTCCCTTCCGAAATCCGACACGCCATTTCGTCGGTAAAAAAACGAACAGCACCCGGCCCAGACAACGTCAGACCTGAACACCTGAAGAACATACCATCAGTACTCATCAATACACTGGCTCAGCTCTTCACACGCTACCTGTCTGAATGCAAGGATCCGTTACAATGGAAAACCAGCAGGACCGTACTACTGTTCAAGAGGGAGACACCCATGACATTGGCAACTATCGCCCCATCTGCCTGTTGTCTGTCATCTGCAAGTTGTTCACTCGAGTCATCCTAAATAGGATTGGCAGAACACTAGATAAAGGACAACCATGCGAGCAAGCCGGGTTCCGCAAAGGATTCAGCACCATTGACCATATCCACACAATAACCAAGCTCATTTTCCTAGATAAATAGCTCTTATTACTGTTTGTTAAATTATACTTTTATGGGCTCTAGCGATAGCACAGCGGGTAGGGCATTTGCCTTGCACACGGCTGATCTGGGTTCAATTCCTCTGTCCCTCTTGGAGAGACCAGCAATCTACTGAGTATCCCGCCCACTCAGCAGAGCCTGGCAAGCTCCCCATGGAGATTCGATATGCCAAAAACAGTAACAACATGTCTCACAATGGAGACGTTACTGGTCTGCTAGAGCAAATCAATGAACAGTAGGACAGTGCTACAGTGCAGAGCTAAATAACAAGAATGAGGTTGTTAAGAAGCTACTTTTCATAATGGCAACACCCTTTTCACAGAAATGCATGAATGTGTATTTAATTGCATCCATACCAGCATTTCCCATTTCACTTTATTTTAATTATTATTATAGGGGTTTTTTTTTTCAATTTTTATTAGTGAAACACCATGAGGTACAGTTGTAGACTTACAAGTTTTTGTGCTTGGGTTTTAGTTATACAATGATTGAGTACCCATCCCTCCACCAGTGCCCATTCTCCACCACGAATGATCCCAGAATCCTTCCCACCCCCCACCCCCATTCCTCCCATCCCATCCCGCCTCTGTGGCAGGGCATTCCCTTTAGTTCTCTCTCTCCTTTTGGGTGCTGTGGTTTGCAAAAGAGGCATCAAGTGACAATCATGTTCGGTCTATAGTCTACTTTCAGCATGTATCTCCCATCTGGGAGGATCCTCCCAACCCCGTTTATTTGGTGTTCCTTCTCTATCTGAGCTGCCTTTTCACCTACCAACTGCAGCTGACCTTCAAGCCATGTAGTGAATCTCCTTATTATAGGTTTTTAGTGATAATTTTATGTGTTTTTGACTTGCATTTTCTTTGATAGATGATGTTCTTTGAAGATCTTTTCCTCCTTCTTCTCTTCCTCCTCCTCCTACTGTTCCTCGTCCACTTTCCTTCCACTAAAACTTATCTAACCACTAATAGTGTTGAACTCCTTTCCTTCCTTCCTCCCTTCCTTTCTCCCTTCTGTACTCCCTTCCTCCTTCCCTCTCTCCTTCCATTTCTCCGTCTCTCCCTCCTTCCTTCCCTCTCTCCTCCACCCCTTCCCTTCTTCCTTCCTTCCTTCCTTCCTTCCTTCCTTCCTTCCTTCCTTCCTTCCTTCCTTCCTTCCTCTCTTCTTCCCTTCCTTGCTCACTTCTATCATCTTTCTCCCTCCCTAAGTTTCTCCCTCCCTCCTTCCTTCCCTCCCTCCCCCTCCCTTATTTTCCTCCTTCCTTCCCTCCTCTCCCTCCTTCCTTCCCTCATTCCTTCCCTCCTTCTGTTCTTCCTTCCTTCCCTCTTTGCCTCCCTCCTTCCCTCCCTCCCTCCCTCCCTCCCTTCCTTCCTTCCTTCCTTCCTTCCTTCCTTCCTTCCTTCCTTCTTTCCTTTTTTTATTCTTCACTTCTTCCCTTCCTTCTTTCTTTTATCTTTGTCCTCATCCTCCTTTAATTTTTGTTTTGTTTTGGGGTTACACCCAGCTCTGCTAAGGGTGTTTTCCTCACTTTCTGCTGAGGGATTGATCACTCCTGGCAGTAGTCTAGGAATCATATGTGATGCCAGGAATCAAGATGGAATTGTCTACATGTGAGACAATAGCCTAAACCCCCAATATATCTTTTCTGTGCCTAGACATATTTTTACAAATCTGCTTTTCATTTGTGCATCTTCCTTGATGAATGTTCATTTATGATTTTAGTGTAGTTTCTATTGGAATGTTTGCTTATTCATGTCTCTTAAAAGTTTTTATATATTTTTGAAAAAACTATTTCAATATGCAATTTCAAAGCATTGATTCTTATACGTTTCTTCAATCCATCTTGACATTTTTCTCTAGTTCTGTAGTGTGTGAGAAATAATTTTTTATTTTTAAAAAGTTGAGTTTATGATAACTGTGTAATATTTTAGCAGGCATGTACATTTTTTTTGCCTTTTGGGTCACACCAGCAATGCTCAGGGGTCACTCCTGGCTCTGCACTCAGGAATTACTCCTGGTGGTGCTTCGGGGAACATATGGGATGCCAGAGATGGAACCTGGGATGGTCGCGTGCAAGGCGAACATCCTACCACCCGCTGTGTTATCACTCTGGCCCAAGCATGTACATTTTTTAAAAGTTTACACATTGTTCAATTTAAATATCCCCAGTTTATGGTATGCCAAGAATTCCTCAGTAAAGTTATGTAAAAATGTCAATGAACACCAAAAGTGACTCAAAGATGAACCACAGTTATTTCTAGAGTTGAGTTGCTTATGTCATGTCAGTGTCACCCTATTTTAAATGTTTGAGGACCATGATCTAAAGAGTCAATAAATACATCTCAAAATAGATCAAAAAGTTGTAGAGATGCTTCTGGAACTAGGCATGTTGAGTCATCCAGGGCACCTGGAGTCCATCAGGTGAACTCAACCCCAACCAAACAGAGCCCTGGTGGCTCCACACTCCACAATCGCCACCATATTCCTGGCCAGGCTCCAGTACTGGGACTGACTCCCATCCAATTCTTAATCAGCTGAAAAGTTCAGGCATGCATGCTTTGTGACTGAAATTTCCAGGCTTTCATGGAGTCTGCAGGATTCTACTCCCCTACCACAAACACACCCACCATCTCCCTGTACTTCCAGAAATCCTGGCAGTCACACATATGCCCCAAAACCACCACCCAGTAAAAAAATTTAACTCCAGCTGTATCACCTCATTAAAATTTGAAATTTCCTGGAGCATGGCCATGAAACATCTCAAACTATACAGCATTGATAAACCAGGAGTAGCACACCAAATTGGATGGGTTGTAATATACAAAATAAACTCAATTAACAAATTATAAACACAGATGCATAATCTGTAACAACATTTTAGTAATCTCTTATACAAAGTCTGAAAGCCTTCATAGTGAGATACAAAAATCTTCACTAACTTTCTTTTTCACGGTCACGGTCCTCCCGTTGTTCATTGATTTTCCTCGAGTGGACCCAGTAACGGGAGCCATAGCACAGCAATAGAGGGTTTGCCTTGTGCAAAGCCGGCCTGTCAGAGCCAGTTTCAATTCCTCCACCCCTCTCGGAGAGCCCAGCAAGCTACCAAGAGAATCTTGCCTGCACAGCAAAGCCTGGCAAGCAACCCATGACATATTCAATGTGCCAAACACAGTAACTTTCTTCTTAGGAAACAATTTTTGATTATCTCTTAGAAAGGTATTTATAATAAGCAATATGAAATAAATTGTTGGGGCCCACTTTGGAGGCAGGATCATGGGGTGCTTGAAAAATCTGGAGAAATGGTGGGGGGAAGGTTCAGTGGTGGTGGGATTGATGTTGGTATATTGAAGGTCTGTAACAAATCATCATGAGCAACTTTGTAAACCACGTGGTTTATATAGTCTCAAGGGAAAATTTAAATTTTCAAAAAGTGAGGAAACTATGTTTGGAGACTTATCTTGCAAACAACAATTAAAAAATTAAAATCTAATAAATTTTTGGTAAATCTTTCACCTATCACCTTGTTTCTCCTTTGCTACAATGGTCAGTGTCAATATCTGCTTCAATATTAAATAGTCTAAAGTGTGATTACTATTATAATGTGAAGCCCTGTATTCATTTCACCAGGTTTTACCTTATAACTTCAAAATAAAGTCTATTATAACTGCTCTTCCTTCTTTGCATTACCATAGCAACATTAGATCAATTGACTAGAAAGACAAAGTATTTTCTTTAGTTGCACTAATATAAACTTAATACTTTGGAGACAGACAATGTGTATCTATGATATTACTGAGTATTCGTATCCATTGATAAAAAACATTATTATGGTAATTTAGTTTTTCAAAACATTTAGTATTTTCTACAAAGTATAGTGTTTGTATTTACTTGGACTGACTCCTAGGTATTTATTTATTCAGATAAAATATGGTACCATTTTAAAACAAATTAAAAATGAAATTCTAAGATTAAAATGGAATGTTAAAGTTTTTCTAGATTGATATTCCAGAATTAGCATACTGAGTTGGTTGAAATTGTGTGCCAAAAAATAGTATTGAATTACTAAACATTTTATATATGTGAATATGACCTTAATTAAAAATAGTTTCTTTTAAAATGACTCCAAATCAATAAAGTTATTTGTGGAGATTTTTTCCCAATTAGCTCAGACAGAGCTTGGTTCTACTAACATTTTGATTATGAAATCTAGCCTCCAGAACCATGAAAGAAAATCTATTGATTAAAGTAACCCAGGGACTTTGTAACAGCAACACTACAGCAAAAATATAGTATACAAGTAACCAGCACCAGATTTATTTTAAGTGAACAGAATTTTAACATGAACAAATGTATGTCTCTTTTCTATAGTTTAAAATTGTTTGTGGTATTTATCCAATCCACATGATCACGATCACGATCACAACCATCCTGTTCTTCATTGATTGCCTCGAGCAAGCCCCAATAACGTCTCCTTCGTCCTAGCCCTGAGATTTTTTAAGAAATGCCATATTCAAGAATCTTTTAGGGTTAGGAGAATGAGACTCATCATTGTTACTGGTATTTGGCATAGTAGGTACGCCATGGGGTGTTTGCCAGACTCTGTTGTGCGGGCAGGTTACATTCGTTAGCCTGCCAGTTTGTCCGAAGTAAGAATGAGATAATAAGATCTCGCGCAGCCGCAAAAGCGGCCGCACGCTTCTGGGAGCTGGGTTTTATAGTCTCTGGGTCTTGGCCGTTGATGGGATTACATGGCGCCAGGGGGCCAGTTGGTGGGTGTGACTCCTGCCTACTGAAATATGGAGGATCTGGGTGGAGGATGCTCAGCCTCCAAGGAAACCCAACTCCTGGAAGAGAATAGCGCAGTCTCCTGCCCCCGTGCCTGGCTGTCCTCGCCGGGTTGAGTTTTGCTCCCCACCCTGACCAGGGCTCTGGCAGCCAAAGACCTCCAGAAACAGCCACCACCATGCTGAGACCACTCTCCACAGGCATGAAGATACCGGCAGAGGAACAAAGGCATGTGGATCCCGGGGCTGAGATCTCCAAGCCTGCTTGGATCGGGACTGAGCAACCTCCACCCAGATCCTCCATATTCAAGTAGGAGGGAGTCACACCCACCAACTGGCCCCCTGGCGCTGTGTAATCCCATCAACGGCCAAGACCCAGAGACTATAAAAGCCAGATACCAGAAGAGAACAGCGCAGAGTCTCCTGCTCCTGCGCCTGGCTGTCCTCGCCAGGGCCCCTTGGAGGGTAGCGGGATGAATTTCCCTCCTCGCCCTTACCAGGGCTCCCGCAGCTGAAGACCTCCAGAACCAGCCACCACCATGCTGAGACCGCTCTCCACACGGATGAAGGTACTGTCAGAGGAATAAAGGCTAGTGGGTCCCGAGGCTGAGATCTCCAAGCCTGCTCGGATTGGGGCTAAGCATCCTCCACCCAGATCCTCCATATTCCAGTAGGCAGCAGTCACACAAACCAACTGCCCCCCACCCCCCAGGTGCCATGTAATCCCATCAATGGCCAAGATCCAGAGACTATCAACACAGGGATAAAAAAACACATTAAAGAAAAGAAATAGCAGTCATTGATGCACAGTCTTACATTACAGGAAATCTAAGATCTAAAAGATACAAGAGATCCTTTATTGTAAAGATTTTATTGCAGAAAATAAACAGATAAGTATCACAATGCTGAGAAAGCAGTGGATATTGCACTGAAGATTAACAATGTCAACTTTCTAGACAGAATTTCTAAGTAGCACTGTAGCACTGTCCTTTAGTTGTTCATTGATTTGCTCAAGCGGGCACCAGTAAAGTCTCACAACAAATTGTGAGACTTGTTGTTACTCTTTTTGACATTGAATATGTCGCGGTTAGCTTGCCAGGCTCTGCCATGTGGGTGGGATATTCTCAGTAACTTGCCAGGCTTTCAATGAGGAGCGGAGAACTTGAACCAGGGTCGGCCTCATGCAAGGCAAATGCCCTACCTGCTGTGATATAGCTCCAGCCCAATAAATTTATAAATAGTTGACCAGAAACTTCACTGTCATATTTACCTGACATTAACACTTCTTTCCTCTCCCTCTCCTCCCCTCCCCTCCCCTCTCCTTCTTTTCCTTGCTTCCCCTCCCCTTTTTCTTTTATTTTTGAGGTACTTCTGACTGTGCATAGCTTAATCTGGACTCCGTAAAAAGGTAATGCCCTGCCACAGAGGCAGGGTAGGGTGGAGTGGGGATGGGGTGGGGGAATGGGAGAACTACTGGGATCAATAGTGGTGGAGAATGGTCATGGTTGAGGGATGGGTACGCGATCATTTTATAAATGAAACCCAAGCACGAAAGTTTGTAAGTCTACAACTGTACCTCTAAAAAAACCTTTCACTAATAAAAAATATAAAAATAAAAAAAATCTGGGCTCCTCGTTCAGGGATCACTCCTGGCAGGTAGCAGGGGACCATGTGTAGTTGGGGATCTAACTTAGGTCAGCCTCGTGGAAACAACAGCCTTAAAACTCTGTTATCTCTCTGTCTCTTGCCTGATACACATTTTGGCAAATGGTTGTATCATTTTAGAATTATTCAGTACAACATTATTCTACAACTGTGAAATTATGGATACACACATAACTTCTCTCTTCCAGGAGTGATCTCTGAGCAGAAGGTCAGGGGTGAGCCCTGCTCACTAATGAGTATGGAACAAAAACTGAAAATTGAAAAAGAAAGAAACAGAACTAAGTTAATAGTCGAACAAAATTTGTTTTAGCAGAAAGTATGAGTATGGCATACATTCTTAGAGTATATTTGTAATGATATTTATTATAAAATTATTTACGTAATTGCTCTTAGGGCTGTAGTGATAGCACAGCGGTAGGGCATTTGCCTTGCAAGCAGCCAGCCAAGCCAAGCCAGATTTGATTCCTCCACCCCTCTCGGAGGGCCTAGCAATCTACCGAGAGTATCTCACCCGCACGCCAAAACCTGGCAAGCTCCCCGTGACGTATCCAATATGCCAAACACAGTAACAACAAGTCTCACAATGGAGACGTTACTGGGCCTGCTTGAGCAAATTAATGAACAACAGAAGGACAATGCTACATATTTGCTTTTATGAAGGAAATAAGGTAAATATAGGACAAGACAGTTCAAGTTAATTTGTTCACATTTTGAACTCTTAGTTTTAAACAGTATTTGTATATTGATTACCGAGTAAGCAAATTTAATTAAATTATTAAGAAAAGGTCAATTGTTTACTCAAAATGAATTCATTTTACTTCGTGTATTTCTTAGTTCTTTTAATGTCACTAAAAACTTTTGTCAAAATTTCCAATTTATAATAGCACTGTAGCACTGTCCTCCCGCTGTTCATCAATTTGCTCGAGTGGGCCCAGTGACATCTCCATTGTGAGACTTATTATTACTGTTTTTGGCATATTGAATATGTGAAATAGGTAGCTTGTCAGGCTTTGCTGTGTTGGTGAGATACTCTCAGTAGCATGCCGGGCTCTCCAAGAGTGATAGAAGAATTGAACTCGGGTTGACCAAGATGGCCACGTGCAAGGGAAATGCCCTACCGCTATGCTATCGCTTTTACTCAAGAGAATCTATGAAGACATAAATACCTATATATAAGGAACAGTTGATTAAATTGAGTGAGTTTCTGAAGCTCTTTTCCTAATATACATTGAAAGATGAAGTTATCAGGGCTGGAGTGGTTGCACAGCGGGTAGGGCATTTTTTTTTTTTTTGCACGAGGCTGACCTGGGTTTGATTCCCAGAATCCCATATGGTCACCCAAACACTTTCAGGAGTAATCTCTGTGCCTTGCCAGGTGTGACCCAAAAAGCAAAAAGAAGATAAGAATGAAGTTATCCTGACTTATAGTCGTACCTTTAATTATCTGGGTAAGAAATCTCTTTACAAATATAGTGATGCTGCTTAGTACAAGGAAAAGATGACATGTATGATGGTCTTAAGGATCCACACAGTGAATCATCTATAGATTTAGGTGGTTTAAAATCCCTGCATCAAAAAAACATATTAAACGTAACCAAATTACTTAATTTCAAAGGCAAAAGTGATTATTGCAAATTTAAAATATGAAAGTAATTATTTGAACAAGCAAACATGTGTACAGATTGATAATGAAAATTTATGTATAGTTCTATTTAAAACTAATTAAATAGTGCTAATAAACACTTTGAGATGGGAGCAACATATACCTGATTTATATATGTACATTTGAAATATTCTTCCTATTATGTATCAGAAGAATCTAGGAAGAGTTGTATGTGATGAATTCTATGTGACACACTATTATTTGATAACTACTCTTTAAAATATCCAGATTACATTGTATAGAGTATGCTCTCTAATGAAAACATAGAAAAATGTTTGTATAGATTGTAAATGAGAATGCAACATTTGGGTGTGTCCCACTCAGGATTGGTCAGGGATTACTTCTGACTCTGTGCTCAGAAACCCTCCTGGCAGGGTTCAAGGGACCATGTGGGGTGGTGGGTATCAATCCCAAGTCATCTACATACAAAGGAAACATCGTATCCACTGTATTATGGTCAGGCTCAAGAATACAATTCTTTAAATAGTGCCTATTGTCTTCCACACCAAAAGGCTAAAATATTCTTAAATCAAACAATGTCAGTAGAGACTAGGGAGTTTACATTATATGGAGAACCTACAATAAAACAGATTTTTACTAATCACTTAATTTTAATTTTCTCCAAAGTGTAAAAAAATCAAAGTTATAGCAATGATTGGAAGCAAAAAAATTTTAATGAAAAGTCACCAATCTTTAGAATTCTACTTGATTATTTAATACAGCACCTCATAAAGATATCTCACTGCCCAAATTCCTTTTCACATTTTCGTTCTTCATCTTAATACTTTACTCAGTAAAGTTTCAGTTTTAATCAATTAATCATTAATCAATGATTAATTAACCACATTAATTAATTAACCACACCATTAATCATTCACTGAGAATCAATATTAATTAGCAAAATTAAATACTACTTAAAAAAGTAAAGGCCCTCCCGTTGATCATCGATTTGCTCGAGCGGGCCCAGTAACGTCTCCATTGGAGACTTTGTTGTTACTGTGTCTGGCATATCGAATACTCTCGGTAGCTTGCCGGGCTCTCCGAGAGGGGCGGAGGAATCGAACTCAGGTCGGCCATGTTGGCTGCGTGCAAGGCAAACGCCCTACCCACTGTGCTATCGCTCCAGTGAGTATTTTTAAATTATAATATTAAGTTATTTTCAGGTGTTTCAAGATTAACATTTAAAAGTCACATTATATTGCTAAGTAATGGGGTCTAAATAATCCTT
The DNA here is from genome assembly GCF_029834395.1 of Sorex fumeus. Classification (NCBI taxonomy): domain Eukaryota; kingdom Metazoa; phylum Chordata; class Mammalia; order Eulipotyphla; family Soricidae; genus Sorex; species Sorex fumeus. Next base: position 59,263,399 of record NW_026606060.1, read on the forward strand.
TATGGGGACTGAAAGATAGTACAATAGCCATGCAAGCTGTCAATCTAGGTTCGATCCCCATATGGTCCCCCAAGTCCTGCCAGGAGTGATCCCTGAAGAAGAGCCAGGAGTAACACCTGAGCACAGCTAATGTGGTCCCAAAACAAAACCAGAAAAATCTTGTGGTAAAACTCACAATGATATTTTTGTGTCAGACATTTTTTGAACATTTGAACATATTTGTGTCATATGACTAAAATATATTAGTTTTTATTAAGATATAACAAACACACACTGTCCTCCCGTTGTTCATTGATTTGCTCGAGTGGACCCAGTGACATTGTGAGACTTGTTGTTACTGTATTTGGCATATTGAACACGTCACGGGGTGCTTGCCAGGCTTTGCCGTGCTGGCGAGATACTCTCGGTAGCTTGCCAGGCTCTCCAAGAGGGGCGGAGGAATTGAACCTGGCTCGGCCAGGCTAGCTGCGTGCAAGGCAAACGCCCTACCGCTGTGCTATCACTCCAGCCCATTAAAATATAGTAAAAGCTTAAATAGCAAAGATGTATAGTTTATTTTGAAAAACCAAATATGCAAGTTTGAGAACAGACATCTTTACCCTGGCACTGGTCTTGTAATTATTTTACTTGCCTGTTTTCAACTATTGACTGAAATATTTATATAACTGTCCTCTAATATATCTGACTGAAACATCTCATTTTTATTTTGAACTCTTTTTTTTCTGTTCTTTATTTAAGAAATTGCATAACTATGCTTCCGAGCACTCAACTTTGAAACCCTGAATTCCTTTTTGTTATTTTGACTCTATACCCAAATTCTTTGAGCTGACAGAAACTGAAGGATCTTGGAGATACAGGATGGGGATGATGCATGCACAAACTACTTAAAATAAAATATTATATTCCCTCTATGATATTTACTTTATCTTAAACATACGTGTGTCTCATGGATCAGGACTTAGTCTTTCTGTGATCATTTCAAACCTCACAATGCAAATGCTCTCTACATCCTAAAATCAGCCTAATTTGCATGTCCAGCAGCAATCTCTCATTTGAACTTTGAGACTCTGAACAAATGTTCCCTAGAGATGCAAATGCTGACTAGAATTGTGATAGTTACATGTCAACTCTACATTAGCAATCACACTCTAGGGTCAATACCAACACCAGTTTTACAATTTTGAAGAAAAAACAATGGAATCATCTTTGATTTCACTGAATCACAGATGTCTGAAATGTATTTGAAAGCTAAACATTTCATCATGATGACTAAACTTATTTAGGACAACACTGTCCACCTTCACCAAGCCTTCATCTCTCTCACCTGGGAGACTCCAACAGACTACCTTTATCACGATACATAGCTCATACGCACCCATACACCTACACAGTGTCCAGAGTGAGCCCTACACAGGAAGCCTGCCGCTTTCACCCTTTCCTGAGAAATCTGCACTCGCTTCTCCTCACAGTTAGAAGGCTAATATGTGCCCTCAGATGATCTATTTGCATTCTCTGAGTTTATACATTCCTCACACATATTACTCCTCTTGCTGGCTTCTCTAGCATTATAGGACATTGGCCGTCCCTAACGCATGCTCAACTTACTCCAAAAATGAGCATCTTTTTACCAGTTATTGATCCCGCTAGTTGCTCTCCATCAAGTAGCACAAAACTACCTCATGGGAGTCATTGTACAAAACTCATGGTCTTGAGGCTGACCAGACCACTCAATTTCAAACAGTTCAATCAAATCCTCTTATTATCATACAAAAAATCTTCTTACCCTCAAGTTCCTTGGGGTTAATCAACAAGCAAGTAAAGTAGGTCACTCTATGACATTTAACATAAAGTATTACACTTACTACAATTACTCTTACTATAATTTACCCCCACAATCTCTCCATCCCTGCATTACAATGTGAAAAAAATAGGAGCAGAATCAGTTTACTTTTCATGTTTGTTATTGCTATAGCTTATCTGCAAATAAGAGATTAGAAGTATTATGTGACCTTCAATAAATAGCATGTTTAATATCCCTTTGGTTACAGGTTAACTTGTAGGGGACCTTTTCTCTATTTTAAAAATAGCCTCATGGGCATAAGTTATATGGGTCTATGCTATAGAGAACTAGCAGGTTTTTCTAGGCTTATGCAAAACATTTGGAGAAAAATGCAAAATACTCTTGCAACTATTTTAGGCATAATGGTTTGCAGGACGGACGCTAAAAGTTATCATCTAGATCCCTTTACCTATTCTCAACACACAGCCCTAGTCCAGAGTTATCATTTCAAATTAGTATTTTTACAATGAACCCTCCTCTATTTAACTTGCCTCTATCTGCCACACCACTGATCAACTACTGATCAGTCCTCCTGGCCCATTTTTCCTGTCCTTGGATATTAGTTTCAAACTTCTTTTTTGTTTGGAGAGAGAGAAGAGAGGTACCAGCCATATAAACAAGCTGGGGTGGGAGGGTGGCTTGAAGGAGTGGGAGGGAAACTGGGGACACTGGTGATGGGAAACTACACTGGTGGAAGGATGGGTGTTGGAACATTGCATGACTGAAACACAGTCAATCATGAACAATTTGTAATGCTCACTGTGGTTGCATGAATTCAGAAAAATACTATTGCACCTAGTAATTAAATATTACTAAATAATTTATTCAAAAATAGAATTTTTGAGTTTTTAACAACATAAAGTATATAGCTTTAAATTTCACTTAGAAGGAGGACTGAACTTATATGTGCATCTTATCCCTCATCATTTGTTTGCTTTTGAGCCACACCTGGCGGTGTTTAACTCCTGGCTCCACACTCAGATCACTCCAGGATCACCATATTGGATACAGATGATCAAACCCAGGTTGACCACATGCAAGGCTAGGGCCCTACCCGCTACACTGCTGCCCCAATTCTCTCATCATTTCTTTGCCTTTAACTCTAACTTCATCTTTTTATGTTCCTAGAACCTTAAAATACACAATAGAAAAGTCTAAAGCTGAAGTATGATTTGAGTGTTTTAAGGCTCCTTCACCAAAGAACAGGAGAAGAAATAATACTCTTTAAGACTGATTTTAGAGCTCTGCGATTTTCATCTGATTGCCTGACATAGACAGGAATGATATTAAACAGAATTTCAGATATGACCATATGACCAATATTATGACCGATGATGTCAAAAATATCCATTGATTCTAAGGAAAATGTCCAGATCAATTATTGGAAAAGATGGGAAGAGAAGACGAGTAATGGGAACTTACAGTTGCTGAGCAAGTTCAGAGCCATCCTGCCATGACCATCTTTTTCCTCGCTCATATTTCAATCCAACCCAAAAATTATCTTTGATTTTTGATTTAATAAACTTCTGTACGAAAAGAAGAATCAGTCATATTTTACTAAATCAGAATAACTCTTTCACTCCAGTGAATTGTCATTAAAAATTAGACAGGTTTAATTTCAAATTCTCAAAGATAAAGAGCAGGAACCAGCTTCTCACCAAAAATAAATTATATAGAAAGATATAGATATGTATGTATATATCTCTAAATATATATGTATCTATATCTATATACGTTTGCATGTGAGGAATCAAACCTGGACCAGTCCCATTCTACTGTACTATCCCTTTGTCCCTGAAATGGAAAGTGTTCAATAAATCAGTCACTCTAGTCTTCGTGCCTGGGAGAAAGTTATCAAAACAGGGAAAAAGTGGCTTGAAAACAAATATTTTCTTCCATGAAGAGGATAGGTGTAGGATAACACTGGTTTGCCACAGAAAGCTTAGGTTTATTGGGTTACTCTCATCACAGTGCTCCCGAGGCACTCCCATTCTCTGAGTTTATCTGTAACCTCGTTCTTTGTGCTCTGCTTCCTCAATCAATCATCTTTATCTCCTAATCAGACTCTGTGAACTTGTAAATATTGCTTTTCTCTTCTCCTACAGAGCAATGTCCTTTTGTATAGAGACAGGAAGACAGTTAATGATATGCTTTTGTAACTTGAGAGGTAATTGACTAATTAATATTCACTCCTGGGCATCTGTTCTCTCCATTTAAGCCTCAGTTGCCCTTACTTCCTAGCACCCCTAAAGCAGGGTACCCCCCGAGGGACTGGATCGACCCAGAGCAAACTGTGAGCTACTCTAACATCGAAATAGGCCAGACCAAAGTACCATAATACTTAACTAGAAGTTAAGAGTATGGTCACAGACAAATTCTGTCATTATCCAAAGAATAATGACTGGATTAGGACGCTGCTATGGTTAGGAAAGACAAATCTGGTCTGAGCACTGTAGTCTGAGATCTAAAGCGAGATGGCCTCAGGAGAGCCACTCTAGAGTGTATCTCTTACTGTGTCCATACAAAATGACTATTATTAATTAAGATAATAATTACCCTAGGTGGTATTCCACCCTTGAGCAGATCTAGCTGCAGGAGATCAGGAAGGGCTTTGATATAGTGATTGTGCTACCACCAAGGTTTGGGGAGTTGGGAGAGACTAGAAAGATCAGTACGGTGGATCGGAGCAGGGAGAGACTAGCAAGGGGTACAGGAGGAGACTGGAATGGGGAGCATCATGAGACTGGAACAGGCACCTGGGGAGAATGGAATAAATGGCAAATGATCACAACCAGCCTGGCCCTTGTTTCTTTCTTTGTATTCCCTTGTCATTGGCTGTTCAGGTTGGGGAAGAGGCCTGAGACCACTGAATGCATTGCACGAGTGAGAGAGAGAGAGCCGCACGGCTTCTTATTCATTTTATGAATACATAGGTAGAAAATTACAAACTTATAACATTTTTATATCACAAAACATGTTGAAGAATAAAAAAGCAAGCTCAAATCTGCAGTAATTCAAAATTTTAAAACCAAAATCAGAGATGACAGAGAAAGAAGCAAGGAAATGGGACAGACAATTTCCACCAAAAACTAATCCTTCATCTGACAACAGAAATGAAGTCACAAGGGGGAGATTGAAAGGGTGCAGGGCATGCTGCGTACACTGATAGGATACATGTAGGTGTCCGCTCTTAGGTGGTGATGGAGGATCTGCAGTATGTGCACATCAAGTACCACAAATATTCATACTGACATAAATATCACTACTGTAATAGTGAAGTGCAGATGAATTGTTAACAAAGATTGCTAGGTCAATACCAACTAGGTTGAATGGAAAACTGAAAGAAATTAAGAGATAAAGTATATAAGCTAAGTTAAAATCAAATAAATAAATAGAAACCAAATCAACATGGACATATGCCCAACTGATCACACAGCATGGATATAAAAAGTAATATCTACATGGATATTAAAACTAGGTGTACATGGATAACCTTTTTTTTCCTTTTTTAATTGAATCATCAGGCTGGAGAAATAGCACAGCAGGTAGGGCGTTTGCCTTTCATACTGATGACCTGGGTTCAACTCCTCCACCCCTCTCAGAGAGCCCGGCAAGCTACCGAGAGTATCCTGCTCACTCAGCAGAGCCTGACAAGCTCCCCGTGCCATATTTAATATGCCAAAAATGTCGAACAATGAAGATGTTACTGGGGCCTGCTTGAGCAAATCAATGAACAATGGGAGGACAGTGCTACAGTGCTACAATTGAATCACCATGAGATACAATTACAAAGTTTTCACCTTTGAGTTTCGGTCATACAATTATCAAACACCCATCCCTCAACCGGTGTACATCTTCCACCACAAATGGCCCCGCCACATCCCAACTCTCCCCCTGACTCTATGGCAGACAATCTCCCACATATTCTCTCTCTACTTTTGGGCATTATGGTTTGCAATACAGGTACTGAGAGGCTATCATGTTTGGTCCTTTATCTACTTTCAGCACACATCTCCCATCTCGCTTGATTCCTCCATCATTGACTTAGTGTCCCCTTCTTTATTCCAGCTGCCTTCTGTCCCAGCTCATGAAGCAGGCTTCCAACTATGGAGCAATATTCCTGGCCCTTGTCTCTATTGTCAGTGGGTGTCTATCTCATATTATGTAATTTTATATTCCACAAATTATTGCAGTCTTTCTATGTCTGTTCCTCTCTTTCTGACTCATTTCACTTAGCATGACATACCCCAGGGCTATCTACTTATAAGCAAATTCTACATGGATATATTTTACCACCAATTTATTTTAAAAAATTTAAGCATGAGGACTAGTTGCTACAGTGGGTAAAATGTATTGCCTTGCACATAGTGACCCAGGTTCAATACCTGAATGTTGTCTGTTTCAACCTCTATGAAAAGCAGTCAGGACTGTTTTGCAAACCATGATACCCAAAAGTAGAGAAAGAGTATGAGGGAACTTTGTCTGCCTTAGAGGCAGGGGGAGGGATGGGATGGAGTGAGTGGAGACAGTAGGGTCATTGGTGGTGGAAAATGTACACTGTTGGAGGTAATGGGAGTTCAATCATTGTATGACCGAAACTCAAACCTGAAAGCTTGGTAACTGTAGCTCATGGTGATTCAATTAAGTAAAACTAAGAAAAGAGTTTTCTTATGACTCTATGATTCTATCCAGTTCTTTGTAACTACCTCTAAGAGTTAAAATCATTAATTCAGAAAATTTTGCCCACCTCGATCTATTGTAGCACTAATTCAAGAGCTACTATATTGTAATAGCCCAAATATTTAATCGATCAATGGAGTCCAGTGGAAAGTAATAAATTTAAATATGAGTGTTAGAGAAATACCTCAAAATTAAATTTTAACATATATAAATCTCCAAAGAAGTACTAAAATTAAAATCCCAATAATGTATTCATTTGCTATGGCTAGTCTTTGGGCTAGAAATAATCATATCATGTTTAACCAACCAAATAAACAAACACTGTCCTCCCGTTGTTCATTGATTTGCTCGAGCGGGCCCAGTAACGTCTCCATTGTGAGACTTCTTGTCACTGTGTTTGGCATATTGAATATTCTCAGTAGCTTGCCAGACTCTCCAAGAGGGGTGAAGGACTCGAACCCGGATTGGCTGGGCTGGCTGCGCACAAGGCAAACGCCCTACCGCTGTGCTATCACTCCAGGCTCATGTTTAACCACCATTTTTCATATATATATACATATATACATACATTGAATTTACGTCACAATTATTAGCTTTATAAGAAAGAAAATGATAAACTACTATTTTAAATTCTCAATTATTAGTGTAAGAACAGTGCTCTTCCACTAATATGCCATGTCAACTGAACTATTTTTTAGTAATATGCCAGTGTGCTTAGTGCCTTATTGATAAGTTTGTGCCTTTTTGAAGGCAAAATTTTCAAGAAAATTTAACAAATTTGGATTTGCTCATGGAAATATAGGGTTAATATTTACAAAAAGTTCCAATAAAAATGATCTACTTCCAGAACATCTATATCAATAACATTTATAAAACTACAGCGACAAAATTTAGAAATTTTAAGAAAAAATTATTTTGAAATAAACATAAGCTTTTATACTACTAAGCAAATTCAAATTATTTAGGTTTAATGAATGATAATTTTATAAATTTTATGAATGATAATGAAATATATAAACATAATATATACAAATATTTTTATACATATATACATATAATGATAATGAAAGTTAAAATTAATAAAGAGAGTTAAAATTATATTGTGATTTTTGCATGTCTTTGACTTCACAATCTACTATAGTGTTCATTAAGCTTTACAGAACAACTTGATTATGTTGCTGTTTTAGTAATATAGAATTATATAAACTTATAAAATGAAAAATGTTCTTTAACTAGTCTTAGGTGAGCTACAAAGAGAATTAATATTGCTAGTGTTAATTATCATTTAAAACTTTTGGTGACTAAATTTAATTATTAGAAGAAAATTCAAGCTTAACTTGTATGATTTTCCCAACCTAATGGTTGAAAATTGTGATCTATAGTTTCTCGGTAAAAATGAAAAATTTCCCCTGTCATTGTGGATTACGTGTTAAACATAAATTCAATTTGAATAATTATTTGCTATCCTGCCTGCTGTATTATCACTCAGGACACAAACCTGACATGTTTTGTTTTTGTTTTTGTTGTTTTGGGCCACACCTGACAGTGCTCAGGGATTACTCCTGGCTTTATGTTCAGGGCTGGAGCAATGTCACAGTGGGTAGAGCTTTTGCCTAGCGCACGGCTGACCCATATTTGATTCCTCTGTCCCTCTAGGAGAGCCTGGCAAGGTACTGAGAGTATCCCGCCCACACAGCAGAGCCTGGCAAACTCCTCATGGCGTGTTTGATATGCCAGAAGCAGTAACAACAAGCCTCACAATGGATATATTACTGGTGCCCACTCGAGAAAATCGATGAACAATGGAAGGACAGTGCCACAGTGCTATATCCATTCTCACTGGTTTTTTAAATCTGATTTTCACATAATCATAGTAAATTTATTTTTCTTTATAACTATAATGCTTCAAAAATATCAAGGGTGAAAAAAATTAAACTCAGTTCAATAAGATATTGTCCCTTTTACACTTCTAATAACACAGACGGTAGTTTTTTTTTATTTTGGTTTTGTGTTGACACAAAGAGGGTAGACACTGAACAGTTTTGTCACTTATGTTTTGATACAAAATGTTAATGGAGGCACCATGATTTACAAACTATTCATGATTGAGGTTCAGGCATACAGCATTCCAGAACCAATCCCTTTAGTCCACTTCCCTCCACCAAAGTCCCCAGTATTCCTCCCACCCACCAACCTGCTTCTAGGGCAGGAACTTTATTTTTTGCCTTTTAGCCCTGTGGCTCACAATGCTGTTACTGTTAGGGTTTCATGCAGGACATTTGACCACCTGCCAGCACCACTTCCTGCTCCAGAGTGGCCACTTCCTTCTGCTGTGTTGCAGTGTTCCCCTCCCTATCCTGTACCTGCACTTCCCACCATGGTGAACTTCCTTTCGGCAAACTTATATTTCTTGTTGAAACTACAGTTCTTAGAGGCCTCTATTAAGCTTTTTCTGCAGGGAAATCTACATACATATCTAGAAGGATGTCATACCAAATCTGCCAAATTGTAATGGTGGAAAACTTCAACAGTTCTTCTAAGTCAGTACACACAAACTTCTCATAAAGCACTTAGTGTTAACAAAGAAACATACCTGCTCCTCTTTATTATCAATCTTAAGGAGTGTATGTCCAAGAACTTGGCATGACTTCTTACTCTCCTCCCAAGTTTTCTCTACAGTTGAAATGTAGTAGCAGTTTTTGACACAGTAAGAACATTTTCCGTGACATGTGTTAGAGGGATTTTTCTTGTCTTGAAAACAAACATTCAAAAAGTATTGACAAACTACACTACTATGTATTTCATTAAAGTGCTTATTTCAAACCGAATGACCATATAATAGGTTAAAAAAAAACCATTATCTCTCAAAGTGTGTTTGTTAGGTCTTTCAAAAATATTTCCAAAGTCAAGATGGAGTTGATGAAAAAATGTGTCTGACATAACCCAAAACATTGTTACAATTGCAATGAGAAATAAGAAAGTAAAAATTAACTCCAGTGACACTGAGTAAATTTTCTGTTAAAGAAATCCATCTAAGTAGATATATGATAATGGTAGAAATTCTAAGGGATCAACATTTGGAAACATCCATCCAGAAACATAAAATACTCACACTAATCACACCAATGATAAAAATATAATATGATTTACTTCCCTGAAAATTCATAACTATTAAAAGATAATTTAATGATGGAGTATAGTGAGATTAAAGACCTTACAAGCTAATGTAAGTTTTTAAGAGTATTTAAGGTAAAATTTAGTTATGGTAATTTTTTTCACAAAAGTGTTGACATTTCCAGTTTTATTCACAGTCACCTCACCTCCTCATTACCCAAGGCCCTTTATCTCCTACCCATGTCCCTGCATCCAAAGTTAAAGTGGGACAAAAAGGCATAATTCTGACCTGTAGAACTCGGTGAGGTTGAACGATGATATTCAATTTCTGGTGAGACAGTAGCATTTCCTTCTGGACAAGTCAAATTTCCACACTTACATGTCCTTCGAAATACTTTCATCCATAAAACAAAAGTAAAATTATGAGTGGCTTTGTTAGATAATTTATGTTTTTATTTACTGAAATTTCAAATTATGCAGTATGTGCTGTCAGTGAAATGAAACTTCAACAGCAGAATTGTAGCTCAATAGAAGAAGAGTTCATGTCTCACATATGTGAAGCCTTAGAATTCAATTCCAGCACCACCAAATAAATAAGTACAATCACAGAAAATATAGACTTAAAGTATTTTATCATAAGCAAAATGAGTCAGAAAGAAAGGGACAGACATAGAAAGATTGCATTCATCTGGGGAACATAAAGTAACAAAATAGGAGACTAACACTCAAGAGTGGCCGAGATTAGTACCAGGAATTTTGCTCCATGGCTTGGAGGCCAGCCACAGATGCTAGGGGTAAAGGCAGCTCAGATAGAGATGGGAGCACCAAATAAAGGCTGTTGGGAGGATCCTCCCAGGATGGGAGAAGCATGCTGAAAGTAAACTATAGACCAAACATGATTGCCAGTCAATGCCTCTTTTGCAAACTACAGCACCCAAAAGGAGAGAGAGAACAAAAGGAAATGCCCTTCCACAAAGGCAGGGTGGAATGGGGGGGGGCGCTTGGGGGGAAAGATACTGGGATCTGTGGTGGTGGAAAATGGGCACTGGTGAAGGGATGGGTACTTGATCATTGTATAATTGAAACCCAAGCACAAAAATTTTTTAGTCTACAACTGTACCTCATGGTGTTTCACTAATAAAAACTTAAAAGAAATATTTTAGCATTTCCTAAATTAAAATAAATTTTTAAAGTAAAGCATCTTATTTAATCTATTTAGCTTTTGAGAACATACCTAGCAGTTATCAGGGGTTACTTCTGGCTCTGGGTCAGAAGTATGTGTTCAGGGCCCAATCCTGGCAGTGTCAGGGGACCATATGGGATATTAAGTATTTGAACTTGAGTTGGTGCGTGCAAGGAAAATGCCCTTACCATGTACTATCACTCAGGCCCCAAAGTAAAAGCATTTCAATTCAGAAATATAAGAGAGAGATTTCCATAAAAAAAGAAATTACACACACTAGACTAGAATGTGTTCAACTCCTAAAAGTAGTGTGAATCGATGAGAGATTTTTAAACAGATGTAATACATATAATTTTAAGTATGTAAAATAAATTTACATCTACAGAGCTAGCGCATGCACTAAAATTAATTTATTAGCTTCATGACAAGCTGTGCAATATCCAAGTAATTTCTATAACTATTTCACTAATGATTTAAGTCAAAGACTGATTTCCAAATTTTCTAGCTATGAAAACCTTCTACATAAAAATAACTTCCAATACAAATATAAACCACACTGTAGATAGAACATGTTTATACTATTCTAGCAATTAAGCTACTTTTAATGCCCAAAACTCCATGAAAACAAAATAATAAAATCTCATCATAATCAAAGTTATCAACACCTTAACTATTATTGTATTTCAAGGAATCTCAGAGTTAGCAAAATGAATCTTAGATTCAATAGTTGCACTACCCATTTTTCAGCCTGATCACTATTATAAAATGAAATGTGTACAAGATACTCACATAAACATCCAAAGCATAAGGTCACCAGAAGTAGCAAAAATAATATTCCCAAACTTAATGTAATTATATTTTGTGGAAATCCTGTGCAAAATCAAAGGGCCAAAGAGACTTTAAACATTCACAAGACAAAGCTTCAAGGTTATAACATAAGGAACATTTGACTCTAAAATTGTCCTAGTAATCACAAATTGCAAAAAGTATTACATTTAAATATACCATAAGGATATATACCACACAGAACAGATATATAATCTTAAAAGTTTAGAAAAATTATCATGATTTCAATTTTTTTTAATGTTTCAGAAATACAGAAGAAAAACTTTACCCCTCTTTTTCTGAGCTGGACGTCTTTTGATTTTCTCTCTTTTTGATTTGGGGAGTTTTAGGTTGCTGTCTGTCAATCTCTCCTCCCTCATATTAAATGTGTAGGCAAAAAGCAGCAAGACTGATTTTCAATACTTCATGAAACACAAGTTACAGCACTAAAAAATGGAGGCAATAATAATAATTAGCAATATAGACCACTATATATATATGTATTTATATATATTATGTCTGTATACATATATATATATAAATCACTAGCATGATAATCTTAAATAAATGAGTAAAAGCACCGATCTGGTATTATACAAGATAAATTATATTAATATATACCTCAATTCTAATTTTATTTATATTTATGATAAATACTATTATTATATAAAAATGTATATTATTTGCACATAAATAGCATCTCTGCTAAGTACATAGTGAATGTACTTAGCAATATAAAAATTATAAAAGAAATTAGAGAGGGAACGAATTTTTTTTAATTTTTATTAGTGAGACATCATGAGGTACAGTTGTAGACTTACAAATTTTTGTGGTTGGGTTTCAATTATACAATGATCAAATACCCATCCCTCCACCAGTGCCCATTTCCCACCACCACGGATCCCAGTATCCCTCCCACCCCCCATCCCTCCCATCCCACCCTGCCTCTGTGGCAGGGCATTCCTGTTTGTTCATAAGAGGGAACAAAATTTTTAAAATAACACTTTTGTAAGTATGTAGAATAAATCAGATAACTGTTGGTGTCAATAGATTCAAAAACAATGTTCTTAAAATGTCTTAAAGGGGCTAAAGAAAACGTATTGACAGTAGGAGTTAGCATTGCTCTGAGCTGACCTAGGTTCGATCCCCGGCACCCCATATGGTTCCTGAGCAGAGCCAGGAGTTAAGACTGACTATTCTCTGATGTAGCTGAAAAGTCAAAAGAAATAGGTGACTAAAATGTCTTAACAGTACCCCATTTAAAACCTTTGAAGTTTGAAGAAGCTTCATTTGAACATCTTTAAATAATGGAAATGTATGTATAACAATATAGATACTATTTCTGTTTCAATATTTTTTATATTCCATTAAAGATAGGCTCAAGCGATAGCACAGCGGGTAGGGCGTTTGCCTTGCATGCAGCCGATCCGGGTTCGATTCCTCCACCCCTCTTGGAGAGCCCAGCAAGCTACCTAGAGTTTCTCACCTGCATGGCATACCCTGGCAAGCTACCCATGACATATTTGATATGCCAAAAACAGTAACAACAAATCTCACAATTTGTTGTGAGATGTTACTGGTACCCACTAGAGCAAATCGATGAACAACGGGAGGACAGTGCTACAGTGCTACAGTGCATTAAAGATAATAAACCTTCTTTTAGTTCTTGGGAAATAGCTCAATGATGTGGAGAACATGATTTGTACCCAAGTACTTTTTTATCCCTAGCACTGTTCTAAATGAAATCCCTGAATACTGCTGAGTGTGACCCACAAACAAAAAACAATAATGTCATATATTTTCCTAGATAAGTAGCTTTCTTATTTTTTCATAAAATTATACTTTATATCTATATACCAAAAAATGGGGAGTTAAGAGATAATATGGTCAGTAAAGAATTTGGCTTGCATGTAGTTGACCTGTGTTCAATCCTTGATACCAAGAAACGGTCCCCTAAATCCACTAGAACTGACTCCTGAATATAGAGTCCTGAGTATAAATAATAAAAAACATGTTTGCAAATATACACCTGATTTAATTTCGACAGAAATCAATCATCCAAATATTTAAACATTTACTTATCATTATTTATTTGAATGTATTTGTATCAAAGCTGGTAGGGCATTTGCCTAGCATGCAGCCAAGTCGGGTTCAATTCTTCCACCCCTCTCAGAGAGCCTGGTAAGATACTAAGAGTATCTCTCTTGCATGGCAAAGTCTGGCAAGCTATCCTTGATGTATTTGATATGCCAAAAACAGTAACAAGATGTCTCATAATTTGTCTTGAGATATTACTGGTGCCTGCTCGAGCAAATTGATGAACAATGGGAGGACAGTGCTACAGTGCTAATATGAGAGTTTAAGTTTTGGATAATGTATAGCTAATTTGAGCTTTAGAAAAAAGAATAAAAATTACAAATTTATATGGTGAAAAAAGATATTAAGAACCACAGACATAAGACAGGGTTGAAAGCAGAAATAGGTTAGGAGTTAAGGCTCTTGTCTAGCATTCCGTCAATCCTATTTTGATCTTTGGCATCACATATGGTTCCCAAGCACTGTCATGAATGATCCCTGAGCACCGAGCCAAGAGTAAACTCAACTCTATCACATGCAAACACCTCCCCGCAGAAGTCAAACAAGAATTCAATACATCCAAACATTTACTAATTCTAAAAAAATCAAAGTTTACTGAAGAAAATTGTGACCCATTCTCATGCTCATTTTTCTCTGTTTTCAGCATAAAATAAAGCTATCATTTTTATTAAATTGATCATACAATCAGTTTTTTTTCCCGCAATAATCCAGATGCCTCTGAACTCTAAATGCTTTTCTCAAGCAGCTTTTAATTCACTCCCTTTCCCAGCACTGTAACAGCAGAGTGTGGGTCACAGCCGCTCTGACTGACTGACAGTACCTGTGTATAGCCTGCGACTTTCACCCTTGAAGCACGCTGGGACCTGCTGCTCCGCTGCCTTCAGTCTCTGCTCTGAGGCCGGGAGGAAGTTGGTGTGAGGACTGAGCCTTGTGAGACACGTGTGTCAGATGAAAGAGCCAATGGACATGGGCTCTTTATCCATTCCCACATAATAAGCCTTTACCGCTGTCTATATCTCAGCAGCCCAAACCCGGAATGGCTTTGAGCATAGCTCCTTCAGAATAGCAATGTCAAAATTGTCTCTGCTACCTAAGCTGTAGCTGTCAGGGCACTTTGTATAAAGTTTGATTTATGATTCCAATGAGCAGTTTGATGTCTATTTCAACTTAAAAGTAGGTGTCACACCGGAACAAACACTCTATGGTTTTGTTTCATGTCAACCACATTCGTGTACATACATTGAAGGATTTGTGAGGTTTTGATACGTTAAGTTTCTCTTAGAAATTTGTAATAAAAATCTTTCAAAACTCTCTCGATATCAGCATTTCTCAAAAACTTGTTGTCTTAGTGGGAGACTTCTTTCAACATTACTCCCCCCCCCAATAAAAGTCATATCCCATGTAAAGAATGGTAGCATATTGGAGCATCTTTAGTTAACTTTATTTTCCTTTAGTTGATTCCATGATCTGACTTCAGAGGTTAGGCTTCTGACATAAAGAAAACAAAGAAAATGTTCTTGAAGCTCTTCATACCATTGACTTTCCTTATGAAGGCAGACAGTAGGTACAACTGTGAACTGTGTTCTTCTAGGAACAAAGGAAAATCATTTGACTTGATTGGTCATCATCAATATCTGATTTTCATGAGGATATTTCCATTCCCAAATTACCATGTGTCATTGAACTATTTATATTTTTGCATGTTAATTTACAGTATATCAGTAAAGTATAAGTGTGATGGAAAATAGGCCTTTATCCTATATTCTGGATCAGAGTTTCTCAACCATTGTCCTCCTTGGCCCCCTTCTGCCATTGTTTTCTCCTGTGTCCTCCAACTACTCCTTAACATTACCTGCCAGAAACACTTTGGGCTTGGGACATTTCCCATTCAGAAACCTTTTGAAACTGCCAATATTTTTGCAAATCCCACATTCAATTAATAATGTGACCTACTGTTCCAGTTTAAGTACCTAGGTTTTAGGAGGTGAGTAACTTTCATTCATCTGTTTGTTTTTTTGTTTGTTTGTTTGTTTGTTCTTTAGTTCATACTAGGGATCCAACCAGGGCTGGCAATATGCAAGGCAAGCTTAATCCCTGTACTATCCCTCCAGCCCCAGTAAGTCTCATTTCCAAGACCTCAAAGCACTTTTAGCAGCAGATGAGAGGTTCAAGGGCTAAATTCAAGTCACACTTGATATTCCTCTGAGGCTGCATGAGGGAAGATAGGGACCACAAGTTCCCCCTCCCCCCTCTTCTAAGGAGTATGGAGAAATCTTCCATGCAAATGAAGCCTGTGAGTGGAATTGATCTTTAAGATCAGATTCCACTCATTTGTGGAATATAAAATTACTTATAGGAGGCTACCACCCAAGGACAGCAGAGACAAGGGCCAGGAAGATTGTGCCATGGTTGGAAGCCTGCCTCATGAGCTGGGGAAAAAAGCAGCTGCTGCAGAGAAGGGACCACTAAGTCAGTGATGGTTGGAGGGATCGCTCGGGGTGGGTGAATGTGTGTTGAAAGTAGATAAAGGTCCAAACACGGTGGCATCCCAATATTCTCTATTGCAACCCATAATGCCCAAAGAAGAGAGAAAGAAGGAAATTGTCTGCCCTAGAGGCAGCGGGTAGGTGGGATCAGGTAGGAGTGGCGGGAAGGAACTGGGAACATTGTTGGTGGGAGATATGCACTGGAGAAGGGATGAGTGTTGGAACTTTGTATGACTGAAACTCAATCATGAAAACTTTGTAACTGTATCTCATGGTGATTCAATATTTTAAAAAATCAGACTTCATTAGTTAGTATTTAATAACAATTTTGTCTATTAAATACTATTAAATAAAACCCAATTCCAACAATCTGGATTTGAATCTGAAAAATAATGTGTATTTACAGCTTCTCGTCTTCTATATTTTGTACAGTCTGATATCATTAGATGAACTAATATATACAAATTCTATTTTTAATACAATCTCCTACTGAAAAGTAATCATGGGAATTATTTTGAACCTTGTTGCTATACCTATAAAACAATAAAAATTGAAGATTTTATTAATAGCTTCAAAGTTTGCAGAAATATAAAATACTATTATCAAAACATGTCTACAATACTAATTTTAGTTTTGGTAGTTGCAATTGTGTTAGAGCTATGGAATTAGTGTGTAAATTTACCGTATACCCACCTCCACCAATGTGTCCACATACATTCACCACTGTCCCTGTGTCCCCTCTACTTAGATCTTCTTTCCTCCCCCCCAAAGACTACTATTTGCAATTGACTCTATATTCCAAGGCCCAGTGTTTTTCCTTACTCTGTACAGTTTATTCTCTTGTTTTGTCTCTCTCAAATCTGCAGATTGGTGAGATCATCTGGTATTTGTTCTCCTTCAGATTTACTTCAGCCAACATGATCCACATTTCAGCAAATTGCATGATGTCATCTTTTCATCAGACACATAGTTTCATTATATACCTACACCACAACTTCTTTATCCACTCATTTTTCAGTAGATACCGTGGTCCTATCCATAGTCTGACTGTTGTAATAAACAGTGAAATAAATATTGGAATGCATCTATTTTTGAATGAATATGAATGTTTTTGCATTCTAGAGGGTAGATGCCAAGAATAAAATTAGAATGCTACTCATCTGGAGAACTGAAAGGAAACTGATGAAATCTTAGAATGATATGTTTCAAGATTGAATCAGGAGGGAGTCGAAAATCTGAACGCCACATACCTAGAAATCAACTTAAAATATGTGAAAAAGTTATACACCGAAATCAAAAACCCTTAGTGAAAAATTATAAGCAAATACCAAGAAGTAGAAAAATATTCTATTTTTCAGGAATTAAAAAACTAATATTAATCAAAAATGTGCCCAAAGCATTACATGCATTAATGTAGTATCCATTAAAATATAATTGACATTTAAGAGGTTATAAAAATTTCAAGTAGATTTTATACATAATTTTTCATAAACCCAATAGTAAAAATCTAATCTGAGAATAAAGAATGGAATAATTGCAGTCCTCTAACTTTTAATGATACTACAACACTATATAAAGTCAAAATTGTTTCAGTTTTTCATTTTTTCAAATACAGAAGGTCAAACCAGTGGAACAGAATTGAGGCTCTGAGATAAACATACAGATACACAGATAGTCTGTGACAAAGGAGAGGATGCCTGAAATATAGCAAGGAAAGACTTTTTATACAAATTGTGCTGGATATGCAAAACAAATGAAACTCGGTTGGCATTATGGTATTCATAAAAATTAATTTAAGTAAATGATAAGTTAATTTGGATGTCAAATGACAATGGGGTAACTTCTGATAAGTCTGGTTTTCTGATACAACAGAAAGGGCTTCTCCCAAAGGGCAGCCTCTTCCCCACCAACACTGGTAGCACCTTCTGTCACATTTGATCCCTGAATTTTGCATGTGTCAGTGTACTGTCATGGCCTCCCCAAGGCAATGGTAAAATAAGATTGTTTCTTTTCAGGTCATACCCCACAACAACTTTCTTTGCTTCTAGATACATAATCAGAATCAAATTCCAGAAGAAACAAAAAAGATGTGACTTATGCATTTGGAAACTGAATCATCAGCCCTAGGCCATTTTTAATATGATATTATTAACAAAAATGTTATCACTTTGGAAGAGGTCACATTACTGACTGGTCTTAGTGAGAGAAATACAAATTAATCAAGAACATATTTACAAGATGTTTGCATTTCAGATGGGGGGAAAAATATTTAGCAGAAATTCAAGTGATGTTTCCTTCAGTGAAATTTTCAGAGGTCTTGTGGTTTGCAGGCTATTCACTCTTATTTTAGGGAAAAATCATTACATTTAGAACCCTCTCCAAATCAAAAAGAGGCATAAGATCTAGTGAAACACTAAATTTGAAAAGTAACAAAATCTTCATTTAGGTGTTGTCCCAACCCATTTACCAAGTAATACTAAATTGCCACAGTTAGTGATGCTCAGAAAAAAATGAAGATTCTGCAACCATTCCAGGTGGTTTGCAAGATTGTCACTTGGTCTAACATATGACTCAGCATATTTTATGGTATTTGAAGGATCAATGGCCAACACAGGTCCTTCAGTGTTCGTGGCAGGTCTCTCTATATAAATCCAGAGAAAACCCTTATGGTTTTAGGCCATGCCTAAAATCCTGTACAAGTAACTATACTTTTTCCATAGCAGATCTTGTCATGCCGCTGAGCCTTAATACAAACAGAAATCTTCACCAGAGATCACCAAATTACCATGTGAATTAAATGCCCATCATATTTCAGTTGTGAATTCTGCCAGCCTGCTATAAAACTGGGCATGCAAAACAAAACTCTATCACCTAACACAGCAAGAAAGTGTAAAATCAGAACATTAAAGTGACTGCCAGGAACTGGCAAAACTATACTGAGTAGACATTGATGAAACAGTCCACATGTCTAGAAAGAAGACAAATATATTCTAGAAATTTAGTGCAGAGAGCTCTGATTGTAATTGATCACATGATACTGCATTAACTAATTGAGGTTTTCTAAAACACTAGAACCTGGGCCTGAGAGATACTGCAAATGCTTGCCTTGCATATGACCAACCTGAACTTGATTCCTGGTATTTTATGTGGCCCAAAAAGAGTGATCCCTCAGCACAGAGCCAGGAGTAATCTATAAGCATTGCCTCCCCAGCCCCTTTTCACCCCTCCAAAACGACTGTAGCTTACTTGTTTTCAACACAAAAAAATAGAAGTAGTGATTAAATGATATTGGGAGGTGTTAGCTAACCCTATGGTATAAATCATGTCCCCAAAGTTTAGGGTATTAAATTATTTTGTTAGAAACTTCAAACATGCTCAATGTTATACATCAATAATATCTCAAGAAATCTGGGAGTAAATGTCATGTAAAGACAATACAATATAACTAAAATTGACTTCTTCCTTCCTTTGTTTTTTTAAAAAAATCAGAAACTGCAGTAACTCTGCATATGGAAACTTAATAACTACGGTTTAATATTCAGGGAAATTCATGAAAAAGTATTGCCCTTTATTATCGCCCTGCCACAGAGGCAGGGTGTAACGGGAGGGATGGGGGTGGGAGGGATATTACCCATGGTGGTGGAAAATGGGCACTGGTGGAGGGATGGGTATTTGATCATTGTATAATCGAAACCCAAGCACAAAAAATTGTAAATCTACAACTGTACCTCATGGTGTTTCACTAATAATAATAAAAAAAAATTTAAAAGAAAAGTATTGCCCTTTATTAAGATGTCAGAGCACTAACTGGGCCTAGGCAAAGAAGGAAAAATTAATCAAATACATGCTGACTTGTAGCAACTTAACACCTAGCCGATGTTCTTTGAACATCTTTTCCTCTTTGTTCTCTTCTTCCACCTCCTCCTCTTCCTCTTTCCTCCCAATCACACTTATCTAATCACTGATAGTGTTGAACTCCTTTCCTTTCTTCCTCCCTTTCTCCCTCCCTTCCTCCCACCCTTCCTCCCTTCCTTGCACCCTTCTGTACTCCCTTCCTCCCATCCTCCCTTCTTCGCTCCATCACCTCCATTCCTTCCTCTCTCCTTCCTTCCTTCCCTCCCTCCTCCATCCCTTCCTTCTTCCCGTCCTTCTTCCTTTGCTTCTTTCCTTCCTCCATTCCTCCCTCTCCTCTTCCCTTCCTTGCTCTCTTCTGTCATCTCTTCCTCCCTCCCTACATTTCTCCCTCCCTCCTTCCTTCTTTTCCTCCTCCACCGCTTCCTTCCTTCCTTCCTTCCTTCCTTCCTTCCTTCCTTCCTTCTTTCTTTCTTTCTTTCTTTCTTTCTTTCTTTCTTTCTTTCTTTCTTTCTTTCATTATCTTCGTCCTTATCCTCCTTTAATTTTTGTTTTGTTTTAGGGCTTCACCCAGCTCTGCTAAGGGTGTTTTCATGACTTTATGCTGAGGGATTGATCACTCCTGGCAGTGGTCTAGGAACCATATGTGATGCGAGGAATCACGGCAGAATATCTACATGCGAGACAAGAGCCGAAACCCCTAATCTATCTCTTCTGTCCCTAGACATATTTTTATAAACTTGCTTCTCACTTGTGTATCTTCCTTGGTAAATGTTCATATATTATTTTAGTGTAGTTTCTATTGGAATGTTTGTTTCTTCATGACTCTTAAGAGTTTTTATATATTTTTGAAAAAAGTACTTCAATGTACAATTTCAAAGCATTAATTCTTCTACGTTACTTCAATCTTCACATTTTTCTCTAGTTCCGTACTGTGTGAGAAAGATTTTTTTTATTTTCAAAAAATTGAGTTTAAAATCATTGTGTAATGTTTTAGCAGGCATGTGCATTTTTTTAAAAGTTGACACATTTTCAATTTAAATATCCCTAATTGATGGTATGCCAAGTATTCCTGGGTAAAGTTACATAAAAATGTGAATGAACACCAAAAGTGATTCAAAGATGAACCACAGCTATTTCTAGAGTTGGGTTGCTTGAGTCCTGTCACTGCTTACCTTATTTTAAATGTTCGAGGACTGTGATTTAGAGAGTCATAAATACATCTTAAAATAGATGAAAAAGTTGTCGAGATGCTTCTAGAACTAGGAATGTTGAGTTGTCCAGGGCACCTGGAGTGCATCAGGTGAACTCAACCCCCAACCAAACAGAGAATAGAGCCCTGGCAGCTCCACACTCCACGTCGCCACCATATTCCTGGCCAGGCTCCACTACTGGGACTGAGTCCCATCCAATCCTCAATCTGCTGAAAAACTTAGGCATGCATGCTTTGTGACTGAAGTTTCCAGGCTTTCATGGAGTCTGCGGGATTCTACTCCCCTACCACAAACACACCCACCATCTCCTTGTACTTCCAGAAATTCTGGCAGTCACACATATGCCCCCAAACCATCATCCAATTAAAAAATTTAACTCCAGCTGTATCACCCCATTAAAATTTGGGATTTCCTGCAGCATGGCTATGAAACATCTCAAACTATACAACACTGATAAACCAGGAGTAGCACACCAATTTAGATGGGTTGTAATATACAGGAAAAACTCAATTAACAAATGCTAAACACAGATGCATAATCTGTAACAACATTTTAATAATCTCTTATACAAGGTCTGAAAGTCTCCATAGTGAGATACGAAAATCTTCACTAACATTCTTCTTCACGGTCACGGTCCTCCCATTGTTCATCGATTTGCTCAAGTGGGCCCAGTAATGGGAGCCATAGCACAGCAATACAGTGTTTGCCTTGTGAAAAGCCAGCCTGGCCGAGCCAGTTTCAATTCCTCCGCCCCTCTCGGAGACCCCAGCAAGCTACTAAGAGAATCTTGCCCACACAGTAAAACCTAGCAAGCTACCCATGACATATTCAATGTGCCAAACACAGTAACTTTCTTCTTAGGAAACAATTTTTGATAATTCTCTTAGCAAATTATTTATAATAAGCAACATGAAATAAATTGTTGGGGCCCACTTTGGAGGCAGGGTCATGGGGTGCTTGGAAAAACTGGAGATAATGATGAGGGGAAGGTTCAGTGGTGGTGGGATTGGTGTTGGTATATTGAATGTCTGTAACAAATCATCATGAGCAACTTTGCAAACCATGGGGTTTATATAGTGTCAGGGGAAAATTTAAATTTTCAAAAAGTAAGGAAACTATGTTTGGATACTTGTCTTGCCAACAACAAATGAAAAAATTAAAATCTAATAAATATTTGGTAAATCGTCCACCTATCACCTTGTTTCTCCTTCTCTACAATGGTCAGTGTCAATCTCTGCTTTAATATTAAATAGTCTAAAGTGTGATTAGTATTATGATGTGAAGCCTTGCATTCACTTCACCAGGTTTTACCTTATAGCTTCAAATTCAGGTCTATTATAACTGCTCTTCATTCTTTGCATTACCATAGCAACATTAGATCAATTGATTAGAAAGACAAAGTATTTTCTTTAGTTGCACTAATATAAACTTAATACTTTGGAGAGAGACAATATGTATCTATGATGTTACTGACTATTTGTATCCATTGGTAAAAAATATTATTAGAGCATGGCCATGTCCCCAGAAGCACAAGGACTTAATACAGAAAACCAGCAGCTTGGAGCAGAAAAGCGAATGGACTATGCATTAATGCGCGCCATCTTGCCTGCCCGGAGGAGAAAGGGTGTTGCCCCATTCGCCTTCTCCTCTCTGGAAAGAAAGATGGTGGCCACATGGGAGCCTTGTGGAGAGCAGGTCTGAGCCGGGGGTGGGGATGCGATGGATACCTCATGGGTTTTGGGGCGTTCCGGCCCGTCCTTCAGGCCCTACCGAGGTCACCAGTTGCCCCCCACGAGCGGCTCTCCAGCACGGCCACGGCCCCAAAAGCACAGAGACCAATCTCTTAATTATCTAACTCTCAGCAGAAATAGTTGCAGGGTTAATAAATAAAATAGCAGAAATCCAAAACCATCATTTAATTCTTGAACCCAGATGTAGAAAGCAAATCATTTCACAATGCTTTTTCAGCATGGCTGATTTGGGGGTGGGGGTAAAGTCTAAATAATAATGGTGCAACTTTTATCAAAACAATGAAGCTAGTCAAAGTAGACAGAGTGTTAAGTAGAATTCATCTACCCCACAGACATTGGGGGGGGGAGGTTGGGGGTTGGGGGTTTATTGGGGTTGTTCGTGGTGAAAAATAAGTATTGGTAAAGGGAAATGTGATTGATATTTGCATGACCAAAACCTAAACCTGAAAGCTTTGTAACTTTTCCCACAGCGATTCAATAAATAAATAAATGAAATTTAAAAAAATATTATTAGAGTAATTTAGTCCTTCAAGACATTTAGTATTTTCTACGAAGTATAGTGATTGTATTTACTTGGACTGACAACTAGGTATTTATTTATTCAGATAAAAAATGGTACCATTTTAAAACAAATTATAAATGAAATTCTAAGATTAAAATGGAATGCTAAAGTTCTTCTAGATTGATATTCCCAAATTAGCATACTGAGTTGGTTGAAATTGACTGCCAAAAAATAATATTGAATTATGGAACTTTTATATATATATGAATATGACCTTAATTAAAAATAGTTTCTTTTAAAATGCACTCCAAATCAAATAAAGTTATTTGTGGAGATTTTTTCCAAATTAGCTCAGACAGACCTTGGTTCTACTAACACTCTGATTATGAATTCTAGCCTCCAGAACCATGAAAGAAAATCTATTGATTAAAGTAACCCAGGAACTTTAATCAATAGATTAAAGTCCCTGGGTAACAGCAACACTACAGTGCAAATATAGCATACAAGTAACCAGCAGCAGATTTATTTTAGGTAAAGGTAAAGGGAGAGAACAAGGCAGAGTCTCCTACCCTATGCCTGACTGTCTCCACCAGGGCCCAACAGCTGAAGACCACCGAGGCCCAGCCAAGGCCTTGCTGGGACCACTCTCCACACACTTGGATGAGCCTCATGCATAAAAGAACTGACAGAGGAACCCAGGTGTGTGGGACCCGGGGCTGAGATCTCCAAGCCTGCACAGTTTGGGACTGGACCTGCCAGTAACTAGACAGTTACACCCACCAACTGCCGTGTAACTCCAACAACGGCCAGGATCCAGAGATCATCACACTCAGCTCCTGGGAGAGAACAAGGCAGAGTCTCCTACCCTATGCCTGACTGTCTCCACCAGGGCCCAACAGCTGAAGACCACCGAGGCCCAGCCAAGGCCTTGCTGGGACCACTCTCCACACACTTGGATGAGCCTCATGCATAAAAGAACTGACAGAGGAACCCAGGTGTGTGGGACCCGGGGCTGAGATCTCCAAGCCTGCACAGTTTGGGACTGGACCTGCCAGTAACTAGACAGTTACACCCACCAACTGCCGTGTAACTCCAACAACGGCCAGGATCCAGAGATCATCACACTCAGCTCCTGGGAGAGAACAAGGCAGAGTCTCCTACCCTATGCCTGACTGTCTCCACCAGGGCCCAACAGCTGAAGACCACCGAGGCCCAGCCAAGGCCTTGCTGGGACCACTCTCCACACACTTGGATGAGCCTCATGCATAAAAGAACTGGCAGAGGAACCCAGGTGTGTGGGACCCGGGGCTGAGATCTCCAAGCCTGCACAGTTTGGGACTGGACCTGCCAGTAACTAGACAGTTACACCCACCAACTGCCGTGTAACTCCAACAACGGCCAGGATCCAGAGATTATCACACTCAGCTCCCAGAAGCGCGCGGCCGCATTCGCGGCCGCGCGACATCTTATCATCTCATTCCTAATTTGGTCAAACTGGCAGGCTACCAAGTATAACATGCCCACACGGCAGAGTCTGGCAAACTCCCCGTGGTATACCCAATATGCCAAATACCAGTAACAATGATGGGTCTCATTCTCCTAACCCTGAAAAAGCCTTGAATATGGCACTTTAAAAAAAAAAATCTCAGGGCTAGGACGAAGAAGACGTTACTGGCACCTGCTCGAGGCAATCGACGAACAACAGGGTGGTCGTGATCGTGATCGTGAAAGGTAAAGGGCCTCCCGTTGATCGTCGATTAGCTCGAGCGGGCCCAGTAATGTCTCCACTGGAGACTGTGTTGTTACTGTGTCTGGCATATCGAATACTCTCGACAGCTTGCCGGGCTCTCCGAGAGTGGCGGAGGAATCGAACTCAGGTCGGCCATATTGGCCGCTTGTAAGGCAAATGCCCTACCTGCTGTGCTATTTATTTTAAGTGAACAGAATTTTGAGATGAACAAATTTGTGTCTGTTTTCTTTACTTTAAAATTGCTTGTGGTATTTATCCACACAGGGATAAAAAAGATACACACATTAAAGATAAGAAATACCACTCATTGATGCACAGTCTTACAGTTACAGGAAATCTAAGATGTAAATGATACAAGGGATCCTTTATTGTAAAAATTTTATTTCATAAAGTAAACAGATAAGTATCAGAGTGCTTAGAAAGCAGTGGATGTTGCACTTAACATTAACAATGTTAACTTTATAGAAAGGATTTCTATTAAATATGTAGCACTGTAGCACTGTCTTCTGGTTGTTCGTAAACTTGAGCAGACACCAGTAACATCTCACAACAAATTGTGAGACTTGTTACTATTTTTGGCATATGGAATATGTCATGGGTAGCTTGCCAGACTCTGCCGGGTGGGCAGGATACTCTTGGTAGCTTTGCAGGCTCTCCAAGAGGGGTGGAGGAATCGAATCTGGGTCAGCTGCATGCAAGGCAAACGCCCTACCTGCCCTGATATTGCTCCAGCCCAATAAATATATATATATAGTTGACCAGAAACTTCACTGTCATATTTACCTGACTTGTACACTTTCAACTCCACCCCTCTCCTCTCCTCTCCTCCACTCCTTTCCCCACCCCTCCCTTAGCCTCCTCTCCCCTCCTCTTTTCTTCTCTCTTCTCCCTCCCCTCCCCTCTCCTTCTGTCCCCTTCCCTCCCTTCCCCTTCTCTTCTTTTTCGTCTCTTCATTTTTGAGCCACATCGGACTATGGATGGCTTAATCTGGGCTCCTCAAAATGAAATGCCCTGCCACAGAGGCGGGGTGGGGTGGGGTAGGGATTGGGTGGGGTGGGGTGGGATGGGAGGACTACTGGGATCATTGGTGGTGGAGGATGGGCACTGGTGGAGGGATGGGTACTCAATCATTGTATAACTGAAACCCAAGCAGGAAAGTGTGTAAGTTTACAACTTCATCTCATGGTTTTCAATAATAAAAATATAAAAATAAAAAATCTGGGCTCCTTTTTCAGGGATCACTCCTGGAAGGAACCAGGGAACCATGTGTAGTTGGGGATCTAACTTATGTCAGCCTCGTGAAACCAACAGCCTTACAACTCTGCTATCTCTCTATCTCTTGCCTGATACATATTTTGGCAAATGGTTGTATTATTTTAGAATTATTCATTATAACATTATTCTAAAACTGTGAAATTTTGGATGCACACATAACTTCTCTCTTCCAGGAGTGATCTCTGAGCAGAAAGTCAGGAGTGAGCCCTGCTCACTAATGAGTATGGCACAAAAACTGAAAAAGGAAAAAGAAAGAAGCAGATCTAAGTTAATATGCGAACAAAATTTGTTTTAGCAGAAACTATGAGTATGGCATACATTCTTAGAGTATATTCGGAATCAATAATAATTATAAAATTATTTAAATACTTGCTTTTATGAAGGAAATAAGGTGAATATAGGACAAGCAGTTCAAGAGAATTAGTTCACATTTTGAACTCTTAGTTTTAAACAGTGTTTGCATATTGATTACCCGAGTAAGCAAATTTAATTAAATTATTAAGAAAAGGTCAATTGTTTACTCAAAATGAATTCATTTTAATTCATGTGTTTAGCAGTTCTTTTAATGTCACTAAAGACTTTTGTCAAAATTTCCCATTTATAACATAGAAAACATTTAATTTTTCACTCGAGTATCTGTGAAGACAGAAATACCTATATATCATGAACAGTTGATTTAATTGAGTAAGTTTTAGAGGCTCTTTTCTTAAGATACATTGAAAAATTAAGTTATCAGGGCTGGAGTGGTAGCACAGCAGGTAGGGCATTTGACTTGTACACGACAGACCTGGGTTTGATTCCCAGAATCCCAAATGGTCACTCGAACACTTTCAGGAATAACTCATGTGTCTTGCCGGGTGTGACCCAAAAAGCAAAAAGAAAATAAGAATGAAGTCATCATGCCTCATAGTAGTACTTTTAATTATCTTGGTAAGAAATTTCTTCACAAATATAGCGAAGCTGCTTAGTACAAGAAAGAGATGACAAGTGTGATGGTCTGATGTATCCACACAGTGAATCACGTATAGATTTAGGTGGTTCAAAACTCCTGCATCAAAAACACATATTAAACATAATCATATTACTTAATTTCAAAGGCAAAAGTGATGATTGCAATTTTAAAATATGAAAGCATCTATTTGAACAAGCAAACATGTATATAGATTTATAATGAAAATTTATGTATAGTTCTATCTAAACCTGATTAAATAATGCTAATAAACATTTCGAGATGGGACCAACATACACTGATTTATACAAGTACATTTGAAATCTTCCACCTATTATATAGCAGAAGAATCTGGGAAGAGTTGTATGTGATGAATTCTATGTGACATACTATTATTTGATAACTACTCTTTGATATATCCAGATTACATTGTATAGAGTTTGCTGTCTAATGAAAACATAGAAAATATTTGTATAAAAAAAGATAATATTTGTATAGATTGTAAATGAGAATGAAACATTTAGGAGAGTCACACTCAGGATTGCTCTGGGATTACTCCTGACTCTGTGCTCAGGCACCATTCCTGGCAGGGTTCAAGGGAGCATGTGGGGTGGTGGGGATCAATCCCAGGTCAGTTGCATACAAGGGAAACATCAAACCCTTTGTTTTATGGCTCAGGCTCAAGAATACAATTGTTTAAATAACGCCTATTGTCTTCCACACCAAAAGGCTAAAATATTCTGAAATCAAACAATGTCAGTAGAGAATAGGGAGTTTAAATTATATGGAGAACCTACAATAAAGCAGATATTTAGTCATCACTTAATTTTAATTTGTTCCAAATTGTAATGAGTTTAACGTATAGCGATGATGGGTAGCAACAAAAACTTTAATGAAAAGTCACCAATATTTAGAATTCTACTTGATTATTTAATGCAGCACTTCATAAAGATACCTCGCTACCCAAATTCCCTTTCAGATTTTTATTCTTCATCTTATTACTTTACTCAGTCAAGTTTCAGTTTTAATTAAAGTCAATATTATTCGCAAAATTAAATACTAATTAAAATAGTGTATTCCCACTATGATATTTACTATATCTTAAACATATGTGTGTCTCATGGATCAGGACTTATTCTTTCTGTGATCATTTCAAACCTCACAATGCAAATGCTCTCTACACCCTAAGATGAGCTTAATTTGCATGTCCAGCAGCAATCTCTCATTTGAACTTTGAGATTCTGACCAAATGTTCCCTAGAGATGCATAAGTTGACTAGACTTTTGATAATTACATATCAACTCTACATTAACAATAGCAGTCTAGAGTCAATGCCAACACCAGTTGTACAATTTTGAAGAAAAATCAGTGGAATCATCTTTGATTTTATTGAATCACAGATGTCTGAAATGTATTTGAAAGCTAAACATTCCATCATAATGACTAAACTTATTTAGGACAACACTGTCCACCTTCACCAAGCCTTCATCTCTCTCACCTGGGAGGCTCCAGCAGACTACCTGCATCCCGATGTATAGCTCATGCACACCCATACACCTCCACAGTGTGCAGAATGAGCCCTACACAGGAATCCTGCAGTTCTCACCCTCTCCTGAGAAATCTACACTAGCTTCTCTTCACAGTTAGAAGGCTCATACATGCGCTCTGATGATCTGCATTCTCTGAGTTTATATATTACTCACACAATTCTCTCCTCTTGCTGACTTCTCCAGCATTGCAGTACACTGGCCATCCCTAGATCATGCTCAACTTACTCCCGTTATCATCATCTTTTCACCAGTTGTTGATCCTACTATTTGCTCTCCATCAAGTATCACAAAACTAGTACATGTGAGTCATTGTACAAACCTCAAGGTCTTGAGGCTGACCTGACCACTCTACTTCAAACAGTTCAACTGAATCCTCTTATCATCATACAAAAAAAATATTCTTACCATCAAGTTCCTTGTGGTTAATCAAGAAGCAAGAAAATGTAGGTAACTCTATGACATTTTTATATACTATTACACTTACTACAATTACTCTTACTATAATTTATCCCCACAATCTCTCCCTCCCTGTATTACAATGTGACAAAAAAAGAAGCAGAATGAATATATTTTTCATGTTTGTTATTGCTATAGCTTCTCTGCCAATAAGAGATTAGAAGTATTGTGGAGCCTTCAATAAACAGCATGTTAAATATTCCCTAGGTTACAGGTTAATCTGTAGGGAACCTTTTCTCCATTTTATAAAGTAACTTCTTGGACATAAGTTAAATGTATCTATGCTGTAGCGAACTAGCAGATTTTTCTAGGGTTGTGAAAATCATTTGTAGAAAACTGAAAAATACTCTTGCAACTATTTTAGGCATTATGATTTGCATGACGTATGCTGAAAGGTTTTCATTTATATCCCTTTACCTACTTTCAACACCCAGCACTTGTCCAGAGTGATCATTTCAAACTAGTATTATCACAATTGACATTTCTCTATCTTAACTAGCCTCCATCTCCCACACCATTGATTAATCACTAACCAGTCCTATTAGCCCAAATTCCCAGACCTTAGTTGGATATTAGTTTCAGACTGGTTTCTTTTTTGTTTGGAGAGAGATAAGAGAAGTACCTGCCATGGAATTAAGCTGGGGTGGGAGTGGCTTGAAGCAGTGGAAGGGAAACTGGGGACACTGGTACTGGGAAATTACAGTGATGGAAGGATGGGTGTTGGAACATTGCAATACTGAAACACAATTGTGAAAAATTTTGTAATACGGTGATTCAATAAATTAAGAAAAATACTATTGCATCTAGAAATTAAAGATTACTAAATAATTCTTCCAGAAAAAGAATTTTTAAGTTCTTACAACATGAAGTATATAGTTTCAAATTTCACTTACAAGGAGGACTGGATTTACATGCGCATCTTTTCCCTCATCATTTTGCTTGTTGTCAGGCCACACCTGGCAGTGATTAAGTCCTGGCTCCACACTCAGGGATCTCTCCTGGTAGGCTCAAGGGACCATACCGGATACAGGGGATCAAACCCACGTTGGCCACATACAAGGCCAGTGTCCTACCCTCTATACTGTTGCCCCAACTCTCTCATCATTATTTTACCTTTAACTCTGGCTCCATCTGTTCACTGGACTAGGATCATAGAATATACAATAGAAAATTCTAAAGCTAAAGTGTGATTTGAGTGTGCTAAGGATCCTCCACCAAAGAACAGGAGAAGAAATGATGCTCTTTAGGACTGATTTGGAGCTTTACAATTTGCATCTGACTGCCTGACATAGATAGGAATGATATCAAACAGAATTTCAGCTATTCTGAAGATGTCAAAAATATCTATTTATTCTAAAGAAAACCTCTAGATCAAATTGCTGGAAAACATGGGGAGAGAAGACAAGAAATGAGAACTTACAGCTTCCGAGAAAGTTCAGAGCCATCCAACCATGACCAGTTTATTATTTGTTCTTTTCTCAATCCAATCCAAAAGCTATATTTGATTTTTGATTGGATAAACTTCTGTAAGAAAAAAGAATCACTCTTATTATACTAATATCAGAATAACTCTTTAACGCCAGAAAATTGTTGTTAAAAATTAGACAGATTTAGCTTCAAATTCTCGATAATATACAGAAGGAAACAGTTTCTCACGAAAAATACACATTCTCTCTTTCTCTCTCTTTCTCTCTCTCTCTCTTTCTCTCTCTCTCTCTCACACACACACAAACACACACACACATATATACATATATATAAATATGCAGGGTATCGAACCAGGAGCAGTCCCTAAATACTTTACTCTCCTTTTGAACTCTCCCTGAAATGGAAACTTCTTAATAAATCAGTCACTCTAGTTTCATGCCTGGGAGAAAGATTAAAACAGGGACAAAGTGGCTTGTAAACAAATATTTTCTTCCATAGAAGAGAATAAATAGGAAATTACAACTATCTTAAACTTAGAACTTCTTTATATTAGAAAACATTGTTGAAGAATATTCAAAAAAGCTCAAATCTGCAGTAATTTAAAATTCAAAAACCAAAATCACTCACAGATGACATAGAAGCAAAGAAAGGGAACAGACAATTGCCAAGGAAAGCAAACTATTAATCTGGCAACAGAATTGAAGTCACAACGGGGAGATTGAATGAGTGCAGGGCGTGCAAGGTGGATATAGTTTCTGCTCTTAGGCTGTGATGGAGATACTGTGCACATCGAATAGCACAAATATTCATACTGACATAAACATTGCTACTGTACTAGTGCAGATTAATTGAATTGTTAACAAAGATTGCTATGTCAGTGACAACTAGGTTGGATGGGAAAATTGAAAGAAATCAAGAGCTAAAGTATATAAACTAAATTAAAATCAAACACTTAGAAACCAACTCAACATGGCCCTATTCCCAGCTGATCATATAGGGTGAATGTAAAAAGTAAGTCTACATCGGTATAAAAACTAGGTCTACATGAATAACTTTTTTTTTATTGAACCACTGTGAGATACAGTTACAAAGCTTTTATGTTTGAGTTTCAGTCATACAATGATCCAGCAACTACCCCTCCACCAGCGCACATCTTCCACCACCAATGTCCCCAGTATCCCACCCCCATTCCAACCTTCCCCCAGCCTCTATGCCATACAATTTCCCCCATACTTTCTCTCTACATTAGGTCATTGTGGTTTACAATACAGATACTGAGAGGCTATCACATTTGGTCCTTTATCTACTTTCAGCACACATCTCCAATCCCGAACGATCCCTCCAACCATCAATGACTTACTGATACCTTCTCTATTCCAGCTGCCTTCTACCCCAGCTCATGAGGCAGGCTTCTGAAGGAGCAATATTCCCGGGCCTTGTGTCTACTGTCCTTGGGTGTCAGTCTCATATTGTGCTATTTTATATTCCACAAACGAGTGCCGTCCTTCTATGTCTGTCCCTCTCTTTCTGACTCATTTCAATGAGTCTCATTTGCCTCATAACAATACACTTATAGGCAAATTTTACAGAGATTAATTTCACCAACAATTTATTGAAAAAAATTTAAGTATCAGGGACTGGCAATTACAGGGTGCTGGCAGGTGGTCAAATGTCCTGCATGAAACCCTATCAGTAA
Source organism: Sorex fumeus (assembly GCF_029834395.1). Taxonomy (NCBI): domain Eukaryota; kingdom Metazoa; phylum Chordata; class Mammalia; order Eulipotyphla; family Soricidae; genus Sorex; species Sorex fumeus. The sequence continues at coordinate 59,296,047 of NW_026606060.1, forward strand.
CAGCATTGTGAGCCCCAGGGCTGAAAGACACAACTTATCTATGAGGTACTTAGCACACTGGCGTATTACTGGATTAAAATGCTTTCCTTGTGCATGGTGAACCGGTTTCAATGCCTGAATGTTGTTCGTTTCAACTTTTTTGAAAAGCAATCTGGGCTGTTTATGCAAACCATGATGCCCAAAAGTAAAGAGAGAGTATGAGGAAACTTGTCTGCCATAGAGGCAGGGGGTGGGGTGGGGTCGGGGTAGAGGGGACACTGGGGACATTGGTAGTGGAAAATGTACACTGGTGGAGGGATGGGTGTTTGTTCATTCTATGAAACTCTAACATGAAAGAATCGTAACTACCTCACAGTGACTCAATAAAAAAATAAACTGAGAAAAGAGATTTTTTTATGACTGTATGGTTCCATCTACTTCTTGGTAACTACCCTCAAGATTTATAAACATTAATTCAGAAAAAATTGGCACACCTATATTTATTGTACCACTAATTCAAAAGCCAGGATATTGAAATAGCCCAAATGTTTTATCTATTATAGAGTCCAATGGGAAGCAATAAGTTTAAATATGAGTGTTAGAGTAATGTCTCTAAATTAGATTTTATCATCTATAAATATCTAAAGAAGTACTAAATTTAAAATCCCAATAATTTATTCATTCGGTATTGCTAGTGTTGCGGGTAGAAATAATCCTATCACGTTTGAGCACTATTTGATGGTTAAGCCAGTATATTTGAATTTAAATCACTCTTAATTTACTTCTTAGCTATGCAGTGGAGAAAATCATAAAATACTAGTTAAAATTCTCAATCATTAGTGTAAAACAGAGTTCTTCCACAATTACTTCATGTCAACAGAACTATTTTCTAGTAATACGCCAGTGTGCTAAGTGCCTCATAGATAAGTTGTGTCTTTCAGCCCTGTGGCTCAGAATGCTGTTACTGATAGGGTTTCATGCAGGACATTTGACCACCTGCCAGCACCAATTCCTGCTCCAGAGTGGCCATTTCCTTCCACTCTCATCAGTGTCCCCCACCCCCTACTATCCCCCCACCTCCCACCATGGTAAGCTTCCTGACAGCACACATATTTCTGGTTGAAACTACGGTTCTTATAGGCCTCTGTAAGCTTGTGGCCCTTCTTCTGCAGGGGAATCTACATGCAAATCCAGAAGTATGTCAAATCAAATCTGCCAAATTATAATGGTGGAAAACTTCAACAGTTCTTCTAACTCAGTACATACAAACTTCTCATATCGCACTAGTGTTAGTATTAACAAAAAAAAACATACCTGTTCCTCTTTATCATCAATCTTAAGGAGTCTAAGTCCATGAACTCTGCATGACTTCTTACTCTCTTCCCAAGTTTTCTCTTCATTTGAAATATAGTAACAGTTTTTGACGCAGTAAGAACATACTCCATGACATATGTCAGATGGATTTTTCTTGTCTTGAAAACAAAAGTCACACCGATTATCCTCAGTCCCAAAAGTGCTGATACACTGTACTTTAAATGTATTTCAATGAAGTGATTACTTCAAAGAGGATGATGTAAAAGAGGTGAAATACTTCATCATCCCAAAAGTGTGTTAGTTATGTCTTTCAAAATATTCCAAAGTCAAGTATAGTTGATGAGTAAGTGTATCTCACAAAACTCAAAACTTTGTTAAAATCATAATAAGAAATAGGAAAGTACAAATTAACTGCAGTGACACTGAGTAGGTTTTCTGCTGGAAGAAATACATCTACAAAAATATATGAAAATGGTAGAAATTCTAAGGGATCAACACTTGGAAATATCTACCCAGAAACATAAAATACCCAACTAATCATACCAATGAAACAATATAATATGATTTCCTTCCCTGAAAATTTATAATTAACTATTAAAAGATAATTTAGTGGTGGAGTATAGCCACCACTAGATTAATGATCTTACAAGCTTAACATAAACTTTAAGAGTATTATAAGGTAATATTTAGGTAATGTTTAGTTAAGGTAATGTTTTCACAACAGTGTTAACATTTCCAGTCTTCATTCTCAGTTACTTCAAATCCTCATTACCCAAGGCCCATTACCTCCTACCCATGTTCCTGGATCCAAAGTTAAAGTGGGACAAAAAGGGATAATTCTGTAAGGGGAAAAATGGTAAGCTGTTATTTAAAGTACACAATACACACCTGTATAAATAGGTGAGGTTAAATGATGATATTTGATGTCTGGTAAGAACGTAGCATTTTGTCCTGGGCAAGTCAAATTTTCACTCTTGTATGTCCTCCAAAATACTTTCACCCATAAAATAAAGTAAAATTATGAGTGGCTTTGTTAAATCATTTAACTTTCTTACTTATTCAAATTCCCAATTGCGTAGTAATTGTTTTCAATTGAATGAAATTTCAATACCAGAATTGTAGCTTAGTGAGGAAGAGTTCATGTCTCACATATGTGAAGACTTGGATCTGAATTCCAGCACCACCAAATAAATAAGCACATCATGGAAAATATAAACAAAATAATTTAGAGTTTCATGAATTAAAATGAATTTTTAAAGTAAAAGCATTTTATTTCATTTACGTACTTAGGTTTTGGTGATACACCTGGCAGTGCTCTGGGATTACTCCTAGCTCTGTGCTCAGGGACCAGTCCTGGCAGTTTTTAGGAACCATATGGGATGCCAGGGATTGAACCCGAGTCGGTGTGCACAAGGCAGAAGCTCTCCCCATGTCCTATCACTTGGGTTCCAAAGTAAAAGCATTTAAATTAGGAAATATATAAGAGGAGAACGATGTCCATAAAGAAGGGAAATTTCACACCCTAGGCTAGAGTGCAGGCAATTCTAGAAAGTGAAATGATCAAACATATTTTAAAATAGATGTAATGCATATTTTTAAGTATGTAAAATAAATGTATATATATATATATAACTAGCATCTGCACTATAAAATAATTTATTTCTATTCCTTCTACTCTTGAAATAAGGCTACAAACTTTGTGAAACCTACTGGGCCTAAGTGATAGTACAGCGAGTAGGGTGCCTGCCTTAAACGCTGCCAACCCCAACTCTGGTCTGAGCCCTGGCAGACCAGAGGACCTAGGGTCCTCTAAGCCATGCCAGGAGTGAGTCCTGAACTATGGAAGCCCTGAGTTTTGTCAGGTGTGGCCCCAAAACAAAAAAAAATTAAAAGTTGGTGAAACTGGATTCAGTATATTATTTAGTATCTTTCACCAGAGATAAGGAAAAGAATTTCAACAGTTTTAGTATAAGTTACAATATATTCAGGGTATGTATAAAAGGACAGAAATTTTAGTGTGTAAAAAGTTTAAAATATTTGGAAATATAAAACTGATAGCACTGCAGCACTGTCCTCCCATTGTTCATCGATTTGCTTGAGCGGGCACCAGTAACGTCTCACAACAAATTGTGAAACTTGTTGTTACTGTTTTTGGCATATTGAATACGACATGGTTAGCTTACCAGGCTTTGCCATGTGGGCGAGATACTCTTGGTAGCTTGCCGGACTCTCCGAGAGGGGCGAAGGAATCGAACCTGAGTCGGCCATGTCAGCCGCATGCAAGGCTAACGCCTTACCCGCTGTGCTATCGTTCTAGCCCTTATCTCATGGTGATTCATTAAAATAAAAAAAAATTTAATAAAAAAAAAACAGAACAAAACATTGGACAAAAACTCAAGACCCCCTGGTTTGGACATGAGAGACCATCTGCAGAGTAGTGCAGTTTCTCTGCAGCTCAGAACACATCTTGTAAATCTGGAGCTTACAAGTGTAAAACTGATAAAAACAAAAAAAATGGAAAACAAGAGATATGTGGTTCTGAGAGTACCACTTTAAAAATTCACTGACATTTTCACTTTAATCCTGTGAGACTCAACATCTTTTAGCCAAATTCAATATCCTCTTGTAAAAATCTAGCAGTATAAATTTCAGTTTCATCATGGCTATAACTACAGTAAATATAACTATTTCTCCAATTTCACAAAACATGCTGACATTCAAATGTTGTACCAGACTTAAGGGATGCATGAACACTTTTCTAAATACATCAGGTTTTTTAAAGTATTTCCTTGCCACTGAACGAATCTGAAACTCTCATCATATCTTCTATTGCACTAAAATAGTCAGAATTTCTCTCTACTATGCCTTTTATTTATTTTTTTACTTTAAGCAAAAAAGTGAAATTTTGGCTAAAAAAAAACAGTTTAGGGGGTAAGGCACAGTTTTTCTTGCATGCGGCTGACCCTGGTTCAAATAACCAACACCATAAACAGTCTCCTGAGAACCACTGGGGTCACCACTGAGCACAGAATCAAGAATAGCCCCTGGAACCTCTGGGAGACTTCCAACACCCACACTTTACCCAGAGGAATTTAATCATCATTTACTGTCATAATAAATGTGAGATTTCACTGAAAAATAAAAATGCTTTGAGAGAGCAAAGCTTCATACAATATATTTTTATATACAGTTCAGAACTGTGTAGGCTAAGTATAGTTTCACTGTTAAATATATTTACATATAGTTTTATGTAAAAAGTATAATCACAAAAATATTTAAACAGGTTTTTAGTAGAGAAATTGTAAGAAAACATAGTAAATATTAGTTGGAACAAACAATGTTATACCTCAATTGTATAGCTGAATGTTTCAGGAATACCATCCTGAACTTGGAATGTAAATTCTTCAGAGACAGTTTGGGGAAAATATTTTGTCTTCCACTTTTCTTCCTCTACAGAGAAATTCTTTTCAAACCAAGCTTTGTACACAGCCCCATTTTGTTTTGCTTTGGATAACAATACAGAATAAATATGAATGAAGCACTGCGTTGTAGCACTGTTGTCCTGTTGTTCATTGATTTGCTTGAGCGGGCACCAGTAATGTCTCCATTGTGAGACTTGTTGTTATTGTTTTTGGCATATTGAATATGTCAATATTCAAATGTGAAAGTAGATAAATTAAATCATAAAGTTCCTAGCTACACTAGCTACAGTTTCAGATGACTAACAAAATGTCTCCTTGGCTAAATTATTTTAAAAATAATTTAAAATTATTTGATAATTATTTAATACTTTATTAATTATATATTAATTATATATTAAAATTACTTAATAATTTATCTCAGCCGGGATCAGTGCTGAGATATTTTCATGAAGGAAGGACAATAAATAATTTTATTCTGGAACGCAAGGTGCAAAAGTTTAAAAAATCAACTTTTAAGGAAGTTCCTAATCCTCATGTAACATGCCAGATTGTCTCCTCATGCAAATTTCTGAGGAGCTTCCTTTGTGTTTAAAGCAAATCTAGGGGCTGGAGAGATAGTAGAGTGGGGAAGATACTGGCCTGTCACAGTGCTGACCTGGGTCATTCCTGGGCACCACAAATGGTCTCCCAGAGTTCAACAGAAGTTATACCTGAGCACAGAGTCAGGGGTAAAACCTGAGCTCAGCTGGCTATAAGCCAAATTAGAAGAAAAGAAAAGAAAAGAAAGAAAAGAAAAGAAAAGAAAAGAAAAGAAAAGAAAAGAAAAAGACAACTAAGAGAAAATCTAACATTTCTCAATAGTGTCTATTCAAGAAAAGAATACACATGAAACCCACAGCTCTCTCTTGCCACCTGCTTTCGGTGGTCTGGTGCTGTTTCCCCCACCCAGGATGCCCAGTGGCAAATGGCGGATGAAGGAGGAAATGAAGGACAGGCTTTTGGTATCAATTGCAGTTTATTCCAATCTCATCTCCATTCTTTCTGTTTCCCCCAATTCCCCCTCATTTCTCCTCTGGTGACTCTCACAGCCTAAGTTATCTCCTAAATCATGAGGGTGTTAGGGTAGCAATTACACATAAGTGTGGAGCGATAGCGTAGTTGTAGGGCTTTTGCCTTGTGTGCACCCAGCCTGGCCGAGCCGGGTTCGATTCCTCCGCTCCTCTTGGAGAGCCCAGCAAGCTGCCGAGAGTATCTCACTCGCACAGCAAAGCCTGGCAAGCTACCCGTGAAGTATTCAATATGCCAAACACAGTAACAACAAGTCTCACAATGGAGATGTTACTGGGCCCGCTCGAGCATATCGATGAACAATGGGAGGATAGTGTTTGTTTGTTTGTTTGTTTGTGGTCATACAACCCAGGGATGCAAGGTCCCTCCCTTAGGGGAAGCTTCTTCTAGGACAAACTCTCATTCAGCAAGATGACCTGCCTCGGGTGATATACCATCTATGGAAGCATTTCCCCTTTCCTTAGTCCAACAACCATTTAAACATTCATCTTGATTCTACTTTTCAATAATATTAGTCATTTTGTATGGGCACAGTAAGAGATACTTTAAGCTTATAGAGTGGCTCTTCTGGGAACATCTCGCTATAGAGCTCAGACTACAGTGCTCAGGAGAGAGTAGTCTTTTCTAACCATACCAGGATCCTAATCCAGTTGTTGATCTTTGGATCATGACAAAATTTGTCTAGGACCAGCTCTTAACTTATAGTTAAGTACTACGGTGCTTTGGTCTGGCCCATTTAGATGCCAGGGTAGCTCATAGCTTTCCCTGGTTCCATCCAGTCCCTCCTCAGGACCCTGCTTTTGGGATGCTAGGAAGTAATGGCAATTGAGGCTTAAGTCAAGAAAACAGATGCCCAGGAGTGAATATTATTCGGAGTCAATTAACTCCCAAGTTGCAAAAGCATATTATTAACTGTCTTCCTGTGCCTATACAAAAAGGATATTGCTTTGAAGTAACTATGCAAAGGACATCAGGAGAAGAAAAAAGCAATATTACAAATACAAATCCAGAGATATCTGAGGAATTTGATTTACAAGTAACAAGTACTGTTTAGGAGTTAAAGGTGATTAATTTGTTGGGGAAGAGAGCACAGAGAATGGGTTACAGATAAACACAAAGGAATGGGACTGTGATTGGTGTAACCCAATAAATTTATGCTTCCTGTATATGGGAGAAAAGACAGACCAATGATAAACTGACAATGTTTAGATATATAGTCCAATAAACAGAGGAATCTATGTGCCTCAGGAGCATGGTGATGGATGTAATCCAAAATACCTAAACTCCCTATGGCAAGGGAGAAAATGTTATCTTACAAAACATGGTGCAAAAACCTCTTAATTAAGATGCATACTAGTCAAATTCATTTTAATAGCCACATCTACTTGACAAAAAATTCTAATTGGTCTAACATAAAAATCCACCTAATTTTTTCATATTATTCTCTACCCTAAATGAATAAGTCTCCTATATGATGAGACTCCTGAATTTCTTGCCTGTTCTTTATAGCTGACTATCACCTACAAGAATGTCATTCTAAATTCGAGGTATTGTACACCATTCACCAATAACTTCAAATGGAGTGATAGCACAGCAGGTACTGTGTTGGCCTTGCATGTGGCCAACCCCAGTTTGATTCCTCCATCTCTCTCGGAAAGACCGGCAAGTTATTTAGAGTATCCAGCCCGTGCAGCAGAGCCTGAAAAGCTCCTGTGGCATATTCCAAATGCCAAAACAAGTAACAACAAGTCTCACAATAGAGACGTTACTGGTGCCTATTGAGCAAATTAATGAACGGAAGGACAGAGCTAGAGTGCTATTGATAACCTATATTTTAGAAATTTTTACTTTAAAAAGAAAGCTCATTAATTGATGATTTTTTATTTTTGTATGTGTTTGCTGTGTCATATCTAGTTTAGGACCAATAGAAAATATTCTTAATTCTTGAATGAGTGAACAAAATTTAAAAATCATTGAGTAAAAAGGATATTAAAAAGAAATGTTTTCTGAGGAAGTTTTTCAAACTGATGTGAAGTATATAAAATAGATGGAGAATATTTTAAATAGACAGAGCCTAGTTTCCTTTGTGGTCTAATAATTGTGATGTTATAATATTAATTTTATTAAATAAATTCCCAATTCTCTGGTCATATGGACAACATTTCAAATGGAACATACACAAATCTCTGTATCTAAATAATGTTTTGCATGATTATGGGAATAATAATATTTGATGCCAATATAATAAAACCATCCTCACAAAACTATCAATATCATCAGATTAAGAATATATCTACAGGGCCAGAGAGTAGTACAGCGTGTACAGTATTTGCCATGCACGCAACCAACCAGTCAACCCAGTTCAATTCCTGGCATCCCATATGGTCCCCCAAGCACCACTTGCAGTAAGTCCTGACTGCAGAGCCACGAGTAACCCCCTAGCATCGCTGGGTGTGACCAAAGAGAAAAAAAAAGGAAAAAGAAAAGAGTATATATAGAAACTTTACGCTTTCAGCTCAGATTAGTTATAATGCCATATTTTATGCCCCAGTGTAATTTAATTTCTTATTATTGTACAAATGAACATGTATTTCTGATACTCACAAATATATACTAGGGCTGAGGTTGCCAGCAGAAGTAAAAAACTTAAAACTCCAAGAATTACTGAGATGATATGCCATGGAAATCCTGGACAAAATCAAAAAGGGAAAATAAATGTAAGCATTGACACAGCAGGGCTCAGAAATTAGAACAAAACACATATTTAATCTACAAATTCAATTGAATATAACTTCTTCTTACTATAACAAATGTCAATACTTATTTAAATGTCTTTAGTATGTAAAAAATCATGTAATATATTATAAGCATAATTATTACAATTTCATGCTTTACATGATACCAAGATGTCGTCAGAATAAAGAAAAAAACTATAAAATTGTGACCTTTCTTTTTGTGAGCTGGATGTCTTTCGTCCGCTGGTTTTTTGGATTTGTTCAATTTCAGTTCCATGTACATTATTCCCTCCTGACTCATTTCTGCGGGTTTCAAACAAAATACACATTGAATACTTCATGTAATCCTTTATAAAAATTTAAAATGTAAACATCCATCATAAAGGAATAGAGTCTTAAGGGATAAGCATGGTAGTCTTCAATAAATGTGTTAAAAATTACTTCACGGAATGTATCTAGAACAAATATATGAATTAATTGAAAAAACATATAAATAGGTAAATAGATGTGTAGTTAAAATATATATTCATTAATTTATGTCCATCTAACTATATTTCTACCTACACTAGACTTATATATGTACTTCCACAAAAATACATGATATTCTCTTTTCCCTAGACACGTAATAGAAAAATAGTTGTTAAAACAAAACCGCCTCATCCAAGAAAAGATCAGTTAATGTTTTTTTCTAAATATATTTGAACTTTAGGTTATCATACTATTTTGCTTATTATACTACTTAGTGTTTTGTAATTTGAGAAGACTTAATTTCAAGACTGTCAAATAATGTAACATGAATATGTAAACTCATATTCCTTTTCCAATAAAAATATCCTCTACCACACTGACAGATTATTAGTAAAACTTTGCTTTAAAGTCAAACAATTTCCAATCTAACTTGTTAGATTTAGCTTGTAACTAAAAGTATCTATTGCTCAAAACCACGAAGAGAATCTGTGAAGATATTTGCAAATATTAAACTACACTTTTCAGTTAAAATGTATGTTCTAAAAATGCAAACTGCTTGATGACACTGAGGAAATTTTAATTTGGATAATTCATTGCTAACCAAAGGTAGCACAAAGAGCAGTGATGAGGAATATAGGTAAACAGTGTTTAGACTAATTAAATATTCCCCCCTGGGAATTTAAAAATAATATTCTGCATCACAGACATTTGATCCAATCTCGTTCTAATCCATCTCTATCATCAGTAGTAAAGTTAGCATTATGTATTGTCACAGATCCCAAGGTAAATCTCTTATGCAACCATCCCGAACTATCTACATCGCTTCCCTATAACAAATTCTACGTTCTACTTCTTTGCCCAACTGAGTAGCCACAGAGACTTGACTCCCAAACATCCTACACCAGCTGACATTACCTGTGTGCATCCAGGGGAATTCCACCAGCTTGAGCCAAAGCCTGTTGGGAACACAATCAGACGATCTGCTCTGCTGACTTGCACCTTTTCTCTGAGACTAGGAGGTACTTGATGTGTTGACAGGTCTAGAGGCACTGTGTCAGAAGAAAGCTAGCCAGTAACCATAGAGCACCATTGCACAGAGAAAAGTTTCCACTGCTGACTGCATCTCACTTACCACTCCTATTTAAAACATATGAACAGGAAAACACAAGTGTCAAACTGTACCCAGGCTTGGCCAATAGTTTAACAAATATCCTTGCTTGACAAATTACATTAAATATCATATATAATTTTGTATGAATATGAATATATAAGGTAAGTACATGTTAAACAGCATTGCAATAAATACAACTAAGAGATCTGGAATATTTCTGTCTATTTTGGGCTCACTTTCAATTGTCTGAAGAAACAATTTCTTTTGGAAATACAAAAAATTTATATTTACAAAGAGAAAGGGCTGGAGGGATAGCACAGCAGGTAGGGCGTTTGCCTTGTACAGGGCCGACTTAGGTTTTATTCCGCAGTCCCTGTGGGAGAGCCTGGCAAGCTACCAAAAGTATCCGGCCTGCAAGGCAGAGGCTAGCAAGCGCCCCGTGGCATATTCTATATGCTAAAAACATAACAACAAGTAACAACAAGTCTCACAATGGACACGTTACTGATGCCCGCTCAAGGAAATCGATGAACACCAGGCGGACAGTGCTACAAAGAGAAAGGCTTAAAATACTGAATGCCAGAGCTGGATATATAGTATAGTGGTAGGGCACTTACCTTGCATGGAGCCAAATCAAGTTCTATCCCCTATAAGCCATAAGGTCCCATGGGCCTGCCAGGAGGGACTCTTGAGCACTGACCCAGGAGTAAGCCAGAAAACCACCAGGTGAATTCTCGAAAGCAAACCAAAACAACAAAAAATATATATTCATATTATACATATTTAACAACATATATACATTATGCATACACATGTGTATATGTGTGTATACATACATATGTACTGAATATTATATAAAATAAAAGAAATATATAAGTCAAAATTATGTTAGCAGAAATAAAAAGCAGAAGGTCAGAACAATGGAACAGAATTGAGAACTCAGGGAAATAAACCCACAGATATAGAAATAATCTGTGACAAAGAAGTGGGATCATGAGGTGGAGCAAATGAACTCTTTTGAACAAATGGAGCTGAGAAAACAAAACAGCAATATGCAAAACAAATGACATTGGATTGGTATCATGCTATTTACAAAAGTTAATTGGAAGTAAATGAGAAGTTAATTTGAGTGTTATGTGGAAATGGGAATTAATAGAAAGACATTGATGAAGTAAAGCCATTGAGCCCATAATTTCTGGCAAGCTGGTTTGTCAGTGAAAGAGGAAAATCCCACAACCAAAAGGGGCCTCACCTCAACAAGGGCAGCATCTTTCTAACCAACACTGGTGCCACCTTCTTCTTCCACGTTTGATCTCCCAGTCTTGATTGTGTCAGTATACTGCCATGACCACCCTGAAGCAATGATCAAGCCAGACTGATTCTTCTCAGGACACACCCACAACACCTTTCTTTGTTTCTAGATATATAATCAGAATTAAATTCCAGAAGAAACAAGTAGGTATGGTTTATGTCTTTGGAAACTTAATCAGCCTTAGGCCATTACTTAATACCATACTATTACAAAAAAAAATGCTATCACTTTGCAAGATGTCACATTACTGACTGGTCCTAGTAAGAGAAATACAAATTAAGCAAGTACATACTAACAAGATATTTGCATTTCAGATCAGGGGAAATAAATCTAGCAGAAATTCAAGTGCTGCTTCATTTGATGAAATTTCCAGAGGTCTTGTGGTTTGCAAGCTATTCATTTTATTAAGGGAAAACTCATAATCCCTACAACTCAAAAAGAGGGATAATATCTAGTGAAACACTGGATTTGAAAAGTGACAAAACACTAGAGCCTACGCTTGAGAGATAGTATAAGTGCTTGCCTTGCATGCGACCAACATGAGTTTGATTCCTGGTATTCCAGAGGGCCCAAAAGCTCCACAAAGAGTGAACCCAGAGCAAAGAACCAGGAGTAATCTTCAAACATTGCCTCCTCAATCAATCTCACCCCTCAAAAAATACACTGGATTTTAGCTGTTTACTTGTTTTCCCCCCCAAAAAATAGAAATAGTGGTATATGTCGTGAGGAAGTGTTATATAATCTTATAGAAATAATTTTGCCAAAAAAATTTTGGAGTATTATTTTGCCATAGACTTCAAGCATACACTATGTTATATATCAATTATATGCCAAGAAATCTCAGAGTAAATGTAATGGAAAAAAAGAAACATGTTATAGAACTTTAAAATTGACTTTTTCCTTCCTTTCTTTTTATTAAAAATATCAGAACCTGCAATAACTCTGCATTTGGAAACTTAACATCCATTAATATTAAGGGGGAAACAATGCCAGTTTTTTAGCATCTCATTAAGGATATTGGCAAGAAATCAGAATACTGATTGGACCTAGTCATAGAAGTAAAAGTTAATCAAATGTATGCTGACTAGTGGCAAATTAACACAGTGAAGTCGACTGGATTAGGAAATTTACCCTCAGTTGGTAGCAAAAACTGAGACAAACACACAAGGACTTCCAAGGTTTAGGGTTTCCTGAACTTGCCATGAGAGACCTCACGCTATACATTGTTCTTATTCAATATTGCTCCCCAATCCTGATTCCCAAGAGGTGAGCTGTTGAATAACATTAGGTTGTCCTGGCTCCTCCAACAGGGAACTTTAGTTTTATTGAGCCATGCCTAAAACAGTGCAACTGAGGCACACCCAATTCCATCAAGCACTAATGATTCTATATTGCTTTTCTCTTTCCTTTAGGTCATTTGTAGGTTTATTTAACAATGTCCTTTTCATGAATACACAGGAAGACAGTTCATGCTATGCTTTGTAATGAGAGTTCATTGACTCCAAAATACTTACTCCTGGGTATCTATATTTACTTGACTTTAGCCTCAGTTGCCCTTAGTTTCTAGCACACCCAAAGCAGGGTCCAGACGAGAGACTGGATGGACCCAGGGCAAGCTGTGAGCTACCCTGTCATCAAAATGGGCCAGCCCAAGTGCCATAATACTTAACTCTCAGTTAAGAGCACAGTCATGGGCAAACTCTGTCATGATCCCAAGTGAAGAAACTAAGGAAGGATTCTATTGCTGTTAGGAAAGACTAACCTGGCCTGAGGATTATGGTCTGGAATATATAGCGAGATGTTCCCAGGAAGTGTCAATTCTTAAACTTAATATATCTCTTACTCCATTCATACAAAATGCCTAGAAATATTATAAGAAGTAAATTTACTCTGATTATTTAAATGGATTACTAGCTTAGGAAAGGAGAAAGAAATACACCCTAGATGGAATCCCGCCCTTGAGCAGATCTCCTAGTAATCTGGTGTAATCTCCTCTGATGAGATTTTGTCCTCGAGTTAATCTCCTGAAGAAGTGACTTTACCTCTGTATGTTTTTATGATAATGTTCAACCCCACTTTTGTGCATCTCCACCCTTCATTATTTCTATCTAACTATGATGTAAGGGGTAAGAGGGTACTAGATACTGGGGGACTAGTAAATCAAGGACTAGAAGAAGGACGAGAACTGATACTTTGGAGACTTGGAGACTTTAGAACTAGAAGGAGAACTAGATGACGACGATGTTTGGAAGTAGAGGACTATGAGACTACGACGACAAGACTAGGAAGCATATAATGAAGGAGAGAACTTTGAGGTCTATGAGGAGACAAGGATGATGGAATTATGATGACTGAAACTATGGCCAAAACTGTGACTACAACTGTGCCATGAGGGGAGAGATCAGACTACATGGAGGAGGAAAGAAATAAATGGACTACCTACCAGCCAGGGGCCCAGTACCAGGTTCTCTATTTCCACCGGTCCTTTGTTCCTTACCTGTTGTCTGGCCCTGGGGAGGTGGCTCTTGGCCACACTTGAGTTCTCTGAGTGCCCATGTCTTTTTTCTTTGGAAACAAAGTGAGCCATTCTTTAAGTTGCCATTCAATAAGGACAGTTAGTAAGCTCATCAAAATTCATTGGGTACATTAAGAGCAGAGATCAGGATATTTCATAGTAGGCATTCTTAAGGTATAAAATTGTGATCCTATTCTATTTTTGCCTATTTTGTCATCTCTCTAAAACAGACTCCAAACTTTTATTTATTTCCATGACCTATGCCAAGTCCAGTGTATTCTATTCTTGTTTGGGAACAAGTTTGAGTTTGCTGCCCTATCCATTTTTTAAAAGACTTAAGCTGTTCTAGCCAGGGAATATTTTTGGTCTAGGGATTTTGTTAGGGGGGTGACTTCCCAAAGTAACAAGATATTTGCACTTCCAATCACAGAAATATAGCAGAATGTGGGAGTTGCCTCATTCAGTGACATTTTCAGAGGTTTTGTGGTTCATAGAGTTTTTTGTCTGGTCATAATTTGTCTGTATAAATAGCAAGAGTGAGGTTGGTAAGAAACTGTTTTTCATAATGGTCACACCTTTTTACACAATGCATGAATGGGCTACTTAATTTTCATCCTTACCATCCTTATTTTTGAAAAAAGCACTTCATCAATAGACAATTTCAGAGCATTAATTTCTTTACATTTCTTGAATCCATCTTCACATTTTTCAGGTAATTCTGTCTAGTGTAAAATAAGAAATTGTTTTTTATTTTCACGAAGTTGGATTTATGCATGTATATTTTTTAAAAGTTGACACATTGTCCCTCCCCACCCTGAGCAGAGCCCCGGCAGCTGAAGACCTCCAGAACCAGGCACAACCATACTGAGGCCACTCTCCACATGCATGAAAGTACCGGCAGAGGAACAAAGGCATGTGGGTTCCGGGGCTGAGATCTCCAAGCCTGCTTGTATCGGGGCTGAGCATCCTCCACCCAGCTCCACCATCTTCCAGTAGTCAGGGGTCACACCCACAAACTGCCCCCCACCCCCCCGCCCCCTGCACCATGTAATCCCATCAACGGCCAAGACCCAGAGACTATGAAGCCCAGCTCCCAGAAGCATGCAGCTGCATTTGCAGCTGCACGACATCTTATTATCTCATTCTTGCTTTGGACAACCTGGCAGGCTACTGAATGCAACCTGCCCACATGGCAGAGTCTGGCAAACTCCTTGTGGCGTACCCAATATGCCAAATACCAGTAACAATGATAGGTGTCATTCTCCTAATCCTGAAGGAGCCTTGAATATGACACTTTTTAAAATCTCAGGGCTAGGATGAAGGAGACGTTACTGCTGCCTACTGGAGGCTATCGACGAACAACAGGATGATCATGATCGTGATCTTGACACATTGTCCAATTTAAATATCCTCAATTTATGCTATGCCAAGTATTTCTACAAAAAAGTTACATACCAATGTGAATGAATACCCAGAGTGACGGTTTCTAAAATGGTCTTGCTTATATCATGTCAAAGCTCACCTTATTTTAAATGTTTGGGAACCATGATCCAGAGATTTATAATTAAATCTCAAAAGAGATCAAAACGTAGAGATGCTTCCAGACCTCGGCAAGGCTGAGTAGTACAGAGCACCGTGAAAGGGAGCAGGAGCCCAGCTCCCAACTGAACAGAGCCGCAGCACCCAAAAGTTCCACACTCCATAATCACCTTTTCCTGGTCAGACTCCACTCTTGGGATGGGCCTCATCCAGAAATTAATCTCGGGCATTTGGAGTTTGTGACTGAAATCTCCAGGCTTTCACAGACTGGGGAGGTGCTACTTCCCTGACATCTCTCTGTATTTCCAGAAGACCCTGCAGTCACACACATGCCCTGAAACAGGAAGTAAATATTTAACTCCAGTGTATCACCCCACTAAAAATTTTGTATTTCCTGGACATGCCATCTCAAATTCTACAACACTGATAAACCAGGAGTAGCACATAAAATTGGATGAGTTGTAATATAGAATGCAACCAATCTTGATTAACAAAATGTCAACACAGAAAGCTTAACCTGTTAACATTTTGGTAATCTCCTATACAAGCGCTCAATGTCTCCACTGTGAGATACAACAATCTTCACAAACATTCTTCTTAGGAAATATTTTTTGATCATCCTTTTAAGAAGTTATTTAGAATAAGCAACTGAAATACATTATTGAAGGGTCTGCTCTTGGACAGACTAAAGGGGGTGGATGGGAAAATTGGAGATAATGGTGGTGTAAATGTGCAATGGTGGTGGGATTGGTGTTAGTATATTGAATGCAACAAATTATCATGAGCAACCTTGTAAACCAGTGTTTATATATTGTAAGGAAAAAAATTTTTTTAAATAAACTATGTTTGAAGAGTTGTCCTGCCAACAACAAATGAAAATTCACTGTCACTGTCCTCCTTGTGTTCATCCATTTGATCGACATGTCCAATAATGTCTGCATTGTGAGACATTTTGTTACTGTGTTTGGCATATTGAATATGTCATGGGTATTGCCAGGCTTTGACTTGTAGGTACTAGACTCTTGGGAGCTTGCTGGGCTCTCCACGAGTGGCAGAGCAATCAACCCGACTTGCCTGGGCCGGCTGCAAGCAAGGCAAACGCTTCGGCTATTGCTCCAGCCCAAATGAAAATTAAAAATAAACTATAATAAAAACTTGGTAAGACTCTGTTTATCACCTTGTTTCTCCTTTATTTCAATGGTCAATGTCTGTTCAATATCAAATAGTCTAAAATGTAGGAGGACATTGCTTTGTCCTTTCTCCCTTGCCATAAGAAGCTTAGGTTTATCAGGTCACACCCATCAAAGTGCTCCCGAGTAACTCCCATTCTTTTGTTTATCTGTAACCACTTCTCTGTGCTCTCCTCCCCAATCAGTTAATCAGCTAATTGGTTTCTAATTGGTTTCTGTTAATTTGAAGGTCAGATCTTTCTAAGATGCCGAGCTTGTATTGTAAGTTCATATTGCCTTTCTCCTCTCGTTATGAATTTTGAATAGTTTACTTTAAAGCAATGTCCTTTTGTATAAACACAAGAAGACAATTAATATTATGCTTTTGTAACTTGGGATTTAATTGGCTTTGAACATTATTCATTCCCAGGCATCTACTTTCACAATTTAAGCCTCAATTGCCCTCAGTTCCTAGCACCTCCAAAAGCAGGGTCCCAAAGAGAGACTGGATGGAACCAGGGCAAGTGGTAAGCTATGTGCTACGCTGGCATCGAGGTGGGCCTGTCTAAAGTGCCACAATTCTTAAGTATAAGTGAAGAGTTTGATCATGGACAAATGCTGTCATGATCCAAAAGTAACGACGAGACTAGGACCCTGCTAGGGATAGGAAACACTAATCTGGCCTGAGCACTGTAGTATGAGATTGGGATGACCTCAGGAGAGCATTTTATAAGCTTAATGCATCTCTTACTGTGTCCATACAAAATGATTAATTTTATGAATGCTTATATGTTTGTTGAACAAGGAGGGGAGAAACACACCCAAGGGATTCCTGCTGAAAGAGAATCTGTCCTAGAGGCAGCATCCCCCGAGGGAAAGAACTTTACCCCTATTGGTTGTGACCACACTTATGTCTAAGCCCAGCCCCTTATGGTTTGGGGATTGAACTAGACTTTGAGAGTGGGATGGGGGGTGAAATTCTAGATCAAGATCCAGAGCCAGAGCCAGGAAAGAGGGGTTCCAGATTGGGGCTGGGGACAGAAGGAGAGAGAGACAGACAGACAGGGATGAGAATGGAATAAACAGCATCTGATCAATCCACTGACTTGGCCCTCATCTCCTCCACCATCTGCCCCCTGGCCCGGGACACACTGGCTGCAGGAGCAGCCGGGCCACCCCAGAACCTGGGCGGCCAGGGGAAAAGCCATCGGGGCCATCCCCTGGCCTCTCTCGGAGTTTTATACACTAGAGTAAGATTGCTTTTGTATTGTGAAGTCTTATATTTATTCCACCAAGTTTTGATCTTATACTTCTCCAAATTTATGTCTATTATAATTGTTCATGTTTCTTTGCATTACCATAGAAACATTATATTGATTGATTAAACAGTATTTTCTTTAGTTGTACTAATATCGGAATAAATGCTTTGGAGAGAGAAAATATTTATCTATGATAATTTTAACTATTATTATGCATTCATATAAAATACTCTTAAAGTCGTTAAGTCCTTCAAAATATTTATTATTTTCTGCAAAGTATAGTGTTTATACTTACATGTATTGATTTCCAGGTAATTAGTTTACTCATATATAAATGACACCATTTTAAAACAAATTATGTGTGGAATTATATTATTTACATGAAAATCTTAAAACTGATGTAGTTTAATATTCCCAAACTAGTGTATCAGAATTGGTTAAAACTGTTCCAAAATGATATATATTGAACAACTAAACCCTAGATCTATGAGTATGACCTTTTCAAAAATAGTTTCTTTTCTTAATAAAATAAAGCTATTTGTTGGAGTTTTTTTTCCAAATAAGTCCAGACAGAGCTTGCTTTTTCTCACATGTTGATTATGAATCCTAGCCTCCAGAACCATGAAAGAATAATCTATGGTTTTAAGTAACCCGTGGACTTTGTAACAGCAACACTACAACACAAGTATAACACAAACGTAGCTAGCACCTATATATATATTTATTTTAAGTACACATAATTTTTACTATGAACAAACTTGTGTCTGTTTCCTTTCCCTAAAAATTATTTGTGTTACTCATTCACATCAGCATAAAAATACTTTAAAGAAAAGAAATACCACTCATTGATGCACAATCTTACAAATCATAGGGAAATAGAGACATAAAAGATGCAAGACATCCATTTCATTGTAAAGACTTTATTGCAGAAATTTAACAGATAAATACTACAGTGCTGAGAAAGCTGTAGGGAAGCAGACACTTTGGATGTTGCAGTAGAGTTGACAAATATTGTGTTTCTAGAGAGTTTGTCTTAAATAGGTATTCCGACAAATTTATGTATATTTGGCCAGAAATTTCACTACAAATATTTACTGACTTGTACAGATAAATTTTCTCTTCTCTGTCCTTTTCTTTTTCTTTTCTTCATCGTTTTTGAGCCCCAACTGACTGAGTTCATGGTTTATTCATGGCTTCTTGCTCAGGGATCACTCCTGGTGGGAACTGGGAGGGACTATGTGTAGTTGGGCATCAAGACAGCCACATGAAAACCAAGTGCCTTACAACTCTACTATATTTCTGGCTCTTGCCTGATACAAACCCTTGTCAAAATGTTATATTATATTAAAGTCTTTCCTTATAACATTATTCTTTTATTGTGAAATTCTAGGAACACACATATCTTCTCAAACTAATTGAATGAAACTGGTATTTTGTCCACTAATTGGAGAATTTGCAGCTTGCTTTTAAAATTAGGCAGATTCCTAAGGATTCCAATAGGACAATGTAATATATATATATATATATATATATATATAATGATATATATATATCAACAAGTAGGGCTGAAGAGATTGTACACTGGCTAGGACTTTTACCTTGTATGTGGCCAATCCACAATGGATCCCTGCCACCACATGTGCTCCCTGAGCTCTGCCAGGAGGGAACTGTGAACAGAGAGTAAGGAGTAAGTCCTGTGCACCACCAGGGATGGCCCCAAAACCAAACAAAAAAAGAAAAAAGAAAGAAGCAGAACTATGGTCAAAGGTTGAATAATATTTGAATTAGTAGAAAGTATAAGTATAGTATAAATTCCTAGACTATCTTTGAATAATTATCAAATTGATTCCACATTTTTTTCAAGAAAAAAATATGGAGCGATAGCACAGCGGGTAGGGCGTTCGCCTTACAAGCGGCCAACATGGCCGACCCGAGTTTGATTCCTCAGCCCCTCTCAGAGAGCCGGGCAAGTTACCGAGAGTATTCGATATGCCAAACACAGTAACAACAAAGTCTCCAATGGAGACGTTACTGGGCCCGCTTGAGCAAATCGACGTTCAACAGGAGGGCCTTTATTGCACAAGACAGGTAAAGAAAATTTGTTCTCATTTTGAACAATATGTGTATATTTATTACCTGGTTAAGCAAATTTAGTTAAATTTAGTTAAATTGAGAAAAATTAAGAATTGTTTACTCAATGTGAATTCATTTCAATTCATGTATTTATTTGTTCTTTTAATTTCACTAAAAATTATGTCTGAATTGCCAGTTTATAGTATATAAAACTTATTTGATATTTGCTCACGTATCTGTGAATGTATAAATACTTCTATCTCAAGAATGGTTGATTAAACTGAGTGATTGTGAGGATTTTTCCGGAAAATGTATTAACGACTAAAGCTATTATGTCTTATACTTGTACATTTAATTATCAAGATAAGAAACCTTTTCACAAATATAGCGATTCTGTCTATCACAAGGAAGAGATGATATATATGTTGGTTTGATGAATCCACAGAACGATTCACCTATAGGTATAGGTGGTTGGAATTTCCTGCATCAAAGAACATAGTTAACATAATTAAATTACTTAATTTCAAAGCAAAATTAATTATAACTAATTTACCTTTACCTAAACTGTGAATGTATTTATTTGAACAGATGAAAATGTAAACAGATTTATAATTAAAATTTCTATGTACAGTTCTATCTAAAACTAACTCCAAAGTGCTGATAATTCAAAATGGGGATAGCACTGTCCTCCCGTTGTTCATCGATTTGCTCAAGCAGGCACCAGTAACATCTCCATTGTGAGACTTGTTATTACTGTTTTTTTGGCATATTGAATACACCACAGGAGGCTTGTCAGGCTCTGCCGAGCGGGTGGGATACTCTCAGTAAGCTTGCCTAACTCCGCAAGAGGGATGGAAGAATTGAACCCGGGTTGGCATCTTGCAAGGCAAACGCCCTATCCGCTGTGCTATTGCTCCAGCCCAAATAAGTGACTAAAGTGTTGATCCTACTGAATGTTGTCCATCAAGTAGCACAAAACTTGCTCCTGCAAGTCATTGAATAAACCTCATGGTCTGGAGACTGAACTGACCACTCCATTTTAAACAGAACTTATAGATCCTCTTCCCATCAAGTTTCTTTGGGGTTAATCAACAAGCAAGGAAATGTAGGTCACTCTGTGTCATGAATTAAACACTAAGTGTTATACTTAGGATAATTACACTTACTAGAATTCATCCCCCACAATCTATCCCTCCCTGCATTATGTAAGAAAAGTATGACTGTAAGAAAAGTAGATTCAGGATTGATATTTATTTTACATTTTTTATTGCTGTAACTTCTCTGCTAATAGAGATCAGAAATATTATAGGCACTCAAACAGCATGCTTTTCAATCCAATCCAAAAGTTATATTTGATTTTTGATTGAATAAACTTCTGTACACTTCTAACCACTATTCCTTTTGGTTACAGGTTAAACTGTAGGAGACTTTTTCTCCTCATTAAAAGTAGCTTTTTGGATGGCAGCCGCTTCGGAGCTTTATGGAATGTCAGGTATGAGCCGGTCATGATGGGGCGACTGAAACCTCATGGGAAGGGGGACATTCCCGGTTCGTCCTTCACGCCCTACCGAGATCACGAATTTGCCCCCACGAGCAGGTCTCTAGCACGGCCATTGCTCCAGAGCACAGAAATCAATCTCATAACTATCTGACTCGCAGTAGAAATACTTCCAGGCTTAATAAGTAAAATATCAGAAATCCAAAATCATTTGATTCTTGTAACCAGCTGTAGAAAACAAATTATTTCACAATGCCTTTTCAGCATGTCTGATTTGGGGGTGTAAACTCTAAATAATAAAGGTGCATCTTTTGTCGAAACAATGAATCTAATCAGAGTAGATAGAGTGTTAAGTAGAACTCATCTGCCTCACAGGCATTGGGAGCGTTGGGGGGGGGGGGCTATTGGGGTTCTTGGTGGTGAAAAATAAATATTGGTGAAGGGAAAAAAAATACCACCACCACCAACAATAACAACAACAATAATACTAATACTAATAATAATAACTAATAATAAGATATAATGTATATAAATAATACAATCATAAATTAAAGTGTATGAAATTTAAAAAAAGAATATATGAATAGTTGAAATTTAGAGAATAAAATTGAATGCTTCTTCTAGTTTTTAATGATGTTAATGAAAATATTTAATTATGGCCTAAGAATTCACGTTTTGTGTGACATTTTTATTTCTTGAGTTGAATGCTGTTCTGAGTCCTATTAGGGAATAAAAATGATAAAAACTAAAAAATAATAATAATGTGAGGTTAGTTCATATTGATGAAAACATTTGGGTTCCTCAATTTGTGTGGAAATATTTTAAGTATATTTTATGTGAACATTTCCTTAATAAACCAATCTCAAACAATAAAAAAGTAGCTTTTTGGACATAAGTTAAATATATCTATTCTAGCTTACTATAGAAAACCAGCAGATTTTTCTAGACATATGCAGAGATTTGTATAAAAATGCAAATTACTATTGCACCTAGTAATCATTATTATAAATGATTTATTCAAAAATAGAATATTTTTAAGTTCTTTACAACACAAAGTATATAGTCTCAAATTTCAGTTAGAAGGAAGACTAGATTTTTATATGCATCTTTCCCTTATCATTTTGTTTGTTTTCGGGCCACTCCTGGTAGTGGTTAACTCCCGGCTACACACACTCAGGGATCACTCCCATTACCTGAGGCTCAAGGGACCATATCAGGTACAGGAGTTCAAACCCAAGTTGGCCACAAGCAAAGCTAGTGCCCTAACCACTCTACTCTTGCCCCAACTTTCTCATCATTACTTTACCTTTGACTCTAGCTCCATCTGTTCATTGAACTAGTCTCTTAGAATATCCAGTAGAATATTCTAAAGCTCAAGTGTGATTGGAATGTTTTTAGGATCCCCCATCAAAGAACAGGTGAAGAAATTAAGCTCATTAGGACTGTTTTTGGAGCTTTGAGATTTGCATCTGATTGCCTGACATAGATAGGAATGATATTGAATAGAATTTCAGATATATCAATGAAATAAAAAATATCTATTGATTCCAAAAAAAAACTTTAGATCAATTACTGGAAAATATGGGAAGAGAAGACAAGAAATGAGAACTTACAGTTGTGAGGAAACTGCAGAATCATCCACCCATAACCAGCCTTTTATTCGCTCATTTTTTAATCCAATCCAAAAGTTATATGTGATTTTTGATTGGATAAACTTCTGTAAGAAAATTAGAATCCCTCATATTATACTAGTATCAGAATAATTCTTTAATTCCAGACAATTTCCATTAAAATGAGACAGGTTTAGCTTCAAAATCTTCAATGATGTACAGGAGAACAAGTTTCTCAAATATATACATAATAAAGCCTGGGCTAGTCCCTACCTACTTATTATCCCTTTGTCCCTGAAATAGAAAGTTCATAATAAATCAGTCACTCTACTCTTCATGCCTTGAAAAAGGTGTCAAAATATTGGCAAAGACACCTGAAAACAAATATTTTTTTCATGGAAGAGAATAGATAGGAAATTACAACTTCGTTAAACTTAGAAATTCTTTATATCACAAAATGTGTTGAAGAATACAAAAAACAAGCTGAAAACTGCAGTAATTTAAAATTTAAAATCCAAAATCCTTCACAGATGACAGGAAGAAGCAAAGGGAATAGACAATTTCCAAGGAAAACAAACTCTTGATAAACAGAAATGAAGTCATGATGGAAGATTGAATGACTGCAGGGCACACTGGGAGCACTAACAGGATAGATGTAGGTGTGCGCTCTTAGGCAGTGATAGAGGTACTGTAGTACATGTATATCAAATAGCATAAATATTCACACTGAAATAAATATTGATACTGTAATAGTGAGGCCACTCTCCTCATGCTTAGACGAGCCTCATGCATGAAGGAACTGGCAGAGGAACACAGGTGTGTGGGTCCCAGGGCTGAGATCTCCAAGCCTGCTCAGATTGGGACTGGGCCTCCTCCACCCAGATCCTCCATTTTCCAGTAGCTAGGCAGTTACACCCACAAACTGCCCCCAGTGCCATGAAATCCCATCAAGAGCCAAGTTCCAGAGACTGTAAAACAAAGCTCCCGGAAGTGACCTCTTATAGTCTAGTTCTCCTTCTCAGAGAACTGGCAAGCTCCCGAGAGTATCCCGCCCGCACAGGAGAGCCTGGCAAGCTCCTGTGTTATTATTCAATATGCCAAATATAGTAACAGTGATGTGTCTTGTTCCTCTGACCCTGAAAGAGCCTCCAATTCGGCACTGTTGGGAAAGACAGTAAGGAGAGGCTGCTAAAATCTCAAGGCTAAGACAAATGCAGACATTACTGGTGCCCACTCAAGCAAATCGATGAGTAACGGGATGACAGTGACAGAGATAGTGACTGTAATAGTGAAGTGTAATTGTATTGGTAACAAAGATTGTGATGTCAAAGGGAATGACCTGCCACTAGGGTGGGGTGGGATGGAGGGGATGGAGGGTTGGGAGGGATACTGGGAGCATTGGAGGTAAAGAATGGGCACTGGTGGAGGTATGGGTACACAATTATTGTATAACTGAAACCCAAGCACAAAAATTTGTATGTCTACAACTGTACCTCATGATGTTTCACTAATAAATTTTTTTTAAAAAAATAAAGGGAAAAAAAGATTGCTATGTCAATGACAACTAAGTTGAATGGAAATTTGAAAGAAATCAAGAGCTAAATGAAATAATCTAAGTTAAAATCAAATAAATAAATAGAAAACAAATCAACATGGACATATGCCCAGCTGATCACATATTATAGATATAAAAAGTTCAGTCTACATAAATATAAAAACTAGGTTTATGTGAATAATGTTTTCTTTCTTTTTTTAAAATTTAATCACTGTGAAATACAGTTACAAACTTTCATATTTAAGTTTCAGTCACACAATGATCAAACACCCATACCTCAACCAGTGTACACCTTCCCCCACCAATGTCTCCAGTATCCTCCCTCCATCACAACCCTGCCATTGCCTCTATGGCAGACAACTTCCCCAATATTCTCTTTCTATTTATGGACTATGATTTGCAATACAGACAATGAGAGGCTGTCACGTTTGATCCTTTTTCTACTATCAGCCCACAGCCCCCATCCCAAATGACCCCTCCAACCATCATGATTTAGTGATTCCCTTCTCTATTCCAGCTGCCTTCTCCCCCACCTATGGAGACAGGCTTCCAATTATGAGCAAAATTCCTGGCCCTTTTGTCTACTTTCCTTGGATGTCAGCCTCATGTTATGTTATTTCATACTCCACAAATGAGTGTAGTCATTCTATGTCTGTCCCTCTCTTTTTGACTCATTTCACTTAACATGATACTCCCTCCCTATGACCATCCACTAATAAACAAATTTTACATAGATAACTTTTACCAACAATTTATAATAAAAAAAATTAAGCACAAGGAACTACCTGATAAAACACTAGTATAATCAGTATCCACGTACAGTGGATATAACGCTTGCCTTACACATGGTGACCCAGGTTCAATACCTGAATGTTTTCTGTTTCAACCTTTGTGAAAAGTAGTCAAGACTGTTTTGCAAACCATGATTCCCAAGGTAGAGAGAGAATATGACGGAACTGGATTGTCATACAGGCAGGCGGAGAGGTGGAATGGAATGGGGGCGTTGGGAACACTGGAAACATTGTGGTAGAAAATGTACACTGGCGGAGGGATAAGCGTTTGATAATTGTATGACTGAAAGTCAAACATGAAAGCTTTTTAGGTCATAGGTGATTCAAACATGAAAGCTATAGCTGTAAGCTCAAACTCAAAAATGAAAGTTGTAGCTCACAGTGATTCAATTAAAAAAAAAAGAAAAGAGTTTTCTTACGAGTCTATGATTTCATCCACTTCTTGGCAACCCCCAAGACTTTAAAAGCATCAGTTCAAAAAGTTTTGCACAGCTCTATTTTAATGTACCTATGGAGTCCATTGGGAAGCAATAAGTTTAAATATGAGTGTTAGAAAAATTACTCAAAATTAGATTTTATCATCTCTGAAGAAATACTAAATTTAAGTTCCCAATAATTCATTCATATGCTATTGCTAGTGTTCGGAGCAGAAATAATCATATCATGCTTAACGACTATTTTACATATATGTTTGAATTTAAATCAATATTAATTTACTTAGATTTGTAAGGGAGAAAATCATAAACTACTAAATCAAATTCTCAATTATTAGTGTAAGAACAGTGCTCTTCTACTAATACATCATATCAACTGAACTATTTTCTAATAATATACCAGTGGGATAAGTCCCTTATAGGTAAGTTTGTGCCTTTTCTTTTTTTTTTATTTAATTTTTATTAGTGAAACACAATGAGGTACAGTTGTAGACTTACAAATTTTTGTGCTTGGGTTTCAGTTATACAATGATCGAATACCCATCCCTCCACCAGTGCCCATTCTCCACCACCACCAGTCCCAGTATCCCTCCCACCCCCCATTCCCCCCATCTCACCCTGCCTCTGTGGCAGGGCATTCCCTTTTGTTCTCTCTCTCCTTTTGAGTGTTGTGCTTTGCAAAAGAGTCATTGAGTGGCAATCATGTTTGTTCTATAGTCTACTTTCAGCATGCTTCTCCTATGCTGGGAGGATGTGCCTTTTCAAAGGCAAAATTTTCAGAAAATTTAACAAATTTGAATTTGCTCATGGAAATACAGAGTTGATGTTTACAAGAAGTTCCATGAAAATATATATTTCTATGACATTTGTATCAATAATATTTGTAAAACTAAAGAGACCAAAATTATAAGTTGTAAGAAAAATTTATTTTGAAATAAACATAAACTTTTACACTCCTAAGCAAAATCAAGTCATTTAGGTATGATGAAAGAAAATTGAAGTTTAAAATTAATCAAGAGCTAAAATAATGTGATTTTTGCATGTTTTGACTTCAAAATCTATTACATTGTTCATTACGTTTTATAGAAAACCTCAATTATATTGCTATCTTAGTAATTTAGAATTATATAAACTTATATAATGAAAAAGTTCTTTAAATTGTCTTAAGTGAATACTAAGAGAATTAGCATTGCTAGTGTTAATTCTCATTTAAAAAATTTGGTGACTGAATTTAAGTAGTAGAAGAAAATCCACAGGTTCAAGCTTACCTTGTACAACGTTCCCAAACCTAAAGGATGAAAAATGTGGTCTATAGTTTCCTGGTAAGATATGAATAACTTCTCCTGTCACTCTGGATTATGTGTCAAACATAAATTCGATTTAAATTATCGTTCAAGTTGTATATCTCGTTTTCTAAAATCTGACTTTCACATAAACATAACAAATTTAATTTTCCTTGAAACAATAATTCTTCAAAAATATCAAGGGTGAAAACATTGAATTCAGTTCAATACAATGTTGTCCCTTTTACACTTGTCATAACACAGACAGTAGTATTTCTTTTCTCCTGCATTAACACCGAGCTGCTAAACACTGAACAGTCTGATTACAAATGTACTAAAATATGAAGTATCAAATAAAATAAAAGAGAGAAAGCCATTCTTTTTTATATAAAATGTTAATTGAGGCACCATGATTTACAAATTACTCATGATTGAGTTTCAGGGATACAGCCTTCCAACAACAATCCCTTTAATCTACATCCCTCAACCAATTTTCCCAATTTCCCTCCCACCAACCTGCTTGCCTCTAGGGAAGGATCTTTATTTTTTGCCTTTTAGCCCTGTGGCTCACAATGCAGTTACTGACAGGGTGTCATGCAGGACATCTGACCACCTGCCAGCACCACTTCCTGCTTCAGAGTGGCCATTTCCTTCTGCTGTGTTTCAGTGCCCCCCTCAGCATCTACCCTCCCCCCCCCACCCTGGTAAGCTTCCTGTCAGCAAACATATCTGGTTGAAACTACAGTTTTTATTGGCCTCTGTTAAGCTTATGGCCCTTCTTCTGCAGGGGAATCTAAATGCATATCTAGGAGTATGTCAAACCAAATCTGCCAAATTATAATGGTGGAAAACTTCAACAGTTCTTCTAACTCAGTACATGCAGACTTCTCATAAAGCACTAGTATTAGTATCAACAAAAAAACATACCTGTTCCTCTTTATCATCAATCTTAAGGAGTCTAAGTCCATGAACTCTGCATGACTTCTTACTCTCTTCCCAAGTTTTCTCTTCATTTGAAATATAGTAACAGTTTTTGACGCAGTAAGAACATTCTCCATGACATATGTCAGATGGATTTTTCTTATCTTGAAAACAAAAGTCACACTGATTATCCTCAGTCCCAAAAGTGCGGATAAACTGTACTTTGAATGTATTTCATTGAAGTGATTACTTCAAACAGGATGATTGTAAAATAGGTATAAACCTCCATTATCCCAAAAGTGTGTTTGCTAGGTCTTTCAAAGTATTCCAAAGTCAAGTATAGTTGATGTAGTAAGTGTATCTCACAAAACTCAAAACATTGTTAAAATTATAATAAGAAATAGGAAAGTACAAATTAACTGCAGTGACACTGAGTAGGTTTTCTGCTGGAAGAAATACATCTACAAAAATATATGAAAATGGTAGTAATTCTAAGGGATCAACACTTGGATATATCCATTCAGAAGCATAAAATACCCAAGTAATCACACCAATGAAACAAAATAACATAATGTCCTTCCTTAACAATTCAGAATTAACTATTAAAAGATAATTTAGTGGTGTAGTATAGCCAGATTAAAGATCTACAAGCTTAACATAAATTTTTAAGAGTATTGTTGCCTAGTGACCAAGAAAAGGAATGCTTGATTTTTCATTCCCCCTTTGTCCTGCTCCAAGCTGGGCAACTTCCCAGTACAGGAGGTTTCAGTTTGGGGAAAATGCACCCTTGTAAATGATTTGTAAATGATGTATGAGGAACAGCACAATCTTTGCAGATATGGCAAAGCTATATCAAAGCAGGTCGTTCTGACCAATAGCATTATGTCAAAAGGGTCACCAGGTGGCTGACCAATGGTGCATGGCTCTGCTCATTGTCCCATCCACTTTCCCACGTCCCATCCCCTTTCCTTTCTTTTGGGTGGGCTGTGGAAACATACTTAAGTCTGTACCTATGTTCTGAATAAACACACGCACGCATTAATGCCATCTCCTGAATGACGGCCCTCCCCTGGCTCAGCCCCGCAGCAACGGACGCGGCAGAGTATTGTAAGGTAATATTTAGGGAATGTTTAGTTAGGGTGATATTTTCACAAAAGTGGTAACATTTCCAGTTTTCATTCACACACAGTTACCTCTAATCCTCATTACCCAAGGTCCATTACCTCCTACCCAGGTCTCTGCATCCAAAGTTATAGTGGTACAAAAAGACCTAATTCTGTAGGGGAAAAAATGGTAAGCCATTATTTTAGATACATAATACATACCTGTATAACTAGGTGAGGCTGAATGATGATATTTTATTTCTGGTGAGAACGTAGCATTTTGTTCTGCGCAAGTTAAATTTTCATTCTTACATGTCCTCCAAAATACTTTCACCCATAAAACAAAAGTAAAATTATGAGTGGCTTTGTTAGATCATTAAAGTACATCATGGAAAATATGAACTTAAAATATTTTAGAATTTCAAATATTAATAATGAATTTTTAAAGTAAAAGCATTTTATTTAATTTATGTATTTAGGTTTTAGTGACACACCTGCAGTGCTCAGAGGTTACTCCTGTCTCTGTGCTCAGGTACCAGTCATGGCAGTGTTCGAGGAGTCATATGGGATGCCAGGGATTGAACCTGATTCGGCGTGTGCAATGCTGATGCCCTCTCCATGCACAATTGCTCAGGTCCCAAAGTAAAAGCATTTTGATTAGGAAATATAAAGAAGGAGAGAGATTTCCATAAAGGGAAATTCCACAGCCTAGGCTAGAATGTAGGCAACTCCAGAAAGAGGTACACCAATCAAATAGATTTTAAAATAGGCATAGTATATATTATTCTTAAGCATATATATATATGTATATTTATATAACATAAATATATATGTATATAGCTAGCATATACACCATAAAAATAATTTATTTCTTTTCCATCTACTTTTGAAATAAAGGCTTCAAACTTTGTGAAATCAACTGGGCCAAAGTGATAGTACAGTGAGTAGGGTGCCTGCCTTAGACACTGACAATCCCAACCCTGGTTTGATCCCTGGCATTTCCATAAGGTTCTCTGAGCCATGCCAGGAGTCAGTCCTCTGAGCCAAGCCAGGAGTCAGTCCTGAACTCCATCAGTCCTGAGCTTGCGAATTGCGGCCTCAAAACAAAAACAAACTTTCAAAGTAGTCTCTGATGATCTTCTGAATTTCTTTGGTTTCTGTTGTGATATCCCCATTCTTATTTCTGATTCAATTTGTTAGGGTTCTCTCTCTCTGTTTCTTTGTGAGTGTTGCTAGTGGTTTATCTATCTTATTTATTTTCTCAAAGAACCAGCTTTTGGTTTCATTGATCTTTCGGATTGTTTCTTTGGTTTCTATGTCATTGATTTCTGCTCTAAGTCTTATGATCTGTTTCCTTCTGCCCAATTTGGACAAGGGGTTGATATCAAGGATATACAAGGTACTGGTTGAACTGCTCAAGAAGAAAACACCCAACCCCATCAAAAAATGGGGCGAGGAAATGAACAGAAACTTTCGCAAGGAAGAAATCTGAATGGCAAAAAGGCACATGAGAAAATGCTCCACATCACTAATCATCAGGGAGATGCAGATCAAAACAACAATGAGATATCGTTTCACACCACAGAGACTGGCCCACATTCAAAAGAACAAAAGCAACTGGTGCTGGTGTGAATGTGGCGAGAAAGGGACCCTCCTTCACTGCTGGTGGGAATGCTGACTGTTCCAACCCTTTTGGAAAACAGTATGGACGATTCTCAAAAAATTAAAATTAGAGTTCCCATTTGACCCAGCAATACTACTCCTGGGAATATATGACAGAGAGACAAAAAAGTATAGTCGGAGTGACATCTGCACTTGTTTGTTCATCGCAGCACTCTTTACAATAGCCAGAATCTGAAAAAAACCTGAGTGCCCGAGAACAGATGACTGATTAAAGAAACTTTGGTACATTTACACAATGGAGTACTATGTAGCTGTTAGAAAAGATGAAGGCATAAAATTTACATACAAGTGGTACTACATAGAAAGTATCATGCTAATCGAAATGAGTCAGAAAGAGCGGGATAGACACAGAAAGATTGCATTCATCTGGGGAACATAATGCAACAAAATGGGAGACTAAGACCCAGGAGTGGCCGAGATTAGTAACAGGAATTTTGCTCCATGGCTTGGAGGCTAGCCACACGTGCTAGGGGAAAAGGAAGCTCAGATAGTGAAAAGAGCACCAAATAAAGGGTGTTGGGAGGATCCTCCCAGGGTGGGAGAAGCATGCTGAAAATAGACTATAGACCAAACATGATTGCCACTCAATGCCTCTCTTGCAAACCACAGGACCCAAAAGGAGAGAGAGAGAGAACAAAAAGGAATGCCCTGCCACAGAGGCAGGGTGAGATGGGGGGGATGGGGGAGTGGGAAGAATGCTGGGACCCGTGGTGGTGGAGGATGGGTGCTGGTGGAGGGATGGTTACTTGATCATTGTATAACTGAAACCCAAGCACAAAAATTTGTAAGTCTAAAAAAAAAAGTAATTTGACTGAAATGATGAAATAAATGTTATAAAAAGAAAATCTAACAGCATGAACTTCAGTTTCATCAAGGCTGCAGTTACTGTAAATATAACTATTTCTCCAATTCAGCAAACCATGCTGACATTCAAATGTTGTACCAGATTTAAAAGATGCATGAACATCTGTCTTTTCTAAATACATCGTTTTTTTTAAAGTGTTTACTTCACACTCAATGAATCTAAACTCTCATTCGGATATTTGATCCTCTATTGCATTAAAATTGTAAGCATTTCTCTCTACTATTTCTTTTCTTATCTTTAAGGGAAAATGTAAAATTTTGGCTAAAGAAACAGTATCGGGGATAAGGCACTTGCTTTTCTTGCATGTGTCTAGCCCTGGTTCGAATACCTAGCACCACCTACAGTCTTCTGAGAACCAATAGGGTCACCACCGAGCACTGAGTTGAGAATAGCCCCTGAAACCTCTGGGTGACTTCCAAGACCCATGTCTTACCCAGTGAATTTAATCTTCATTTATAATCACTGTAAAAAGTGAAATTTCACTTAAAAATAAAAACTCATTGAGAGAGCAAAGTTTCATACAGTACGGTTTTATGTACAATTGAAAACTGTGTAGTCTAAGCATAGTTTCCTGTTAAATATATATATGTATAGTTTTATTGCAAAAAGTGTTATCACAAAAATATTTAAACATTTTTAGTATAGAAATAGTAAGAAAACATACTAAGTATTAAATAAGTATTACTTGCAACAAACAATGTTATGCCTCAATTGTATAGTTAAGTTAAATATTTCAGGAATGCCATCCGGAACTTGGAAAGAAAATTCTTCAAAGATAGTTTCTGGGAAAATATTTTGTTCTTGCTCTTTTCCTCCTGTACAGAGAAATTCTCTTCAAACCCAGCTTTGTGCACAGACCCATTTTTCTTCGCTTTGGATAAAAGACAGAATAAATCTAAAAGTAGATATGTAAAATCATTAATGTCCTAGCTACAGTTTCAGATAACTAACAATCTTCATTGTAAAATTATTTTAAAAATTGCCAGGATCAGTGTTGAGATACTTTCATGAAGGAAGCATGATAAATAATTTTATTCTGGAACACAAGGTGCAAAAGTTTAAAAAAATCAACTTTTATGGAAATTCTTAACTCCTCATATATAATGCATCAGATTGTCTCCTTATGTAAAATTCCCAGTAACGTTACTTCCTTTGTGTTTAAAGCAAATCTAGAGGCTGGAGAGATAATACAGAGGTGTAGATGCTTGCCTGTCACACTGCTAACCTGGATTCATTCCTGGGCACCACAAGTGGTCTCCCAGAGTCCAACAAAAGTTATACCTGAGCAAAGAGTCAGAGGTAAAACCTGAGCTCAGCTGGGTATAACCCAAATTAAAACAAACAAACAAAAACTAATAGCAAATCTAACATTTCTAAATATTGTGTGTTCAAGAAATGAATACAAAGCCCACAGTTCTCTCTAGCCAGCATTCAGTGGTCTCTCACTATTTCCCCCACCCAGGACAGCCAATGGCAACTGACTAATGAAGGAGGAAAAGAGGACCAGGCTGGTTGGTATCAATTGCAGTTTATTTCAATCTCATCTCCATTCTTTCTGATTCTTCTTCCCCCAATTTTCCTTCATTCCTCCTTTGCCCGCTTTTACAGCCTAAGTTATCTCCCAAATCATGAGGTTGTTGGCGTAACAATTACACGTAAGTGTGGTCATACAATCAAGGGATGTATGGTTCCTCCCTCAGGAGAAGCCTCTTCTATGACAAAATCTCACTCAGCAAGAAGACCTGCCTAAGGATGAAATACCATCTTCGGCTGCATTTCTCCTTTCTTTAGTTCAATAACCATTAAAACTGTCACTGGACTCCCATTTTTCATTGAATTACTCCAGTGAGCACCAGTAACATCTCCATTTGTCCCCGCCCTGAGATTTTTTGCAGCCTGTCCTTACTCGTCTTTCCCAACGCTGCCATATTGGAGGCTCTTTCAGGGTGAGAGGAATGAGACCCATTATTGTTACTGTTTTTGGCATATCAAATACGCCAGGGGTAGCTTGCTAGGTTCTGCCATGAGGAAGGGATAATCCTGATAGCTTGCCAGGGTCTCTGAGAGGCACATATCGGTCACGGTCACAGTCATGGTCCTCCCGTTGTGCATCGATTTTGCTCGAGCGGGCCCAGTAACGTCTCCATCATGAGACTTGTTGTTACTGTGTTTGGCATATCAAGTACGTCACAGGTAGCTTGCCAGGCTCTGCCATGCAGGTGAGATATTCTCGGTAGCTTGCCGGGCTCTCCGAGAGGGGCGGAGGAATCAAACTTGAGTTGGGCATGTTGGCTGCGAGCAAGGCAAACACCCTACCGCTGTGCTATTGCTCCAGCCCAGAGGCACATATATAACCATTTAAATAATCATCTTAATTCAAATTCTTAATAATATTAGTTATTCTCTATGGACACAGTGAGAGATACATTAAGTAAATATAGTGACTCTCCCGGGGAAATCTCACTATAGATCTCAGACAACAGTGCTCAGGCCAGATTAGTCTTTCCTAACACTAGCAGGGTTCTAATCCAGTTGTTAATTCTTTTGATAATGACAGAATTTGACCATGCTCTTAATGACCATGCTCTTAACTTATAGTTAAGTATTATAGCACTTTTGCCTGGACCATTTTGATGCCAGGGTACCTCACACTGAGGCTTAAGTCAAGAAAACAGATGCCCAGGAGTGAATATTATTCAAAATCAATTAACTCCCAAGTTACAAAAGCATACCATTAACTGTCTTCCTGTGTCTATACAAAAAGAACATGCTCTGAAGAAACAATGCAAAGGAAATAAGAAGAAGAGAAAAGCAATATTACACTTACAAATACAAGTCCGGAGATTTCTGAGGAATTTGACTTTACTAGTTACAGGTACTGCTTAGGGAGGAAAGGTGATTAACTAGTTGGAGAAGAGAGCACAGAGAAGGGATTACAGATAAACACAGAGAAATGGTATTGCCTCAGGAGCACTGTGATGGGTGTAACCCAATAAACCTAAGCTCCCTGTACAAAAGAGTAAAAACATACAATGTTAAAGATACAATGTTTAGAGCTATAGTCCAATAAACAGAAGAATATGAGTGAATCTGTAGCACTGTGATGGGTGTAACCCAAAATACCTAAACTCCCTGTGGAAGGGAGAAAGGACATACAATGTTGTCTTACAAAATATGGTGCAAAAACCTCTTAATTCAGGGACTGGAGTGATAGCACAGTGGGTAGCGTGTTTGCCTTGCACGCAGCCAACATGGATTCAATTCCCAGCATCCCATATGGTCCCCTGAGCACTGCCAGGAGTAATACCTGAGTGCATGAACCAGGAGTAACCCCTGTGCAAAGCCGGGTGTGACCCAAAAAGCAAAAAAAAAAAAAACTCTTAATTCAGATGCATACTAATCAAATTTATTTATGGCCACATCTACTTGACAAGAAATTCTAATTATTATAACATAAAAATCCATCTTTTTTTCCTATTCTTCTCTTCCCTGAATGAGTAAGTCTCCTATATGATTGGCCTCTGACATTTCTTTATAACTTATCATCACCTACAAGAATGTCATTCTAAATTCGAAGTATTACTCTCCATTTACCAATAACTTCAAATTATTACCTAGTATTAATAATATTTTATGTTATTAATATTTTAGAAATTTTATAAATTTTTATTTTAAAAAGCAAGTTCATTAACTGATGACTTTTTATTTTTGTATGCGTTTTTTGTATCATATATAGTTTGGAAGCAATAGAACATATTTGCAAATGAGTGAAGCAAAGATTAATAATCATCAGGTGAAAAGG
This sequence comes from Sorex fumeus, assembly GCF_029834395.1. Classification (NCBI taxonomy): domain Eukaryota; kingdom Metazoa; phylum Chordata; class Mammalia; order Eulipotyphla; family Soricidae; genus Sorex; species Sorex fumeus. The sequence goes on from NW_026606060.1 coordinate 59,331,556, forward strand.
ATATTAAAAACAAATGTTTCGTGAGGAAGTTTTTAAAACTTACGTGAAGATATAAAATAAATGTAGAACATTTGAAATAGACAGAACCTAGTTTTCTTTGTGATCTAAGAATTATTGAGGTATAATTTTATTAAATATAGTCCCAACTCTCTGGTAATATGGACAACATTTCTAATGGAACAGATACAAATCTCTGTATCTAAACAATGTTTTGCTTGACTATAGGAACAATGGTATTTGATGATATTTGATGCTAATATAATAAAACCATCCTCACAAAACTATCAACACAATTAGATTAAGAATATATCTACAGGGCTGGAGCATAGTACAGCAGGTAGGGCATTTGCCTTGCACACGGCCAACCAGACAAACCAGGTTCAATCACTGGCATCCCATATGGCATATGGTCCCCGAAACACCACGAGGTAATTCGTCATTTCAGAGCCAGGAGTAAATCCTAAACATCGCTGGTGTGGCCCAAAAAGTAAAAAAAAAGAAAAAAAAAGAAAAAAAAAGAAAAGAAAACAGTACATATAAAAACTTTACACTTTCAGCTGAAATTAGTTATAATCATCATATTCATCATATTTTACACTAGTGTAATTTAATTTCTTATTACTGTACAAATAAATATTCATTCCTGTACTCACATATATATACTAGGGCTGAGGTTGCCAGTAGAAGTAAAAAACTTAAAATCCCAAGAATTACTGAGATGATATGCCACGGAAATCCTGGACAAAATCAAAAGGAAAATAAAAGTAAGCATTGGCACAGCAGGGCTCAGAAATTAGAACAAAATGCATATTTAATCTACAAACTAAATTGAATATATCTTCTTCTTACTATTACAAATCTCAATACTGATTTTAATATGTCCTTTAGTATGTAAAGAATCATGTAATATATTATAAGCATAATTATTACAATTTCATGTTTTACATGATACCAAATGTCGTCAGAATAAAGAAAGAACAGCGGCTAGAGCGGTGGTACAGCCGGTAGGGCGTTTGCCTTGCACGTGGCTGATATGGGTTTGATTCCCAGCATCCCATATCCCAGCATCCCCTGAGCACAGCCAGGAGTAATTTCTGATTGCAGAGCCAGGATTAACCCCTGTACATCGCTGGGTGTGACCAAAAAGCAAAAAACAAAAAAAGGAACAAAATTGTGACCTTTTTTTTTGTGAGCTGGGTGTCTTTTGTCTGCTAGTTTCTTGGATTTGTTGAATTTCAGTTCCGTGTATGTTACTCCCTCCTGACTCATTTCTGCGGGTTTCAAACAAAATACACATAGAAAACTTCATGTAATCCTTTATAAAAATTTAAAATGTAAACATTCATCATAAAGGAATAGAGGTCCTAAATGATAAGCATAGTAGTCTTCAATAAATGTGTTAAAATTACTTCTCGGAAAATATCTGAAACAAATATATGAATTAATTAGAAAAGAAAATATATAAATAGGTAAACAGATTTGTAGTTAAAATATAGATTCATTAATTTATGTCCATCTAAATATATTTCCACCTACACTAGACTTATATATGTATTTCTACAAAAAATACATGATATTCTCTTTCCCCTAGAAATGTAATAGATAAATAGTTGTTAAAACAAAACCCACTCTTCCAAGAAAAGATCAGTTAATGTTTTTTTCTAAATATATGTGAACCTTAGATTATCAAACTATCTTATTGATTATACTGCTTAGCGTTTTGTAATTTGAGAAAACTTCAAGAGTGTCAAATAATTTTACATTTACATGTAAACTCATTACCTTTTCCAGTAAAAATATGCTCTACCACACTGACAGATTATAAGTAAAACTTTGCTTTAAAGTCGTACAATTTCCAATCTAACTTGTTAGATTTAGCTTGTAACTAAAAATATATATTGCTCAAAATCAAGAAGAGAAACTGTGAAAATATTTGCAAATACTAAACTGAACTTTTCAGTTAAAATGTATGTTCTAAAAGTGCAAACTGCTTGATGTCACTGAGCAAACTTTAATTTGGATAATTCATTTCTAAATAAAGGTAGCACAAAAAGCAGTGATGAGCAGTATAGGTATACGGTGTTTAGACAAATTAAATATTCCCCCTGAGAAATTAAAAATAATTTTCTGCTTCGTAAGCATTTGATCCACTCTCGTTCTAATCCATCTCTATTATCAGGAGTAAAGTTAGCATTATGTATTTAAACAGATCCCAACGTATTATCTTTTATGCAACAATCCCAAACTTTCTACATCACTTCCCGATAACAAATTCTGCGTTCCACTTCTTTGCCCAACAGAATAGCCACAGAGACTTAGCTCCCAAACATCCTACACCAGGTGACAGTACCTGTGTGCATCCGGGGGAATTCCACCAGCTGGAGACCAAGCCTGTTGGAAACAAAATCAGACGAGCTGCTCTGCTGGCTTTCACCTCTTATCTGAGACCAGGAGGTACTTGATGTGTTGACACAGTCTAGAGGCACTGTGTCAGAATAAAGCTAGCCAGTAACCATAGAGCACCATTGAACACAGAAAAGTTTCCACTGCCGACTGCATCTCACTTACCACTCCTATTTAAACACCTATGAACAGGAAAACACAAGTGTCAAACACTACCCAGACTTGGCCTATAGTTTAACAAATACCTTAAGCTTGACAAATTACATTTAATATCATTATATATAATTTTGTATGAATATATAAGATAAGTGCATGTTAAATAGCATTGCAACTAAGAGATCTGGAATATTTCTGTCTATTTTGTGCTCACTTTCAATCACATGAAAAAAAAAACCAGAGCTGGAGATATAATATAGCGGTATGGCACTTAACTTGCATGGAGCCAACACAAATTCTATCCCCTATAACCCATATTTCCCCCTAGGCCTGCCAGGAGTGATTCTTGAGCACAGACTCAGGTGTAAGCCCTGAGGACCACCAGGTGTGTTCCCAAAACCAAACTACAACAACAACAAATGTATATATTCATATCTATACACATATTTAACAGAACATATATGCATATATGCATACACATGTGTATATATGTGTATACATACATATGTACTGTATATTATATAAAATAGCAACAAATATATATGTGTAAGTATATATATTTGGAGAGAGAGAAATCACACTTGAATATAGCTATTTTAAAGCATTGAAGTCAAAATCATTTACTCTGCCTAGATGACACTTCAAAGTGTCACAAACAAGGAAAGTCCATTGACATTTATTTTTACATGAACTACATTGATCTGTTCCTCAGATGCTTTAGTATTTAAAATTCTTCTTAGTAATATATAATAAAGACAATTAAAATCCTTTGCCCATCATTCCCAATCAAAGTTGTCTTATCCCCTTAGCAATGATAGTACCACATCTGACATTCTAAAGAATTTTTTCCTGGAGTGTTTGCTTTCAGCTGATCCTGGTTTATTTTTGTCAGGACTTAACTGCTTTCCAGGGGTCGGAATCAAACGCATACAATGAGGACAGTGTTAGAGATGTTATGCATGAAATTTGCTTTTCTGGTGAAGGCAGACATTAGGTGTGCGAGTGAACTACAATGGTCTTTCAGACTCCCAAATATGGTCGCCAACTTGGTTGCTGTGCTTTATACTGAATCCCCCATTCCAAGTATTCCATTAACAGAATTATATTTATATTTTTTGCTATAAAATAGTACGCACTTTCTTGCTAAGGAATCAGATCTTGAATGTATCCATGAGAGAGTGAATAAGTGCTTTCTAAGCCCTCTATGCATTAATGCCGCCAGATTGGGAGAGTGAAGGTGTGACTTCAGGTCATACTTCATATTCATCTGAATCTGCAGTGAGTAACTGCAGTGACTGGAGTCCCCATCCTCTCAGTGGATGCAGAATTCTTCCAAGGAGGCCACTAGTGAGGCTGGGCTTCAGGGTCAGTGATCTTTTTCATGTTTTGTTTTGGGCCACAATTGGCAATGCTCAGGAGTAACTCCTGACTCATTAAACAAGTGAAACCCAATCATAAAGAACTTTGTAACTATGTTTCTCACTGTGATTCGATAAAAATATAAAAATAAATAATTTTTTAAAAACAAGATTCAACAGAAAGTCACTTTAAAATTCATTGTCATATGTTTGTTATGGGATGGAGCAATAGCACAGCAGGTAGGGCATTTGCCTTGCATGTGGCCGACATGACCGACCCAAGTTTTACTCCTCCACCCCTCTCAGGGATCCTGGCAAGCTACCGAGAGTATCTCACCTGCACGGCAAAGCCTGGCAAGCTACCCATAATGTATTTGATATGCCAAACACAATAATAACAAAGTCTCACAACAAAGATGTTACTGGACCCGCTCGAGAAAATCAATGAACAACTGGAGGACAGTGACAATGACAGTGATATTTGTTACATACTATTTTCAGGGTTTGTATTTTCATTTTAAATGGGTAGAAATTGAGTTAATATGAAGACATCAACAGGCCAAAATTCGATTTTCACAATTTAAAAAGTAAGGATAGGGTTCACTTTCCTGTCAATGGACTTCTGTCTGAGGCTAAGAAATAGTTCAGAGAGATGATGAGTATCCTTGCATACTAGAGGGTCCAAGTTCAATACTAAGTAGCCTATGATAACTGTCAAGAACTCTGGATCAAGCCCTAGAGGCCAGCATCTCCTGGGGCCTGGAATGAGGAGGGGGTCATTAAATCCTGGGTTTGCGCCCCTAGTGGTTTAATTGAGAAAAAAACATCCAAATTGTAAAAAGTATGAATGAAAGCAATTTAGAGAGATAGTTTATTTCTGATATTTATATTATCATGTGTGATTTTTGTTAAAGAGCTAACCTATAAGTACACTAAGTACATAAGAATTTCATCTTATACTTTTCACTTTCACTGCTTGCCTATCATTTTTCCAATTTCAAAATACTACTTCTTGGATTGCTTTATTCAGTATATGTCCAAATAGACTTTTCTGTTTTCTAGAAATTTGAAACACACACACACACACACACACACACACACGCATGTATAAGCTTATTTATTTTGTGGTAACATGCATTTATTATTACATTTATCTCATTTTAATGGAAGTACAATGAAACAAAGATTTTTGGAATTTTTAAAGTAACAGATAGAAAGAAAATATATTCTATCACTTGAGATGTTTAATTAAAACATGATAATATTTTTTATTTTCTTTATTGAGAAGACATTGGTTTGTAGGAGTGTATTTGTATGATTTACAGGTAAAATGGTAGAGTATATTTATATGGTAACATACCCACCACCATTGCCAATATCTAAAAAAAGTTTTTCATAGGACCCTTTCCTCCACTTCTCCCACTATGTAATCTCAGTTCTATGACCAGAGTCTAAAGGTTTGTTTCCATGAGCATTGTCTATTCCTTGTTTTGTTTCTTTATATGAGTGACATCAATCAAAATTCATCATTCTTATTTTATTTCCTTAATTCATATTTTGACATCATTTACTTAGCATGGCACACTCTAATTCTGACCAATCTGGAGTAAGAGCAAGGTTTTGCCCTCCTTATAGTGGAACAATTTTTATTCTGAATCCGTATTATTCTGAATCCATTTTTACACTCTTGTCTGCTGTTAGTCAGATCTTGGCTATTTTAAATACCAGCTATGCATATATCTCTACAAATTAGTGTTTCTGTGCCTAGGGATGAATATCTACAATCATTGGATTTTAGGTATAATCACTGGATATTAGGTATTTAGAACATAGGATTGCTCTACGTTCATTCTTTTTGACAATCCTCCAAACTCCTCACCATGAAGGTTAGACAGTTTATATTTCCAGAAACAATGAATGAAGGGTCCTTTTTCTCCTCACTCTGCCAGTGCTTGTTTTCAAACTTTCTATAAAAGGTTATTATTATTCCTATGAGGTGATATCTCTTTGTTGTTTTGATTTGCATTTCTCTGTCACTGACTCTCAGTAATGGGAGTTGGGGGGGTGTCATTTGTATGTCTTGTTTGGAAATATTTGAGTAATTTTCTCCCTGGGTTTTTGCTGTTTTGTGTTTTGTGAGTTATCTTGGAATTAACCTTTTGTCAGGTTTATCTTTATAATCATGTTTGTTATTGCCAGACTAGTTCTTTCATATATATATATGTATATATATATATTTGAAATATGTTAACATCTGGTTATTTTCAGCACACTAAACTGGCTTGACTTCATCAAGCTACTCTACCTTGTCTCGCTGGATAACTCCATCTAGACTCTCTGCAGGCTAATTTGCCCATCCCCGCTTAATACCGTATAATTTAATCTCAACAGAGTCAATCTCTGTCCATTCATAAAACAATACAGGAAGAAATAATGTTCTATGTCATATTGTTTGAGGCTCTGAGATGAACACATGGTTATATGTCAAAAATGTTCTGTCAATTATAAGATATTCCCTAAATTCAACAAGTTCTTATCTACTCTTTGGGTATAAAATGTAAATTGGGTATAAAATGTAAATCAGTTACTAGAAAAGGCAGGGAGAATTTCCAAGAAGATCTCATCCTATGCAGTATATTCAGGGATGGTTCATTCGTTTCTTATGCAGTACAACCCAATAAACTGCATTTTATTTTTAACTAAATGAAGTTCTGTGAGAAATTATATTTTCCAGTGTTATTCATAATATGGGCCAAATGTGTTTGCTCTATTTTTCTGGGGGTTGGGGGAAGTGGAAGTAGAAATAACTGAATGAATGAATCTCCATCTATAACCTCATTAATAGCACAGTGGGTAGGGCGTTTGCCTTACAAGCAGCCAACATGGCCGACCCAGGTTCAATTCCTCCGCCCCTCTCGGAGAGCCCGGCAAGCTACCGAGAATATTCGATATGCCAGACACAGTAACAACAAAGTCTCCAATGGAGACGTTACTGGGCCCGCTCGAGCAAATCGACGATCAATGGGAGGGCCTTTACCTTACCTTTAACCTCATTAAAGATTGCAAAAAAAAGAGACTTTCAACTGCATATAGAATTGATAGGATTAGACTCAGAATACTTATCATGTAACACATGAAAGAATATGAAAAATAAATTGAAAATCTTCAGTTAGCTTCAGATTTCAATCTCACATATCCATATCCTTCTAGTGATTACCTGATTTGTTTTAAAAACAAAATAGAAGGCAGCTGGAATAGAGAAAGGATCACTAAGAAAATGATGGCTTGAGGAACCAGCCAGGATGGGAGATGTGTGCAGAAAGTAGATAAAGAACCAAACATGATAACCTCTCAGTGTCTGTATTGCAAACCATAATGTCCAAAAGTAGAGAGAGAGTACGGGGAATATTTTCTGCCATGGAGGCAGGGGGAGGGTGGGAAAAGGGGATTATACCAGGGATATTGGTGGTGGAGAATGTGCACTGGTGGAGGGATGGGTGTTTGATCATTGTGTGATTGTAACCCAAACATGAAAGCTTGTAACTATCTCATGGTGATTCAATAAAATTAAAAATAAATAAATAAATAAAATTTTCATGTAAAAATATATTTCTAAAAGTCCATAATAATATCCAATAGAAAAACCGAAATATAACATTTATAGCAAATAAATGAAATATACAAAAGCAAAAGAAAATATTTAAAAGTAAAAGATAGCATACAAAATAGAAGATTTTCATGTTATACATCTAACAAAGGATTGAACTAAGACTTGTAAAGAAATACAGCAAAACAATCCAATAAAATGTATGCTGAAAAATTTGAACAGATATCTCATCAAATAGTTTATAAAGATAGTCATATGTACTAAATGGCTTTCACTGTCACTGATTCTCATAATGAATACATTAATAATTTTTCAAAGTAATATCTTGTTAACTTTGTATAAAGTATAAGCTATTGTTCTAAATAGATTAAAATTGTTAACTTCTTAAGTACCTTATCACATCACCATTTTATTACTTAATAAATTCAGGAAACATGAACCACTTTCAAAGAAGGTATATAAATACACACAGCATATTTTTTCCAAGATCCTCTTGACCACGATGACAGGTAAGTAAGTCTTGCTTTAAATTCATATATTTTCCTTGAGAAGTGCTTTTTCTCAGTCACTTTTTAATTGACTATATATTTGTCTATGCAATAAAAAGCATGTTTGTACATATTAAGCTTATTTTTATGGAAAAAAATATAATTTTCAAAAATACAAATTTTTCCTGCTATGCAGATCTTTAACATGAAATTTAAACATTGGGTAATTTTTTGCCAATTACGTTGGTTTCTTCCAGTGAAAGAGCAAAGATAAATACAAACTTCTATTGAGAAAAGGATTGACTCTTCCAAAATATCTAGAATTTGCTTAAAATCATATTCCGCATAAAATATTTGCTCTACTCTCATTCTGTAGATCAAAAACTACCTAGATCACTACAGAAAAAGTTACAAATAGATAATATGTAAAATTGGTACCAAGATCAGTTCTTTTCTGCAATAATCCAATCGCTCTAATTGTCTTTCTCATAGTAACCTTTAATTTATCCCTTTCTGCTCAAAGTGTCTCCACAGAAGCTTTTCAGCCACTCTGACCTCTATGTACCCTTAGAATTTCACCAGTTGGAGCACAAGGTTGTCAGAAGCCTGTGGGTTCTGCAGCTCTACTGACTTCTACCTCTGCTCTGAGACTTGGGGGAACTTGAGGTGATGACTGTGAAAAAACGCTATGTCAGAAGCAAGATAATCAATGAGATATGACTCTCAACATCCCCACACAGAAAGTTTCCACAGCCAAATGCATTTCGTTTAACTTTACCCCTTGTGTCTGATAAGAGTCAAAGAAAACTGAAACTAAGTTTTGGGAATACTGTATCAATTCGGTGCTGTGTGAAGGCTGTAAAAACTTGTTTGTTTCAGAACATTATCAGATTAGGAAATAACAAAAGTCTCAAAATTATGAAACTCAAAGAATATAACCATATTCCATTACTATGCATAGTTTTCCTTTCAGCGTGTAGAAAACAATGTTTTATAAATATATATGTAGCTATTGTTAAGAGTTGGGCTGTAGGGATAGCACAGCAGATAGGGCGTTTGCCTTGCACCTGTCTCACCTGGCCAACCCAGCTGACCTGGGTTCGATTCCTCCACCCCTCTTGGAGAGTTCAGCAAGCTACTGAAAGTATCTTTCCTGCATGGCAGAGCCTGGCAAGCTACCCGTAACGTATTCAATATGCCAAACACAATAACAAAAAGTCTCATAATGGAGACATTACTGGTACCTGCTGGAGCAAATCAATGACCAACAGAAGAACAGCACTACAGTGCTACAGTGTAAAATGTACAAGTAGCACTGTAGCACTGTCCTCCCATTATTCATCGACTTGCTCAAGCGGGCACCAGTAACGTCTCCATTGTGAGACTTGTTACTGTGTTTGGCATATCAAATATGTCACAGGGAGCTTGCCGGGCTCTGTGGTGTGGGAGGGATATCTCAGCAGCTTGCTGGGCTCTCCAAGAGGATCGGAGGAATCAAACCCGGGTCAGTCCCATATAAGGCAAACGCCCTAGTATAGGGTTCAGGGGGAGAGCACAGCGGGGAAGAGACTCACCTTGCACAAGAGCGACCTGGGTGTCACTCTCGACTTTTATTTCCTGAGCTCTCTCAGGGGTGATCCTTGAGGACACCAGCTGTGAGCCCAAAAAATAAAATGATTTTAATTTTTTAAATTTTTTCATTAATTCTGATTTATATTTTTAACAAATTCCTTAGGAATACCTAAATATGGTAGTGCTACAATTGCTTGATCAATTGCAGAAAATATAATACCATAAAACACTGGGTTGTCTGATTTAAACATTGACAATATCTCAACTTAATTTGAAATAGAAATAAACTTTCCTTTTAAATAATAAAAAGTAAGGCATGAAGACATAGACTGAAAATATCTAGTGGGTTTGAAATACAGTTCTTTACAAGCATCAAAATCAAAAACATCTCTGCTAGTAGTTTGTAGCTTTAACTTTCAGAGCTCTTTATTAAAAATTATTTTCTGTTATTTAGTGAGCAGTTCTATGTCTATTTAGCCTTAAATGCAGTTGTCACATGGGAACAAAGGCAATTTGGTTTTGCTCCACATCAACAACATTGGTTTTTGTACTTAAAAGGGCCACCAATGTTTCCGATGCTTTAAAATTCTTTGACAGTTATAGTAACAATTGTTGAAATTTCCCTTTTGTCAGTATTTGAAGTGTTTTTGAAAGAGCACTTTTCAATAGACTGAGTTTCATTTGACCATTACCTGCAAATCAAAGCTCCTATGAGCTGCAAGAGTAGCACCTTTGAGAATCTTTAGCTTAACCTTAAAGTTCTTTAGGTTTGTTTGCATTTTTGTACTGCCTCTCCACTCTCCTCATCCCATTTCTTCCTCTTCCCTCTCTTCTCTATTTCTTTTTACATCTGGGAGTAGGTTTCCAACATAAATCAAGTCAACAAGAGAAATGTTCTAGAAGTTCTCCGGGAAACCTGCCTTTCTCATGAAAGCAGACATTAGACACACTTGGTGAACTAGAGTTGCCCAAGCTACCTGTGTCATCTCTCAGGTTGATTGCTGTGCTTTATGCCAAATCCTCCCATTCTAAAACATGCTCTGTAACAAAAATCTATCTATAACTTTTTCTGTAAAATAGTATGCACTTTATTGGTCAGAGACGATAAAACCCTTGAACATGCACTCTAGCACAGTGTGCTTTGGCAGACCACCCTTCCCTCTGAATTCCTTTACTTTCTGTATCCTCAAGGCTGGAAGGCAGGTGGCATGTTTGCTTGATTTTTTGAGAGTGAATATGCCTAATTTCTAAACCCTCATAGTCCTGTACGATAGCACAGCGGGTAGGGCGTTCGCCTTACAAGCGGCCAACATGGCCGACCCGAGTTCGATTCCTCCGCCCCTCTCGGAGAGCCCGGCAAGCTACCGAGAGTATTCGATATGCCAGACACAGTAACAACAAAGTCTCCAATGGAGACGTTACTGGGCCCGCTCGAGCAAATCGACGATCAACGGGAGGGCCTTTACCTTTACCTTTACATAGTCCTGTAAGCAGCTGTTTGAAAGAGTTGGGGCTGATGGCTGTTCATGTTTCATGTTGTTGTAAAGCTACAGTGAGGGAAGCCATTCACTGAAGTTCCCACCCTCTCAGCAGAAAAAGGAGTAAGGATATATTAGTCTTCCTTTTCTACCTCATGTTAACACTAACCAACTCTTTCATTTCTTTGTGGCACCCCCACCTGTATAAAATCTTCTGTGGGTAGCCAGGGGGTGGCCCTGACAGCTCTTCCCCTGGTCGCCCAGGTTCTGGGGGGATCCGGGCTGTTCACCCAGCCAGGGCAGCCTGGGCCATGGGGCAGACAGCAAGGAGATGAGGGCCAAGTCGTTTGATCGATTACATGCCAATTATTCCTTTCTCCCCACGAACTTTCCCCAGTCTCTCTGAGCCTCCACTGCTAGTCCATTCTAGTCTCTACTGTTCCTCATTCCCGTCTCCTTCAGTCTCTCCTGCTCATCTCTCTGTGCTCCATCTCACAGCCTGGGCTCTCTCTCTCCACATGCTCCTGTATTCTTCTACATTCTTCTCTCTGTGTCCCCCTTGCTAGCCTCTCTGCGGCCCATAATGCTGCCCTGAGCTCTCTCTCTCTCTCTCTCTCTCTCTCTCTCTCTCTCTCTCTCTCTCTCTCTCTCTCTCTCTCTCTCTCCAGCTCTCTTGCCTCTCCAACTCCCTTATCTCTATCTAGGCTGACACTGTCCCCAGTCTGGTAGTAAAATCAAAATAAGAAAGCCCTTCCTGAGGGCCCACCAAGTTCAAAGGGAAACACCACATAGGATATTCCAAAGCCCCTCCTGACTGCCCAAGGGCAAAATACCCCTTAAGATGTTTTTCTTTTTACCCTAGTCCAATAACTCTATCAACATCTCAGTATTAGTTATTTTTGTATGGACACAGTAAGAGATAACATTGAGGCTTGTAGGGCAGCTCTCCTGGGAACATCTTGCCACAGACTCAGACTACGGTACTCAGGCCAGATTAATCATTCCTAACCCTAGCAGGGTCCAAATCTAGTTATTATTCTTTGGATCATGACAGCTTTTGTCCATGACCAAGCTCTTAACTTACAGTTAAACATTATGGCACCTTGGCCAGGCGCATCTTGATGCCAGAGTAGCACATAGCTTACCACTTTCCCTGATTCCATCCAGTCCCTCGTCGGTACTCTGCTTTTGGGGGGGTTAGGAAGTAAAGGCAGTTGAGACTTAGGTAAGAGAACAGATGCCCAGGAGGAAAATATCACTGAGAGTAACATTATAAAAGCATGTCTTCTTGTGTCCATACAAAAAGCACATTGCTCTGAATAAACTATGCAAAGAACTTAGGAAGAAGAGAAAAACAATATTTACAAGTCAACAGAGCACAGGGAAAGAAGTTACAAATAAACACAGAGGAATGGGAGCACTGTGATGGGAGCAACCCAATAACCCTAAGCTACCTGAGGCTATGCAGGAAGGACAAAACAGTGTTATCCTACACCCCCCTTACCCCAGCAGAGTGCTTTTGTGAGGGTTTCTTTTCCCCCTCCTCAATGTCCCAGTGTTCCCTTCCCTGACTTATCCCCCATGGCAAGCTTCCTACAGAAGACAAATTCTCCTACCCATTTCTATTGCCATTGGACATTTGATATTCCCCTGCAAATTTTCCTTATATCATCCCACATATGAGAGAGCTCATTCTCAGTCTTTTCTTCTCCCTCTCTCTCTGATTGATTTCACTCAAAATGATACTCTCCAGATCCATCCACATCATAGCAAATTTCATGGCTTTATCTTTTCTTATCGTTGAGTACTATTCCACTGGGTATATGTATCATGGTTTCTTTATCCAGACATCTATTCATGGGCATTTGGGTAGTTTATATATTTTAACTATTGTATAGAGTACTACACTGAAAATAGGAGTGCAAGTGTCTATTCTGCATTGTGCTTTTGGGCTCTTGGGATATATTCCCAGGAGCAGAATTGCTGATTCACATGAAGCTCAATTCCTAGTTTTTTTGAGGAGTGTACATATTTCTTCCAAAAAGGCCTGATGAGTCAACATCCCCACCAGCAGGAACTGAGGGTACTTTTTTCCCCCATCTTCACCAACATTGGTTGTTTTTCTTTTAGATGAGTGCCATTTTCAGTGAGTGAAGTGACTTCTCATTGTGTTTTATTTGTAATTCCCCAATGATGATAGGGGTAATTTTCCTGATGAGGATAGGGACACTTTCAAATTTTTAGTCAAATTAGTTAAATTAAATAATCAAGAAAGTCTTTTTTAAAAATTTCTCAAAGTGAATTTCTTTCATGTCATAAATTTCAGGGTTCTTGTAGTATAAAATGAACTTTTTAAGGATTTTATAAGTTATACATAAGATTTATTAACCTTCTTTTCAACCACAGGCTGGAGCGATAGCACAGTGGTAGGGCGTTTGCCTTGCACGCAGCCAACATGGCGGACCCAAGTTCGATTCCTCCACCCCTCTCGGAGAGCCCGGCAAGCTACTGAGAGTATCTCGCCCGCACGGCAGAGCCTGGCAAGCTCCCCGTGATGTATTTGATATGCCAAACACAGTAATAATAAAGTCTCCAATGGAGACGTTACTGGGCCCGCTCGAGCAAATCAATGAACAACAGGAGGACCTTGACCGTGACCTCTGCATAAGAGGTCTAGTTAGAAATGATTTAAATTACTTCTGTTTCTTGTGAATGGAAATGATATATATATAACTTTTCAACCACACCCAGTTGTGCTCTGGGTTTACTCCCGGGTCTGCAGTCAGGGATCACTCCTAGAGGGTCTAGGGACCATGTGAGTTGCTAGGGATCAAACCCAGGTGGATTCGTGCAAGTGCCACTGTATTATTGTTAGGATGCGGATCGTGATCTCCCTTTAATGACAAAGAGACTCCAGAGACTGCAAACAGCAAGCAAGGTTTATTGTGAGACTGGCTAGCCAGGGTCAAGCCACCTACACAGACACACAGGTCAGATAGGTGAGGCAAGACCCCGAACTTCTTCAAAGGGGATCTTATATAGGCCTTCACTGGCCGTTACAGCAAAGCCCGCACATTTCATAGCCAATAGATTTGTAACAACATATACTTTCTTAACCAATCCATTTGAAAGTACATCACTCCTTAGCCTATAGATTCAAAGATCAGCATTTACGTACATAGGCAGTGTGGCTAGTGGGCATCTGGTAACTCGGACATTTGGTTATCACCTGACTTCCTTTGATTCTCAGCTCTGCATTCTGGTGGAGGTGGATAAGGGAAAAGTTCCTAACAGGTAATAGATAAGGAAGGGCCATCCCAACAGGGAAGAGTCAACAACTGGTTTCAGAATTTACATCCCAATAAGGAATGGTTTCACTCTAAAGCTTTACCAGGGAGGGGGCAGGAAAGGGAGAGTTACTAATTAGTAGAGTTTTAACTCTGGAATCTTCCTCAGGGTCCCTAGGGAACTTACATTAACTCTCTGATCCCAAAACTGAATATCTTATTCCTGCTCAGAGTGATTGGAGAGAACCTAAATCTTTATCAATAGTGAATGGATAACTAATTTTGTGAGGGACAGGCCCAAAATGGACCACCACCAGAATTAATTTAGCTTAGCTTAATAGGAACCTGCATTGCAAAATAACTGTTTTTTCAAAGAACAGGTCTAGATAAGCTTTTTCAGATCCACTTTACAGGAGCCTGTACTGCAAAATAACTGGTTTTTCTGCTCCTGAGCAAGGAATTCTGATACAGGTACTCAAAGGGTGGGGGTCAGACCAGATAACAGGATATCTCTCACAAGACCCATGTTGCAAGACCCAGGACTGCCCTAAAAACCAGGACGTTCCTAAGCACTGACGCAAATGCTGATCTTTAAACTATAGGCGAAGAAGTGATACACCCTTAATTGGATTGGTTAGGAAAGTATCTGTTATTACAAATATATTGGCTATGAAATGTGCGGGCTCTGCTGTAACTGTCGGTGAAGGCCTATATAAGATCTCCTTTGGAGAAGCTTGGGGTCTTGCCCAACCTGCTGAAACTGTGTGTCCACATAGGCGGCTCGACCCTGGCTAGCCAGTCTCACAATAAACCCTGCTTGCTCTTTGCAGTCTCTTGAGTCTCTTTGTCATTAAAGGGAGATTTCGATCCACGCCCTAACAATTTGTGTCAATTACCCAAGTATTACTCTAAAAGATATTAAAGAATAAAATTATCAACATTTTTACTACTATAATTCTTTTAATTATCTCAGCAATAAAACTCATGCAAATAAAATGAAATCGTTCAGAACAATAAGCAGTAGATATCGATGATGATTTGGAGTATCCACATTTTGCATCAAGATGAAAATTCCTGCATGAAACAACATATTGAATTTAGAAAGTCAATCCTAAGTTAGAAATTAACATGAATTTAAAATACCTGAGTCTAATTATTTCAATAGACATGCAAATCTTTGACTGATATATAGCTTTAAAACTTTTAGATGTAATTTTATTTTAAAACTAATGAAGGGGCTGCAGAGATAGACAGTGAATAGGTGTTTATAAGCAGTTGGTTGGGGTTTGATCCTTCCCCCATATGGTCTCCTGAGTGCCACATGGAGTGATTCTTGACTGCAGAGCCAGGAGTAACCCATGAGCATTTCTAGGTGTGTCCCAAAAATCAATCAAACAAACAATAAAAATAAAACTGATAAAAACTTGTCCAGTGATCAATTGGAAATGGGAAAATAAAACAGAAGTAATAATATGTGCAAGTGGCTTAGATATACATTTGAGTTTTAAAAAAAAACCTACAAAACACATGAAGCCTCTGAAGATGGTTATTTTCTATTATAGGTATTAACCCTAAACTATAAAAACAATAACCCTAAGCTACCTGAGGCTATGCAGGAAGGACAAAACAGTGTTAAATTTTGTTGTAACATATTGTAGCCAATAAAAAAATATTTTGTTTCCTGTGACTCAGAAAAATTTGCATAGAGCATGCATCCCCAATGCTAGCATAGAAGACACGTGTATATTGCAAGTATTAACCTTCGTTCAACAGACCAATTGTCACCCACACCAAAAGTTCTTAAAAATTGTGAAATTAAGCAAGATGCTAGACTAATGGACATGGAGTTTCAATTGTATGGCTAAGTGACAAAAAATATATTCTAATGATATGTAATTTTCCTCCAAATGTGTGTCATCCAACTTAAATTTTGTGCTTTCTTTATTTCTCATTTGGAAGCCATACCTGGTGGTGTTCAGGGCTTACTCCTGGTCTTGTGCTCAGGGTTAAATATATATATATATATACATATATATGTATTTCCCTCATCATTATATTTTTATATATTACTTAGATCTGTTAACAGAACTAATATTTTAAAATATAGGGACTGAAGTGATAGCACAGCGGGTAGGGCATTTGCCTTGCACGTGACCAACCCTGGTTTTATTCCCAGTATCCCATATGGTCCCCCGAGCACCACCAGGAGTAATTCCTGAGTGCAGAGCAGAGCCAGGAGTAACCCCTGTGTATTGCCGAGTGTGACCCAAAAAAGCAAAAAATAAACTAAAAAGCTTAAAAATAAAATACATAAAAGAAAATGCTAAAAGTAAAATGTCATTTTACAAGAAGAAATAATGCTGTTTGGGTCTGGTTACTGAACTTGCATTTAGTTGCCTAACTATTGTCAGATGATACCGATGACTTGAAGTATCTTTCTTGGTCTTAATGATAATTTCTAGATCAGGGCCAGAGCTATAGCATAATGGGTAGGGTGTTTGCCTTTCACGTAGCTGACTCGGGTTCAATTCCTCCACCCCTCTCGGAGAGCCCGGCAAGCTACCAAGAGTATTCTGCCCGCACAGCAAGCCTGACAAGCTACCCGTGATGTATTAGATATGCCAAAAATGCTAACAAGTCTCACAATGGAGACATTACTGGTGCCCACTAGAGCAAATCAATGGACAATGGATGGACAGTGCTGCTGACAGTTACTTAAAGGAAATGGAACATTAAGACCACGAAATGAAAATCTACACATTTCAAGAGAAATTTGAGCCAACCAGCCACAATCACTGTTGCAAATGCTTTTTTTAAATGTAGTCCAACCCAATAATTGTCCTTGACTTTTGGTCAAGTAAAGCTCTGTGGGAAAAGTAGAAATATTTATATCACTTATAATATATTTTATTTACAGAGGTCTCAAATAATGAAATGTCATATTATTTCCAAACTTTCCAATAACAAATAGATCAATTTCTCTATTGAGCAAATAGAAATGGAAGTGGATATTTCTTATTAAATGATTCCTTCAAGACTTTGTCAGGGGAAGATGTCAAAACAATGACACGATGGACTTTTAAAAATATCTCTATTTGATATGAAAATCTTACTGCACTTGATTTACAGCTGTTTGTCACTAAACGCATTGAAAAATGTAGAAAGACAAGCTTCAATCCTGCCATAATTTAAACCTTAAAAATCAAAGTCAAGGGCCAGAGCAATTGTATAGCAGTATGGTGTTGGCCATACTGCGTTCTATCCCCAGAATTTCATATGGTTCCCTGAGCACCTCCAGAAGTGATTCCTGAGTGCAGAGCCAGGATTAAGTCCTGAATACTGCCAGGTGTAACCTAAACTTTCCAGTGATTAATAAAAAAAAATAGAAAATCATTATTTTGACCCCAAAAAACTCAAATATTAGTAAGTAGAATGTAAAAAACAAAGGAAGGAAATGGGCTGTTTTCAGTGAAAACAAACCCTTCCACTCTGACAGCAGACTTGAGGTTGCCAAGTGGTGGAGGAGGAAGGAATAGAAGCGTGGAGGAGCCAAGGACGGGAGGTTTGGGAGGGTTTGGGAGCTTGGGTAGTAGTAGAGGTGCAATAAGTTTGTAGTCCAAAAAAGCATGTAAACTATGTCATCTCAATAAAAATAAAATTTAATGTTAAGGTCATTAAAAATGATGGAATAGGAGAAAAAACAAACAAAACAAACACTGTCCTCCCGTTGTTCATCGATTTTGCTCAAGCGGGCCCAGTAACGTCTCCATTTTGAGATTTCTTGTTACTGTGTTTGGCATATCAAATACGTCACGGGTAGCTTGCCAGGCTTTGCCGTGCAGGCGAGATAATCTCGGTAGCTTGCCGGGTTCTCCGAGAGGGGCGGAGGAATCGAACCAGGCTCAGCCAGGCTGGCTGAGCACAAGGCAAAAGGCCTACCGCTGTGCTATCGCTCCAGCCCTTGAATAGGAGAAATGGAAATTTTTTAAGCACATGCAATTTGAATTAGATAAAGAACAATAAATAAAAGAAAGATGTCAAATTGGAGGTTCCCTGGGGCTAGTCGGGAGTGATCCCAAAGCACAGTCAGAAATAGCCCCTCTTGGGTGTACACCACTGAATGTGGGCCCCAAATTAAAACTAAACAGCAGCAAAAAGAAAATAATATTCCAACATATAGAATAGATGAGATAAAAATCTTAAAACTAGTGGAAAAGTCATATTGATGCAACTTTGGATTTTATAGAATTGAACTCTTATGGCAATTTTACCCGAAGTTTACTGTTATAGGGAAACTGGACAAGGACAGATGGAAAGTTTGTATAGGAACTCATTTAAAAATGCTACATGGACTATTCATAAAAAAGATTTTAAGGGGGCTGGAGAGATAGCACAGCGGGTAAGGCGTTTGCCTTGCACGCAGCCGACCCGGGTTCGATTCTCAGCATCCCATATGGTTCCCTGAGCACAGCCAGGAGTAACTCCTGAGTACAGAGCCAGAAGTAACCCCTGTGCATCGCTGGGTGTGACCCAAAAAAGCAAAAAAATATATATATTTTAAATACTGGAAACAATTTTCTATATTTTTTGATAATAGCAAATATTAAGTGCTTTTGCAAAATACTATATAGAGGCAAAAACAAAGAAGCTACTGTTATAATCCTGCTTTAAAAGTAATATTTATTTGCAGAGCTGGAGCGGTAGCACAGCTGGTAGGGAATTTACTTTGCATGCAGTCGACCTGGGTTCGATTCCCAGCATCCCATATGTTCCCCTGAGCATTGCCAGGAGTAATTCCTGAGTGCAGAGCCAGGAGTAATGCCTGTGCATTGCCTGGTGTGACCCAAAAAGCAAACAAACAAATAAAAAAAACCAAGTAATATTTATTTGCTATGTAAACTGCAGTAAATGAACTATATTGAGAATTTTTCTTATCTATAAAGTGAGAGTCATACATCTTATTTGACCATTTGCCACATGAAATAATACATGAAATGTGGTTAAAATATATTGCAATAAAAGATTGTTAATTGTATAATTATTATTCCAATTATTATATATTATTCACCTAAATAGTATTTATAGGTTCAAATAGGAGTTGATAAATTAGTTTTCTTTATAAAATTGTGAAAATATTCTCTCTTTTCTTCCACCTACACACACAAATAATGTCATTCAATATTTCTTTTTTTGTAGACAATGCTGTTCTGTTTACATTTTTTACTCTTTTTAAAAATTTTTTATTTTATAAGGTGATTAACAATATTTTATTACATTTAATATTCAAACACCAATCCCACCACCATTACACCTTCTCATCACTTTTGTATGTTTCCATCCCAAACCCCAATCCCTGCCCCAAAGCGGAACCAAAATAATATATATTGTATTGCTTTTTATGAAAAACCACTGAAAATGTTACAAAAACGTATCCTTAAAGGAAAGAGTATGGAGGTTGTTGTATTTCACCAACGGGGTCATTAAGCCCTTCTATAAAAATCACTAACTGTTAAAAGTTGAGCCTTGTGTGCTTTACATATATACATATATGTGTAAAAATATATATATTCCCCTCTAAGATTGGTTGTCTCCTACTTTGAACCCTATCAAATGTGGTGCGGTAATATTAGAGTATGGGTAGGATGTTTGGTTTGAAGTATCGCGTGGCCACATTTGTAGCTGTGTGGTCCAGGAATAGATTCACTTGTGGGTGATGCTCAGCCCGAACATGTGGGTGCATGCCCCACGAGCTACCATGGTCATGGCGACAGCTGGGTTCTGTAGGTTTTCGGCTGCCAGTGCTAAGTCCTTTGGGGTGGGAGGGGTCTCACACGTCCCCCCTCTGGGGACACCCCTAGTGAAACAGCCTGGCTAGAAGTCTGGTGGCATGGTTATGGCGAGCATCATGTTATGTTCCCTTCCAGGAGAGAAGGATGTGTGATCTGGATGGTGGCCAGTGATAAGATTATCTGGAGTCAGCCAGAGGCAGCTTATGGGTGTGACTGCTGACTCAATGGAAACAGGGGGATGTGGGTGGAGGATCTCTATTTCCCATCCCACTGAGCCCTGTATTCTCAGTCACAAAGTCTGGCATACCTGGGTTTATTTGGAGGTTCACTCATGGGTGAGGCTTGGCCTGAGTGTGTGAAGAGCATTCATTGTCATGGTGGCAGCTGGGTTCTGTGATTTTGGCTTCAGGATTTGGGTCATTTGAGGTGGGGAGGGAGGTCTTACTGGTCACATTCACGCCCATCTGGGGCGCCACGGATGTTGAATATGTCTGAACAATAATTAAGTAGAAAAAATATTATAATGTTCATTTTTAATGGCTGTAAAAACATAAGGGAAGTATACAAATATTATGTTTCTATAATAAATATACTTTATTAGTTATAGGTTTCTGGAGAAGCACTAAATTAAATATCCAATATTTATTTTATTTATGTACTTGATGTTGCTAGATGATAGGAATAGACATAAACATTTAGGAGGCAACCCCTATTCTCAATTAACATTGAAATTAATTGTTTTTTTAAAGACAACTTTTGCTTTGCAATATGGTGAATTCTGAACTATTGTTTTAAATATAAACTATTACTCTGAGAAAAAGACCTTATTCAATAAAGTCAGTCACAGGGTTTTGATAGCACATCAGTATTCAGATAAAAGCAGTAAGTAAATAATCTTGAGAGTATGCTATTAGCTTGTGCTTTATCAAGAAATTTTAAGGGAGCTGGATTTTTTCATGGAAATATACAAAAGACACCTACAGGCAATATTGTTAAAAAGCTGATTCAGAAACTTCAACAGCAGAAATAAAACTAAAGGGAACAGAAGTCAGAATGAAAAGTACAAGGGTAGGTCACTTGTCTTGCACACAGCCGAGCCAGGTTCAATCTCTGGCATTCTATAAGATCCCTTAAGCATTGCCAGGAGTAATTCCTGAGAGCAGAGCCAGGAGTAACCCCTGAGTATCACCAAGTGTGGCCCAACCATCACGATCCCCCCCAGAAACCTAAAGGGAACAAATTAAAAATTACCCAGCACAAAAATTGGACCAAATAAAAATACCTTTTGACAGTAGAGTAAAATTTAAAATTTTAATTATTTAGGATTTATGTATAACTATCTTGGTTCACATTAATCAAAGGATTTGGAGCTATATATGAATTTTAACAAACATACCTCTTTCGTTGAGTAACAAGTCTGATTAAGAGTAGCTCCAAAGTTTTGGCATGACTCCTTACTCCTAGTCAATCCTGCTTCTGTATTAGAAATGAAATGACAGTTTCTGACAGAGCAAGACTACTTTTCATGATACGTTTTAGATCATTTTTGTTTATCTTAAAAGACAAAAGTCACACTGATCCTCAAACAAATGAGCATTTAGAAACCTGAAATTTTTCTTTTAATTTATTTCTTTGATGACTTCAAATCACTTTCTCTTGATCCCAAAAATATGTCAAAATAGCTCTTTTGACAAATTCTGAAAATTGAATGCAATTGATAGAGATTCTCTTTGACAGACTCAAGAACATTACAAAGTTTTCACTAAGAAAGTATAAAGTCTTGGTTACAAACTAACTTCAGAAACATGGGACAGGTTTTCTGTAGGAGAAAAAGTAAATATATGTGAATGGAGACATACCAAAGCATCTATAATAGAAAATATCCATTCACGAGCATAAATGCTCAAATAATCACACCAAAATGACAAGTTAATTAGAAACTTTTATTTTGTGATGGTTTCTCGGTCACAGAATTATAATGAATAAAATATAGAAAATGAAAAAATGCTAGTCCAATTAAAATTTAAGCATTTTAATAGAAAAATTTTAGGCTAAAAATTAAGGTGGGACAGAGTGGTGTTATTCCATCGGGAAAAAAAATCACACCTGTGATGAAAAACACACCTGTGGAAGTTGAAAGAGTGGAAGTTGACAGAGTTGAGCGATCTCCAACTGTTGGTGAGAGAGTAGTACTTTCTTGAAAGTTGGTAACATTAGACACACAACTCTGAAAAACTTTAACACATAATATAGCATTATGATCACAAATGAATGGCTTTACTATATCACTGCATTCTTATTGACTCAAGCTCTAAATCACACAGTAAACATTGTTAACTAAATGGAACAACTGTGTCAGGATGTAGCTCAGTGGAAGAATATGTGGCTTTACATACATGTGTGAAATGATGGGTTTCATATCCAGCAACCAAATAAGTTAGAAAGTACAGACATAAAAACAGATGATTAGAATATTTTAAATTTCAAAATAGGAATAGAATTTTTAATTAAAAATAATTTTACTTGTGAAAATGGACAGAAAATAGGAATAAATACCCCAAGATGGGATTTGAACAACCTCAAAGGGAAAACAAACAAGTCAAATGAATTTCTAAATAAACTTGCTGTTTATTATTCTTTTAAGTATGCAAGACATCAAGCTATGATCTCATATCACTAATATCAAAACATAAGATATTAATAAAGAATATAACTACATATCTCTATGCATTTACTCTTTATTATTTGCGTTCAAATATAAATTATTTTTGAAAAATATTTGGCTCTTTATTCAGTATACGTTATAAAGAACTCAGTAAATGTACATTCAAGGAAGAGCATGAGGGCTACTTTTAATGTAGATCTTTTTTAAAAAAAAGAAGTTAAAAGTAAGTCTCATAGAAATCTCAAAATGTCTAAAAATGCAATGGAAAGTGTGAATGTCTGAATGGGTGGCCCTTTAAATGTGTGAATATTTTAAAAAATTTACTGAGGATTTCTTACACAACTGTGAATGTTTACTCCAAACCTGTTAGCACCCAACATCTTTTCTTAAAATTCAATGTCCTCTTGTTAAAAAAAAACCTAAAAACACAAAAGTTCAGTCTCTTAATATCTTCAGTTCAAGTAATAAGCCATTTCTCCATTTCAACATTCTATCCTGATATTCACATTCTAAACCTGAATTAAAGACACATCAAAGGCGTCTCATTATCTGTATTTCAAACCATAATGCCCATATAGAGCCAGAGTCTGAGGGAAATTGTCTGCCATAAAAGCAGGGGGAGGGATATGATGGGGTGGGGGGAGGGAAGGGGACATTTGGTGTTGGTGTTGGAAAATGCACACTAGTGGAGGGATAGGTGTTGGATCATTGTATGACTGAAACTCAAACATGAAAGTTTTGTAACTGTAGCTCATGGTGATTTCGTTTTTAAAAAAGATGCATCAAAGCTTATTGTGCGTGCTTATCAATATAAATAAATGTTTTCCTAACTCCCACCATTCAATACTGCTAATAAACAACTTTCCTTTTCTATCCATATTCACTAGAGAACTAATTCTGGCCTAACCTCAAAATCTTAGATCACCAATCAATACTCCTCTGAATATCGTATCACTCATCAGTTTATCTTCTCACCAAGGTACTGAAAATCAAATGACCAAAACATCACACAATTGTACACAGACAATGAAAGCTGATCAACATGTATGATATTCATCACCATTTATTCCTCAATACTACACAGAAAAATTACTGATTCACACACTTTCTACTATTAATTCAGCAACTATTGAAATATTAAATTATTTCCTAAGGTATGTACTGCACTTGACTCTCTACAATGTGGTCTTATCACCTGTGTCACATAGAAGAATCACCATCAATATAATTACCCCGTGTTTTTTTTGCTCTCTTTTAATACATGCTTCTCACTGAACAACTTTGAAATTCTCACACTAATTTGGATTTCACTATAGTTGCAGTCACATTCAAGTCTAATTCTCTCCTAAGTCCTCATTTCACTCCAAGATATGTTGGCTGGGATATGGTGTAGGGGTTAGTGGTTAGTGCACACTCCTTAAATGCATTCAACCTGGATTTTATCCCCAGCTCCACATTCCCTCCCATACATCCCAGATGCAACTCTGGTGGTTTCTGAGCATAGGTTCCTGGCACAGAAGTACCTGGTCAGAGCAGCACCTTGTTCTCGGGCCCTTGAATTGTACAGCCAGTGCAGCTGGCCAAGAATAACAGGGAGTTGTCCCCAGGCCCCTTCAGCACTGCTTGATGGGGGAGGGGGCAACCAAAACACACAGCTTCCATCCACAAACTCAAATAACCCATAACATAGTTTTTTGAGTTTTCAGTAACTTTCAATTGAAATGGGGTCAACGAGATGTATAAACCTGTTTCTAAGTAGTAGACTCATTCCCTTTTCTTCACCCATTGAAGTAAATTTTGTAATGTATTTTTTCATGTATGATTCATAAACTTCATTATTATTCATTACTCTAATTAGTTATTGCCACCAACCTCAATGATACTCAATTACAGAAAAACACTCTTTTTAAGAACATTCGACTTTTTTTAGTCTGCTCAAGAAACTTGCCCACTGACAGCCAACTTTTAGATTTTGGAACAAGAACCTAAAATGGCTCATTTTATTGCATTATAGTAAAGTTATACTAGAAATTAGCCACCTCCAAGGACATTCTTTAACAATTTTTGTCCTTGGACATAATTTTCAGCCTTGCTCGTTAGCATAACTGGATAAAATCACATAGAAATAGTTATGTCCTTATTTTTTTCAGTGAGCACTAGTGAGTGGTTTCCGTTATGAGAGATGGAGAAAACAAAGATAACCACTTGCATTAGTGCATCACAAAGTGGGGAGAAGATAAGAAATATGTTCGTGAGGGGTCAGAGCAACAACATGCCAGCTAAGGTGCTTGCCTTGCAGTGACTGATCCAGGTTATATCTCTGACACTATCGATGGTCTCCAGAGCCCCATAAGGAGTGAACCCTAAGCACAGAGCCAGAAGAAAGTCTGAGCACCACTAGGTTCTTCAAAACTGTCCTCTTGTTGTTCATCGATTTGCTCGAGCAGGCCCAGTAACGTCTCCATTTTGAGACTTGTTGTTACTGTGTTTGGCATATTGAATACATTGCGGGTAGCTTGCCAGGCTTAGAAAACAATCAACAACAAGGAAAAGATATCAAAAACAAATGCTCAGTAGAAAAGATAATTTTAGTTACAGGAAGCATTTTTTTAAATGGAAGACATGTAATGATTGCCAAATAGATTAAACCTATTTTCCTTTGTGACTTAAGCTACTATAGTATTAAAAATAAATCCAAATGAAGATTTGTCAAGTCCTCATGTCAAATGGAAACTTCATTATGCAAAATATATCTATATGCAAATCACACTAGTACATTATACATTTTGTGCCATTACAAGTGTAATGCAATTATGACAAAAGGAAAACTGATAGCAAAATAATCCTCTTAATCAAAATGATCAATTCCAACATTGTTATGAATATTTCTTTATGATTTTACATTTGACAAACATTCAGTAGGTTCAGTAGTTTTCACACTTTGACTTTTATCCTAACTCAGTATTCTAAAAAGTAATGTGATTACTGCTACTTACACTTATATCCTAGGATAGAGGTTGATAGCAGAAGCAAAAGGCATAAAATTCCTAGACTTACTGCAGTGATATGCCATGGAAATCCTGTACAAAATCAAATGGCAAAACGCAAAGTAAGAATTGACATGGCTGAGTGCTCAGACTTTATAGAAAAACAGAAATTTACATTAGAGCAGAACTTTTTAAACTTTCCCCAACTGCAACCTTATATACCAAAAAAATGCTAAGTGAGCAAGCAAGAACAGAAATACTTCAGATTTTTTACATATGTGGTTTTTAAATAATTTTTGGCTATTTCATGTTCAGAAAATTTGTACTGTTGCCAAGATCTTTATGGTCCCCAATTTCATAGACCAATGTGGAGGCGAGAGCCATAATTCAAGAAGCAAGATTCTAGAGTCTAAAAATTTGTAGATTTTTTTCTGCAATTCTAAATCTCATTTAACAGTAAATAAATTATTCTTTCCAATAATAAGACAGACACATAACATCACTTGTATAAACAAAATTATGATTGCATGTTTTTACTTAAATTAGAATGATCTCAAAAATCACGAATACATAAAAAATCATGACCTCTTTTGTGGAGAGCTGGGCACTTTTCGTCTGGTTTCTTTGGTTTGGACATTGTCAGTTCCACATATGTCACTTTCTCCTCACTCATTTCTGAGGATTTCATGAAAAAGAAAAGAGCACAAACTTTACATAACGCTTTATAAGATATTGCTGATACCATTAACAATAAAAATTTCTTGTGAAGTAATAGAGAGAATTAAATGTTAACCATGACCAAAATAAAAACAAAACAAACACTATCCTCCCATTGTTCATCGATTTGCTCAAGTGGGCCCAGTAACGTCTCCATTGTGAGACTTGTTACTGTGTTTGGCATATTGAATACGTCACAGGTAGTTTGCCAGGCTTTACCATGCGGGCGAGATAATCTCGGTAGCTTGCCGAGTTCTCCGAGAGGGGCAGAGGAATCGAACCTGGCTCGGCCGAGCTGGCTGCATGCAAGGCAAGTGCCCTACCCTACTGCTGTGCTATTGCTCCAGCCCAACCATGACATTTAAGTAAAAGTAAAGTAAAGGCCCTCCCGTTGATCGTCGATTTGCTCGAGCGGGCCCAGTAACGTCTCCATTGGAGACTTTGTTGTTACTGTGTCTGGCATATCCAATACTCTCGGTAGCTTGCCGGGCTCTCCGAGAGGGGCGGAGGAATTGAACTCGGGTCGGCCATGTTGGCCGCTTGTAAGGCGAACACCCTACCCGCTGTGCTATCACTCCAGCCCATTTAGAAAGAAAAAATTGTTTAGTAATCTTTTGTCAGGGACTACCTGAAAATAAGCATAAACAGCTACTTATTGAAAATTATGATATATGACTTGTGTATAGATATAAGTATAGTTCAAATGTATCATTAATTTATACGATCCCAGAATAGTATCCTTCACTACACTGGGCTTTTATAAACAACTCCACAAAAAATATTCAAAATACCCTTTCATCTGAAGAGCTGGAGAGATGGTAAAGTGGGAAAGGCAATTGCCTTACAAATTGCTGACCTGGGGGCTTGATTCCCAACACCACATATTAATCCCCGGGGGTGATTCCTGAGTACAGAGATAGGAGTAAGCCCTGATTAACACTGGGTGTGGCCTCAAAACAAAATAAATTAAAAATAAATTAACATATAGTAGATAAAAATGCTGCTTAAGAAAACACTTTTTAAAATTACTTTTGAATAATTTTGGAGAAATTCGAACAGAAAATTATTTTTGAATAGATAAATATATTTGAATGCTGAAATAATAAAATACCAATATTCCATTATTTAAGTATTTTGTAATTTGAGAAGTTTTAAATTTAAGCTCTTTAAAAAATATTAAACAGGAGCGATAGCACAGCGGTAGGGCATTCGCCTTACAAGCGACCAACTTGGCCGACCCGAGTTCGATTCCTCCGCCCCTCTCGGACTGCCCGGCAAGCTACCGAGAGTATTCGATATGCCAGACACAGTAACAACAAAGTCTCCAATGGAGACGTTACTGGGCCCGCTCGAGCAAATCGATGATCAACGGGAGGGCCTTTACTTACTTTACTTTACTATTTAAAAAAAAAACTTAAAAGCACTCCTGCTTGTTTTACAATAAATTTGAAAGTCCACACTACTGGCCTGTAAGTCAAACCTTGCTCTAAACCTAAACATCCTTTAGCTTAACTAGTTTAGATTTAGTTTGCAATTTAAAATTTCTCTAACCAAATTAAAAAAAAAACATTTATAAATATTGAACTTGAGTTTTGTAGAAAAATAATTACAAAAACTCATACTTTGGGGGTATTGATAATTAGGAAACTTAAGTTCGGTTAATTCACCACTCATGAAAAGACAGAGCTTATAAAGGAAAAAGAAAGATGTTTGTGTCATTTTGAAAAATTAAATATTCCTCAAACCCCTAGGGCTTCTTCTACAAAATAAACATATAATCCATTCTCAGTCTTATCTGTTCTTATCTTCACCTGTAAAATAAAGTTCATGTAACATATTAGCATGGATACCAAGGTCAGCCCTTTCTACAGCAATCCCCGAAGAGTCCCAACTTTCTGCATAGTTTTCCATAGCAAATTTGACCCAATCCTGCTTTGCCCAACAATATGATAGTAAAAGTTCCAGTCACACACTCACTCTGATGGAAGGTACCTGTGTATGTCCTGGGATTACCCAGCTGGAGCACCAGCCTGTAGGGAGCACAGTAGGGCTATGCTGCTCTGCTGTCTTGTACTTCTGCTTTGACTCTGAGACCAGGAGGAACTTGAGGTGATGGCTGTGCCTTAGAGACAGTTTCAGAAAAAAAAAAGTCAGCGACCATATGACACTCACCCTTCTCCCACAGAAAATTTCCACTGCTCATGGTATCTCATTGACTATCGCCAGTTAGTTAAATACAGAGATAGGGGAAAACAGGTAAGTGCAAAATGTGCATAAACACTGCCTATAGTTTTAACTCAAGAATCTACAGGTGCTAGATGACTTGAATGTTTTTTGATTATACATATTTGTCATATATGATTTTAATAAATTTTGCTTTTACCTTTTAGCTTTACTTTTACTTTTACCTTTTAAAGTGATCAAAGTTGAGTGAATATGGGAAGATAAAGAATCCAAAATTCTTAGTTTCATTAGAATGTAAAGATTCCGGACTGGATTCTTCCCTTCCTATTTCACCAAGGAATGCAGATCCTATTTCCGAGCCGATGTAACTTGAATTTTGACTAGGAAGAGATGAAAATTAAACTAGTTAATGGCTGGCAAAGATTTTTTATTGGTAATAATTATTATTATGGTAACTTGTTAAGTGTTTGCAATTTATTCTTCAGACGCATGTATTTCTACCACAAACATGTCAACAGTATTAAATATGATTGCTCATCCATTGCTCACTCGTCCCTCTACCAGTGCCCATTTCCCACCACCACGGATCCCAGTATCCCTCACACTCCCCATCCTCCCCATCTCACCCTGCCTCTGTGGCAGGGCATTCCCTTTTGTTCTCTCTCTCTTATTGGGTGTTGTGGTTTGCAAAAGAGGCAAAGGGTGACAATCATGTTTGGTCTACAGTCTACTTTCAGCTACTAATAAATAAATAGATTTTTTATATATAGAAAGTAACTGTTATAAGCATGTTTTCAATGAAAATTTTGTTTTACTAGAACTTTTTTCTGTAAGCTTTTTCTGTAAGATAATTATTTTTAATTTTTATTAGTGAGACATCATGAGGCACAGTTGTAGACTTACATATTTTTGTTCTTGGGTTTCAATTATACAGTGATTAAATACCCATCCCTCTACTAGTGCCCATTTCCCACCACCACGGATCCCAGTATCCCTCCCACCCCCCATGCCCCTCATCCCACCATTCCTCTGTGGCAGGGCATTCCCTTTTGTTCTCTCTCTCCTACTGGGTGTTGTGGTTTGCAAAAGAGGCAGTGGGTGACAATCATGATTGGTCTATAGTCTACTTTCAGCATGCTTCTCCCATCCTGGGAGGATCCTCCCAACACCCTTCATTTGATGCTCCCTTCTCTATCTGAGCTGCCTTTTCTCCTAGCGTGTGGGGCTGGCCTCCAAGCCACGGAGTAAAATTCCTGGTACTAATCTCGGCCATTTTAGGGTGTTAGTCTCCTATTTTGTTACTTTATGTTCCACAGATGAATGCAATCTTTCTATGTCTATCCCTTTCTTTCTGAGTCATTTCACTTAACATGATACTTTCCATGTAGTACCACTTGTATGTAAATTTGATGACTTCGTCTTTTCTAACAGCTACATAGTACTCCACTGTAAGATAATTTTTAAATAGGAATTCTTTTTAGAATCTCAGCTCTAGGGTAAAAAATTCTAACTCATATTTCATGTATATATATATATATTTCTAATTTTTGGTATTATTACCTACTGTAGCATGGTTTATTGTGGGGAGCAAGCATTACTCAAGGGTACTGGAAGTCACTCAAAGTGATTATTGGCCAACTGGGATCAATAACTAAATACTGAAGTCAAAGATGTTTTACTGTTTTGTCCCTAAATTTTCAGGGACTACCCAGGCCATGCTGGAGTTTCTTAGGTAATTCAGATCTACCCCTAGAATTGCTTTGGAGGCTAAAGAGAGCCAAGGATCAAACTGGGGTCCCTGTTTGCAAGATGTCCCCTTGTGCCCCTGTGTTATCACTTGGCCTGTTCCATTATTTTATGTAACATATAGGTCAAAGACCTAGATATCACCTTTTTTTTTTTAATATTCAGTACTTGTGAGCATTTCAGGGTGTGGCCTTCACAAAAAACAAACAAAAATCTTTATAAATCACCAATAGATGACCAATTTAAGTCAATTCTCTAAGTATTTTATGACAGGTATTAAATAATAAAATTATTAACTTTTATTTCAGTAATTCATTTTATTATCTTGGTAGAACTTTGTTTTACAAATGTAATGAATCTGTCTATTATAATATGTAATAGACATATATGATGGCTGGATGAATCCACATTCTTCACCACTTTCAGGTTGTCTTTGTCAAAAAATCCTGCACCAAGAAAATATATCACTTAATCACTTAATCACTTAATCCCCGTTATTCATTGATTTTTTCGAGCGGGTGCCAGTAACGTCTCCATTCATCCCGGTTGCGTGCTAGCGTAGCCCAATGGTATCTGTTCGTTTTAGGAACATGTAGAGCTTCAAACCGATCATTCAGGGTCTTGACGAAAAAGTCTGACCATCTTATAGGTGGCCGTCCACGTGATCTTTTGATGTCTCGTGGAATCCAATCAGTAATGGCTCTAGTCCAGCGGTTGTCTGTAAACCTCATTACGTGTCCAGCCCATCTGATTTTTGATGTCTTGGCAAATGAGACAGCATCCCTGATTCTTGAGCGTTGATGAAGATCAGAACTCCGGATTCTATCTCTCATTTGAGTGAATTGTGATATTCCAAGCATAGTTCTTTCGATTCCTCTTTGAGAGACCCGAATAGCGTTCTCATCCTGTTTTCGTAGGGTCCAGGTCTCTGAGGCATATGTTAATGCAGGAAGAATAGTGGAATCAAAGAGATGTGCTCGTAGCTGGAGGTTCTTTGTCCTTTTAGTTATTTTTTCAATGCTCTTGAAGGCATTCCAAGCCGCTCTCTTCCTCCTGCGCAACTCAGGTGCCAGGTCATTCATCATGTTGATTTCTCGACCTAGGTATATATAACTGTTGCATTCAGAGATGGTGGTTCCGTTGAGAGCGAATGGAGCGTCAGGAACAAGGCTGTTTCTCATAAACATTGTCTTCGTAAGATTCAGCTGTAGTCCTACCTTTCCACACTCACGGTCAAAGTCCGCCAGCATTTGTGCCGCTTGGCTGATGTTTGGTGTTATTAGAACGATGTTATCAGCAAAGCAAAGAAAATATATAGATAGATAAATATGTAATTGAAAAGGTCATACCTCATGTAAAATTATCACAAATATCAATATATAAAAATTTACTAATTTTTAGTTAAAAAACTAGCAGACTAAAATAGATGAATGACATTCAGAAATAGATCTTTTTAACTTATTAGAACTCCAAGAAATAGCTACAAGTTTCAATTAGAGGGAGAATATTTGCTTTCTCCTGTATTTTCCCTATTTACTTATCCACATCTACTAACAGAGCTAGTATCTTAGAACACACAAGAATATTCTCATAGTAAAACATGATTGTCACTGTGTTTGAAATATCCTCCATTAAAGAGCAAGAGAGGAAATAATGTTCTTCAGACCTAATTATTTATGTGACTTATACCTCTTTGAAAGTGACACCTAAGACTTCAGGAATTTTTGCAGATCTTAAAGAGAAACTTTATCTAAGTTATTAAAAATAAAAGTTAAAGAAAGGACTAAGAAATGTAAACTTCGTACACCAAGTCCAGATGCTGAGAAAAAGCTTGGTCATTCACCCACATCTGTTGACTAGCACCTTTTTTACGTAATTCAATCCAATAATCAGACTTAATTTTTGATTGAATAAAATTCTATTGGAAAAATAAAATTACTTATGTCATTCATAAAATCAACATTGTATTTTATTACAGAGAATTCTCATGAAGTTTTATTTATGTTTACCTCCAAACTTTCCAATAAATGGAGCAAATACCATTTTTTTGGCTGAATAGAGATAAATGAAAGTGGAAAGTCCCTAATGAATGCATCACATAAATCTTTGTGACTGGGAGAAAGATATCAAAACAGCAACACAGTGAACTTTAAAATAGCTCCAAAGACTAGAATAGATATCAAAATATGATTACATTTAGTTTAGAACTCTTTTTGTCACAAAATATATTCAAGTGTATAAGAAGACAAATGTCAAAACTGCCATTATCTAAAACTTAAAAAAAGGAAGTTCCAGGGCTGGGCGATAGCACAGTGGGTAGGGCTTTTGCCTTGCACGCAGCCAACCCAAGTTCGATTCCCAGCATCGCATATGGTCCCCTGAGCATCGCCAGGAGTAATTTCTGAGTGCAGAGCCAGGAGTCAGCCCTAAGCATTGCCAGGTATGACCCAAAAAGCGAAAAAAAAAAAAGTTTCTCATATATTGTACAAAATAAGGAAACAGACGGTTTCTAATAAAAACAACCCCTTAGTGCCTACAACAGAACCGGTGTTACTCAGTGGGAGTTGAGTGGAACTCGGGAGGTAAGCAGGGACTAGAAGGGACAAGGATAGAGGGTTCTGACATTTAGGTAGTGGTGAAGATAGTGCAGAGTCTTTGTATGCTTAAAAGCATAAACATTCACACTATTATAAAGCATATAAAATTTTTCACTATTGAAATTTAAATTGATAGAGATAACTAAAATGATATATTTTGTTTTTGAATTCATAATCTATCATTTTGCTCATTTTGGTTTTTAATAGTGAAAATTACTCATATTGCTATTTTAATAACATGAATTTTATAAGGAAAATTTTGAAGTTTTTGACATCTTTTATAAAACTCTAAGATAAACAACATTCTAGGACTAAATACTATAAATGGAAGTCAGTGCTTATATTAAATCATTAGAAGGGTTTCCACAGAATAAAATTGACTCTATATAGACCATATATTTATTTTATATTGACTTATACAAACCTCACATGAAAGTAAATGTGATTTAGATTCTCCATTCTAGAAAGAGAAATTTTCACTGTCATTGTGTATTATCAGCAGAACACTGATAATCTGTAGATTATCTGTAGATCGGTCCAGTAACATTCATTATCTTTGTATTTTATCAAATTTTCACAGGTACATGTGCAGATTCATCTTCCTCAGAAAGTATAATACTATTCGAATACAAATGGTGGAAGAATGTTAGCACAGAAGCTAAACACTGAGAAGTCTATACTAAATTGTGAAGAAACAAGAAGCATCACATATAATAAGAGCATTGAAGTCGTTTTATAGAATCCAGGGAAAAGCTACTACTATCTAAGCAATTGTTCTCTTGGGTTTCTGTTATACTATATTCACTCCTATCTTGGTAATTCTGCATCTATGTGTACAAGTGTTTCGAACCAAGTCTGTCAAATAATACAGGAGGAAAACCTAAACACTTATTCTAATTCATACATTCAAACTTCTTAGAAATGTTTATTCATTGATAACAAATAACAAACCAGCTCTTCACTGTCATGAAGGCTAATGAGACCAGCTCCACGGTCTTTGCAGGACTTCCTACTCTCATCCCAAGTTTTCTCTTCGTTTGAAATGTAGTTACAGGTTTTGACCCAGCAAAACCTTCTCGAAGACTCAAGTCAGATGGACACAGTTTATCTTGAAAATAAAAGTCATGTAAGTCCTCAAACTTATGATCATTAGTGAACCTGTCATTTGTATCTTTAAATGTATTTTATTGCTTGTTTTCAACTTAATGGCCAGGGAATAAGTCAGTCTCTGTATCTGAAAAATACATATTGGGAATTGTGCTCAGAGCTAGCTTATCTCTGGCTCTGTGCTCAGGGCTCATTATGGGCTGTGATTGGGGGCCCACAAGCAATGCTGCAGAACGAACTGGGTCAGTTATGGCATAACAAGAGCTTTACTGCTATACTATCTCTCAGTCCCTTCTTAAAAGTTCTGAAGACAAGAATTCAGCTGATACAAGACTGTTTCTGACAGTCCCAAGTGAAATCTGCACTGAGAAAACTTGATTTCTCAAGTTCAGTGTCTTGAACAACACCCAGCATGTTTCTCACATGGAGAAATTCTTCTGAAATTCTAAAGAAATGAATAAAACTTCCAAAGTATCTACACTTAAAACACTACAAGAATTTTTTTAAGTACTGTAAGTAAAATACTAATACTTAAAGTATCTATCATAAAATATTAGAATGATCACAACATTATGGCAATTTAACAAGGTTGTAAAAGTCATTTGCTTAATTATAATAAAGCAAATATAGTCAATGAAATAATAATAGCTGAATTTACGCTCGTGCCACATTTTGATGCCATTTTTAAGTAAAATAATAATGTGGAACATAAAGGGAATCTCTCCTAAAAAATAAATTGATAAACTATTGATTTAAGTATTTAGTACCCACCTGCAGGAGTTGGCAAAGGTGAATGATTTTCAGCTTCTGTGGAAAAATTACTATTTTTTTCTGGGCCAGTCACAATTCCACAATTACAAAGGCTCTGAAAAACTTCAACCCATAGTAATAAATTATGATTATGAATGGATCACTATGATCACTTGGTTTCTAAATTACTCAGGTTCTAAATTACCGTAAATGTTGTTGACTAAATCAAAATGCAGAAACTTTCCACTGCTGCCTGTGTTTCCACGAAAACACCCCCAACTGTTTGAATACGTACCTCTGGGGAAAGGTGCAAACTGTACAAGCATGTTTGCTCTCTTTGGAGAAGGTTGGTTTGTGCCACAACTGGTTGCCTCAGGACTTTGTGTTTGGGGGTTCCTTAGTTAAATGGTTAAATAATGTGAGTAGTACTGATGTACAAGGCTACCACCATCAAAGGGTCTATGATTATCCACCGCTGACTTTATGTCACCTTTATTCTGTTCCTCACACACACACACACACACACACTCGCCCTCACCGTGCTTGACAACCACTTTTGTAATCTAAGGCCAAAGGTTTGTCATTGGCCCATTTTGTCTATACCCATGTTTTGTGTCTCTATGTTCCTTATATAGTATGTTTCTTCTCCCACTGCTTATTTCATTTAACATGACACCCTCCAGTTCCATACAAAAATTTTGTGCATTACATCATTTGTAAGTCTCAGAGACCTGTGGTCACTAGGCTGAAGAGTTAAGGACTAACTGCTTGTCAAAATTCATATCTGAGGCTGCAAGTGAGGGAAACCACTGCCTGGAAGTTCTCACCTTCTCATCAGCAGTGCAAATAGAAGCTGTATGTGAGAACGGGCTACGTGAGAGGGCAAGAAAGGGTACTTAGTATTTTATGTGACAGGATGAAACTCTATTATCGCTTAGCTCTCAAAATACTCTGCTCTTTAAATGTTACACAAACACTGTTCACCATTGATTAATATTATCAGATCAACCAATACATATATATACACATAAAATCTGTAACAAAGGAAAAATCTTACACCTCCTGACAATTCCAACTGACTGTGCATCCCTGCTAACCCCTGAGATGAACCCAATTTGTAGCCTTAGTGTAAACTTCTCCTTTGAGCTTCATAACCAAGTGTTCAGCCCCATAGAGACCTAAATGGTCCACACATTTATGAAACATAAATTAAACTTTAAAAGTCATACTGTAGAGTCAGAAGCAACCTTATTACAATATCTGGACTAAACACCAGGCCCCTTATCTGATCTCCATGATTCTCACAAATCTTCAAAATGCCTTTTGAATCTGAGTAATGCCTTACTCACCAATCACCACCTTGTCTATCTTTATCGAGCCACCATCATTTCTCACCTGTGTAACTCCTATTAGACTCTGCACAGCCCAATTTATAAAACTGCTATATATACCCATATGATGTCATTTCAACAGCGTTATTCTTCTCAGCGGAAGTTTGCTGTTCTTAACACAACTCTCAAGAAACTTGAAATATCCTGCTGAGAGATAGTACAGCAGGTAACACAATTTCCTTGCGCAAGTTCAACTGGTATTTCATCCTTGGCATGCCACTTGGTTCCCAGACCCCCACAAAGGTAATCCCTGAACACACAGCCAGTATTTAAGCCTACATTGAGAATGGTGTTATAAAGGCAAAACTGTGTTCCAGACACACCCTTTTATAATATCTCCATATCTCGTACAAAGACTTAAACTTACTGAAGATTTTTCACTCCATAGCAGCAGTAGAATGCTGTAGCCTGCTATTTGATTTGATGCAATCAAAGCTACAAATAGGTGGCAGGGGTGGTTTCCTGTGCCCTGATTTGGTAACACACTTATCTATATTCTCCTTGACGTATCTTGGGACCAGAAATTGGTGGTGTCCTACTTCTCCACCTGTGTCTGGCTGAAAAAACTCCCCCATATATTCGTGCAGGTCTCACAGAAGCTTGATTTCTTTTTATAGAAATGAATTGAATAATTTCTTTTATAGAAATGCTCATTCTGGGCTAGAGTTCAAACTCAGTGAGAAAAACCTTCAGACTCTGAAGATCTTTTCCTCACCAATCACTAATAGCAACACTGTTTGATAGAAAACTTTGACCTAGAAAATTGCATTTTAATGCAGAGTCAAAAAACCTTTTGTCAGCTTGAAGACTCTCCATAAGAAGGACCTTCACCCATTTCACCTTAAAGGTGTAGGGACCCTGAGAAAAATTTCATAGCTAATCTCTGCTAATTAGTAACTCTTCCATACCTGTCCCCTCCCTGGTAAAGCCTTGAGATGTAAATTCTCTCTCCATTTGTTGACTCTTCCTAATTGGAATGTAAATTCTGTCTCCATTTGTTGAACCTTTCTTATTGGGATGTAAATTCTGAAACCATTTGTTGGCCCTTCCTTATCTGTTACCTCTGTTAGGAACTTTTCCCTTATCCACCTCCACCAGAGTGCAGGAGCCATGAGTTGAGAATCAAAGGGAGCCTGGTAATAACCAAATGCCTGAGTTACCAGATAGATACCCATTAGCCACAATGCCTATGTATTTAAATGCTGATCTTTGAATCTATAGGCTAAGGAGTGATGTACTTTTAAATGGATTGGTTAAGAAAGTATATGTTGTTACAAATCTATTGGCTATGAAATGTGCAGGCTTTGCTATAACGGCCAGTGAAGGCCTTTATAAAATCTCCTTTGAAGAAGTTCGGGGTCTTGCCTCATGGCTTGACCCAGGGTAGCCAGCTCAATAAACTACCTGCTTGCTGATTGTATTCCTGCGTGGTCCTTGCTTGTGGTCGGCGATCCAGAGTCGTGCCCTAAACAGAGGTTTAAGGTGGTAAAATCTCTGACTGGGAATATGAGGCAGGCAGGCAGATAGGTCAGAACCCAAGGTAATGAATCCTGGACTATAAAACCAATAGCCCCAAGGCTGCCATTTTGGGATCACAGGAACTAAGGCCTGATAAGACCTTGACCAGGTGCCAGCACAGACCCAGAGAAGGCTGGACCCCCCTATGAGACACTATAGCAAGAACAAAGCCCAGGAAAGGAATTTCTAAGAAGACCATTTAAGGTTCCCAACTCTACACATTTGCAAGCATCCTAGCAACAGATTCTTATCTAGGAAGAAAATCCCACTATCTGACAGATTGGGAAACAGCCTACAAAAGCCAACCTGAACACAACATATGTGTGCTGCCTGAGCCCAGGTGCTGCCTATGCCCATGTTTTGTTCCTGAATGCATGTGGTGCCCAAGCATATGTGTAGCTTTCATATCTAACCCTGGGATGTGTACTGGGGCTCCCTGGGATGTGTACTGGGGCTCCCTCTCCACACAAAAATCCACAATGTGTTCTCTTCTCTCTCTCTCTCTCTCTCTGTCTCTCTCTCTGTCTCTCTCCTCAACCTCTCTCTTTGGCCCCACAAAGCTTCCAAATGAAAACTTTTATGCTTAAACAAACAAAAAATAATCTCAATAGGTAAGCATAGGTAAGCAGTTCATAAAGAGACAACCATGAATACTTCAAGTAGGGATTCTGCAATACCCGAAAGTCAATAGCTTTCCTATATGCAAATAATGAGAGAGAAGAAAGTAATATGGAAAAATGTATCCAAAAAAATCCCTTTCACAATTATTCCTCAGAAAATCAAGTATCTCGAATCAGCTTAACTAAGTGTATAAAGGACCTGTACAAAGAAAACTACAAAATGCTACTTCACGAAATAAGAGGACCCAAGGAAATGGAAACATATCCCCTGCTCATGGATTGGGAAAATTAACATTGTCAAAATGGCAATACTCCCCAAAACATTATACAGATTTAATAAGATAACAGGAAGGATACCCATGAAATTCTTCAAAGAAATGGATCAAACACTCCTGAAATTCATATGGAACAACAAACCTCCACGAATAGCTAAAGCAATTCTTGGGGAAAAGAAGATGAGAAACATCACCTTGCCCAACCTCAAGATCTACTATAAAGCGGTAATAGTTAAAACAGCATAGTATTGGAATAAAGGCAGAGTGCAGATCAACAGAACAGGGTGTGATGTCCTTACACATACACTCAAATATATGACCATCTAATCTCTGATAAGGGAGCAATAAATACAAAGTAGAGCAAGGAAAGCCTCTTTCTTTAACAAATGGTGCTGCCAAATTGGACAGCTACATGCAAAAAAAAAAAAAAATGAGCTGAGACCTCTACCAAAAACCATGCACAAAAGTCAGACCAAATGGATTTAAGACCTTAACATAAGATCAGAATCCATCAGGTACATTGAAGAAAAGGTTGGCAAAACTCTCCACAGTGTTGAAGCTAAAGGTATCTTCAAAAACAACTTCCACTGACCACGCTAGTGGAAACAGAGATAGACAA
This sequence comes from Sorex fumeus, assembly GCF_029834395.1. NCBI lineage: Eukaryota > Metazoa > Chordata > Mammalia > Eulipotyphla > Soricidae > Sorex > Sorex fumeus. The sequence continues at coordinate 59,370,870 of NW_026606060.1, forward strand.
ATGAGATCATCTTAAAATAAGAACCCTTTGTACCTCAAAAGAAACAGTTACCAGAATACAAAGACAGTTTACAGAATGGGCAAGGATATTCACCCAATATCCATCTGATAAGGTGTTGATACCAAGGATATATAAGGTATTGGTTGAATTCTACAAGAAGAAAACACCCAACTCTATCAGAATATGGGGCGATGAAATGAACAGAAACTTTCTCAAAGAAGAAAACCAAATGGCCAAAAAGCACATGAAAAAATGCAACGCATCACTAATAATCAGGGAGATGCCGATGAAAACAACAGTGAGATTATCATCTCACACCACAGAGACTGGCATACATTCAAAAGAACAAAAGAAACCAGTGCTGGTTAAACCAATGTGGGGAAAAAGGACACTCTTTCACTCTTGGTGGGAATGCCTACTGGTCCAGTCTTTCTGGAAAAAAATATAGACATTCCTTCAAAATCTAGAAATTGAGCTTTCATATGATCCTGCAATACCATTTCTAGGACTATATACTGAAGGTGTAAAAAAGCACAGTAGAAATGACATCTGCACCCATATGTTCATTGCGGTACTGTTCAGAATAGCCAGAAACTGGAAACAACCTGAGTGCCCAAGAATAGATGACTGGTTAAAGAAACTTTGGTTACATCTACACAGTGGAATACTATGCAAACTATGCAGCTGTTAGAAAAGATAAAGTCATGAAATTTTCATATAACTGGATCAACATGGAGAGTATCATGTTAAGTGAAATGAATCAGAAAGAGAGGAACACACACAGGAAGACTGTACTCATTTGCGGAATATAAATTAACAGAATGGGAGATTAACACCCAAGGATAGTAGAGATAAGAACCAGGAAGATTGCTCCACAACTTGGAAGCCGGCATCACTAGCTGGGGGAAAAGGCAGCTCAGATAGAGAAGGGATGGGAGATGTGTACTGAAATTAGACTATAGACTGTACATGAGGGCCACTCACTACCTGTATTGCAAACCTCGACACAAAAAGAGAGAGATAGAAAAAAGGGAATGCTCCTGCCCCAGAGGCAGGGTGGGCGGATGGGGTAGGGGTAATGGGAGGGATACTGAAATCACTGGTAGGGGAGAATGGGCACTGGTGGAGGGAAGGGTACTTGATTATTGTAAGACTAAAATGTAAGCATGAAAGTTTGTAAGTCTGTAACTGTACCTCATGATAATTCAATTAAATAAAAATAAAAAAAATAATTGTCCTTTTGAGATTCTTTAGTTTAACCTTAAAGCTCTTCAGGATCGCTTGCCTTTTTGAACTTCCTCCCCTCCCCTCCCCTCCCCTCCCCTCCCCTCCCCTCCCCTCCCCTCCCCTGCCCTCTCCTCGCCTCCCCTCTCCTCTCCTTTCCCCTCTCCTCTCCTCTCCTCTCCTTTCCCCTCTCCTCTCCTGCCCTTCCCTCCTCTTCCCTCTCTTTTTTCTTTTCTTTTTACATCTAGGAGTAGGTTTCCAACATAAATCAAGTCAACAAGGGAAGTGTTCTAGGAGTTCTCCGTGAAACCTACCTTTCTCATGAAAGCAGACATTAGATACACTTAATGGTGCCCAAGCTCCCTGTGTCATTTCTCGGCTGGATTGTAGTTGTGTCATGGGAACAAAGGCAATTTAATTTTGCTCCATTATCAGCCACATTGATCTTTGTACTTCGAGATTAAAATGAATCTAATTTCTAAACCCTCAAGAGTCCCATTAGCAGCTGTTTGGAGGAGTTGGGGCTGACGGCTGTTCACGGTTTATGTTCCTCTAAAGCTACAGTGAGGGAAGCCACTTGCTGAAATTCTCACTTCCTCAAACGAAAAGGGAGTAGGAATTTATTAGTCTTCCTTCTTTTCTACCTCATGGTAACACTGTCTGACTCTTTCATTTCTTTGTAGCACTTCCACTCCTACCACAGCAGAGTGCCTTTGTGGTGGCTGCTTTTCTTCTGCTCATTGTCCGAGTGTTCCCTTCCCTGATTTATCCCCCTTGGCAAGCTTCCTACAGAAGTCTAGTCTCCTACTCATTTCTACTGCCATTGGGCATTTAATATTCTCCTTTACAGTTTTTTTGTATCCAACATAGGAGAGAACTCACTCTGAGTCTTTTCCTCTCCCTCTCCCTCTGACTGATTCCACTCAACATATTATCTAGATCCATCCAAGTCATAGCAAATTTCATGACTTTTAATTTTTTCTTATGGTTGAGTAGTATTCCATTGGGCATATGCATCATGCTTTCTTTATCCAGATATATGCTCATGGGAATTTGGGTAGTTTAAATATTTTGGCTATTTTATAGGGCTGGAGCGATAGCAGAGTGGTAGGGAGTTTGCCTGGCAAGCAGCTGGCTGGGCTGAGCTGGGCTCGATTCCTCTGTCTTCTTGGAGAGCCCGGTAAGCTGCCAGGAGTATCTCACCCACACGGCAAAGCCTGGCAAGCTACCCGTGACGTATTCAATATGGCAAACACAGTAACAACAAGTCTCATGATGGAGACGTTATTGAGGCCACTCCAGCAAATCGATGAACAATGGGAGGACAGTGCTATGTGCTACAGTGCAGTATAGAGTGCTACAATGAACATCGGAGTACAAATGTCTATTCTACATTGTGCTTTTGGGCTCTTGGGGGTATATTCCCAGGAGCTGAATTTCTGGATCATATGGAAGCTCAATTCCTAGTTTTTTTGAGTAGTGTATATATCGCCTTCCCAAAAGGATGGACCAGTCAACATTCCCACCAGTAGAAAATGAGAGTCATTCCTCCCCCCACTCCCACTATCTTCACCAAAACTGGTTGTTTTTCTTTGAGATTACTGCAATACTCTGTGCGTGAGGTGATTTCTCATTTTTTTTTGTAATTCCCTGATGATGATAGAGGCACTTTCCCTGATGAGTATAGGAAGTCTTTCAAAGTTTTCGTCTAATTAATTAAATTAAATAATCAGGAAAATCTTTTTTAAAAATTCTCAAAGTGAATTTCTTTCAAGTCATAAAATTTTGGATTCTTCTAGCACAAAAAGGAACTTCTTTACGGTTATGTAAGTTATACATATGATTTATTAAACTCCTTTTCAACCACACCCAATTGTAGTCTGGGCTTACTCCTGGCTCTGCACTCTGGGATCACTCCTAGAGGGTTTAGGGACCATATGGGTTGCTAGGGATAAAACCCAAGTTGGATTCATGCAAGTGCCACTGTATTATCTCTCTACCCCAAAACTGAATATTTTATTCCTGCTCAGAATGATTGGAGATAACATAAATCTTTAAAAATAGTGAATGGATAACTAGTTTGTGTCAATTACCCAAGTGTTATTCTAAAATATATTAAAGAATAAAATTATCAACACTTTTACTACAATGATTCTTTTAATTATCTCAGCAACAAAACTTCTTTTTGCAAATAAAATGAAATTGTTCAGAACAATAAGCAGTAGATATCAATGATGATTTGGAGTATCCACAGTTTGCATCAGGTTGAAAATCCCTGCATGAAACAACATATTGAATTTAGAAATCAATCCTAAATTAGAAATTAACACAAATTTAAAATACCTGAGTCGAATTATTTCAATAGACATGTAAACCTTTGACCGATACATAGCTTTAAAAATTTTAGATGTAATTTTATTTAAAACTAATGGAGGGGCTGAAGAGAGAGTACAATGAATGGACACTTACTTTATAAGTGGCTGGTTGGGGTTTGATCTCTGTCACCCCCTATAATCCCCTGAGTACCACCTGGAGTGATTCCTGAGTGCAGAGCCAGGATTAAGTCCTGAATACTGCCAGGTGTGACCTGAACTTTCCAATGTTTAATGGAAAAAATAGAAAATCATTATTTTGACCCTCAAAAATACTCAACCATTAGTAAGCAGAATATTAAGAAACAAAGGAAGGAACTGGGTCGTTCTCAGTGAAAACAAACCCTTCCACTCTGACAGCAGAATTGAGGTTACCCAGTGGGTGGAAGAGGAAGGAATAGGGTTACTGGAGGGGAAAAGAATGGGAGGCTTTAGAGAGTTTGGGTGCTTGGATAGTAACAGAGGTGCAGTAACTGTATAGTCAAAAAAAAAATGAGCATTTATATTTGTGTAAACTATTTAATTTTAAGGTCATTAAAAATGATGGAATAAGAAAAATACAAATATATTAAGAACATGCAATTCAAATAAGATATCACTGTATCACTGTCATCCTGTTGTTCATTGATTTCCTAGAGCAAGCTATGTGGACTATTCAGAAGTCTCACAGTGATGACGTTACTGGGCCTGCTCAAGCAAATCGAACAATGAGAGAACAGTGACAGAGACAGTGACGTGGACTATTCATAAAAAAGATTTTAAATGCTGGAAAAAAATTTTATATTTTTTGATAATAGCAAATGTTAAATCCTTTTGTGAAATACTATATAAAGAAAAAATAAACGATTGCTATAACCCTGCCCTAAAAGTAATATTTATTTACTATGTAACTGAAGTTAATAATCTATATTGACAATTTTTCTTATCTATAAAATGAGAATCACACATCTTATTTGACCATTTTCAGCAACAAATAATATATGAAATGTGGTTAAAATACATTTACAATAAAATGTTGTTAATTATATAATTATTTTTCTGAGTATTACATATTATTCACATAAGTAGTAGCTATAGCTTCAAATAGGAGTTGATAAATAAGTTTTCTTTTCAAAATTGATGAAAATATTCTCTCTTTTCTTCTGCCTGACACACACAAACAATGACACTTAATATTTCTGAACCATAATTAAGTAGAAGAAATATTAGAGTGTTGAATTTTTAATGCCTGGAAAAACATAAGGGTAGTATACATATATTATGATTCTATGATAAATATACTTCATCAGTTATAGGTTCCTAGAGAAGCACTAACATTAAATAAATTATTTTATTTGTGTACTTGATGTTGCTAAATGTTAGATAGACCTAAATAATTAAGAGGCAATCCCTGTTTTCAATTGCCACTGAAGCTGAATCACTCCTACAGACCATTTTAGCTTTGTAATATGGTGAATTCTGAACTATTAGTTTAAATATAAACTATTACTCTGAGAAAAATGACCTTATTCAATAAAGTCAGTCACAGGGTTTTGATAGCACATCAGTGTTCAGATAATAAGCAGTAAGTAAATAATCTTGAGAGTATGCTACTAGCTTGTGCTTTATCAAGAAATTTTAAGGGAACTGGATTTCTTCATGGAAATATATGAAAGACACCTATCGGCAGTATTGTTAAAAGCTGATCCAGAAACTTCAATAGCAGGAATAAAACTAAAGGGAACAGGAGCCAGAATGATAGCGCAAGGGTAGGACACTTGTCTTGCACACAGACATCGCAGGTTCAATCTCTGGCATCCCATGTGGCCCCCTAAACATTGCCAGAAGTAATTCCTGAGTGCAAATCCAGGAGTGACCCCTGAGTATCATCAGGTGTGGCCCAACCACCACCACCCCAAAAAAATCCTAAAGGGAAAAATTAGAAAATTACTCAGGATAAAAATCGGACCGAAATTATTTTTGACAAAAAATAAAATTATTCTTTACTCTTATTTTACAAGATTAAAATTTATAATTTCAATTATTTATGATTTACATATAACAATCTTGGTTTATATTAATCAAAGCATTTCAAGCCATATCTAAAATTTATACCTCTTTGACTTTGAAAAAATTTGAAAAATATTTTATTATTTTCATTCCATTTTTGTGATGATTATTCATTGTTTCTATTTTAGCAATAAAATTTTATAAACAAAAGCATTTTATTTGTTCATAAGGCACTAAGAAATACACTGCTAGAATTAAATATTACAAATGGAAATTGGTATCTAAATAAATCATTAGAAGTAAATACCCAGAATTAAAATGATTTTAAAACTCAACTATTTGTCATCAAACTACTGGTGTCATTGAAGGCAGTGTTCTATCCTCTGTTAGCACCTAAAGGCCAAATACTGAATACTCTGCTAAATAAAATGTGAAAATATTAAAGGTAAAGGTAAAGGCCCTCCCGTTGATCGTCGATTTGCTCGAGCGGGCCCAGTAACGTCTCCATTGGAGACTTTGTTGTTACTGTGTCTGGCATATCGAATACTCTCGGTAGCTTGCTGGGCTCTCCGAGAGGGGCGGAGGAATTGAACTCGGGTCGGCCATGTTGGCTGCGTGCAAGGCAGACGCCCTACCCGCTGTGCTATCGCTCCAGCCCGTGAAAATATTAGGCATATTAAAAAGAGACTGAAAGTCATTCCATAGACAAAGCTATTCCTCTGTTTAAGCAATTGCTTTTCCAGATGTGGTAAAATCGTGTCTACTTCTGTCAGATGATTCTGCACCAGTTGTGTTAGTATCTCCAATCAAATTTGCAAAATGATATTAGAAGAATAGCTCAATGCTATTCCTAATTCAGTACAAAATTCCCATACTCACTTATTCAGAATTAACAAATAAATATACCTGGTCCTCTTTGTCATCCATCTGAATGGAACCAGCTCCAACATTTTGGCATGACTTCTTACTTATTTCATGTTGCCGCTGCATCAGAAATGAAGGGACAGTTTCTGACACAGCAAGACCACTTTCCATGATACGTTTTAGATCATTTTTATCTTAAAAAGCAAAAGTCACACTGATCCTCAAACAAATGAACATTTAGAAACCTGAAATTTTTCTTTTAATTTACTTCTTTGATGACTTCAAATCATATTCTCTAGATCCCAAAAGTATGTCAAAATAGCTCTTTCGACAAATTCTGAAAACAAGAATGCGTTTGATACAGAGATTCACTTTGACAGACTCAAGAATATTACTAATTCTCACTAAGAAAGCATATAGTCTTGGGTAGAAACAAATTTCAGAGACATGGGATAGGTGTTCTGTAGGAAGAAAAGTGAATATATGTGAATGGAAAAGTTCCCAATTATCTGTAATAGAAAAAATCCATTCATGAGCATAATTGCTCAAATAATCACACCAACATGACAAGATAATTGGAAACTCTTATTTTGTGATGGTTTCTTCTCCACAGAACTATAATGAATAAAATGTGGTTAATGAAAAAATACTAGTCAAATTAAAATGTATGCAGTTTAAGATAAAAATTTTAGGCTAAAAGTTAGGGTAGGCCAGAATGCTATTATTCCATTGGGGAAAAAAATCACACATGTGATGAAAAACACACCTGTGAAAGCTGACAGAGTTGAGTGATCTCCAACTGTAGGTGAGAGAGAAGCACTTTCTTTTGGGCTGGGAACATTAGACACACCTGTAAAAAACTTCAATCCATAAGACAGCATTATGATCACAAATGAACGGCTTTATTAGCTCACTACATTCTCATTGACTCAAGCTCTAAATCACACAGTAAACATTGTTAACTGAAAGAAACAGGATGTAGTTCAGTGGAAGAATATGTGTCTTTACTTACATGTGTGAAATGCTGGGTTTCATATCCAGCAAGCAAATAAGTTAGTAAGTACAGACATGAAACAGATGATTAGAATATTTTAAATTTCAAAATATAAATAAATCTTTAATGAAAAATAGTTTTGTTTGTGAAAAACGACAGAAGAGAAATAAATACCCCAAGATGAGATTTGGACAACCCCAAAAGGAAAGCGAACCAGTAAAACAAATTTCTAAATAAACTTGCTATTTATTATTCTTTTAAGTATGTAAGAATTCAAGAGATACAAAACATAAGATTTTAGTAAAGAATATAACAACATATTTTTATGCATTTACTCTATCATTTGCGTTCAAATATAAATTATTTTTGAAAAGTATTTGGCTCTTTATTTAGCAGCACTGTAGCACTGCCCTCCGGTTGTTCATTGATTTGCTCGAGCTGGCACCATTAACATCTCCATTGTTGGTATTATTTTTGGCTTATTGAATATGTCACGGGGAGCTTGCCAGGATCTGCCCTGCAGGCAAGATACTCTCAGTAGCTTGCTGGTTTCTCTGAGAGGGACGGAGGAATTGAACCCGGGTAGCTGCATGCAAGGCTGATGCCCTATCCGCTGGGCTATCTCTCCAGCACATTATAATGAATTCAGTAAATGTACAGTCAAGGAAGAGTGTGAGGGCTACTTTTCATGTACACTTTTTCCTAAAAAAAATAAGTTAAAGTAAGTCTTGTAAAAAATCTCAAAACATCTAAAAATCCAATAGAGGAGCCGGAGCAAGAGTACAGCAGATAGGGCGTTTGCCTTGCGTGCGGCTGACCCAGGTTCAATCCCTGGCCTCACATATGGTCTCCCCAGAATCTCCAGGAGTAATTCCTGAGCCCAGACCCAGGAGTAACCCCTGAGTATTGTTGGTTGTGACCCCCCCAAAAAGCAAATAAAATAAAAAATAAATAAATAAAAATGCAATGGAAAGTGTGAATGTCTGAATGAGTGGCCCTTTAAATGTGTGAATATTTTTAAAAATTTACTGAGGATTTGTTACACAACTTTGAATATTTACTCCAATCCTGCTAGCACCCAACATCTTTTCTTCAAATTCAATGCCCACTTGTGAAAAAAAAACCTTATCAACACGAAAGTTCAGTCTCTTAGTATCTTCAGTTTCAAGTAATGAGCCGTTTCTCCATTTCAACACTGTATTCTGATATTCACATTCTAAACTTGACCTAAAGGCACGTCAAAGGTCTCTCATTTTCTGTATTTCAAACCATAATTCCAATAAGTAGACAGAGAGTAAGAGGGAAATTGTCTACCATAATGGCAGGGGGAGGGGTGTAACAGGTGGTGGGGAAGGGGACTAGTGTTGGAACATGTGCACTCACTGGTGGAGGGATGGGTGTTCAATGATTGTGTGACTGAAATTCAAACATTAAACTTTTGTAACTGTAGCTCATGGTGATTCAATTTTAAAAAAGCACATCAAAGCTTATTATGTCGTGTTTATCAATATAAATAAACATATTTATAAAATACTACTATTCAATGCTGTTAATATTAATTTCTTCTCCTTTCCATTCTAATACATTAGATAAATAACTAATTCTGGCCTAAGCTCAAAATCTTACATCACTGATTAATACTCATCTGAATATCCTATCACTCATCAGTTCATCTTCTCACCAAGGTACTGAAAATCAAATGACAAAAACATCACACAATTCTACACAGACAATGAAAGTTAATCAACATATATGATATCCACCGCCATTTGTCCCTCAACACTATACAGAAAATTTACTGATTCAACACTTTCTTCTATTAATTCAGCAACTATCTGAAACATTAAATCATTTCCTAAGGTATGTACCGCACTTGACTCTCTACAATGTGGTCTTATCACCTGTGTCACATAGGAGAGTCCCCATCAATATAATTTCCCCTTGTCTTCTTGCTCTTTTAATGCACACATATCCATTCATGCTTCTCACTGAACAACTTTGAAATTCTCACTCTAGTTTGGATTTCACTCTCTGATACTTCACTAATAATAGCAGTCACTTTCAAGTCTAATTCTCTCCTAAATCCTCATTTCACTCCAAGAAATGTTGGCTGGGAAATCTTATAGGGGTTAGTGGTTAGAGCACATTCCTGGAATGCATTCAACCTGGATTTGATCCCCAGCTTCACATTCCCTCCCAAACATCCCCAAAGGCAGCTCTGGAGTTTTCTGAGCAGGGGTTCCTGGCACAGAGATACCTGGTCAGAGCAGCACCTCGTTCTTAGGCCCTTGAATTGAACACCCAGTGCAGTTGGCCAAGAATTATAGGGAGTTGTCCCCAGGTCCCTTCAGCATTGCTTGGGTGGCAACCAAACACATAGCCTCCATTCACAAACACAAATAACCCGTAACATAATCTTGTGAGTTTTCAGTAACTTTCAATTGAATTATGGTCAGTGAGATATAAAAATCTGTTTCCAAGTAGTAGACTCATACCATTCTCTTCACACATTGAGTCAAATTCGTATCCTGGAAATTTTGTAACATGTATTTTTTCATGTATTATTCATATCCTTCATTATTTCTTCATTGCTCTAACTAGCTCAATTATACTCAATTACAAAAAAATTCTTCTTAAAAACATTCAACATTTTTCTACTATGCTCGAATAACTTTCCCACTGCCAGCCAATTTTTAGAATTAGGAACAAGAATCTAAACTTGATCATTTTATTATGTAATTGTAAAGTTATACTAGAAATTAGCTATCTCCAAGGACAGTCTTTAGCATTTTTTTGTCTTTTGGTATAATTTTCAGTCTTGCTCCAGTTAGCATAACTGAATAAAATCACATAGAAATAATTAATGTCCTTATTTTTTTCAGTAAGCACTAGTGAGTGGTTTTCTTTATGAGAGCGTGGAGAAAACAAAGATAACCCAGTTGCATTAGTCCATCACAAAGTGAAGGGAGATAATAAATATGTTCATGAGGGGTCAGAGCAATAGTATACCAGTTAGGGTGCTTGCCTTGCACTGACTAACCTAGGTTAGACCTCTGGCACTACGTAGGGTCACCAGAGCCCCATTTAGGAGTGAACCCTGAGCACAGAACAAGAAGAAAGTCTGAGCACCACTTGGTGCTCCAAAAACAAAAAAGAAAACAATCAACATCAAGGAAAAGATATCAAAAGCAAATACTCTTCATAAAAGATAATTTTAGTCACTGGAAGCATTTTTTTAAATGGAAGACATATAATATTGCAAAATAGATTGAGCTTATTTTCCTTTGTGATTTAGGCTACTGCAATATTAAAAATAAATCCAAATGGAGATTCATCAAGTACTCTTATAAAATGAAAACTTCATGATGCAAAATAAATATGTGCAAATCACACTGGTACATTATACATTTTGTGCCATTTCAAGTGTAATGCAATTATAACCAAAGTAACTGATAACAAAATAATCCTCTTAGTCAAAATTATCAATTCCAACATCATTATAAATATTTCTTTCTGATTTTACATTTTACAAAGATTGAGCAGATTCAGTAGCTCTCACACTTTGACTTTTATCCTAACTCAGTGTTCTAAAAAGTAACGTGATATACTTACGCATATATCCTAGGATAGAGGATGATAGCAGAAGCAAGAAGCATAAAATTCCTAGACTTACCGCAGTGATATGCCATGGAAACCCTGTACAAAATCAAATGGCAAAAAGCAGAGTAAGAATTGACATAGCTGAGTGCTCAGTATTTAAAGAAAAATGGAAATTTACATTAGAGCAGAACTTTATAAACTTTCCCGACCTGCAAACTTATGTACCAAAAAATTCTAAGTGAGCAAGCAAGAACAGAAACACCAGATTCATGACAGATGTGGTTTTTAAATATCTTTTGGCTATTGCACGTTCAGAAAATTTTTACTGTTGCCCAGATCTTTGTGATCCCTAATTTCATAGACCCACATGGAGGCGAGATCCATAATTCAAGAAGCAAGATTTTGGGGTCTAAATATTCATATCTTTTTTCTGCGATTCTAAATCTCATTTAACAGTAAGTTAAAGATATTTATTTCTAATAATTAGACAGATGTATAATATCACTTAGATGTAAACAAAATAATGATTGCATATTTTTACTTGAAATTAGATGATCTCAAAAATTAGGAATGCATAAAAAATCATGACCTCTTTTGTGGAGAGCTGGGAACTTTTCGTCTTTTGAATTCTTTCACTTGGGCAATTTCAGTTCATCGTATGTCGCTCTCTCCTCACTCATTTCTGAGGATTAAATGAAAATGAAAAGAACACAAACTTTACATAACACTTTATAAGATATTGCTGATACCATTAACAATTAAAATTCCTTGTGAAATAATAGAATTAAGTGTTAACCATGACCATCCGAAAAATCAAATTGTTTAGTAATCCTTTGTCAGGGACTACCTGAAAATAAGCATGAATAGCTAGTTAATGAAGACTATGTTATATGACTTATGTATAGAAGTTAGTATAGTTCACATGTATCTTTATTAATTTATACTGATCCCAGAATACTATCCTTCACTACACTGGGCTATTATAAATAACTTCACAAAAAATATTCAAAATACCCTTTCATCTGAAATTATAACAGAGCTGGAAAGATGGTGCAGTGGGAAAGACACTTACCCTACATTTTGCTGACCTGGAATTGACTCCCAGCACCAGGTATTAAACCCCAGGAGTAATTCCTGAGCACCGAGATAGGAGTTAAGCCTGAGTAGCACTCAAGGTGCTTTTTAAGGGTGTGTACTCAACACAAAATAAATTAAAAATAAATTATATAACATATAGTAGATAAAAATGCTGCTTAAGGAAACATTTTTAGAGTTACTTTTGGAGTAATTAGAACAAAAATTTATTTTTGGACAGCTAAATATATTTGAATGCGAAAATATTAAAATGTTAATATTACATTATTTTAGTACTTTAAAATTTGAGAAGACTTAAATTTAATCTCTCTGAAAAATATTAAACATTATTCGGAGAGCCCGGCAAGCTACCGAGAGTATTGGATATGCCAGACACAGTAACAACAAAGTCTCCAATGGAGACGTTACTGGGCCCGCTCGAGCAAATATATATACATATACTCCTACTTGTTTTCTAATAAAATTGAAAGTCCACATTACAAGTCTGTAAGTCAAATCTTGCTCTAAACTCAAATATCCTTTTGCTTAACTTGTTTTGATTTAGTTTTCAATTTAAAATTTCTCTAACCAAATAATAAAACATACTTATAAATATTAAACTTGATTTTTATAGAAAAAATAATTATAAAAGCATCATATTTTGGGGGATTGATAATGAGGAAACTTAAGTTCTGATAATTCACTACTCATGAAAAAGACAGCATTTATAAAGGAAAGAGAAAGATAAGATGTTTATGCTGGTTTGAAAAATTAAATATTCCTCAAGCCCCTGGGCATTTCTCTACAAAATAAGCACATAATCTCTTCTCAGTCTTATCTGTTCTTATCTTCACCTGTAAAATAAAGTTCATGTAACATTATTAGCATGGATATCAAGGTCAGCCCTTTCTACAGCAATCCCAAAAGTCCCAACTTTCCCATAGCCAATTTGACCTATCCCGCTTCGCCCAACAATATGATGGTAAAAGCTCCAGTCACACACTCACTCTGATGGAAGGTACCTGTGTGTGTCCTGGGGATTTCCCAGCTGGAGCACCAGCCTGTCAGGAGCACAGTAGTGCTATGCTGCTCTGCTGTCTTGCACTTCTGCTCTGACTCTGAGACCAGGAGGAACTTGAAGTGATGACTGTGCCTTAGAGATAGTGTCAGGAAAAAAAAAAAGGCAGCGACCATATGACACTCACCCTTCTCCCACAGAAAGTTTCCACTGCTAGTGGTATCTCATTCACAATCACCAACTAGTTAAATGCAGAGATAAGGAAAAACAGATAAGTGCAAAATGTGCATAGATATTGCCTATAGTTTTAATGTTTATCTCAAGTGTCTACAGGTGCTAAATGAATTGGATGTTTCTTTGATAATACATATTTGTCATATATGATTTTAATAAACTTTACTTTTTCCTATAAGTGATCAAAGTTGAGTAAGTATGGGAAGATAGAGAATCCAAAATTCTTAGTTTCATTAGAATGTAAAGATTTCGAACAGGATTCCTCCCTTCCTATTTCATAACGGAATGCAGATCCTATTTCCTGGCCAATGTAACTTGAACTTTGACTAGAAGAGATTATAAAATGGCAGATTGCGTGCTCTTCATGCCAGAGTTTCCAAGTTTGACACTTGGCACTCCACGCTCTCCATCCCAACATCCCGCTGACTATCCTTGGTGGCCAGAAAATCTAGGGTCAGTGTGTAAAATTTGGCCATATTTCACTGGGAGAGGTGCTGATATTCAAAAATACCGCTGGGAAGATTCTCTTTTTCAAATGTACAAGGAAAAAATGTTTAATTAAAAAATAAATAGGAAACTGTGAAATGAGAATTAAAGCAAGGGGAATGGTTCCTTTATTTCTTAGCCTGAAAATATTTCCATTATTTTTGTTCAAAAATAGATGGGAATCCTAAATAATTATAGTATACATTCTAAAAACATGAATATTATAAATATACTCAAAATTCCAAATAAATTAACACTTGCTTATTCTGAACTAAAAAAAGATTATGATTATGACCCACTAGTGATTACCAGAAGAGAAGGAAAATGGTATAATACAGATAAAAGGAGTCATGTGTATAGTGAGACGTGTATAGAATTGAGTCTTTAGTGGTGAAATTAACATATGTAAATGTTGATTTTGACAATGCTCATCTGAAATATATATATCATTTTACTGCTATTCTACTTCAATTTGAATAAATGAAATTAATGAAAACAAAAACAAATAGTGATTATTCCTCAATCAACTCCCAGAATTTAATCAGTATATAGGCTTGAAATCTTAGGTTAAAATTAGCCCAATTCCCTTAAAAAGAAAGAAACATTAACAAATATGTGTACAGTCCAGATTTCCCCTAGGCTTCCTCAGGGAGCTCATAGATAATCATGGAAGGAACTGTGCATTAGAGAAGTAACAGGACCATTGGGGAACTAGTCAACACTCGTTCTGAGCTTATGTTTCCAGCAGAACCAAAACATGGTCCTGGACCACCAATCATAATAAGGATTTATAGAGGTTAGGTTATCAATTAGTTGGGGTTTTTTGGTGAAATGGATGAATTTTTTAATTGTTTTTATTTTATAAAGTAGTTCACAATATTTTATCACATTTTATATTTAGATACTGATCCCACCACCATAACACCTTCCCGTCACCATATTTCAAATGTTTCCATTCTGAGGCCCAATCCCTGCCCCAACGCAGAACTGAAATGATATATTTTGTCTTTTTTGTTAGGATCAAATGCTGAAAATCTTACTAAAAATTTCCTTAGAGAAAAGAGTGTGACGATTATTGTATTTCACCCAGGGGCCATTAAGCCCGTCTATAAGAGATCACGAACATGTTGTTCAAGGTTGAACCTTGGATGCTTATATGTATCTTAATCAATTACCTTCAGCTTATAATTGTGTCAATGGAAGATCTTAGTTTCCCAAAATCCACTTTTGCATTTTTCCCAGCTTTGGAAAATTTAATTTGACATGAGTGGTTCATTTGGTTGCAACTTGGCCAGCATTATATCTCAGTTCAGTCACTCTAAATGCTCTTTAGTTATATTTACTGTGTGTTTAATTTTTATTTCCCAGGGAGATAATGGTGTTCATCTTTTCAGATATTTGCTTTTCATCTGATCTTCCTTGTTAAAATGTTTGTTTAGGAGTGCAGCATATTTTGTGTTTAAATAGAAACTAAACTTAACAAACTGCTATTTTTTGTGACTCCTTCCAGTTCTTTACAAAACAATAAAAAAACAACAAATAAAAAATGCCATTCAATTTTCAAATATGTCACAAAGTCTATGCTATGAACCATTATTCTTTTCACAGTTTTCTCTGCTTGCTGCTCCACCTGTTCAGGTGAGGATTGCCTCTGGATGAATCATTGCACCAAATCTGAAATGGGAGGCAGAGCCCTGTCCTACCAGCTAAGTTCCCACAGCATCCTCACCCAATCTGTGTCCTATAAATGGGCAGACACTACAGATTGCTCAGCACAGGGCCATGCGACATATCTACTCAACAAATTACACACTGTCCATAGTTATTCTTTAAGTCATTTGATGAAGATGGACAGAGGAGAAAGAGAGAAAGCCCTACCTGATTTCTCACCTACTGTCAGGGTCTAACTCAAAGATCCCTGCCTCCAGTACAGCAAGAACATCAATGGGGAAAACACATAGAAGTCCATCATGCTCACTGAGAAAAAACAATATTACCCGGATATAAACACCAGTAAATTCTCAATGTCTTAATGTAAACCTGAAAGATGACGTTGTTCAAAGAGTTCATTGAAATAATAGCACACATAGTAAGCAAAGCTCAACATAATGTAAGAGCAAGAGTCAAAATGACTAAAAATACCACAGTCAAAAATGATGAAATGAAGAACATGGCAGATGAGACACACACACACACACACACACACACACACACACACACATAGGCTTTTTTGGGTCACACCTGGCGGTGCACAGGGGATTTTCTGGCTCTGCGCTCAGGAATTACCCCTGGTGGTGCTCAGTGGACCATATGGGGTGCTGGGAATTGAGCCTCGGTCGGCTGCGTGCAAGGCAACTGCCCTACCTGCTGTGCTATTGCTCCAGCCCCACACCACGTATTTTTTAAAAGTCAATACAATCTCGGTGGAAAGTTCCTGCTGGCAGGACTGCAAGTTGCTTCCAGAGCATGCACAGTCAGCTGCATGGGCAAGATGGAGGTGATCTTGGGCGCTAATTTGGATGAGGAGGAGCAGCTGGTGAGGAGGCAGCGGAAAGAGAAGAAGGAGTTGCAAGCCAGAAGTCAGGGCATGAAGAATGCCCTTCCCAAGAATGACAAAAAGAAGAGGAAGCAGATCACTGAAGATGTTGCAAAGTTGGAAACAGAGATGGAGCAGAAGCATAAAGAGGAGCTGGAGCAATTGAAGATGGCATCTAAGGAGAAGGAGAGTAAGGTAGATTCTGTTGCTGTTGACGTTTCAAACTTGGTTCTTGAGAATCACGCTCCTCGGATATCTAAAGCAAAGAAGTGGGGGGGGGCGACCTGCATTAGAGAAGGAACAGGTAGAGAGAAAAGCAGAAGCTGAAACTGAAAACTTAACTGGAGCCAGACACGTTGAAAGCAAGAAGCTTGCAGAAAGATTAGCATCCAGACAATTGGAAATAAAACAGATTCAGTCTCAGAGTCACTGTATGTATGGAGACATTGAAGATCAACTGAAAGAACAGTGCCCGCTGACCATGGCTGCCTTGCGAAACCAGACCGCAGAGTAAATGCACAAGATTTTCTGCCATTTTTAACAAATCCCAACACGGGATACATGTATACCCCAGAGGGGTTTGGAAAGTACTATGAGGATATGAAAATACAGCTGAATGGGGAGGTCAGCTTGAGCTAAGAGTGCTGTCTCATATTTTACAAACACCAATAGAGATAATGCAGGCTGATTCTCCTCCTATTGTGGCTGGTGAAGTATACAGCAAAAATCCATTGATGCTTGTATATATGAGGCATGCATATGGTCTAGGAGAACATTACAATTCTCTTACACAGTCGGTGAGCACAGCTGCTGAGAATTGCAGCTAGTTTAGAAAATGTTGCACAATTATGGTTTAGGACAGTGTGCTGATCGGAGTCTTCACACCAAGTCTAGATTATTGGAAAATGAGCAGGGCAAAGCCTGGCAAGCTACCCGTGAAGTATTCAATATGCCAAACACAGTAACAACAAGTCTCACCATGGAGACGTTACTGGGCCCGCTAGAGCAAATTGATGAACAACCGGAGGACAGTGCAGTGTAGTTACTAAAAAGTGGAACTACCTTAAATCAATTTTATGGCAACCCTTGCTTACAGGTTTTAAAAAAAAATGTGAGAAAAACTCTAAAGTGTCCCTTAGTGATATTTAAAAATATATTTCCAGGCCTTTGTGGAGAATGTCATTCATAAACCAAGATGGTACCTTAATCAATGAGTTTCTTTTTTTAATTAGTATAAGTTTCTGATCATTTTGTTCTGTCTTGAAATAAAGGTGAAATGACTTTTTCTTCTCATTAGTTTCCATGACCAATATAAATTTTTTAAAGAAATGACTTAGTCTCTTTATCATTGCAATAATATTATAGTGATAGCAAATTTAATTAATGCTTATAAAAGGAACTTGATTACAGTTTCCTCAGTATTGAAAGGATTAATGGCCTGAAGTTTTTAAAGTAACTGCATTGAATGACAGTTTAGAAACTTCCTTCAATAGGTTAGACTTCTAAATATTCAAATGGGATCAGCTGTTACATTTTTTTAAAAAAAAGACCTATGAAAGGCAAATGGGTCTTCCTTGTCTGATTTAGGCCTCTGAAGCATTACAGATTATCCTTTGTGTGTAATTTTTAAAAAGACCCAATAGATGACTGTCTTTCTAATTCCTTTCTTATTACCTGCTGGGATTTTTCCTTTTCTTTCCTTTCCTTTCATTTTTTCTTTTCTTTTCTTTTCTTTTCTTTTTTTGGATTTTGGGGCTTACTTCTGGTAGAGGCCCTATGGGATGCTGGAAGTCAAACTCAGGCAGCAACATACAAGGAAATTTCCCTACCTACTCTGCTACCCAGCTTCCTCCTTTACTGTTCTTAAACTTCAGACTGGAAACATTTTCTTGATTATCTTTATAAGTTTTCTGGTATGCTTGTGTTTTCTCTATCATTCCTCAGCTACTTTGGTTCCATTGCACCTTTTCCATTAAGACAACTGATGTCTGTCTTAGCCTGTAATTCCTACAGGTTGAAGAAGTAGTGATGGAAAAGGGTGCCTGGTCAAATTCACTTCCAATTCTCTCTCTGTTTCTGTGCTTCCTCTCACATCCTGTTTTAGAATTTTCTCTAGGATTAGAAGGAGAGTCTTATTTATTATTTTCTTAATGCCCTCTTTCCTATAATTTAGCTTTTTGAGAATTATTATAAATTATTATTATAGTATAATTATTATTATAGTATAAATTAGCTATTGCATGTATGAGTATAGCTGAAAGCTATGGGAGCTAAGACCATTGTGAAAATCAGTAGACAGTAGTTTTATTGTTATTTTTTTTTTATTATTGTCATGTGTGTTTTATTATTAGCATGAGTGTTTTATTCAGCTCAGATTTCAGGTTACCCCTACCAGTATTCTTCCAAGATACTGCCCATCTACAGAGAACAATTTATTCTCTAAGGAAGACTTTTTGTTGTTGTTTCAGGACATACCTGGATCTGCTCGTATCTGGATGGCTCTCGGTGGTCCTTAAAGAATTTATCAGATTTTAGTCCCTCTGTAAAGTACTCACTCACTCCATTGAATCTTCTTTGCCCCGATAGGAAGTGTTATGAAAATGAGATCTTTCAGTTTGAGATATTTCTTTTTCCAAATCAGAAATATAAATAACTATATGAAGTTTGCCATACTTGAAGTTTTACTCCCTGAAATGCAGTTCATTTGGGGATTTGGTTTTTTGCTTTAGTTTGGCTTTTGGATGACATCCAGTGATGCTCAGGGCTTACCTCTGACTCTGTGCTCTGGGACCATGCCTGGGGGCGCTCAGGGACCTTACCGGATGCTGAGGATTCAGTCTGGGTCACCCGCATGCAGGGAAAGCTCCCTACCCACCATGCTATCTCTCCGGCCCCAAGAAACACAGTTAATTTTTGTAAGCAAAGATTGAGTTTAATCTATCAAAAATAGGGGAGTGTTTAGGCCATCGATCTAGCAGAAAACCATGTGGATAACCAGTCGAGAGCTAGTACTGCACTGAAGGTATTCTCACATCAAAGAGCAAAACGACGGCCTATGTTCCAGGACACCAGGTAGGCACTTGGCTTAGATTCTTCAACATTCCAGTCCTTAGTCCCAAGCCCCTCCAGGAACCACTGAGCACAGAGCCAAGGGACCACTAAGCATTGTGCTCAGAGCCAGCACAGATAAACAGGTGAGCATAGAAAAAGATCAAAATCCATATTCCTCTAGGCAAAATAAATTATTAAGTATGTCTCTTTTGAGATCCATAATCTAATTTTTTGGAGGGATGGGGGAGGGAGTGGTTTGAATTTAATAAAATAATTAAATTATAAAATATGAACCAAAATCTTGGCTTTATTTTGGAGTAACGTTACCTCAAGTCTAAATGATCAATAGTAAATAGTAAGGCAGTATATTATGAAATCTTGTTATTATAAATTCCATCTATGTTTAAAGTATTCTAAGATAATTTATTGGTAGCTTCTTTTAAAATTTTTATTCCCTTACAGACTGAGTGGGATTTTGTGATCATAGGTTTTCAAACTTTTTTATTACTTTTTATTTTTAAGCGATCATTATAGTTAGGAAGTTTATGTGTTCAGCTTTTGTTCTTTCATGAAACATCAGATAAAAATCATTTTAGCTAGATCTTAATATTGAGGTCTTTTAAAAAATGGCAGATGTTATTTTAAAGCAGTCTATTATAATTTAGTAATCTATCTGTTGACGGCCTAACGGAAGTTTTATAGCCTTTTTTTCCCCCCTAACTTAGAAAATATTTGTCAGAGTTCTGGAATATGCCCTTAATTTTAGCCATTTAAATATGTTTACAATCTGTTAAAGCAAAAGGAATGTGTATGTGACTTGTAGAAAGCAATACAGCTTTGCTAATATTCATCTGATACTTGACAAAATAATAAAATCAAAATTGATGAAATTAAAAAAATTCAATAGAAGCTCTGTAGAGCAGAATAACAGAAGCTGAGCAAAAGACCAAAGAGCTCCAAGATGAGATGGAGGAAACCTCTAAAAAATAACAGAAGGTGGAAAATAGCCTGAAAAGAAATGAATGGCATACCAGAGAGCAATGAGTGAGTTCAAGAGGAACAACAAAGAATCATCAGTCTCTGAAAAAAAGGAAGGCAAATGTGATAAAGAAAAAATAGTTAAATAAATCATCAATGAAAATTTCCTTAGTTGAGGATTACAGACACCCAAATCCAAAAGACCCAAAGCGTCCCAGCAAAAATAAACTCAACGACAACAACTCCAAGACACACTGTACTTGAAACGACAAATTCCAAAAATAGACACAGAATACTGAAAGCAGCCAGATTTATTAAAAAAAAAGAAAAGAAAAGAAACTTACATACAAAGGAAAGCCCATATGATGTACAGCAGATCTATCAAATAAAACTTTGTGAACCAGAAGAAAATGGATATGGATGTATGTGGGAAAAAAACTTCAATGATATGGACATCTTACCAAGAATACTCTATCCAGCTAGATTATCATTCAGATTTGAAAGAATGATACAAGAGATTGATGAACAGGCAATAGCCTTGCAGCCACTTCTGTGAGAGTCTTAAAAGAGCTTCTCGAAAGTATAAAACAAATTTTCCAACATGTCATTGAATGTGTCACTCACTAATGGTTGCCGTCTACTAGATTAAGAAAGGTATGTTTTCTCCTAGCTTGCTGAACAATTTGATACCTTTTCAATAATGAGTTGACATCTTATATTGGTTAAAGTCACTTAGCAATCAATGATCATAAATTGACTTTTATTGATTTATTTTCCGATAATTCTATCTTTGTGAGCACGTAAAGTAAAATAAAGTAAAGTAAGGCCCTCCCGTAGATCATCAATTTGCTCGAGCGGGCCCAGTAACGTCTCCACTGGAGACTTTGTTGTTACTGTGTTTGGCATATCGAAAACGTCATGGGGAGCTTGCCAGGCTCTGCCTTGCGGGCGAGATACTCTCAGTAGCTTGCTGGGCTCTCCGAGAGAGGCGGAGGAATCAAACTCGGGTCGGCCATGTTGGCTGCGTGCAAGGCAAACGCACTACTGCTGTGCTGTAAGCACGTAATATGAAATAAATTTGTTCTCTGCCTGCCAAGAAGGCAGGTTGCGGGGTGGAAGGGAAACTGAGAACAGTGGTGGAGGGAAGAGGCCCAGGTTCAATTCCTCCGCCCCTCTCGGAGAGCCCGGCAAGCTACCAAGAGTATCTCGCCTGCACAGCAAAGCCTGGCAAGATGCCCGTGACGTATTTGATATGCAAAGCACAGTAACAAGTGTCACATTGGAGACACAATTAAGCCCTTTATAAGAGATCACTAACATGTTGTTAAATGTTGAATCCTGTAAAAACAAGTATTTCCCTCTAAGGTTGGTTGCCTCCTACTTTGAACCCCATCAAATGTGGTGTGGTACTTCTGGAGCATGGGTAGGGTGTGTGGTATGAAGTGTCGAGGCTGCACAGTTCTGGAATAGGTTCACTCGTGGGTGAGGCTTGACTGTGAGCATAGAGGCGGTTGAGTTCTGGGGGTTTTGGGCTGTCAGGGCTGGGTCCCTTGGGCGGGAAGGACTCTCACCTGCCCCATTCAGTGCGCCCCAAGTGAAACAACCTGGCACAGGGTCCACTGGCACGGTTATGGCGAGTTTTATGTTATGCTCCCTTACAGGAAAGAAGGACATGACCTGAATTTTGAATTATAGCTTTGAAATCTAAGTAAGATAGTGCCTTGGGGAGTATTGCCATTTTTTTGGAACAACAAATGCTCACAAACAGCTAAAGCAATTCTTCAGAAAAAGATGATGAGAGGCATCACCCTACCCAACCTCAAATTCTAATACAAAGTGGTAACAATTAAAACAGCTTGGTACTGGAACAAAGGCAGAGTCGCAGACCAATGGAACAGGGTCGAATATCTCTACACAAAACCCCAATTGTATGAACAGCTAATCCTTGATAAGGGAGCAAGAAATGTGAAGTGGAGCAAGAAAACCCTCTTTAACAAACGTTGCTGGCATAACTGGACAACCACATGCAAAAAAATGGGCTTAGACCTCGACTTAACACCATGCACAGAAGTCAGATCAAAATGGATTAAAGACCTCAATGTTAGACCAGAATGCATAAGGTACACTGAAGACAAAACCCTCCACGATATGAGGCTAAAGGTCTCTTCAAAGATAATATGCCACTGAACAACCAAGTGGAAACAGAGATAAACAAATGGGACTATATTAAACTAAGAAGCAACTGCACCGCAAAAGATACAGTGACCAAAATACAAAGACAGTCTACAGAAAGGGAAAGGATATTCACCCAGTAACCATTCAATAAGGGGTTGATATCAAGGATATACAAAGCACTGGTGGAACTCAACAGAAAGAAAACATCCAACCCCATCAAAAAATGGGGTGACGAAATGAACAGAAACATTCTCAAAGAAGAAATTCGAATGACTAAAATGCACATGAGAAAATGCTCTACATCACTAATCATCAGGGAGATGCAGATCAAAACAACAATGAGATATCATCTCACACCACAGAGACTGGCGCACATTCAAAAGAACAAAAGCAACCGTTGTTGGCGCAGAAGTGCTGAGAAAGGGACCCTCCTTCACTGCTGGTGGGAATGCTGACTGGTCCAACCCTTTTGGAAAACAGTCTGGACGATTCTCAAAAACATTGGAAATTTAGCTCCCATTTGACCCAGCAATACCACTCCTGGGAATATATTCCAGAGAGGCAAAAAAGTGTAGTCAAAATGACATCTATACTTCTATGTTCATTTCTGCACTTTTCCCAATAGCCAAAATCTGGAGAAAACCCAAGTGCCTAAGAAAAGATGACTGGTTAAAGGAACTTTAGCACATCAACAAAAGGGAATACTATGCAGCAGTTATAAAGGATGCAGTCATAATATTTGCAAACAAGTGGTTCTACATGGAAAGTATCATGATAATTGGAATGATTCAGAAAGACAGGGACAGACATAGAAAGACTGCACTCACCTGTGGAATATAAAGTAACAGAATTGGAGATGAACACTCATGGATAGTTGAAAGAAGTGCCGGGAGGTGTGCTCCAGGGCTTGGAAGCTAGCAGCACGTGCTGGGAGAAAACGCAGCTCAGATAGAGATGGGAACACCAAGTAAAGGGTGTTTCGAGGACTGGCTCAGGATGCGAGGCATGTGCTGAATGTAGACTATAGATGAACATGATGGCCACTCAATAGCTCTATTACAACTACAACACCTTAAAGGAAAGAGAGAGCAAAAGGGAACGGAATGCCATAGAGGTGGAGTGGGGTGGGAGAGTTACTGGGTTCCTTGGTGATGGAGAATGAGGTCTGGTGGAGGGATGGGTACTTGATCATTGTATAACTGAAACCCAAACACAAAATTTTGTAAGTCTACAACTGTACCTCATTGTGTTTCACTAATAAAAAACAAACAAACAAACACTCCCTCCCGTTGTTCATCGATTTGCTCGAGTGGGGCCAGTAACGTATCCATTTTGAGACTTGTTGTTACTGTGTTTGGCATATTGAATACATCACGGGTAGCTTGCCAGGCTTTGCCGTGCAGGCAAGAGACTTTTAGTAGCTTGCCGGGCTCTCCGAGAGGGGTGGAGGAATCGAACCCATCTCGGCCGGGCTGGCTGAGTGCAAGGCAAATGCCCTACCACTATGCTATCACTCCAGGCTCGATTCCTCCGCCCCTATTGGAGAGCCCGGCAAGCTACTGAGAGTGCCTCGCTTGCACGGCAAAGGCTAGAAAGCTACCCATGATATATTCCATATGCCAAACACAGTAACAAGTCTCAAAATGGAGACATTACTGGCCCCACTTGAGCAAATAAAAAAATAAATACATAAAAATTAAAAATAAATAAATCTATGTAAAATAATGATTTTTGTTGGTTTGTGAAATACAGATTATGGGACTTTGCTGTAACAACCCTATGAAACAAACATACACCCCTAATTGCTAGCACCTAGAATTTTAAAAAGTCTAACCAACACCTTAGAAAAATCATTTGCATATTTAGAATATATTGTCAACATGCTAATTTGAAGGGAACTATTTCATTCTTTTTCTCAAAACGTACTCTCTACAGTTTTTGTTTTGTCCCAAATTTCATAAGAATTAGCTTATCCTCAGTTTGAACTTCATAAATTAATAGAATTTTATAGGAATTTCTCATATGCATATAAATTATGTCTATGTTCATATATTAAGTCATGAAAATACACTTTAAATGAAAGAAATAATACAATGAAGTTCAAGCTCACAAATAACAGGGGACTGTAGACTTAAATGTTCCAAGATACACCTTGTATAGTGAAGATTTTATTGCCAAAATCAGGTTGAAAGCACAACGGTGAAAAAGATGGGGAAAAGCAGAACTTCTTGAATATTCCATTGGAGATAAGTATATACATACAATCTCAAAGTAGGGTCCTATTTAATGGGGTCACTATTAAATTCATATCCTCGTTTACATATATTGACCAAGATTTACCTAATACATATCTCATTGGAAGATTATCCTGTAGTAGGGCAATTCATTATAGCAATTTTCTAGGATTGCAACATCTGAACATATAGAAATAGCTTTTGAAATAAAACCCGTTGAATAATACTCTGCACAAGTTACAGCTGTTTATGAAAAGTGACACAGGTGCCAGAGTGATAATATATCAGATATTTTTGATCCCCAGCAACCCAAATGTTTTTCCAAGGCCTTCCAGGAGTGATCCTGAATGCAGAATCAGGAGTAAGCCCTGAGAATTGCAGGGTGTGGCCCTCACAAAAAACAAACAAACAAAAATCTTTATAAATTACAAATAGATGACCAATTTAAGTCAATTCTCTAAGTATTTTATGACTGGTATTAAATAATAAAATTATTAACTTTTATCTCAGTAATTTGTTTTATTATCTTGGTAAAATTTTGTTTTACAAATATAATGAATCTGTCTATTACAATATGCATTAGACATATATGATGGCCGGATGAATCCACATTCTTCGCCACTTTCAGTTTGTCTTTGTGAAAACATCCTGCACCAAAAAAATAGATAGATGAATATATGATTGAAAAGGTAAAATTATGTAAAAATATCATGTAAAATAATAAAAAATATGAATACATAAAAATTTACTGCTTACAGTTATAAAAATAGCTGACATGTGTGTGTGTATATATATATGTATATATATACATATATATATATGTATATATATACAAGGATTTTAAGCATAAATTGTATTTAAATCTAATGGAAATATTTGCAACCAATGAATTAGAGATGGGGAAAGAGAAAGTGAAAGAGAAAAGAACACCTTTATGGCTTAAATGTGTACATTTCTATGTGATACCTAACGTCTCAGGGAATGACTTCATGTAACCTCTTTTTGTATGATACATTATACTGCAGAGAAAATATGTACACTTTCCAACAATAGAAGGCAATTAATATACAAATGAATTTTAAGGTACAATAATTCTCTTTCTAAAAGGCCAATCATCTTGCACATCAAAGGATAAAAATTCTTGAGATATTGAATAATGTCAATATAAACAATACGAAGTTTCAATTACAGGGTTAAGCTACAATAATCAAATGACAGCGTTAAGTAATTTTCCTCCAAATGTACATACTCAAACTTAAATTTAAATTTTTCCCTGACTGTACATACCTTTGTCTTACCAACTGCTTTTGAACCTGTTACTATACTGTCCACAGAATAGCACATAAATTCCTCATTCAATTCATTTACAAAATTCACCGACCTGAACAGACTGACCCAACCACTCCATTTGAAATATTGAACTGGCTTCCTCTGGCCAGTATACACAAAAGGTGCTTTGTGATTCATACTCCACCATCATGCCTGCATTACTAATAAGATTTATAGGAGCAGGACATGTTTTCATTTTTATTCATTGTTATAGGCTCCTGCTTAAAATAGAGCATGAAACACTTTGGACATTAATAATCGACATGTTACATGATTATTTGGTCACCTATTGTCTTCACTATTACTTTGGTTCATTTGGAATTTTTCTTCATTTCTAAAGTAACATCGTGAATATGAACAAGCAAATGTCTATTGACTTAGTTATGAGAGAACAGGGGCTTTCTGGACATATATAGAAAAATATGGAAAGATATCAATTGCTATGTCAAAGACTCAAGGTTAAGAAATGATTTATATAGAATTTTTTCGAATCTGGAGAAGTCTGTTTCTATTTTTAAAACATAATTCAATCTATTGTTCCCCTCACATCTTTCTAATTTTCCTTTAAAATTTATTTAAAAATTTATTTTGCTTCACTAAAACAGATGAATGGTTTGTTCAAATATAGATCTTTTAACGTATCATGACTCCATGAAAAAGCTACAAGTTTCAATTAGAGGGGGAATATTAGCTTTCTCCTACATTTTCCCTATTTGCTCTATCCACATCTGCCAACAGCGCTAGTATCTTAGAACATACATGAATATTCTCCAAGTAAAGCATGATTATCATTGTGTTTAAAATATCCTCCATTTCAGAGCATGAGAGGAAATAATGCTCTTCAGATCTGATTATTCAGATGACTTACACCCCTTTGAAACTCACACCTAAGACTTCAGGAATTTTACTGATCCTAAAGAGAAACTTTATCTAAGTTATTAAGAATAAAAGTGAAAGAAAATACTAAGAAATGTAAACTTCTTACGCCAAGTTTAGATGCCGAGAAAGAGCTTGCTCATTCAGCCACAACCAGGTTTGACTACCGTTTTTTTTACGTAATCCAATCCAATAATCAGACTTTATTTTTGATTGAATAAATTTCTATTGGAAAAATAAAATTACTTATGTCATTCATAAAATCAACATTGCATTTTACTACAGAGAATTCTTATGAATTTTTATTTATCTTTACCTCCAAACTCTCCTAACAATAGAGCAGATACCATTTTCTAAGCTGAATAGAGATAAATGAAAGTGAAAAGTCCCTAAGGAATGAATCACATAAATCTTTGTGATTGGAAGAAAGATATCAAAATGGCGACACAGTGAACTTTAAAATAATTCCAAAGAGTAGAATAGATATTGAAGTATGATTACATTTAATTTAGAACTCTTTTTGTCACAAAATATATTCAAATGTATAAGAAGACAAATGTCAAACCTGCCATTACCTAATGCTTAAAAAACAAAATTCCTCATAGATTGTGCATAAATATACAAAACAAGGAAATAGATGGCTTCTAATAAAAACAACCCCTTAGCTCCTACAACAGAACCGGTGTTACCCAGTGGAAGTTGAGTGGAACTCAGGAGGTAAGCAGGGACTAGAAGGGACAAGGATTGAGGGTTATTACACTTAGGTGGTACTGAAGATAGTGCAGAGTCTTTGTATGCGCAAAAGCATAAACATTCACACTATTATAAATCATATAAAATGATTTACTATTGAAATTTAAATTTATCACTTGATCACTTGACTTCCCGTTAATCGTGGATTTGCTCAAGCGGGTGCCAGTAACATCTTCATTTGTCCCTGTTGGGTGCTAGTGTAGCCCAGTAGCGTCTGTTCGTTCTAGGAACATGAAGAGCCTCAAACTGATCGTTCATGATCTTGATGAAGAAGTCTGACCATCTGGTAGATGGGCGACCACGTGGTTTTTGACATCCCTTGGAATCCAGTCGGTAAGCTCTCGTTCAGCGGTCCTCTCTAAATCTCATTACGTGACCAGCCCATCTGATTTTTGACGCCTTGGCAAACGAGACAGCATCCCTGATTCTTGATCGTCAATGGAGGTCAGAACTCCGAATTCTTTCTCTCATTTGAGTGAAACGTGATACTCCAAGCATAGCTATTTCAATTCCTCTTTGGGAGACCCAAATAGCGTTCTCATTTTTTTTAATTGATCAAGATAACTAAAATGATCTATTTTCTTTTTGAATTCATAATATAATCATCATTGTATTCATTTAGGTTTTTAATAGTGAAAATTACTCATTATCTTGTTCTTTTAATAACATGAATTTTATAAGGAAAATTTTGAAGTTTTTGACTTGTCCTTCGTAAGACACTAAGATAAACAACATTTTAGGACTAAATACTATAAATGGAAGTCAGTACTTATATTGAATCATTGGAAGAATTTTCGCAGAATAAAATTGATTCATATAGAACATAAATTTATTGTATATTGACTTATTCAAACCTCTCATGAAAGCAAACATGATTTAGATTCTTCATTCTAGAAAAGAGAAGTTTTCACTGTCATTGTGTATTATGAACAGAACACACTTGAAATTTGAAGAATCAGCCCAGAAACATTTATTATCTTTGTATTTTATCAAATTATCAGATCCATATGCTGATTTATCTTCCTTTGAAAGTGTAATTCCACCCAAATACAAATGGTGGGAGAATGTTTTCACAGAAGCTAAACACTGAGCAGTCTATACTAAATTGTGAAGAAGCAAGAAACATCACATATAAAAAAAACATTGAAAGTCATTTTATAGAACCCAGGGAAAAGTTTCTTCTGCCTAAGCAATTGTTCCCTTGGGTTTCTCTTATACTATATTCACTCCTATCCTGGCAATTCTGCATCTCTATGTCAAGTGTTTCAAACTAAGTCTGCAAAATAATAGAGGAGGAAAACCTAAATACTTATTCTAACTCATACGTTCAAACTTCTTAGAAACATTTATTCATTCAGAGTTAACAAATAACAAACCTGCTCTTCATCGTCATCAATGCTAACAAGACGGGCTCCAAGGTCTTCACAGGATTTCTTACTCTCACCCCAAGTTTTTGCTTCACTTGAAAAGTAGTAACAGGTTTTAACACAGCAAAATCCTTCTCGATGACACATGACAGATGGACACTGCTTATCTTGAAAATAAAAGTCATGTAAGTCCTCAAACTTCTGATCATTATTGAACCTGACATTTGTATCTTTAAATGTATTTTATTGCTTATTTTCAACTGAATGGCCACGGAATAAGTCAGTGTCTGTATCTGAAAAATACATGTTGGGAATTGTGCTCAGAGCTAGCTTATCTCTGGCTCTGTGCTCAGGGCTCATTATGGGCTGTGATTGGGGGCCCACAAGCAATGTTGCAGAACGATCTAGGTCAGTTATGGCATAACAAGAGCTTGACTGCTGTACTATCTCTCAGTCCCTTCTGAAAAGTTCTGAAGACAAGAATTCAGCTGATACAAGACTGTTTCTGACAGTCCCAAGTGAAATCTGCACTGAGAAAACTTGATTTCTCAAGTTCAGTGTCTTGAACAACACCCAGCATGTTTCTTACATGGAGAAATTCTTCTGAAATTCTAAAGAAATGAACAAAACTCCAAAGTATCTACACTTAAGACACTACAAGAATTTTTTTAAGTACTGTAAGTAAAATACTAATACTTAAAGTGTCTATCATAAAATATTAGAATGATCACAACATTATGGCAATTTAACAAGGTTGTAGAAGTCATTTGCTTAATTATAATAAAGAAAATATAGTCAATGAAATAATAATAGCTGAATGTATGCTCATGCCACATTTTGATGCCATTTTTAAGTAAAATAATAACGTGGAACATAAAGGGAATCTCTCCTAAAAAATAAATTGATAAACTATTGATTTAAGTATTTAGTACCCACCTGCAGGAGTTGGCAAAGGTGAATGACTTTCAGCTTCTGTGGAAAAATTACTATTTTCTTCTGGGCCAGTCACAATTCCACAATTACAAAGACTCTGAAAAACTTCAACCCATAGTAATAAATTATGATTATGAATGGATCACTATGATCACTTGGTTTCTAAATTACTCAAGTTCTAAATTACCGTTAATGTTGTTGACTAAATCAAAATGCAGGACCTGGAGGGGGTGTGGGGTAAGCTTTGAAACATGAGAAAAAATGAAATATGGGAATAATGAGAGGACGGGAAAAAATAGACACTGAAATGTGGCAACTCCAAAATAAAATAAATCAACAAAATTAAACTGAAAATAAAATTGCCATATCATTTTTTATTTAAGCATGCAAAAATCAACATGCAAAGAGCGAAAAATAAACTATAAGGAAAGAAAATAATAACTCATTTCTATGAGATCTGCTCCAAAGATAAAGATTTTAAAGTTTATGAAATAGTATTCAGTATATTTTGTCTCCAGAACTTAAAAAAATAATTTACCTTAGTGAGTAGTATAAATTAGAAAGGATTCAGTGAGAGATCAGGAAATATTACAGAGTGTTGCTCATATAATGTGAAAAAAAGGAAGTTAAAAAATTCTGAGAAAAAATGTCAAAACTTCTAAAATCTCAATATAAAATGTGAAAACATGAAAAGTTTGGCTTTTTAAACTCCATTTAACTTTTGATAGACAATTGAGAATGTATTCTCCAATTTTTCTAACACCAAATTCTTTCCTTTATATTCAGTCTCTACTTGTAAAAATCTAATATGGATATCTCCAGCTCTTCATGACTTTAATACAATTAAAAAAAGAAAAAAGATTTCTCTAATTCAACAAACCATTTTTATATTCACATTCTTATTCCTTCCTTCCTTCCTTCCTTCCTTCCTTCTTTCTCTCTTTCTCTCTTTCTTTCTTTCTTTCTTTCTTTTTTTTCTTCCTTTTATTAGGGGGAGCAGGGTGCTTACTGGAGTGTGCTAAGAAGCTATCTTTAGTGAGGCTCATAAGACACTATGTGCTATCAGGGATCCAACCAGATTCAGCCACAGACATCAAGTGCCTTAACCCCTTTACACTTCCTCTAGCCCAGTGATAATCACATTGTGAATCTGAATTAAACATGCATCAACAACTATCTTTCCTACCTTTTCCTACCTACTACCATTTCATGCAATAAAGCAGCTCCTTCCTGTTTTTATCTATCCAAGTCCATATAATAGAGGATCAATTCTAGCAGAACCTCCAAATATCTTCAACATTGTTTAATTTATCAGAAAATATGCAACTGCTGAACATTCTATAACTCACCATAAATATCAAACCAAGCTCCTGAAAACAAACAGAAGTCACTCAATTTATGGTTTCAACCACCATCGTGTCCTTCAATCCAACAGTGTTCCACTAATCCACAATTATTCATTTCTGAGTTCAACAACTATTTCAAAAATTTCTTTCTTAAATTATCTACTACAATAGACCCTTCAAGATGGTCTTACCTGTTATTTCACATAGAGTATTCACCATCATTCACTCTTGCTCTCCTAAGGAATTCATCCATCCATCTCAAAACAATCTTTGCCTCTCACACCTGATCTGGATTTTATCATCTAATGCACTATCAATAATTATAGTCACCTACTGTATTATCTTTCTCCCATGTTCTCAACATTTTCACTCCAAGAAACCTGAATGAGGCAGAAAGTAGTGCAATTTCTGGTGCATATCCAGTCTTGGTTTGATTCCTCATCAATACACGGTCTCTCATGCAGAGGAGAAGCAGTCCCAGGGGGCCTTGACCTGCCAGGGTCATACTGATGACACTCAGAAGTGTAAATCCTTCTCTGGTCCTCATCTGAAACCAGCCAGAGAGTGGTCCCCAAGTCACCTGTGTATGTGTGCATGTGTGCATGTGTGTGCATATGTGTGTGTGTGAGTGTGGTTTGGAGTGTGGGAGGCTACAAACCACATAAACAAACAGAAAGCATAATATACTTTTTGTGTATTTTCAGTAACTTTTAAAAAAATATTGTCACCAAGTTGTGCGAGCCTATTACAAACATGAAAGTAATATTCTTCTACACACATTAAACTACATTTGTAAGGTAACAAGTCTAGGTATTCTGTGTTTATTTTTCAAATGTTACCTTGTCTTCATTATTTCTATCATTGCCTTAATCCAACCATTGTCACTAACCATGATTCCTGAAATACACTCTAGAATAAGCCTCACTTTTTTATAGTCTCCTCAAATTGATCTTTTCAAACTCCCTAATTGAGCATGGCATGTAAATCATCCAACAGCTTCCTTCTTGTTTAGAACAAATCTAAAACCTTAAATTTTATATAAAATCCTTTAACACAGGTACTTACTAGCCAAATCTATTTTTAGAAATATCTATTTTATCAGAAGCTGGTATTCTCTCAACATTAAAAATCCAGTATTATTTTAAACTCATCTCTATTTTCATCAGTCTTCTATATCTGGGGGCTCATGAATAATTCCTACATATCCTCTGTAGCTTACTGATAAGTAAACTTTATAGGAATGCTTTGCCAACCTCAGAATACTATGATGCTGTTCAATGATATCTCCCTAGCTTTCTTCTATCACTGATAGGTTTCTGTTTGAAAAAGTTTGATTTTAAAGACCATGTTCATTACCCGCATAGCACTGTAGCACTGTCCTCCTGTTGTTATTGATTTGCTCGAGCAGGCACCAGTAATGTCTCCACTGTGAGACTTGTTATTACTGTTTGTAGCATATGGAATACGCCATGGGGAGCTTAACAGCCTCTGCTGGGTGGATGGAATATTCTCGGTAGCTTGCCGGGCTTTCCAAGAGGGATGGAGGTTTGAACCCAGGTTGACCGCATGCAAGGCAAATGCCCTACTCACTGTGCTATTGCTCCTAATTTTCCATAATCCATGTCCCTTTGTTGTAACATACATAGTTCCTGTCTCACATTTTATATGAAATTTAGTGTGTGAAAATAAGAGTTAATAAGCATTAGGTGAAATAAGTTCATAAAGAATTACGTTATGTAAATGCTTGGGGTTTTATTATATTTATTTTATATGCTTGTATTTGGTGGAGGTCAATTCCTGAGGATACTTGGAGGATTGTAGGATAACACTGTTTTGTTCTTCCTCAGGTAGCTTAGGTTTATCGGGTCACACCCATCTAAGGACACTGAACCTGTGTTATAAGTTAATATTGCCTTTCTCCAATCCTTACGTCTTTTTAATAGTTTACCTTAAAGCAATGTCCTTTCCGTATGGGCACAGGAAGACAGTTAATATTATGCTTTGTAACTTGGGTGTTGATTGACTCCAAATAATATTTAATCCTGGGCATCTGCTTTCTTGATTCAGTTGCCCTTAGTTCCTAGCACCCCAAAAGGAGGGTCCTGACAAGGGACTAAAAGGACCCAGGGCAAGCTGTGAGCTACCCTGGCATTAAAATGGGCCAGGCCAAAGCACCACGATACTCAACTATAAGTTGAGGGCATGATCATGGACAAATGCTGTCATGATCCAAAAGTAAGTAAAGAGGGGACTAAGATCCTGCTGGGGCTAGGATGACTAACCTGGCCTGAAGACTGCAGAATGTAAAATGAGATGTTTATATCTCTTACTGTGCTCACACAGAATGACATTGCTAGAAATATTAGAAGTAGATTTAATACAACTATTTAAGTAGATTACTAGCTGAGGAAAGAACACACCCTTGTTAGGATCCCATCCTTGAGTGGATCTCCTAGTAATCTGGAGTAATCTCTTTAGATGAGATTTTATCCTTGAGTTATCTCTTGGAGGAGTGGTCTTATCATTCATTGTTGATTTGTCAATATTCAACCCACATTTGTGTCGTCATCTTACATGACTGCTATATAAACTAAGAGTGTAGGCTCGAGAGATGAAGAGTCAGAGTGAGAGGGGCTCAAGCTTGAGAGAGAGAACAGCTGTCCTGATCCAGGCCACATACAGGGCTCAAGAGCACCAAACGCGGGTGGTGAGAAAGAGCCGTCCAGAGAGCCTGCAAATACACAGCGTTCAGCGTGCTAAGATTTTACAGAGGATATTACTAACTCTGTGCTTGAAGTCTGCTTTTCGTGACCCTCCAAAGGGGCAAGTTTTCGAAACATTTGCAGCGTATAAAGACATATGGGAATTATTTAAAGGTAAGGTAAAGGCCCTCCCGTTGATCGTCGATTTGCTCGAGCGGGCCCAGTAACGTCTCCATTGGAGACTTTGTTGTTACTGTGTCTGGCATATCGAATACTCTCGGTAGCTTGCCGGGCTCCCCGGGAGGGGCAGAGGAATCGAACTCGGGTCGGCCATGTTGGCCGCTTGTAAGGCAAACGCCCTACCCGCTGTGCTATTATTTAATGAGATACAACCCAGACCAGAGGCCTGGAGTGACAACAAAGCAGGTAGGGCACTTGCCTTGCACACAGCTGACCTGGGTTTCGTTTACAGCACCCCATAAGCTTTCCCAACCCCCCAAACACATAGTCCTGAGCAGAGCCAGGTATGACCCAAACCAACCTTCCCCTAACAAAACAAATAAAAATAGATGAGCTTATTTTTATTTTTTAAGTAAGAGTGCAGTAAATCAAATAAAAATTAACCTATTTTTGCAGTCATATGGAAATTTCATTTTGCAAGAGATAGAAATCTATAGTTGTACATAATTTTGCCTGTATAAAACAGCACAGATTTTTGTCCTTTTAAAGGTCTAAATCTGTTTTGCAGTGTTTGCAAAAAAAAACTGAGTGTATGCAAAGTAATAATATTGTACTCTAAAACAAAATTATCAATATTTTTATAAAAAAATTATATTTTGCAAAGTTTCAGGTTTAGATTCAGTAGTAGTAAAATATTGTTTTATCCTAATTCAGTATTCTAAAAAGGTGTACCCCTGATACTCACACATATATCTTAATGCGGAAGTTGCCAATATAAGTAAAAAACATAAAATTCCCAGGCTTACTGTGATGATATGCCGTGGAAATCCTGTACAAAATCAAAAAGCAAAAATAAAAGTAAGCAGTGGCATAGCAGGTCCTTAGAATTAAAATAAAGAGGAAATTTACTCTAAAGAATGCCTTCTTAAACTTCTCCACTTGCAACCCCTTTTTACTTTCAATACGACATGGGCAAGTGCTGCCAGAAACAATTCCAGTTCATTACATGTTGGATTTTGAAGTAGTGAAACTTTTGATCATTGCAAACTCAGAAACCTTTCATTGTTGCTGAATTTCTTGCTACTCAATTTGTTACTAGACCCGTTAATGTAACTGGATCCTAAGATGAAAAGATTCATTCATGACCTTAGTATGTAGGAACCAAGCAGACATTTAATATCACATATATGAACAACATTATCATAATTTTAATTTTTAATTTAATTTTAGAATAGCCGCAGAAAAAAAGGAATAAGGCACCATGACCTTTCTGTCTGTGAGCTGGGTTCCTTTTGTCCTTTGGTTTCCTTGATTTGGGCAACTTCAAGTCCATGTGTAACACTCCCTCCTCACTCATTTCTGTTTTGCATGCAAAAACACAAAGAACTTTATGCAATACTTAATAAGGCATAATGATACCATCAATAATAAAATCTTTCATCTTGAAGTAATAGATTTAAATAAGTGATAGACATGATATTGTTCAAAAATCATGTGAATAGCTTTTATCTAGCACTTCTCAATATATATCTAAATAGATAATTAAAGAAAAATAATATGTGAAATACATATTCTCAATTCAAATGTATATACTAATTTATGTTTATCAAAAATATTATTCTTCATCTAAACAAGGCATGGAGAAACAGTTCCACAAAAAATGCATAATGCTCACATTCCTTTAAAAATATAATTAATATTGCCTAATGAAACATTTTTCAGGAAACTACTTTTGATAACAGTAAAAAAGATTGGATAAGTATTTTTCTTAAATATACTTGAACCTGTAGTTATTAAAATATCTTAATATTACACTATTCAATTATTTCTGCAACTTGGGAAAATTTAAATTCAACAATCATAAATTGTTTAAAATATATTTTAAAAACTCCAATTTGTTTTTTTAATAAATATTCTCTACACCATTATTGCCAGATTATAAGTTAAATCTTGCATCAATATCATGTTTTTTCCTGCTAACTGCTTTGGATTTCACATCTAATTGAAAATAATAAAAATTTAAATGTAAAACTATCTTTTCAAAGAAAATTAATATTATTAACCACTAAATTTTTCTATGATGCAAATGATGAAAATTAAGTTTGGATAATTTATTGGTAACCAGAAGATACCATTGAATAGAAGCCAATAAAGAATTAGAGATTTATGTTGTTTAGAATAATGAAATAATCTGAGTGCCTGAGAACAGATGACTGGTTAAAGAAACTTTGGTACATTTACACAATGGTGTACTATGTAGCTGTTAAAAAAGACAAAGTCATCAAATTTACATACAAGTGGTACTACATGGAAAGTATCATGTTAAGCGAAGTGACTCAGAAAGAAAGGGATAGACATAGAAAGATTGCATTCATCTGGGGAACTTTATAGTAACAAAATAGGAGACTAACACCCAAGAATGGCCGAGATTAGTACCAGGAACTTTACTCCATGGCTTGGAGGCCAGCCACTCATGCTAGGAGTAAAGGGAGCACAGATAGAGAAGGGAGCACCAAATAAAGGGTGTTGGGAGGATCCTCCCAGGATGGGAGAAGCATGCTGAAAATAGACTATAGACCAAACATGATTGTCACACATTGCCTCTTTTGCAAACCACAACACCAAATAGGAGAGAGAGAACAAAAGGGAGTGCCCTGCCACAGAGGCAGGGTGAGATGAGGGGTATGGGGGTGGGAGGGATACTGGGATCCATGGAGGTGGGAAATGGGCACTGGTGGAGGGATGGGTATTTGATCATTGTATAATTGAAACCCAAGCACAAAAATTTATAACTCTACAACTATACCTCATGGAATCTCACTAATAAAAATTTTTTTAAAAAATAAAAATAATTAAAAAATTAAAAAAAAATAATGAAATATTCTGAAATGATTTCAAAAATTATATTCTGCATGCTAACATTTGCCTCACTCATATTCTGACTCATTTCTGCCTTCGGCTGTAAGAATAAAATTAACATTAATTAACAAATGCCAAGGTCCATGTTTTTCCTGCAACGATCCTAACCCACTCAATCTCTATTTCTTCAAAAAGCAAAAGATAACTGTTTGCCTACCTGTGTGACTGCACAGTGTTGGGGGTGTCACACCCACCTGGACGTGTGCGGGGGGTTCACAGCTCATCAGGAATACAGTAGACACGCTTCACTGACACTTGTACCTCCGCTCTGAGACCAGGAGGAACCCGGTGTGATGCGTGTGTCTTAGAAACAGCATCAGATGAAAGAGCCGATGACTGTATAATGTGCAACATCTGCGCACAGAAACTTTCCACTGCTGCCTGTGTTTCGTTCACCACCCCCAACTGTTTGAATACATACCTCTGGGGAAAGGTGCAAACTGTACAAGCATGTTTGCTCTCTTTGGAGAAGGTTGGTTTGTGCCACAACTGGTTGCCTCAGGACTTTGTGTTTGGGGGTTCCTTAGTTAAATGGTTAAATAATGTGAGTAGTACTGATGTTTAAGGCTACCACCATAAAAGGGTCTATGATTATCCACCGCTGACTTTATGTCACCTTTATTCTGTTTCTCTCACACACACACACACTCGCCCTCACAGTGCTTGGCAACCACTTTTGTAATCTAAGGCCAAAGGTTTGTCATTGGCCCCTCTTGTCTATACCCGTGTTTTGTGTCTCTATGTTCCTTATATAGTATGTTTCT
Organism: Sorex fumeus; assembly: GCF_029834395.1. Taxonomy (NCBI): domain Eukaryota; kingdom Metazoa; phylum Chordata; class Mammalia; order Eulipotyphla; family Soricidae; genus Sorex; species Sorex fumeus. Next base: position 59,408,868 of record NW_026606060.1, read on the forward strand.
TCTCCCACTGACTTATTTCATTGAACATGACACCCTCCAGTTCCATACAAAATTTTTGTGCATTACATCATTTGTAAGTCTCAGAGACCTGTGGTCACTAGGCTGAAGAGTTAAGGGCTAACTGCTTGTCAAAATTCATATCTGAGGCTACAAGTGAGGGAAACCACTGCCTGGAAGTTCTCACCTTCTCATCAGCAGTGCAAATAGAAGCTGTATGTGAGAATGGGCTACGTGAGAGGGTAAAAAAGGGTACTTAGTATTTTATGTGACAGGATGAAACTCTATTATCGCTTAGCTCTCAAAATACTCTGCTCTTTAAATGTTACACAAACACCGTCCACCATTGATTGAAAAATATTATCAGATCAACCAATACATATATATACACCTAAAATCTGTAACAAAGGAAAAATCTTAAACCTCCTGACAATTCCAACTTGACTGTGCATCCCTGCTAACCCCTGAGATGAACCCAATTTGTAGCCTTAGTGTAAACTTCTCCTTTCAGCTTCATAACCAAATGTTCAGCCCCATAGAGAACTAAATGGTCCACACATTTATGAAACATAAACTAAACTTTAAAATTCTTACTGTAGAGTCAGAAGCAACCTTATTACAATATCTGGACTAAACACCAGGCACCTTATCTGATCTGCATGATTCTCACAAATCTTCAAAATGCCTTTTGAATCTGAGTAATGCCTTACTCACCAATCACCACCTTGCCCATCTTTATCGAGCCACCATCGTTTCTCACCTATGTAACTCCTATTAGACTCTGCACAGCCCAATTTATAAAACTGTTATATATACCCATATGATGTCATTTCAACAGCGTTATTCTTCTCAGCGGAAGTTTGCTGTTCTTAACACGACTCTCAAGAAACTTGAAATATCCTGCTGAGAGATAGTACAGCAGGTAACACAATTTCCTTGCACAAGTTCAACTGGTATTTTATCCTTGGCATGCCACTTGGTTCCCAGACCCCCACAAAGGTAATCCCTGAACACACAGCCAGTATTTAAGCCAACATTGAGAATGGTGTTATAAAGGCAAAACTGTGTTCCAGACACACCCTTTTATAATATTTCCATATCTTGTACAAAGACTTAAACTTTCTGAAGATTTTTCACTCCACAGCAGCAGTAGAATGCTGTAGCCTGCTATTTGATGCAATCAAAGCTACAAATAGGTGGCAGGGGTGGTTTCCTGTGCCCTGATTTGGTAACACACTTATCTATATTCTCTTTGACGTATCTTGGGACCAGAAATTGGTGGTATCCTATTTCTCCACCTATGTCTGGCTGAAAAAACTCCCCCATATATTCGTGCAGGTCTCACAGAAGCTTGATTTCTTTTTATAGAAATGAATTGAATAATTTCTTTTATAGAAATGCTCATTCTGGGCTCTAGTTCAAACTCAGTGAGAAAAACCTTCAGACTCTGAAGATCTTTTCCTCATCGATCACTAATAGCAACACTGTTTGATAGAAAACTTTGACCTAGAAAATTGCATTTTAATGCAGAGTCAAAAGTCCTTTTGTCAGCTTGAAGACTCTCCATAAGAAGGACCTTCACCCATTTCACCTTAAAGGTGTAGGGACCCTGAGAAAAATTCCATAGCTAAACTCTGCTAATTAGTAACTCTTCCACATGTGTCCCCTCCCTGGTAAAGCCTTGAGATGTAAATTCTCTCTCCATTTGTTGACTCTTCCTAATTGGAATGTAAATTCTGTCTCCATTTGTTGAACCTTTCTTATTGGGATGTAAATTGTGAAACCATTTGTTGGCCCTTCCTTATCTGTTACCTCTGTTAGGAACTTTTCCCTTATCCACCTCCACCAGAGTGCAGGAGCCATGAGCTGAGAATCAAAGGGAGCCTGGTAATAACCAAATGCCTGAGTTACCAGATAGATACCCACTAGCCACAATGCCTATGTATTTAAATGCTGATCTTTGAATCTATAGGCTAAGGAATGATGTACTTTTAAATGGATTGGTTAAGAAAGTATATGTTGTTACAAATCTATTGGCTATGAAATGTGCAGGCTTTGCTGTAACGGCCAATGAAGGCCTTTATAAGATCTCCTTTGAAGAAGTTCGGGGTCTTGCCTCATGGCTTGACCCTGGGTAGCCAGCTCAATAAACTACCTTCTTGCTGATTGTATTCCTGCGTGGGCCTTGCTTGTGGTCAGAGATCCAGAGTCGTGCCCTAAACAGAGGTTTAAGGTGGTAAAATCTCTGACTGGGAATATGAGGCAGGCAGGCAGGTAGGTCAGAACCCAAGGTAATGAATCCTGGACTACAAAACCAATAGCCCCAAGGCTGCCATTTTGGGAGCACAGGAACTAAGGCCTGATAAGACCTGGACCAGGTGCCAGCACAGACCCAGAGAAGGCTGGACCCCCTATGAGACACTATAACAAGAACAATGCCCAGGAAAGGAATTTCTAAGACGACCATTTAAGTTTCCCAACTCTACACATTTGCAAACATCCTAGCAACAGATTCTTATCTAGGAAGAAAATCCCACCATCTGACAGATTGGGAAACAGCCTACAAAAGCCAACCTGAACACAACATATGTGTGCTGCCTGAGCCCAGGTGCTGCCTATGCCCATGTTTTGTTGCTGAATGCATGTGGTGCCCAAGCATATGTGTAGCTTTCATATCTAACCCTGGGATGTGTACTGAGGCTCCCTGGGATGTGTACTGGGGCTCCCTCTCCACACAATAATCCGCAATGTGTTCTCTCTCTCTCTCTCTCTCTCTCTCTCTCTCTCTCTCTCTCTCTCTCTCTCTCTCTCTCTCCTCTCCTCTCCTCTCCTCTCCTCTCCTCTCTCCTTGGCCCCACAAAGCTTCCAAATGAAAATCTTTATGCTTAAACAAACAAAAAATAATCTCAATAGGTAAGCATAGGTAAGCAGTTCATAAAGAGACAACCATGAATACTTCAAGTAGGGATTCTGCAACACCCGAAAGTCAAGAGCTTTCCTATATGCAAATAATGAGAGAGAAGAAAGTAATATGGAAAAATGTATCCAAAAAAATCCCTTTCACAATTATTCCTCAGAAAATCAAGTATCTCGAATCAGCTTAACTAAGTGTATAAAGGACCTGTACAAAGAAAACTACAAAATGCTACTTCAGAAAATAAGAGGACCCAAGGAAATGGAAACATATCCCCTGCTCATGGATTGGGAAAATTAACATTGTCAAAATGGCAATACTCCCCATAACATTATACAGATTCAATAAGATAACAGGAAGGATACCCATGAAATTCTTCAAAGAAATGGATCAAACACTCCTGAAATTCATATGGAACAACAAACCTCCACGAATAGCTAAAGCAATTCTTGGGGAAAAGAAGATGAGAAACATCACCTTGCCCAACCTCAAGCTCTACTACAAAGTGGTAATAATTAAAACAGCATAGTATTGGAATAAAGGCAGAGTGCAGATCAACAGAACAGGGTGTGATGTCCTTACACATACACACAAATATATGACCATCTAATCTCTGATAAGGGAGCAATAAATACAAATTAGAGCAAGGAAAGCCTCTTTCTTTAACAAACGGTGCTGCCAAATTGGACAGCTACATGCAAAAAAAAAAAAATGAGCTGAGACCTCTACCAAAAACCATGCACAAAAGTCAGACCAAATGGATTTAAGAGCTTAACATCAGATCAGAATCCATCAGGTACATTGAAGAAAAGGTTGGCAAAACTCTCCACAGTGTTGAAGCTAAAGGCATCTTCAAAAACAACTTGCCACTGACCACGCTAGTGGAAACAGAGATAGACAAATGAGATCATCTTAAAATAAGAACCCTTTGTTCCTCAAAAGAAACAGTTACCAGAATACAAAGACAGGTTACAGAATGGGCAAGGATATTCACCCAATATCCATCTGATAAGGTGTTGATACCAAGGATATATAAGGCATTGGTTGAATTCTACAAGAAGAAAACACCCAACTCCATCAGAATATGAGGCGATGAAATGAACAGAAAATTTCTCAAAAAGGAAAACCAAATGGTCAAGAAGCACATGAATAAATGCAACGCATCACTAATAACCGGGAGATGCCAATGAAAACAACAGTGAGATTATCATCTCACACCACAGAGACTGGCATACATTCAAAAGAACAAAAGAAACCAGTGCTGGTTAAACCAATGTGGGGAAAAAGGACACTTTTTCACTGTTGGTGGGAATGCCTACTGGTCCAGTCTTTCTGGAAAAAAATATAGACATTCCTTCAAAATCAGAAATTGAGCTTTCATATGATCCTGCAATACCATTTCTAGGATTATATACTGAAGGTGCAAAAAAGCACAGTAGAAATGACATCTGCACCCATATGTTCATTGCTGTACTGTTCTGAGTAGCCAGAAACTGGAAACAATCTGAGTGCCCAAGAACAGATGACTTGTTATAGAAACTTTGGTTACATCTACACAGTGGAATACTATGCAAACTATGCAGCTGTTAGAAAAGATGAAGTCATGAAATTTTCATATAACTCGATCAACATGGAGAGTATCATGTTAAGTGAAATGGATCAGAAAGAGAGGAACACACACAGGAAGACTGCACTCATTTGCAGAATATAGCACAGCGGTAGGGCGTTCGCCTTACAAGCGGCCAACATGGCCGACCCAGGTTCGATTCCTCCGCCCCTCTCGGAGAGCCCGGCAAGCTACCAAGAGTATTCGATATGCCAGACACAGTAACAACAAAGTCTCCAATGGAGACGTTACTGGGCCCACTGGAGCAAATCGACGATCAACGGGAGGGCCTTTACCTTTACCTTAAAGTAACAGAATGGGAGATTAACACCCAAGGATAGTAGAGATAAGAACCAGAAGGATTGCTCCACAACTTGGAAGCCGGCATCACAAGCTGGGGGGAAAGCCAGCTCAGATAGAGAAGGGATGGGAGATGTGTACTGAAATTAGACTATAGACTGTACATGAGGGCCACTCACTACCTGTATTGCAAACCTCGACACACAAAAGAGAGAGATAGAAAAAAGGGAATACTCCTGCCCCAGAGGCAGGGTGGGCAGATGGGGTAGGGCTAATGGGAGGGATACTGGAATCACTGGTAGTGGAGAACGGGCACTGGTGGAGGGATGGGAACTTGATTATTGTAAGACTAAAATGTAAGCACGAAAGTTTGTAGGTCTGTAACTGTACCTCATGATAATTCAATTAAACAAAAATAAAATAAAAATAATCGTCCTTTTGAGATTCTTTAGTTTAACCTTAAAGCTCTTCAGGTTCGCTTGCCTTTTTGAACTTCCCCTCCCCTCTCCTCCCGCCTCTCCCCTCCCTTCCCCTCCCCTCTCCTCTCCTCTCCTACCCTCCCCTCCCCTCCCCTCCCCTCCCTTTCCCTCCCCTCCCCTCCCCTCCCCTCCTCTTCCCTCTCTTTTTTCTTTTCTTTTTACATCTAGGAGTAGGTTTCCAACATAAATCAAGTCAACAAGGGAAGTGTTCTAGGAGTTCTCCGTGAAACCTACCTTTCTCATGAAAGCAGACATTAGATACACTTAATGGTGCCCAAGCACCCTGTGTCATTTCTCGGCTGGATTGCTGTGCTTTATGCCAAATCCACCCATTCTAAAACGTGTCCTTTAACAAAACGCTATTTATAAAAATTTCTGTGAAATAGTATGCATGCACTTTATAGGTCAGAGATGGTAGAACCCTTGAGCATGCACTGTAGTGCGGGGTTCTTTGCCAGACGTGCTCCCCTCTGAACTCGTTTACTTTCTGTGTTTCTTTCTCTTCTAACCAGTTGTCTCCCTAAACCATGTGGCATGCCCTGCCCCACTGCACTCCCACCCCCATTTAGGTCATTTTATCTGGGGCTCCCTTGGAATATTTTAGAGACACAAGGATGGGGGAGGAGTTTTTTGTTTGATTTTTTGAGGGTGAGCAGTTCTATGTCTATTTAGACTTACATGTAGTTGTGTCATGGGAACAAAGGCAATTTAATTTTGCTCCATTATCAGCCAATTTGATCTTTGTACTTCGAGATTAAAATGAATCTAATTTCTAAACCCTCAAGAGTCCCATTAGCAGCTGTTTGGAAGAGTTGGGGCTGACGGCTGTTCAAGGTTTATGTTCCTCTAAAGCTACAGTGAGGGAAGCCGCTTGCTGAAATTCTCACTTCCTCAACGAAAAGGGAGTAGGAATTTATTAGTCTTCCTTCTTATCTACCTCATGTTAACACTGTCTGACTCTTTCATTTCTTTGTAGCACTTCCACTCCTACCACAGCAGAGTGCCTTTGTGGTGGCTGCTTTTCTTCTGCTCATTGTCCGAGTGTTCCCTTCCCTGATTTATCCCCCTTGGCAAGCTTCCTACAGAAGTCTAGTTCTCCTACTCATTTCTACTGCCATTGGGCATTTAATATTCTCCTTTACAGTTTTTTTGTATCCAACATATGAGAGAACTCACTCTGAGTCTTTTCCTCTCCCTCTCTCTCTGACTGATTTCACTCAACATATTATCTAGATCCATCCAAGTCATAGCAAATTTCATGACTTTTAATTTTTTCTTATGGTTGAGTAGTATTCCATTGGGCATATGCATCATGCTTTCTTTATCCAGATATATGCTCATGGGAATTTGGGTAGTTTAAATATTTTGGCTCCTTTTATAGGGCTGGAGCGATACCAGAGCGGTAGGGAGTTTGCCTGGCAAGCAGCCGGCTGGGCTGAGCTGGGCTCGATTCCTCTGTCTTCTTGGAGAGCCCGGTAAGCTGCCAGGAGTATCTCACCCACACGGCAAAGCCTGGCAAGCTACCCGTGAGGTATTCAATATGCCAAACACAGTAACAACAAGTCTCATGATGGAGACGTTATTGAGGCCACCCCAGCAAATCGATGAACAATGGGAGGACAGTGCTATGTGCTACAGTACAGTATAGAGTGCTACAATGAACATCGGAGTGCAAATGTCTTATTCTACATTGTGCTTTTGGGCTCTTGGGGGTATATTCCCAGGAGCTGAATTTCTGGATCATATGGAAGCTCAATTCCTAGTTTTTTTGAGTAGTGTTTATATCACCTTCCCAAAAGGATGGACCAGTCAACATTCCCACCAGTAGAAAATGAGAGTCATTCCTCCCCCCACCCCCACTATCTTCGCCAAAACTGGTTGTTTTTCTTTGTGATTACTCCAATACTCTGTGCGTGAGGTGATTTCTCATTTTTTTTTTGTAATTCCCTGATGATGATAGAAGCACTTTCCCTGATGAGTATAGGAAGTCTTTCAAAGTTTTCGTCTAATTAATTAAATTAAATAATCAGGAAAATCTTTTTAAAAATTCTCAAAGTGAATTTCTTTCAAGTCATAAAATTTTGGATTCTTCTAGCACAAAAAGGAACTTCTTTACGGTTTTGTAAGTTATACATATGATTTATTAACCTCCTTTTCAACCACACCCAATTGTAGTCTGGGCTTACTCCTGGCTCTGCACCCTGGGATCACTCCTAGAGGGTTTAGGGACCATATGGGTTGCTAGGGATAAAACCCAAGTTGGATTCATGCAAGTGCCACTGTATTATCTCTCTGACCCCAAAACTGAATATTTTATTCCTGCTCAGAATGATTGGAGATAACCTAAATCTTTAAAAATAGTGAATGGATAACTAATTTGTGTCAATTACCCAAGTGTTATTCTAAAATATATTAAAGAATAAAATTATCAACACTTTTACTACAATGATTCTTTTAATTATCTCAGCAACAAAACTTCTTTTTGCAAATAAAATGAAATTGTTCAGAACAATAAGCAGTAGATATCGATGATGATTTGGAGTATCCACATTTTGCATCAGGTTGAAAATCCCTGCATGAAACAACATATTGAATTTAGAAATCAATCCTAAATTAGAAATTAACACAAATTTGAAATACATGAGTCGAATTATTTCAATAGACATGTAAACCTTTGACCGATATATAGCTTTAAAAATTTTAGATGTAATTTTATTTAAAACTAATGGAGGGGCTGAAGAGAGAGTACAATGAATGGACACTTACTTTATAAGTGGCTGGTTGGGGTTTGATCTCTGTCACCCCCTATAATCCCCTGAGTACCACCTGGAGTGATTCCTGAGTGCAGAGCCAGGACTAAGTCCTGAATACTGCCAGGTGTGACCTGAACTTTCCAATGTTTAATGGAAAAAATAGAAAATCATTATTTTGACCCTCACAAATACTCAACCATTAGTAAGCAGAATATAAAGAAACAAAGGAAGGAACTGGGTCGTTCTCAGTGAAAACAAACCCTTCCACTCTGACAGCAGAATTGAGGTTACCCAGTGGGTGGAAGAGGAAGGAATAGGGTTACTGGAGGGGAAAAGAATGGGAGGCTTTAGAGAGTTTGGGTGCTTGGATAGTAACAGAGGTGCAGTAACTGTATAGTCAAAAAAGACATGAGCATTTATATTTGTGTAAACTATTTAATTTTAAGGTCATTAAAAATGATGGAATAAGAAAAATACAAATATATTAAGAACATGCAATTCAAATAAGATATCACTGTATCACTGTCATCCTGTTCATTGATTTCCTAGAGCAGGCTATGTGGACTATTCAGAAGTCTCACAGTGAGGACGTTACTGGGCCTGCTCAAGCAAATCGAACAATGAGAGAACAATGACAGTGACATGGACTATTCATAAAAAAGATTTTACTCTTTTATTCTTTACTCTTATTTTACAAGATTAAAATTTATAATTTCAATTATTTAGGATTTACATATAACAATCTTGGATTATATTAATCAAAGCATTTCAAGCCATATCTAAAATTTATATCTCTTTGACTTTGAAAAAATTCGAAAAATATTTTATTATTTTCATTCCATTTTTGTGATGATTATTCATTGTTTCTATTTTAGCAATCACTTAATCACTTAATCACTTAACTTCCCGTTAGTCGTCGATTTGCTCGAGCGGGCGCCAGTAACGTCTCCATTTGTCCCTGTCGCGTGCTAGTGTAGCCCAATGGCATCTCTTCGCTCCGGGAACATGGAGGGCCTCAAACCGATCGTTCATGATCTTGACAAAGAAGTCTGACCATCTGGTAGGTGGGCGGCCACGCGGTCTCTTGACATCCCGTGGAATCCAATCAGTAACAGCTCTAGTCCAACGGTCGTCTTTAAATCTCATTACGTGACCAGCCCATCTGATTTTCGATACCTTGGCATATGAGACAGCGTCCCTGATCCTTGATCGTCGACGGATGTCAGAACTCCGGATTCGTTCTCTCATTTGAGTGAAACGTGTTATTCCAAGCATAGCTCTTTCTATTCTTCTTTGGGAGACCTGAATGGCGTTCTCATCTTGCTTGCGTAGGGCCCAGGTCTCTGAGGCATATGTTAATGCAGGAAGAACAGTGGAATCAAAGAGATGTGCCCGGAGCCGGAGGTTCTTCGTCCTCTTAGCTATTTCTTAGACGTTCTTGAAGGCGTTCCAAGCCGCTCTCTTCCTCCTGCGCAGCTCGGGTGCCAGGTCATTTCTCATGTTGACCTCTCGACCTAGGTACACATAGCTGTTGCATTCGGAGATGGTCGTTCCACTGAGAGCGAATGGGGCGTCAGGAACAAGGCTGTTTCTCATAAACATTGTCTTCGTAAGATTCAGCTGTAGTCCTACCTTTCCACACTCACGGTCAAAGTCGGCCAGCATTTGTGCCGCTTGGCTGATGTTTGGTGTTATTAAAACAATGTCATCAGCAAAGCGGAGGTGGTGTAGTTGCCGACCAGTAACCAGTAACTACAACTGGTCTCATTCCATTTTAGTAATAAATTTTATAAACAGAAGCATTTTTATTTGTTCATAAGGCACTAAGAAATACACTGCTAGAATTAAATATTACAAATGGAAATTGGTATCTAAATAAATCATTAGAAGTAAATACCCAGAATTAAAATGATTTTAAAACTCAACTATTTGTCATCAAACTACTGGTGTCATTGAAGGCAGTGTTCTATCCTCTGTTAGCACCTAAAGGCCAAATACTGAATACTCTGGTAAATAAAATGTGAAAATATTAGGCATATTAAAAAGAGACTGAAAGTCATTCCATAGACAAAGCTATTCCTCTGTTTAAGCAATTGCTTTTCCAGATGTGGTAAAATCGTGTCTACTTCTGTCGGATGATTCTGCACCAGTTGTGTTAGTAGCTCCAATCAAATTTGCCAAATGATATTAGAAGAATAGCTCAATGCTATTCCTAATTCAGTACAAAATTCCCATACTCACTTATTCAGAATTAACAAACAAATATACCTGGTCCTCTTTGTCACCCATCTGAATGGAACCAGCTCCAACATTTTGGCATGACTTCTTACTTATTTCATGTTGCCGCTGCATCAGAAATGAAGGAACAGTTTCTGACACAGCAAGACCACATTCCATGATACGTTTTAGATCATTTTTATCTTAAAAAGCAAAAGTCACACTGATCCTCAAACAAATGAACATTTAGAAACCTGAAATTTTTCTTTTAATTTACTTCTTTGATGACTTCAAATCATATTCTCTAGATCCCAAAAGTATGTCAAAATAGCTCTTTCGACAAATTCTGAAAACAAGAATGCATTTGATACAGAGATTCACTTTGACAGACTCAAGAATATTACTAATTCTCACTAAGAAAGCATATAGTCTTGGGTAGAAACTAATTTCAGAGACATGGGATAGGTGTTCTGTAGGAAGAAAAGTGAATATATGTGAATGGAAAAGTTCCAAATTATCTATAATAGAAAAAATCCATTCATGAGCATAAATGCTCAAATAATCACACCAACATGACAAGATAATTGGAAACTCTTATTTTGTGATGGTTTCTTCTCCACAGAACTATAATGAATAAAATATGGTTAATGAAAAAATACTAGTCAAATTAAAATTTATGCAGTTTAAGATAAAAATTTTAGGCTAAAAGTTAAGGTGGGCCAGAAAGGTATTATTCCATTGGGGAAAAAAATCACACATGTGATTAAAAACACACCTGTGGAAGCTGACAGAGTTAAGTGATCTCCAACTGTAGGTGAGAGAGAAGCACTTTCTTTTGGGCTGGGAACATTAGACACACCTGTAAAAAACTTCAATCCATAAGACAGCATTATGATCACAAATGAACGGCTTTATTAGCTCACTACATTCTCATTGACTCAAGCTCTAAATCACACAGTAAACATTGTTAACTGAAAGAAACAGGATGTAGTTCAGTGGAAGAATATGTGTCTTTACTTACAGGTGTGAAATGCTGGGTTTCATATCCAGCAACCAAATAAGTTAGTAAGTACAGACATGAAATAGATGATTAGAATATTTTAAATTTCAAGATATAAATAAATGTTTTTAATGCAAAATAGTTTTGTTTGTAAAAAACGACAGAAGAGAAATAAATACCCCAAGATGAGATTTGGACAACCCCAAAAGGAAAGCGAACCAGTAAAACAAATTTCTAAATAAACTTGCTATTTATTATTCTGTTAAGTATGTAAGAATTCAAGCTATGAGATACAAAACATAAGATTTTAGTAAAGAATATAACAACATATTTTTATGCATTTACTCTATCATTTGCGTTCAAATATAATTATTTTTGAAAAGTATTTGGCTCTTTATTTAGCAGCACTGTAGCACTGTCCTCCGGTTGTTCATTGATTTGCTCGAGCTGGCACCATTAACATCTCCATTGTTGGTATTATTTTTGGCTTATTGAATATGTCATGGGGAGCTTGCCAGGATCTGCCCTGCAGGCAGGATACTCTCAGTAGCTTGCTGGTTTCTCTGAGAGGGACGGAGGAATTGAACCCGGGTAGCTGCGTGCACGGCTGATGCCCTATCCGCTGTGCTATCTCTCCAGCACATTATAATGAATTCAGTAAATGTACAATCAAGGAAGAGCGTGAGGGCTACTTTTAATGTACACTTTTTCCTAAAAAAAATAAGTTAAAGTAAGTCTTGTAAAAAATCTCAAAACATCTAAAAATCCAATAGAGGAGCCGGAGCAAGAGTACAGCAGATAGGGCGTTTGCCTTGCGTGCGGCTGACCCAAGTTCAATCCCTGGCCTCACATATGGTCTCCCCAGAATCTCCAGGAGTAATTCCTGAGCGCAGACCCAGAGTAACCCCTGAGTATTGTTGGTTGTGACCCCCCCAAAAAGCAAATAAAATAAAAAATAAATAAATAAAAATACAATGGAAAGTGTGAATGTCTGAATGAGTGGCCCTTTAAATGTGTGAATATATTTAAAAATTTACTGAGGATTTGTTACACAACTTTGAATATTTACTCCAATCCTGCTAGCACCCAACATCTTTTCTTCAAATTCAATGCCCACTTGTGAAAAAAAAAAAAACCCTATCAACAGGAAAATTCAGTCTCTTAGTATCTTCAGTTTCAAGTAATGAGCCGTTTCTCCATTTCAACACTGTATTCTGATATTCACATTCTAAACTTGAATTAAAGACACCTCAGAGGCTTCTCATTTTCTGTATTTCAAACCATAATTCCAATAAGTAGACAGAGTAAGAGGGAAATTGTCTACCATAAAGGCAGGGGTGTAACAGGTGGTGGGGAAGGGGACTAGTGTTGGAAAATGTGCACTGGTGGATCGATGGGTGTTCAATGATTGTGTGACTGAAACTCAAACATTAAACTTTTGTAACTGTAGCTCATGGTGATTCAATTTTAAAAAAGCACATCAAAGCTTATTATGTCGTGTTTATCAATATAAATAAATATATTTATAAAATACTACTATTCAATGCTGTTAATAAATTTCTTCTCCTTTCCATTCATATACATTAGATAAAGAACTAATTCTGGCCTAACCTCAAAATCTTACACCACTGATTAATACTCATCTAAATATCCTATCACTCATCAGTTCATCTTCTCACCAAGGTACTGAAAATCAAATGACAAAAACATCACACAATTCTACACAGACAATGAAAGTTAATCAACATATATGATATTCACCGCCATTTGTCCCTCAATACTATACAGAAAATTTACTGATTCAACACTTTCTTCTATTAATTCAGCAACTATCTGAAACATTAAATCATTTCCTAAGGTATGTACCGCACTTGACTCTACAATGTGGTCTTATCACCTGTGTCACATAGGAGAGTCCCCATCAATATAATTTCCCCTTGTCTTCTTTCTCTTTTAATGCACACATATCCATTCTTGCTTCTCACTGAACAACTTTGAAATTCTCACTCTAGTTTAGATTTCACTCTCTGATACTTCACTAATAATAGCAGTCACTTTCAAGTCTAATTCTCTCCTAAATCCTCATTTCACTCCAAGAAATGTTGGCTGGGAAATCTTGTAGGGGTTAGTGGTTAGAGCACATTCCTGGAATGCATTCAACCTGGATTTGATCCCCAGCTTCACATTCCCTCCCAAACATCCCCAAAGGCATCTCTGGAGTTTTCTGAGCAGGGGTTCCTGGCACAGAGATACCTGGTCAGAACAGCACCTCGTTCTTAGGCCCTTGAATTGAACACCCAGTGCAGTTGGCCAAGAATTATAGGGAGTTGTCCCCAGACCCCTTCAGCATTGCTTGGGTGGCAACCAAACACATAGCCTCCATTCACAAACACAAATAACCCGTAACATAATCTTGTGAGTTTTCAGTAACTTTCAATTGAAATATGGTCAGTGAGATATAAAAACCTGTTTCCAAGTAGTAGACTCATTCCATTCTCTTCACACATTGAGTCAAATTCGTGTCCTGGAAATTTTGTAACATGTATTTTTTCATGTATTCATATCCTTCATTATTTCTTCATTGCTCTAATTAGCTCAATTATACTCAATTACAAAATAAATTCTTCTTAAAAACATTCAACATTTTTCTACTATGCTCAAATAACTTTCCCACTGCCAGCCAATTTTTAGAATTAGGAACAAGAATCTAAACTGGATCATTTTATTATGTAATTGTAAAGTTATACTAGAAATTAGCTATCTCCAAGGACAGTCTTTAGCATTTTTTTGTCTTTTGGTATAATTTTCAGTCTTGCTCCAGTTAGCATAACTGGATAAAATCACATAGAAATAGTCAATGTCCTTATTTTTTTCAGTAAGCACTAGTGAGTGGTTTTCTTTATGAGAGCGTGGAGAAAACAAAGATAACCCAGTTGCATTAGTGCATCACAAAGTGAAGGGAGATAATAAATATGTTCATGAGGGGTCAGAGCAATAGTATACCAGTTAGGGTGCTTGCCTTGCACTGACTAACCTAGGTTAGATCTCTGGCACTACGTAGGGTCACCAGAGCCCCATTTAGGAGTGAACCCTGAGCACAGAACAAGAAGAAAGTCTGAGAACCACTTGGTGCTCCAAAAACAAAAAAGAAAACAATCAACATCAAGGAAAAGATATCAAAAGCAAATGCTCTTCATAAAAGATAATTTTAGTTACTGGAAGCATTTTTTTAAATGGAAGACATATAATATTGCAAAATAGATTGAGCTTATTTTCCTTTGTGATTTAGGCTACTGCAATATTAAAAATAAATCCAAATGAAGATTCATCAAGTACTCTTATAAAATGAAAACTTCATGATGCAAAATAAATATGTGCAAATCACACTGGTACATTATACATTTTGTGCCATTTCAAGTGTAATGCAATTATAACCAAAGTAACTGATAACAAAATAATCCTCTTAGTCAAAATTATCAATTCCAACATCATTATAAATATTTCTTTCTGATTTTCCATTTTACAAAGATTGAGCAGATTCAGTAGCTCTTACACTTTGACTTTTATCCTAACTCAGTGTTCTAAAAAGTAATGTGATATATTTACGCATATATCCTAGGATAGAGGATGATAGCAGAAGCAAGAAGCATAAAATTCCTAGACTTACTGCAGTGATATGCCATGGAAACCCTGTACAAAATCAAATGGCAAAAAGCAAAGTAAGAATTGACATAGCTGAGTGCTCAGTATTTAAAGAAAAATGGAAATTTACATTAGAGCAGAACTTTTTAAACTTTCCCGACCTGCAAACTTATGTACCAAAAAATTCTAAGTGAGCAAGCAAAAACAGAAACACCAGATTCATGACAGATGTGGTTTTTAAATATCTTTTGGCTATTGCACGTTCAGAAAATTTTTACTGTTGCCCAGATCTTTGTGATCCCTAATTTCATAGACCCACATGGAGGCGAGATCCATAATTCAAGAAGCAAGATTTTGGGGTCTAAAAATTCATATCTTTTTTCTGCGATTCTAAATCTCATTTAACAGTAAGTTAAAGGTATTTATTTCTAATAATTAGACAGATGTATAATATCACTTAGATGTAAACAAAATAATGATTGCATATTTTTACTTGAAATTAGATGATCTCAAAAATTAGGAATGCATAAAAAATCATGACCTCTTTTGTGGAGAGCTGGGAACTTTTTGTCTTTTGAATTCTTTGACTTGGGCAATTTCAGTTCATCGTATGTCGCTCTCTCCTCACTCATTTCTGAGGATTAAATGAAAATGAAAAGAACACAAACTTTACATAACACTTTATAAGATATTGCTGATACCATTAACAATTAAAATTCCTTGTGAAATAATAGAATTAAGTGTTAACCATGACCATCCGAAAAATCAAATTGTTTAGTAATCCTTTGTCAGGGACTACCTGAAAATAAGCATGAATAGCTAGTTAATGAAGACTATGTTATATGACTTATGTATAGAAGTTAGTATAGTTCACATGTATCTTTATTAATTTATACTGATCCCAGAATACTATCCTTCACTACACTGGGCTATTATAAATAACTTCACAAAAAATATTCAAAATACCCTTTCATCTGAAATTATAACAGAGCTGGAAAGATGGTGCAGTGGGAAAGACACTTACCCTACATTTTGCTGACCTGGAATTGACTCCCAGCACCAGGTATTAAACCCCAGGAGTAATTCCTGAGCACCGAGATAGGAGTTAAGCCTGAGTAGCACTCAAGGTGCTTTTTAAGGGTGTGTACTCAACACAAAATAAATTAAAAATAAATTATATAACATATAGTAGATAAAAATGCTGCTTAAGGAAACATTTTTAGAGTTACTTTTGGAGTAATTAGAACAAAAATTTATTTTTGGACAGCTAAATATATTTGAATGCGAAAATATTAAAATGTTAATATTACATTATTTTAGTACTTTAAAATTTGAGAAGACTTAAATTTAATCTCTCTGAAAAATATTAAACATTATTCGGAGAGCCCGGCAAGCTACCGAGAGTATTGGATATGCCAGACACAGTAACAACAAAGTCTCCAATGGAGACGTTACTGGGCCCGCTCGAGCAAATATATATACATATACTCCTACTTGTTTTCTAATAAAATTGAAAGTCCACATTACAAGTCTGTAAGTCAAATCTTGCTCTAAACTCAAATATCCTTTTGCTTAACTTGTTTTGATTTAGTTTTCAATTTAAAATTTCTCTAACCAAATAATAAAACATACTTATAAATATTAAACTTGATTTTTATAGAAAAAATAATTATAAAAGCATCATATTTTGGGGGATTGATAATGAGGAAACTTAAGTTCTGATAATTCACTACTCATGAAAAAGACAGCATTTATAAAGGAAAGAGAAAGATAAGATGTTTATGCTGGTTTGAAAAATTAAATATTCCTCAAGCCCCTGGGCATTTCTCTACAAAACAAGCACATAATCTCTTCTCAGTCTTTTCTTTTCTTTTCTTCACCTGTAAAATAAAGTTCATGTAACATTATTAGCATGGATATCAAGGTCAGCCCTTTCTACAGCAATCCCAAAAGTCCCAACGGTCCCGTAGCAAATTTGACCTATCCCGCTTGGCCCAACAATATGATGGTAAAAGCTCCAGTCACACACTCACTCTGATGGAAGGTACCTGTGTGTGTCCTGGGGATTTCCCAGCTGGAGCACCAGCCTGTCAGGAGCACAGTAGTGCTATGCTGCTCTGCTGTCTTGCACTTCTGCTCTGACTCTGAGACCAGGAGGAACTTGAAGTGATGACTGTGCCTTAGAGATATGTCAGGAAAAAAAAAGGCAGTGACCATATGACACTCACCCTTCTCCCACAGAAAGTGTCCACTGCTCATGGTATCTCATTCATAATCGCCAACTAGTTAATTGCAGAGATAAGGAAAAATAGGTAAGTGCAAATGTGCATAGATATTGCCTATAGTTTTAATGATTATCTCAAGTGTCTACAGGTGCTAAATGAATTGGATGTTTCTTTGATAATACATATTTGTCATATATGATTTTAATAAACTTTACTTTTTCCTTTAAGTGATCAAAGTTGAGTAAGTATGGGAAGATAAAGAATCCAAAATTCTTAGTTTCATTAGAATGTAAAGATTTCGAACAGGATTCCTCCCTTCCTATTTCATAACGGAATGCAGATCCTATTTCCTGGCCAATGTAACTTGAACATTGACTAGAAGAGATTTTAAAATGGCAGATTGCATGCTCTTCATGCCAGAGTTTCCAAGTTTGACACTTGGCACTCCACGCTCTCCATCCCAACATCCTGCTGACTATCCTTGGTGGCCAGAAAATCTAGGGTCAGTGTGTAAAATTTGGCCATATTTCACTGGGAGAGGTGCCGATATTCAAAAATACCGCTGGGAAGATTCTTTTTCAAATGTACAAGGAAAAAATGTTTAATTAAAAAATAAATAGGAAATTGTGAAATGAGAATTAAAGCAAGGGGAATGGTTCCTTTATTTCTTAGCCTGAAAATATTTCCATCTATTGTTTTTGTTCAAAAATAGATGGGAATCCTAAATAATTATAGTATACATTCTAAAAACATGCATATTATAAATATACTCAAAATTGCAAATAAATTAACACTCACTTATTCTGAACTATATAATCATGGAAGGAACCGTGCATTAGAGAAGTAACAGGGCCATTGGGGAACTAGTCAACACTAGTTCTGAGCTTATGTTTCCAGCAGAACCAAAACATGATCCTGGTCCACCAATCATAATAAGGATTTATAGAAGTTAGGTTATCAATTAGTTTGGTATCTTTGGTGAAATGGATGAATTTTTTAATTGTTTTTATTTTATAAAGTAGTTCACAATATTTTATCACATTTTATATTTAGACACTAATCCCACCACCATAACACCTTCCCGTCACTATATTTCAAATGTTTCCATTCTGAGGCCCAATCCCTCCCAACGCAGAACTGAAATATTTTGTCTTTTTTGTTAGGATCAAATGCTGAAAATCTTACTAAAAATTTCCTTAGAGAAAAGAGTGTGACGATTATTGTATTTCACCCAGGGGCCATTAAGCCCGTCTATAAGAGATCACGAACATGTTGTTCAAGGTTGAATCTTGTGTGCTTATATGTATCTTAATTAATTACTTTCAGCTTATAATTGTGTCACTGGAAGATCTTAGTCTCCCAAAATCCACTTTTGCTTTTTTTCCCAGCTTTGGAAAATTTAATTGACATGAGTGGTTCATTTGGTTGCAACTTGGCCAGCATTATATCTCAGTTCAGTCACTCTAAATGCTCTTTAGTTATATTTACTGTGTGTTTAATTTTTATTTCCCAGGGAGATAACGGTGTTCATCTTTTCAGATATTTGCTTTTCATCTGATCTTCCTTGTTAAAATGTTTGTTTAGGAGTGCAGCATATTTTGTGTTTAAATAGAAACTAAATTTAACAAACTGCTATTTTTTTTGTGACTCCTTCCAGGTCTTTACAAAACAATAAAAAAAAAAAAACAAATAAAAAATGCCAGTCAGATTCCGGCCTGAAGCCCAGTGGGGAAAGCGCCAGTCCATCTCCGGGGGACCGACCACCAGTCTGTCGGCTCCTCCCCTCCAGGTGGGTCGGAGGCGTCCAGCCGGGAAGTGCTCCTGCCCCCCCAGCGGCGCCTCAGATTCCCGCCTGAAGCCCAGTGGGGAGACTGTAGACCACCCTTCCTCCATTTCAGGATCCTGGGTGGGTGTCACCTGGGACAGGCTCGGGGCGTGGCCACCAGGAAAGGGGCGTGGCCTCTTAAAGTGGGCGTGGCCTTCTCCTTGGCGGGCGTCCCCTAATGCGGCTGAAGTTATATCACTCACATCAAGCACTGAGGACTCCCATCCCACAACTTGCTGCCTAATACCAACCAAACATTTCCCACCTCTTCTACTGCAATCCAACAACAACCCACTCGCCTACTCAAGTTCCAACAAAGACCTGTTTGAAAACAGCTGTATAAGTTCATTTCCAAATAGCACCTCCTCCAAAAGTTTCACTCAATGTCTGTTAAAACAAAGAATAACGCCTGACTGAGAAGAACGTCAAACTCAGAAATGTAGAAGGGTGCCTACCATGGACAAAAACTTATCCATAATCCCTTCCCACTATAAGAGGGAATAGTATAATCTGTGCTGGACGGAACCGAGGCCCATTGTTTGGCAACAAAACTGAACGGCTCCTGGCAGTCTCTCCTCATTCAACCAGGTACAGCCTGCTCCACGGCTTGAGACTCCCCCAGGGAATGCGCAGCTAGCTTGATCCCCTAGAATTGCCGTTTTTCTCCCTTGACCTGCGTGGGAGGGAAACTGAGGCAACATCAGATCTCGCGGCAACAAAGCTGAAGGGATCCGGGAACTCTCTCCTCACTCAACCAGAATAGTAACAGTGAAGGTGAAGGACTAAAGCACACTGGTCACAATGGTAAAGCAACGCAAAAGCCCACCAAACTTTCTTATTGAAGAGGCTAGCCCAGAAGACACCAACAGTATTGTAGTATTAGACAACCTCTCTGACAAGGAATTCAAAAGGGAGCTACTTAGGATGCTTAGGGAACTAAAAGAAACAATGGAAACCAATGCCAATAGAAGACAAGAGGATTTGAAGGCAGAAATGAGAAAAATGCAATCGGAAATGTCAGACCTGAAAACCCTGGTAGGCGAATTGAAAACCTCAGTGGAAGGCCTCAGAAGCAGAGTAACAGCTGCTGAGAACAGAATCAGTGAGCTTGAAGATGAAGTTCAGAGACTTGCCAGAAAAGAGCAGAAAATGGAAAAGAGACTCACAGTTCGGAAACAGATGGCAAGAGAAGATCGTGATGAAGCCAAGAGGGGTAACATAAGAATTATTGGAGTCCCAGAGGGACAGGAAGAAAACCCTGATGAAGAAGAAACTGTCAAAGACATCATTGCTACAACATTTCCAGAGCTGAAGAAAACTTGTGACCACATTCAGGAGGCCCGAAGGGTACCAGCTAGAAGAAATCTGAACAAAAATACCCCAAGACACATCCTGATCAAAATGACCAAAACTTTAGACAGAGACAAAATTCTGAAAGCAGCAAGATCGAAGAAAGAAATCTCTTACAAAGGAGCATCCTTAAAATTCACAGCTGATTTTTCTGATGAAACCCTCAGGACCCGAAAACAGTGGTGGGACATAGTGAGAAAACTCAATGAAATAAATGCCTCTCCAAAAATACTTTACCCAGCGAGACTCTCATTCATAATAGAAGGAACAACACACAGTTTCACAGACAAACAACAGCTCAGGAACTTCATAGACACAAGACCATGGTTACAAGTACAACTAAATGGGCTACTTTAAGACAGGACAGGCCCCTCAAATACACCTAATTTCAACAGAACAATGGGACAAAATCCCATAACAATAATCTCTCTCAATGTCAATGGGATAAATGCACCAAATAAAAGACACAGAGTGACTGGATGCATTAGAAAATTGAACCCAACATTCTACTGCCTGCAAGAAACACACCTTAATAGTCAAAGGAAACACAGACTCAAAGGCTGGAAAACAATCCTACAGGTAAACAGCTCCCATAAAAATGCTGGGGTAGCCTCCTTAATATCAGACCACATCGATTTCAGAGTGAAGAAGGTCATAAGAGACAGTGAAGGCCATTTCTTAGTGATCAAAGGATCTGTACAACAGGAAGAACTTACAATAATAAATGTATATGCACCTAATGAGAGACCAGCAAAGTACTTAAAACAACTACTCATAGATTTGGAAAAAGACATCAATAGCAACACAATACTAGTGGGAGACTTCAACACCGCTTTGTCACCTCTGGATAGATCAACCAGACTCAAACTTAGCAAGGACATACTTAATCTGAGGGAAACAATGGAAGAAAGGGACTTAGTAGATATATACAGGACACTTCATCCTCAAAAGGCTGAATACACATTCTTCTCAAGCGTACATGGAACATTCTCCAAGATAGACCACATGCTGAGCAACAAAACATATCTCCATAAAATTAAGAAGATAGAGGTTGTATCAACAATCTTCTCAGACCACAATGCACTTAAATTAGAAGTAAATCACACACAAAAACAGAAAATTAAAATCAAACACCTGGAAATTAAACAGTGCACTATTGAACAACGAGTGGCTTAGAATGGAAATCAAAGAGGAAATCAAAAGATTCCTAGAAACGAATGAAAATGAGGTCACGAGTTACCAAAACTTATGGGACACAGCAAAAGCTGTCTTAAGAGGAAAGTTTATAGCTCTACAAACATTCCTCAGAAAGGAGGAGCGAGCCCACATAAATAAACTAACCTCACAGCTTAAGAGCTTGGAGAAGGACCAAGAAAAGGAGCACAACCCGAACAGGAGGAAGGAAATAATAAAACTCAGAGCAGAGATTAACGAGATGGAAACCCAAAAAACAATCCGAAAGATCAATGAAACCAAGAGCTGGTTCTTTGAGAAAATTAACAAGATCGATAAGCCTCTAGCAAAACTCACAAAGAAGGGGAGAGAGAAAACCCTAATAAAATGAATCAGAAATGAAAAGGGGGTCATCACAACAGAAACTACAGAAATTCAAAGGATCCTCAGGGAGTACTTTGAGAAGCTTTATGCCACGGAACATCAAAACCTCGAGGAAATGGATAAATTCCTAGACTCCTACAGACTCCCAAGGCTGAACCAAGAAGGCCTGGAATACCTGAACAGACCTATCACCATCAAGGAAATTGAAATGGTAATAAAAAGTCTCCCCAAGCACAAAAGCCCTGGCCCGGATGGATTCACTAGTGAATTCTTCCAAATCTTTAAAGAAGACTTACTCCCAATCCTCTTTAAGCTTTTCCACGAAATTGAAATATCAAAAACACTTCCGAATAGTTTCTACGAAGCGAATATCACACTGATACCAAAAGCAGACAGAGATACCACAAAGAAAGAGAATTACAGGCCGATATCCCTGATGAACACAGATGCAAAGATCCTCAACAAACTACTAGCAAATAGAATCCAACTACTCATCAAAAAGATCATACACCATGACCAAGTAGGATTCATCCCAGGGATGCAAGGATGGTTTAACATTCGGAAATCAATCAACATAATCCACCATATCAACAAATGAAAAGATAAACAGCATATGATCCTATCAATAGATGCAGAGAAAGCATTTGACAAGGTCCAGCACCCCTTTATGATGAAAACCCTGGCCAAAATGGGTATAGAGGGGACTTTCCTCAACATAGTTAAAGCCATCTACCACAAGCCTACAGCAAGCATCATCCTCAATGAGGAAAAACTGAGAGCCTTCCCTCTAAGATCAGGGACGAGACAAGGATGCCCACTCTCTCCACTGCTGTTCAATATAGTACTGGAAGTACTTGCAATAGCGATTAGGCAAGAAAAAGATATTAAGTGCATTCAGGTAGGAAAGGAAGAAATCAAGCTCTCACTATTCGCAGATGATATGTTACTATACTTAGAGAACCCAATAACCTCCACCAAAAAACTCCTAGAAACAATAGACTCGTATAGTAAAGTTGCAGGTTATAAAATCAATACCCAAAAGTCCATGGCTTTCCTATACGCAAACAGTGAGAGAGAAGAAAGCAACATGAAAAAAACAATCCCGTTCACAATTGTGCCCCAGAAAATCAAGTACCTAGGAATCAGCTTAACTAAGGAAGTAAAGGACCTGTACAAAGAAAACTACAAAACGCTACTTCAGGAAATAAAAGAGGACATGAGGAAATGGAAAGATATCCCCTGCTCATGGGTCGGGAGACTTAACATTGTCAAAATGGCAATACTACCGAAAGCATTATATAAATTCAATGCAATCCCTATAAGGATACCCATGACATTCTTCAAAGAAATGGAGCAAACACTCCTGAAATTTATATGGAACAATAAGCCCCCACGAATAGCTAAAGCAATTCTTGGGAAAAAGAAAATGGGAGGAATCAACCTCCCTAACTTCAAACTCTACTACAAAGCAGTAATAATTAAAACAGCGTGGTACTGGAACAAAAGCAGAACTGCAGACCAATGGAACAGGGTTGAATACACTGACATCTCCCCTCAATCATATGATCATCTAATCTTTGATAAAGATGGCAGAAATGTGAAGTGGAGTAAGGAAAGCCTTTTTAACAAATTGTGCTGGCATCGCTGGACGGCTACATGCAAAAAAATGGGCTCAGAACTCTGCCTAACACCTTGTACAAAAATAAGATCAAAATGGATTAAAGACCTCAACATCAGACCAGACACCATAAGGTACATTGAAGACAAAGTTGGCAAAACCCTCCATGACATTGAGGCTAATGATACTTTCAAAGATGCCACGCCACTGGCCGAGCAAGTGAAAACAGAGATAGATAAATGGGACTATCTTAAACTAAGAAGCTTCTGCACCTCCAAAGAAACAGTGACCAAAATACAAAGACAGTCTACAGAATGGGAAAGGATATTCACCGAATACACATATGACAAGGGGTTGATAACAAGGATATACAAAATACTGGTGGAACTCCACAGGAAGAAAACATCCAACCCCATCAAAAAATGGGGCAATGAAATGAACAGAAACTTTCTCAAAGAAGAAATCCGAATGGCAAAAAAGCACATGAGAAAATGCTCTACATCATTAATCATCAGGGAGATGCAGATCGAAACCACAATGAGATACCATCTCACACCTCAGAGACTGGCCCACATTCAAAAGAACAAAAGCAACCAATGCTGGCGCAGATGTGGCGAGAAAGGGACACTCCTTCACTGTTGGTGGGAATGCCGACTAGTTCAGCCCTTTTGGAAAACAGTATGGACGTTTCTCAAAAAATTAGAAATTGAGCTCCCATTTGACCCAGCAATACCACTCCTGGGAATATACCCCAGAGAGGCAAAAATGTGTAGTCGAAGTGACATCTGCACTTGTTTGTTCATTGCAGCACTCTTTACAATAGCCAGAACTGGAAGAAACCTGAGTGCCCAAGAACAGATGACTGGTTAAAGAAACTTTGGTACATCTACACAATGGAGTACTATGTAGCTCTTAGAAAAGATGAAGTCATGAAATTTACATACAAGTGGTACAATATGGAAAGTATCATGCTAAGCGAAATGAGTCAGAAAGAGAGGGATAGACATAGAAAATTTGCATTCATCTGGGGGATATAAAGCAACAAAATATGAGATCAGTACCTATGAATAGCTGAGATCAACACCAGGAGGATTACTCCATAGCTTAGAGGCCAGCCGGATATTCTAGGGGAAAGGGCAGTTCAGATAGAGAAGGGAACACCAAATAAAAAGTGTTTGGAGGATCCTCCCAGGAGGGGAAATGCATGTTGAAAGTAGACTATGGACTGAACATGATTGCCATTCAATGCCTCTTTTGCAGACCACAACACCCAAAAGGAGAGAGAGAACAAAGGGGAACGCCCTGCCACAGAGGCAGGGTGGGAGGGGGGGTGGGGGGAAATGGGCACTGGTGGAGGGATGGGTATTTGATCATTGTATGACCGAAACTCAAGCACAAAGATTTGTAAATCTACAACTGTACCTCATGGTGCTTCACTAATAAAAAAAATGCCATTCAATTTTCAAATATGTCACAAAGTCTATGCTATGAACCATTATCCTTTTCACAGTTTTCTCTGCTTGCTGCTCCACCTCTTCAGGTGAGGATTGCCTCTGGATGAATCATTGCACCAAATCTGAAATGGGAGGCAGAGCCCTGT
Organism: Sorex fumeus; assembly: GCF_029834395.1. Classification (NCBI taxonomy): domain Eukaryota; kingdom Metazoa; phylum Chordata; class Mammalia; order Eulipotyphla; family Soricidae; genus Sorex; species Sorex fumeus. The sequence continues at coordinate 59,433,951 of NW_026606060.1, forward strand.
CCTACCAGCTAAGTTCCCACAGTATCCTCACCCAATCTGTGTCCTATAAATGGGCAGACACTACAGATTCTTCAGCACAGGGCCAAGCGACATATCTACTCAACAAATTACACACTGTCCATGGTTATTCTTTAAGTCATTTGATGAAGATGGGCAGAGGAGAAAGAGAGAAAGCCCTACCTGATTTCTCACCTACTGTCAGGGTCTAACTCAAAGATCCCTGCCTCCAGTACAGCAAGAACATCAATGGGGAAAACACATAGAAGTCCATCATGCTCACAGAGAAAAAACAATATTACCCGGATATAAACACCAGTAAATTCTCAATGTCTTAATGTAAACCTGAAAGATGACGTTGTTCAAAGAGTTCATTGAAATAATAGCACACATAGTAAGCAAAGCTCAACACAATCTAAGAGCAAGAGTCAAAATGTCTAAAAATACCACAGTCAAAAATGATGAAATGAAGAACATGTGAACACACACACACACACATATATATAGGCTTTTTTGGGTCACACCTGGCGGTGCACAGGGATTTTTCTGGCTCTGCGCTCAGGAATTACCCCTGGTGGTGCTCAGTGGACCATATGGGGTGCTGGGAATTGAACCCGGGTCGGCTGCGTGCAAGGCAACTGCCCTACCTGCTGTGCTATTGCTCCAGCCCCACACCACGTATTTTTTAAAAGTCAATACAATCTCGGTGGAAGGTTCCTGCTGGCAGGACTGCAAGTTGCTTCCAGAGCATGCACAGCCAGCTGCATGGGCAAGATGGAGGTGATCTTGGGCGCTAATTTGGATGAGGAGGAGCAGCTGGTGAGGAGGCAGCGGAAAGAGAAGAAGGAGTTGCAAGCCAGAAGTCAGGGCATGAAGAATGCCCTTCCCAAGAATGACAAAAAGAAGAGGAAGAAGCTCACTGAAGATGTTGCAAAGTTGGAAACAGAGATGGAGCAGAAGCATAAAGAGGAGTTGGAGCAATTGAAGATGGCATCTAAGAAGAAGGAGAGTAAGGTAGATTCTGTTGCTGTTGACGTTTCAAACTTGATTCTTGAGAATCACGCTCCTCGGATATCTAAAGCAAAGTAGTGGGAGGGGGAACCTGCATTGCAGAAGGAACAGATTAGAGAGAAAAGCAGAAGCTGAAACTGAAAACTTAACTGGAGCCAGACACGTTGAAAGCAAGAAGCTTGCAGAAAGATTAGCATCCAGACAATTGGAAATAAAACAGATTCAGTCTCACAGTCACTGTATGTATGGAGACATTGAAGATCAACTGAAAGAACAGTGCCCGCTGACCATGGCTGCCTTGCGAATCAGACCGCAGAGTAAATGCACAAGATTTTCTGCCATTTTTAACAAATCCCAACACGGGATACATGTATACCCCAGAGGGGTTTGGAAAGTACTATGAGGATATGAAACTACAGCTGAATGGGGAGGTCAGCTTGAGCTAAGAGGGCTGTCTCATATTTTACAAACACCAATAGAGATAATGCAGACTGATTCTCCTCCTATTGTGGCTGGTGAAGTATATAGCAAAAATCCATTGATGCTTGTATATATGAGGCATGCATATGGTCTAGAAGAACATTACAATTCTCTTACACAGTCGGTGAGCACAGCTGCTGAGAATTGCAGCTAGTTTAGAAAATGTTGCACAATTATGGTTTAGGACAGTGTGCTGATCGGAGTCTTCACACCAAGTCTAGATTATTGGAAAATGAGCAGGGCAAAGCCTGGCAAGCTACCCGTGAAGTATTCAATGTGCCAAACACAGTAACAAGTCGCACCATGGAGACGTTACTGGGCCCGCTAGAGCAAATTGATGAACAACCGGAGGACAGTGCAGTGTAGTTACTAAAAAGTGGAACTACATTAAATCAATTTTATGGCAACCCTTGCTAACAGGTTTTTTAAAAAAATGTCAGAAAAACTCTAAAGTGTCCCTTAGTGATATTTAAAAATATCTTTCCAGGCCTTTGTGGAGAATGTCATTCATAAACCAAGATGGTACCTTAATCAATGAGTTTCTTTTTTTAATTAGTATAAGTTTCTGATCATTTTGTTCTGTCTTGAAATAAAGGTGAAATGACTTTTTCTTCTCATTACTTTCCATGACCAATATAAATTTTTTACAGAAATGACTTAGTCTCTTTATCATTGCAATAATATTATAGTGATAGCAAATTTGATTAATGCTTATAAAAGGAACTTGATTACAGTTTCCTCAGTATTGAAAGGATTAATGGCCTGAAGTTTTTAAAGTAACTGCATTGAATGACAGTTTAGAAACTTCCTTCAATAGGTTAGACTTTTAAATATTCAGATGGGATCAGCCTTTACATTTTTTTTAAAAAAGACCTATTGAAAGGCAAATGGGTCTTCCTTGTCTGATTTAGGCCTCTGAAGAATTACAGATTATCCTTTGTGTGTAATTTTTAAAAAGACCTAATAGATGACTATCTTTCTAATTCCTTTGTTATTACCTGCTGGGTTTTTTTTCCTTTTCTTTCCTCTCATTTTCTTTTCTCTTCTTTTCTTTTCTTTTCTTTTCTTTTGTTTTTTTGGATTTTGGGGCTTACTTCTGGTAGAGGCCCTGTGGGATGCTGGAAGTCAAACTCAGGCAGCAACATACAAGGAAATTTCCCTACCTACTCTGCTACCCAGCTTCCTCCTTTACTGTTCTTAAACTTCAGACTGGAAACATTTTCTTGATTATCTTTATAAGTTTTCTGGTATGCTTGTGTTTTCTCTATCATTCCTCAGCTACTTTGCTTCCATTGCACCTTTTCCATTAAGACAACTGATGTCTGTCTTAGCCTGTAATTCCTACAGGTTGAAGAAGTAGTGATGGAAAAGGGTGCCTGGTCAGATTCACTTCAAATTCTCTCTCTGTTTCTGTGCTTCCTCTCACATCCTGTTTTAGAATTTTCTCTAGGATTAGAAGGAGGGTCTTATTTATTATTTTCGTAATGCCCTCTTTCGTATAATTTAGTTATTTGAGAATTATTATAAATTATTATTTATAATTATTATAGTATAATTATTATTATAGTATAAATTAGCTGTTGCATGTATGAGTATAGCTGAAAGCTATGGGAGCTAAGACCATTGTGAAAATCAGTAGACAGTAGTTTTATTATTATTTTTTTTTTTATTATTGTCATGTGTGTTTTATTATTAGCATGAGTGTTTTATTCAGCTCACTTTTCAGGTTACCCCTACCAGTATTCTTCCAAGATACTGCCCATGTACAGAGGACAATTTATTCTCTAAGGAAGACTTTTTGTTGTTGTTTCAGGAAATACCTGGATCTGCTCGTATCTGGCTTGGTGCTGGGGCTGGCTCTCGGTGGTCCTTAAAGAATTTATCAGATTTTAGTCCCTCTGCAAAGTACTCACTCACTCCATTGAATCTTCTTTGCCCCGATAAGAAGTGTTATGAAAATGAGATCTTTCAGTTTGAGATATTTCTTTTTCCAAATCAGAAATATAAATAACTATATGAAGTTTGCCATACTTGAAGTTTTATTCCCTGAAATGCAGTTCATTTGGGGATTTGGTTTTTTGCTTTAGTTTGGCTTTTGGATGACAGCCAGTGATGCTCAGGGCTTACCTCTGACTCTGTGCTCTGGGATCATGCCTGGGGGCACTCAGGGACCTTACCAGATGCTGAGGATTCAGTCTGGGTCACCCGCATGCAGGGAAAGCTCCCTACCCACCATGCTGTCTCTCCGGCCCCAAGAAACACAGCTAATTTTTGTAAGCAAAGATTGAGTTTAATCTATCAAAAATAGGGGAGTGTTTGGGCCATCGATCTAGCAGATAACCATGTGGGTAACCAGTCGAGAGCTAGTACTGCACTGAAGGTATTCTCACATCAAAGAGCAAAACGACGGCCTGTGTTCCAGGACGCCAGTTAGGCACTTGGCTTAGATTCTTCAACATTCTAGTCCTTAGTCCCAAGCCCCTCCAGGGACCACTGAGCACAGAGCCAAGGGACCACTAAGCATTGTGCTCAGAGCCAGCACAGATAAACAGGTAAGCATAGAAAAAAGATCAAAATCCATATTCCTCTAGGCAAAATATATTATTAAGTATGTCTCTTTTGAGATCCATAATCTAATTTTTTGGAGGGATGGGGGAGGGAGTGGTTTGAATTTAATAAAAGAATGAAATTATAAAATATGAACCAAAATCTTGGCTTTATTTTGGAGTAACGTTACCTCAAGTCTAAATGATCAATAGTAAATAGTAAGGCAGTATATTATGAAACCTTGTTATTATAAATTCCATCTATGTTTAAAGTATTCTAAGATAATTTATTGGTAGCTTTTTTAAAATTTTTATTCCCTTACAGACTGAGTGGGATTTTGTGATCATAGGTTTTAAAACTTTTTTATTACTTTTTATTTTTAAGCAATCATTATAGTTAGGAAGTTTATGTGTTCAGCTTTTGTTCTTTCATGAAACATCAGATAAAAATCATTTTAGCTAGATCTTAATATTGAGGTCTTTTAAAAATGGCAGACGTTATTTTAAAGCAGTCTATTATAATTTAGTATTCTATCTGTTGATGGCCTAACGGAAGTTTTATAGCCTTTTTTTTTCCCCTAACTTAAAAATATTTGTCAGAGTTCTGGAATATGCCCTTAATTTTAGCCATTTAAATATGTTTACAATCTGTTAAAGCAAAAGGAATGTGTATGTGACTTGTAGTGAGCAATACAGCTTTGCTAATATTATCTGATGCTTGACAAAATAATAAAATCAAAATTGATGAAATTAAAAAAAATTCAATACAAGCTCTGTAGAGCAGAATAACAGAAGCTGAGCAAAAGACCAAAGACCTCCAAGATGAGATGGAGGAAACCTCTAAAAAATAACAGAAGGTGGAAAATAGCCTGAAAAGAAATGAATGGCCTACCAGAGAGCAATGAGTGAGTTCAAGAGGAACAACAAAGAATCATCAGTCTCTGAAAAAAAGGAAGGCAAATGTGATAAAGAAAAAATAGTTAAATAAATCATCAATGAAAATTTTCTGAGTTGAGGATTACAGACACCCAATCCAAAAGACCCAAAGCGTCCCAGCAAAAATAAACTCAACTACGACAACTCCAAGACACACTGTACTTGAAACGACAAATTCCAAAAATAGAGACAGAATACTGAAAGCAGCCAGATTTATTAAAAAAAAAAAAGAAAAGAAAAGAAACTTACATACAAAGGAAAGCCCATATGATGTACAGCAGATCTATCAAATAAAACTTTGTGAACCAGAAGAAAATGGATATGGATGTATGTGGGAAAAAAACTTCAATGATATGGACATCTTACCAAGACTACTCTATCCAGCTAGATTATCATTCAGATTTGAAAGAATGATACAAGAGATTGATGAACAGGCAATAGCCTTGCAGCCACTTCTGTGAGAGTCTTAAAAGAGCTTCTCGAAAGTATAAAACAAATTTTCCAACATGTCATTGAATGTGTCACTCACTAATGGTTGCCGTCTACAAGATTAAGAAAGGTATGTTTTCTCCTAGCTTGCTGAACAATTTGATACCTTTTCAATAATGAGTTGACATCTTATATTGGTTAAAGTCACTTAGCAATCAATGATCATAAATTGACTTTTATTGATTTATTTTCCGATAATTTTATCTTTGTGAGCACGTAAAGTAAAATAAAGTAAAGTAAGGCCCTCCCGTTGATCATCGATTTTCTCGAGCGGGCCCAGTAACGTCTCCATTGGAGACTTTGTTGTTACTGTGTTTGGCATATCGAATACGTCATGGGGAGCATGCCAAGCTCTGCCGTGCGGGCGAGATACTCTCGGTAGCTTGCTGGGCTCTCCGAGAGGGGCAGAGGAATCGAACTCGGGACGGCCATGTTGGCTGCATGCAAGGCAAACACCCTACTGCTGTGCTGTAAGCACGTAATATGAAATAAATTTGTTCTCTGCCTGCCAAGAAGGCAGGTTGCGGGGTGGAAGGGAAATTGAGAATAGTGGTGGAGGAAAGAGGCCCAGGTTCAATTCCTCCACCCCTCTCGGAGAGCCCGGCAAGCTACCAAGAGTATCTCGCCTGCACAGCAAAGCCTGGCAAGATGCCCGTGACGTATTTGATATGCAAAGCACAGTAACAAGTGTCACATTGGAGACACAATTAAGCTCTTTATAAGAGATCACTAACATGTTGTTAAAGGTTGAATCCTGTAAAAACAAGTATTTCCCTCTAAGATTGGTTGCCTCCTACTTTGAACCCCATCAAATGTGGTGTGGTACTCTTGGAGCATGGGTAGGGTGTGTGGTATGAAGTGTCGAGGCTGCGCAGTTCTGGAATAGGTTCACTCGTGGGTGAGGCTTGACTGTGAGCATAGAGGCGGTTGAGTTCTGGGGGTTTGGGGCTGTCAGGGCTGGGTCCCTTGGGGCAGGAAGGACTCTCACCTGCCCCATTCAGTGCACCCCAAGTGAAACAACCTGGCACAGGGTTCACTGGCACGGTTATGGCGAGTATTCTGTTATGCTCCCTTCCGGGAAAGAAGGACATGACCTGAATTTTGAATTATAGCTTTGAAATCTAAGTAAGATAGTGCCTTGGGGAGTATTGCCATTTTTTTGGAACAACAAATGCTCACAAACAGCTAAAGCAATTCTTCGGAAAAAGATGATGAGAGGCATCACCCTATCCAACCTCAAACTCTAATACAAAGTGGTAACAATTAAAACAGCTTGGTACTGGAACAAAGGCAGACTCGCAGACCAATGGAACAGGGTGGAATATCTCTACACAAAACCCCAATTGTATGAACAGCTAATCCTTGATAAGGGAGCAAGAAATGTGAAGTGGAGCAAGAAAACCCTCTTTAACAAATGGTGCTGGCATAACTGGACAACCACATGCAAAAAAATGGGCTTAGACCTCGACTTAACACCATGCACAGAAGTCAGATCAAAATGGATTAAAGAAATCAACGTTAGACCAGAATGCATAAGGTACATTGAAGACAAAACCCTCCACTATATGAGGCTAAATGTCTCTTCAAAGATAACATGCCACTGAACAACCAAGTGGAAACAGAGATAAACAAATGGGACTATATTAAACTAAGAAGCTTCTGCACCGCAAAAGATATAGTGACCAAAATACAAAGACAGTCTACAGAAAGGGAAAGGATATTCACCCAATAACCATTCGATAAGGGGTTGATATCAAGGATATACAAAGCACTGGTGGAACTCAACAGAAAGAAAACATCCAACCCCATCAAAAAATCGGGTGACGAAATGAACAGAAACATTCTCAAAGAAGAAATTCGAATGACTAAAATGCACATGAGAAAATGCTCTACATCACTAATCATCAGGGAGATGCAGATCAAAACAACAATGAGATATCATCTCACACCACAGAGACTGGCCCACATTCAAAAGAACAAAAGCAACTGGTGTTGGCGCAGAAGTGCTGAGAAAGGGACCCTCCTTCACTGCTGGTGGGAATGCTGACTGGTCCAACCCTTTTGGAAAACAGTCTGGACGATTCTCAAAAACATTAGAAATTGAGCTCCCATTTGACCCAGCAATACCACTCCTGGGAATATATTCCAGAGAGGCAAAAAAGTGTAGTCAAAATGACATCTATACTTCTATGTTCATTTCTGCACTTTTCCCAATAGCCAAAATCTGGAGAAAACCCAAGTGCCTAAGAAAAGATGACTGGTTAAGGAACTTTAGCACATCAACACAAGGGAATACTATGCAGCAGTTACAAAGGATGCAGTCATAATATTTGCAAACAAGTGGTTAACCATGGAAAGTATCATGATAAGTGGAATGAGTCAGAAAGACAGGGACAGACATAGAAAGACTGCACTCACCTGTGGAATTAAGGTAACAGAATTGGAGATGAACACTCATGGATAGTTGAAAGAAGTGCCGGGAGGTGTGCTCCATGGCTTGGAAGCTGGCAGCACGTGCTGGGAGAAAACGCAGCTCAGATAGAGATGGGAACACCAAGTAAAGGGTGTTTCGAGGACTGGCTCAGGATGCGAGACATGTGCTGAATGTAGACTATAGACTGAACATGATGGCCACTCAATAGCTCTATTACAACTACAACACCTTAAAGGAAAGAGAGAGCAAAAGGGAACGGAATGCCATAGAGGTGGAGTGGGGTGGGAGAGTTACTGGGTTCCTTGGTGATGGAGAATGAGGTCTGGTGGAGGGATGGGTACCTGATCATTGTATAACTGAAACCCAAACACAAAATTTTGTAAGTCTACAACTGTACCTCATTGTGTTTCACTAATAAAAAACAAACAAACAAACACTCCCTCCCGTTGTTCATCGATTTGCTCGAGTGGGGCCAGTAACATATCCATTTTGAGACTTGTTGTTACTGTGTTTGGCATATTGAATACATCACGGGTAGCTTGCCAGGCTTTGCCGTGCAGGCAAGAGACTTTTAGTAGCTTGCCGGGCTCTCCGAGAGGGGTGGAGGAATCGAACCCATCTCGGCTGGGCTGGCTGAGTGCAAGGCAAATGCCCTACCACTATGCTATCACTCCAGGCTTGATTCCTCCGCCCCTATTGGAGAGCCCGGCAAGCTACTGAGAGTGCCTCGCTTGCACGGCAAAGGCTAGAAAGCTACCCATGATATATTCCATATGCCAAACACAGTAACAAGTCTCAAAATGGAGACGTTACTGGCCCCACTTGAGCAAATAAAAAAATAAATACATAAAAATTAAAAATAAATAAGTCTATGTAAAATAATGATTTTTGTTGGTTTGTGAAATACAGATTATGGGACTTTGCTGTAACAACCCTATGAAAGAAACATACACCCCTAATAGCTAGCACCTAGAATTTTAAAAAGTATAACCAACACCTTAGAAAAATCATTTGCATATTTAGAATATATTGTCAACATGCTAATTTGAATGGAACTATTTCATTCTTTTTCTCAAAACGTACTGTCTACAGTTTTTGTTTTGTCCGAAATTTCATAAGAATTAGCTTATCCTCAGGTTGAACTTCATAAATTAATAGAATTTTATAGGAATTTCTTATATGCATATAAATTATGTCTATGTTCATACATTAAGTCATGAAAATACACTTTAAATAAAAGAAATAATACAATGAAGTTCAAGCTCACAAATAACAGGGGACTGTAGACTTAAATGTCCCAAGATACACCTTGTATAGTGATGATTTTATTGCCAAAATCAGGTTGAAAGCACAATGGTGAAAAAGATGGGGAAAAGCAGAACTTCTTGAATATAGTGATGATTTTATTGCCAAAATCAGGTTGAAAGCACAATGGTGAAAAAGATGGGGAAAAGCAGAACTTCTTGAATATTCCTTTGGAGATAAGTATATACATACAATCTCAAAGTAGGGTCCTATTTAATGGGGTCACTATTAAATACATATCCTAGTTTACATATATTAACCAAGATTTACCTAATACATATCTCATTGGAAGATTATCCTGTATTAGGGCAATTCATTATAGCAATTTTCTAGGATTGCAACTTCTGAACATATAGAAATAGCTTTTGAAATAAAACCGGTTGAATAATACTCTGCACAAGTTACAGCTGTTTATGAAAAGTGACACAGGTGCCAGAGTGATAATATATCAGATATTTTTGATCCCCAGCAACCCAAATGTTTTTTCAAGGCCTTCCAGGAGTGATCCTGAATGTAGAATCAGGAGTAAGCCCTGAGAATTGCAGGGTGTGGCCCTCACAAAAAACAAACAAACAAAAATCTTTATAAATTACAAATAGATGACCAATTTAAGTCAATTCTCTAAGTATTTTATGACTGGTATTAAATAATAAAATTATTAACTTTTATCTCAGTAATTTGTTTTATTATCTTGGTAAAATTTTGTTTTACAAATATAATGAAACTGTCTATTACAATATGCATTAGATATATATGATGGCCGGATGAATCCACATTCTTCGTCACGTGAATAAATCCTGCACCAAAAAAGAATAGATAGATGAATATATGATTGAAAAGGTAAAATTACATAAAAATATCATGTAAAATAATAAAAAATATGAATACATAAAAATTTACTGTTTACAGATATAAAACTAGCTGATGTGTGTGTGTGTGTGTGTGTATATATATATATATATATATATATATAAAAAGTAAAGGCCCTCCCGTTGATCATCGATTTGCTCGATCGGGCCCAGTAACGTCTCCATTGGAGACTTTGTTACTGTGTCTGGCATATCGAATACTCTCGGTAGCTTGCCGGGCTCTCCGAGAGGGGCGGAGGAATTGAACTCTGGTCAGTCATGTTGGCTGCGTGCAAGGCAAATGCCCTACCGCTGTGCTATCGCTCCAGCCCTATATATAGCAGCAAGGATTTTAAGCATAAATTGTATTTAAATCTAATGGAAATATTTGCAACCAATGAATTAGAGATGGGGAAAGAGAAAGTGAAAGAGAAAAGAACACCTTTATGGCTTAAATGTGTACATTTCTATGTGATACCTAACGTCTCAGGGAATGACTTCATGTAACCTCTTTTTGTATGATACATTATACTGCAGAGAAAATATGTACACTTTCCAACAATAGAAGGCAATTAATACACAAATAAATTTTAAGGTACAATAATTCTCTTTCTAAAAGGCCAATCATCTTGCACATCAAAGGATAAAAATTCTTGAGATATTGAATAATGTCAATATAAACAATACGAAGTTTCAATTACAGGGTTAAGCTACAATGATCAAATGACAGCGTTAAGTAATTTTCCTCCAAATGTACGTACTCAAACTTAAATTTAAATTTTTCCCTGACTGTACATACCTTTGTCTTACCAACTGCTTTTGAACCTGTTACTATACTGTCTACAGAATAGCACATAAATTCCTCATTCAATTCATGTACAAAATTCACCGACCTGAACAGACTGACCCAACCACTCCATTTGAAATATTGGCTTCCTCTGGCCAGTATACACAAAAGGTGCTTTGTGATTCATACTCCACCATCATGCCTGCATTACTAATAAGATTTATAGGAGCAGGACATGTTTTCATTTTTATTCATTCTTATAGGCTCCTGCTTAAAATAGAGCATGAAACACTTTGGACATTAATAATCGACATGTTACATGATTCTTTGGTCACCTATTGTCTTCACTATTACTTTGGTTCATTTGGAATTTTTCTTCATTTCTAAAGTAACATCGTGAATATGAACAAGCAAATGTCTATTGACTTAGTTATGAGAGAACAGGGGCTTTCTGGACATATATAGAACAATATGGAAAGATATCAATTGCTATGTCAAAGACTCAAGGTTAAGAAATGATTTATATAGAATTTTTTCGACTATGGAGAAGTCTGTGTTCTATTTTTAAAACATAATTCAATCTATTGTTCCCCTCACATCTTTCTAATTTTCCTTTAAAATTTATTTAAAAATTTATTTTGCTTCACTAAAATAGATGAATGGTTTGTTCAAATATAGATCTTTTAACGTATCATGACTCCATGAAAAAGCTACAAGTTTCAATTAGAGGGGGAATATTAGCTTTCTCCTATATTTTCCCTATTTGCTCTATCCACATCTGCCAACAGAGCTAGTATCTTAGAACATACATGAATATTCTCCAAGTAAAACATGATTATCATTGTATTTAAAATATCCTCCATTACAGAGCATGAGAGGAAAGAATGCTCTTCAGATCTGATTATTCAGATGACTTACACCCCTTTGAAACTCACACCTAAGACTTCAGGAATTTTACTGATCTTGAAGAGAAGCTTTATCTAAGTTATTAAGAATAAAAATAAAAGAAAAAACTAAGAAATGTAAACTTCTTACGCCAAGTTTAGATGCCGAGAAAGAGCTTGCTCATTCAGCCACAACCAGGTTTGACTACCGTTTTTCTTACGTAATCCAATCCAATAATCAGACTTTATTTTTGATTGAATAAATTTCTATTGGAAAAATAAAATTACTTATGTCATTCATAAAATCAACATTGCATTTTACTACAGAGAATTCTTATGAATTTTTATTTATCTTTACCTCCAAACTCTCCTAACAATAGAGCAGATACCATTTTCTAAGCTGAATAGAGATAAATGAAAGTGAAAAGTCCCTAAGGAATGAATCACATAAATCTTTGTGATTGGAAGAAAGATATCAAAATGGCGACACAGTGAACTTTAAAATAATTCCAAAGAGTAGAATAGATTTCGAAGTATGATTACATTTAATTTAGAACTCTTTTTGTCACAAAATATATTCAAATGTATAAGAAGACAAATGTCAAACCTGCCATTACCTAATGCTGAAAAAACAAAGTTCCTCATAGATTGTGCATAAATATACAAAACAAGGAAATAGATGGCTTCTAATAAAAACAACCCCTTAGCTCCTACAACAGAACCGATGTTACCCAGTGGAAGTTGAGTGGAACTCAGAAGGTAAGCAGGGACTAGAAGGGACAAGGATTGATCGTTCATGATCTTGATGAAGAAGTCTGACCATCTGGTAGATGGGCGACCACGTGGTTTTTGACATCCCTTGGAATCCAGTCGGTAAGCTCTCGTCCAGCGGTCGTCTCTAAATCTCATTACGTGACCAGCCCATCTGATTTTTGACGCCTTGGCAAATGAGACAGCATCCCTGATTCTTGATCATCAATGGAGGTCAGAACTCCGGATTCTTTCTCTCATTTGAGTGAAACGTGATACTCCAAGCATAGCTATTTCAATTCCTCTTTGGGAGACCCAAATAGCGTTCTCATTTTTTTTAATTGATCAAGATAACTAAAATGATCTATTTTGTTTTTGAATTCATAATATAATCATCATTGTATTCATTTAGGTTTTTAATAGTGAAAATTACTCATTATCTTGTTCTTTTAATAACATGAATTTTATAAGGAAAATTTTGAAGTTTTTGACTTGTCCTTCATAAGACACTAAGATAAACAACATTTTAGGACTAAATACTATAAATGGAAGTCAGTAATTATATTGAATCATTAGAAGAATTTCCGCAGAATAAAATTGATTCATATAGAACATAAATTTATTGTATATTGACTTATTCAAACCTCTCATGAAAGCAAACATGATTTAGATTCTTCATTCTAGAAAAGAGAAGTTTTCACTGTCATTGTGTATTATGAACAGAACACACTTGAAATTTGAAGAATCAGCCCAGAAACATTTATTATCTTTGTATTTTATCAAATTTTCAGATCCATATGCTGATTCATCTTCCTTTGAAAGTATAATTCCACCCAAATACAAATGGTGGGAGAATGTTTTCACAGAAGCTAAACACTGAGCAGTCTATACTAAATTGTGAAGAAGCAAGAAGCATCACATATAATAAAAACATTGAAAGTCATTTTATAGAACCCAGGAAAAAGTTTCTTCTGCCTAAGCGATTGTTCCCTTGGGTTTCTCTTATACTATATTCACTCCTATCCTGGCAATTCTGCATCTCTATGTCCAAGTGTTTCAAACTAAGTCTGCAAAATAATAGAGGAGGCAAACCTAAATACTTATTCTAACTCATACGTTCAAACTTCTTAGAAACATTTATTCATTCAGAGTTAACAAATAACAAACCTGCTCTTCATCGTCATCAATGCTAACAAGATGGGCTCCAAGGTCTTCACAGGATTTCTTACTCTCACCCCAAGTTTTTGCTTCACTTGAAATGTAGTAACAGGTTTTGACACAGCAAAATCCTTCTCGATGACACAGGTCAGATGGACACTGCTTATCTTGAACATAAAAGTCATATAAGTCCTCAAACTTCTGATCATTAGTGAACCTGTCATTTGTATCTTTAAATGTATTTTATTGCTTATTTTCAACTGAATGGCCAGGGAATAAGTCAGTCTCTGTATCTGAAAAATACATGTTGGGAATGGTGCTCAGAGCTAGCTTATCTCTGGCTCTGTGCTCAGGGCTCATTATGGGCTGTGATTGGGGGCCCACAAGCAATGCTGCAGAACGATCTGGGTCAGTTATGGCATAACAAGAGCTTGACTGCTATATTATCTCTCAGTCCCTTCTGAGAAGTTCTGAAGACAAGAATTCAGCTGATACAAGACGGTTTCTGACAGTCCCAAGTGAAATCTGCACTGAGAAAACTTGATTTCTCAAGTTCAGTGTCTTGAACAACACCCAGCATGTTTCTCACATGGAGAAATTCTTCTGAAATTCTAAAGAAATGAATAAAACTCCAAAGTATCTACACTTAAAACACTACAAGAAATTTTTTAAGTACTGTAAGTAAAATACTAATACTTAAAGTATCTATCATAAAATATTAGAATGATCACAACATTATGGCAATTTAACAAGGTTGTAAAAGTCATTTGCTTAATTATAATAAAGAAAATATAGCCAATGAAATAATAATAGCTGAATGTACGCTTGTGCCACAATTTGATGCCATTTTTAAGTAAAACAATAACGTGGAACATAAAGGGAATCTCTCCTAAAAATAAATTGATAAACTATTGATTTAAGTATTTAGTACCCACCTGCAGGAGTTGGCAAAGGTGAATGATTTTCAGCTTCTGTGGAAAAATTACTATTTTCTTCTGGGTCAGTCACAATTCCACAATTACAAAGGCTCTGAAAAACTTCAACCCATAGTAATAAATTATGATTATGAATGGATCACTATGATCACTTGATTTCTAAATTACTCAAGTTCTAAATTACCGTAAATGTTGTTGACTAAATCAAAATGCAGGACCTGGAGGGGGTGTGGGGTAAGCTTTGAAACATGAGAAAAAATGAAATATGAGAAAAATGAGAGGACGGAAAAAAATAGACACTGAAATGTGGCAACTCCAAAATAAAATAAACCAACAAAAATAAACTGAAAATAAAATTGCCATATCATTTTTTATTTAAGCATGCAAAAATCAACACGAAAAGAGCGAAAAATAAACTATAAGGAAAGAAAATAATAACTCATTTCTATGAGATCTGCTCCAAAGATAAAGATTTTAAGTAAGTAAGGCCCTCCCGTTGATCGTCGATTTGCTCGAGCGGGCCCAGTAACGTCTCCATTGGAGACTTTGTTGTTACTGTGTCTGGCATATCGAATACTCTTGGTAGCTTGCTGGGCTCTCTGAGAGGCGCAGAGGAATCGAACTCGGGTCGGCCATGTTGGCTGCGTGCAAGGCAGATGCCCTACCCGCTGTGCTATCGCTCCAGCACCAAGAAAATCGAGAAAGATTTTAAAGTTTATGAAATAGTATTTGGTATATTTTGTCTCCAGAACTTAAAAAAATAATTTACCTTAGTGAGTAGTATAAATTAGAAAGGATTCAGTGAGAGATCAGGAAATATTGCAGAGTGTTGCTCATATAATGTGAAAAAAAGGAAGTTAAAAATTTCTGAGAAAAAATGTCAAAACTTCTAAAATCTCAATATAAAATGTGAAAACATGAAAAGTTTGGCTTTTTAAACTCCATATAACTTTTGATAGACGATTGAGAATGTATTCTCCAATTTTTCTAACACCAAATTCTTTCCTTTATATTCAGTCTCTACTTGTAAAAATCTAACATGGATATATCCAGCTCTTCATGACTTTAATACAATTAAAAAAAGAAAAAAGATTTCTCTAATTCAACAAACCATTTTTAGATTCACATTCTTATACCTTCCTTCCTTCCTTGCTTCCTTCCTTCCTTCCTTCCTTCTTTCCTTCCTTCCATCCTTTCTTCTTTCTCTCTTTCTCTCTTTAACTCTCTTTCTTTCTTTCTTTCTTTCTTTCTTTCTTTCTTTCTTTCTTTCTTTCTTTCTTTTTCTTTCTTCCTTTTATTAGGGGGAGCAGGGTGCTTACTGGAGTGTGCTAAGAAGCTATCTAAGTGTCTTATGAGCCTCACTATGTGGTATCAGGAATCCAACCAGATTCAGCCACAGACATCAAGTGCCTTAACCCCTTTACACTTCCTCTAGCCCAGTGATAATCACATTGTGAATCTGAATTAAACATGCATCAACAACTATCTTTCCTACCTACTACCATTTCATGCAATAAATCAACTACTTCTGTTGAATGTTATCTCCCAAGCTTTCTTCTATCATTGATAGGTTTTTGTTTGAAAAAGTTTGATTTTAAAGACCAAGTTCATTAACCCGCATAGCACTGTAGCACTGTCCTCCTGTTGTTATCGATTTGCTCGAGCAGGCACCAGTAATGTCTCCATTGTGAGACTTGTTATTACTGTTTGTAGCATATGGAATACGCCATGGGGAGCTTACCAGCCTCTGCTGGGTGGGTGGAATATTCTCCGTAGCTTGCCGGGCTTTCAAAGAGGGATGGAGGTTCGAACCCATGTCGACCACATGCAAGGCAAATGCCCTACTCACTGTGCTATTGCTCCTAATTTTCCATAATCCATGTCCTTTTGTTGTACCATACATAGTTCCTGTCTCACAATTTATATGAAATTTAGTGTGTGAAAATAAGAGTTAATAAGCATTAGGTAAAATAAGTTCATAAATAATTACGTTATGCAAATGCTTAGGGTTTTATTATGTTTATTTTATATGCTTGTATTTGGTGGAGGTCAATTCCTGAGGATACTTGGAGTATTGTAGGATAACACTGTCTTGTTCTTCCTCAGGTAGCTTAGGTTTATCGGGTCACACCCATCTAAGGACACTGAACCTGTGTTATAAGTTAATATTGCCTTTCTCCAATCCTTACGTCTTTTTAATAGTTTACCTTAAAGCAATGTCCTTTCCGTATGGGCACAGGAAGACAGTTAATATTATGCTTTGTAACTTGGGAGTTGATTGAGTCCAAATAATATTTAATCCTGGGCATCTGCTTTCTTTATTCAGTTGCCCTTAGTTCCTAGCACCCCAAAAGGAGGGTCCTGACAAGAGACTAAACGAACCCAGGGCAAGCTGTGAGCTACCCTAGCATTGAAATGGGCCAGGCCAAAGCACCACGATACTCAACTATAAGTTGAGGGCATGATCATGGACAAATGCTGTCATGATCCAAAAGTAAGTAACGAGGGGACTAAGATCCTGCTGGGGCTAGGATGACTAACCTGGCCTGAAGACTGCAGAATGTATAATGAGATGTTTATATCTCTTACTGTGCTCACACAGAATGACATTGCTAGAAATATTAGAAGTAGATTTAATACAACTATTTAAGTAGATTACTAGCTGAGGAAAGAACACACCCTTGTTAGGATCCCATCCTTGAGTGGATCTCCTAGTAATCTGGAGTAATCTCTTTAGATGAGATTTTATCCTTGAGTTATCTCTTGGAGGAGTGGTCTTATCTCTCATTGTTGATTTGTCAATATTCAACCCACATTTGTGTCATCACCTTACATGACTGCTATATAAACTAAGACTGTAGGCTCGAGAGATGGAGAGTCAGAGTGAGACGGGCTCAAGCTTGAGAAAGAGAACAGCTGTCCTGATCCAGGCCACATACAGGGCTCAAGAGCACCAAACGCGGGTGGTGAGAAAGAGCCGTCCAGAGAGCCCGCAAATACACAGCCTTCATCGTGCTAAGATTTTACAGAGGATATTACTAACTCTGTGCTTAAGGTCTGCTTTTCGTGACCCTCCAAAGGGGCAAGTTTTCGAAACATTTGCAGCGTATAAAGACATATGGGAATTATTTAATGAGATACAACCCAGACCAGAGGCCTGGAGTGACAACAAAGCAGGTAGGGCACTTGCCTTGCACACAGCTGACCTGGGTTTCGTTTACAGCACCCCATAAGCTTTACCAACCCTCCAAACACATAGTCCTGAGCAGAGCCAGGTATGACCCAAACCAACCTTCCCCTAACAAAACAAATAAAAATAGATGAGCTTATTTTTATTTTTTAAGTAAGAGTGCAGTAAATCAAATAAAAATTAACCTATTTTTGCAGTCAAATGGAAATTTCATTTTGCAAGAGATAGAAATCTATAGTTGTACATAATTTTGCCTGTATATAACAGCACAGATTTTTGTCCTTTTAAAGGTCAAAATCTGTTTTTCAGTGTTTGCAAAAAAAACTGAGTGTATGCAAAGTAATAATATTGTACTCTAAAACAAAATTATCAATATTTTTATAAAAAATTATATTTTGCAAAGTTTCAGGTTTAGGTTCAGTAGTAGTAAAATATTGTTTTATCCTAATTCAGTATTCTAAAAAGGTGTACCCCTGATACTCACACATATATCTTAATGCTGAAGTTGCCAATAGAAGTAAAAAACATAAAATTCCCAGGCTTACTGTGATGATATGCCGTGGAAATCCTATACAAAATCAAAAAGCAAAAATAAAAGTAAGCAGTGGCATAGCAGGTCCTTAGAATGAAAATAAAGAGGAAATTTACTCTAAAGAATGCCTCCTTAAACTTCTCACTTGCAACCCCTTTTTACTTTCAATATGACATGGGCAGGTGCTGCCAGAAACAACTCCAGTTCAGTACATGTTGGATTTTGAAATATTCAAACTTTTGATCATTGCAAATTCAGAAACCGTTCACTGTTGCTGAATTTCTTGCTCTCCCAATATGTTACTAGATCCATTAATTGGGACCTAAGATGACAAGATTCATTCATGACATTACTATGTAGGAACCAGACATTTAATATCACATCTATGAACAAAATTATCATAATTTTACTTTTTAATTTAATTTTAGAATAGCCGCAGAAAAAAAGGAATGAGGCACCATGACCTTTCTGTCTGTGAGCTGGGTTCCTTTTGTCCTTTGGTTTCCTTGATTTGGGCAACTTCAAGTCCACGTGTAACACTCCCTCCTCACTCATTTCTGTTTTGCATGCAAAAACACAAAGAACTTTATGCAATACTTAATAAGGCATAATGAAACCATCAATAATAAAATCTTTCATCTTGAAGTAATAGATTTAAATAAGTGATAGACATAATACTGTTCAAAAATCATGTGAATGGCTTTTATCTAGCACTTCTCAATATATATCTAAATAGATAATTAAAGAAAAATGATATGTGAAATACATATTCTCAATTCAAATGTATCTACTAATTTATGTTTATCAAAAATAAAAGGTAAAGGTAAAGGCCCTCCCGTTGATCGTCGATTTGCTCGAGCGGGCCCAGTAACGTCTCCATTGGAGACTTTGTTGTTACTGTGACTGGCATATCGAATACTCTCGGTAGCTTGCCAGGCTCTCCGAGAGGGGCGGAGGAATCGAACTCGGGTCTATTATTCTTCATCTAAAAAAGGCATGGAGAAACAGTTCCACAAAAAAATACATAATGCTCACATTCCTTTAAAAATATAATTAATATTTCCTAATGAAACATTTTTCAGGAAACTACTTTTGATAACAGTAAAAAAGATTGGATAAGTATTTTTCCTAAATATACTTGAACCTGTAGTTATTAAAATATCTTAATATTACACTATTCAATTATTTTTGCAACTTGGGAAAATTTAAATTCAACAATCATAAATTGTTTAAAATATATTTTAAAAACTCCAATTTGTTTTTTTTTCCCTTTATTTTATTTTATTTTTTTTTTAAAGTTGTAGATTTACAATTTTTTGTGCTTTGGTTTCAATTATACAATGATCAGATACCCATCCCTCCACCAGTGCCCATTTTCCACCACCATGGATAATATGCTTCCCACCCCCATCCCCCATCCCCCCTGTCTCTGTGGCAGGGCAATCCCCTGTGTTCTCTCTCTCCGTTTGGGTGTTGTGGTCTGCAAAAGAGGCCCAATTTGTTTCTTTAATAAATATTCTCTACACCATTATTGCCAGATTATAAGTTAAATCTGGCATCAATATCATGTTTTTTCCTGCTAACTGCTTTGGATTTCACATCCAATTGAAAATAATAAAAATTTAAATGTAAAACTATCTTTTCATAGAAAATTAATATTATTAATCACTAAATTTTTCTTGGATGCAAATGATGAAACTTAAGTTTGGATAATTTATTGGTAACCAGAAGATACCATTGAATAGAAGCCAATAAAAAATTAGAGATTTATCTTGTTTAGAATAATGAAATAATCTGAGTGCCTGAGAACAGATGACTGGTTAAAGAAACTTTGGTACATTTACACAATGGAGTACTATGTAGCTGTTAGAAAAGACGAAGTCATCAAATTTACATACATGTGGTACTACATGGAAAGTATCATGTTAAGCGAAGTGACTCAGAAAGAAAGGGATAGACATAGAAAGATTGTATTCATCTGGGGAACTTTATAGTAACAAAATAGGAGACTAACACCCAAGAATGGCCGAGATTAGTACCAGGAATTTTGCTCCATAGCTTGGAGGCCAGCCACACATGCTAGGGGAAAAGGGAGCTCAGATAGAGAAGGGAGCACCAAATAAAGGGTGTTGGGAGGATTCTCCCAGGATGGGAGAAGCATGCTGAAAGTAGACTATAGACCAAACATGATTGTCACACATTGCCTCTTTTGCAAACCACAACACCAAATAGGAGAGAGAGAACAAAAGGGAGTGCCCTGCCACAGAGGCAGGGTGAGATGAGGGGGATGGGGGTGTGAGGGATACTGGAACCCATGGTGGTGGGAAATGGGCACTGGTGGAGGGATGGGTATTTGATCATTGTATAATTGAAACCCAAGCACAAAAATTTATAACTCTACAACTGTACCTCATGGAATCTCACTAATGAAAAATTTTTTAAAAAATAAAAAATAATTAAAAAATAAAAAAGAATAATGAAATATTCTGAAATGATTTCAAAAATTATATTCTGCATGCTAACATTCGCCTCACTCACATTCTGACTCATTTCTGCCTTTGGCTGTAAGAATAAAATTAACATTAATTAACAAATGCCAAGGTCCATGCTTTTCCTGCAATGATCCTAACCCACTCAATCTCTATTTCTTCAAAAAGCAAAAGATAACTGTTTGCCTACCTATATGACCGCACAGTCTTGGGGGTGTGACACCCACCTGGACGTGTTCGGGGGGTTCACAGCTGGAGAACCGGCTCAACAGGAATACAGTAGACACGCTGCTCTGACACTTGTACCTCCACTCTGAGACCAGGAGGAACCCAGTGGGATGCGTGTGTCTTAGAAACAGCGTCAGATGAAAGAGCCAATGACTGTATGATGTGCAACATCTGCGCGCAAAAAGTTTCCACTGCTGCCTGTGTTTCGTTCACCACCCCCAACTGTTTGAATACATACCTCTGGGGAAAGGTGCAAACTGTACAAGCATGTTTGCTCTCTTTGGAGAAGGTTGGTTTGTGCCACAACTGGTTGCCTCCGGACTTTGTGTTTGGGGGTTCCTTAGTTAAATGGTTAAATAATGTTAGTAGTACTGATGTTCAAGGCTACCACCATCAAAGGGTCTATGATTATCCACCGCTGACTTTATGTCACCTTTATTCTGTTTCTCACACACAAACACATTCGCCCTCACAGTGCTTGGCAACCACATTTGTAATCTAAGGCCAAAGGTTTGTCATTGGCCCCTCTTGTCTATACCCGTGTTTTGTGTCTCTATGTTCCTTATATAGTACGTTTCTTCTCCCACTGACTTATTTCATTTCACATGACACCCTCCAGTTTCATACAAAACTTTTGTGAATTATATCATTTGTAAGTATCAGAGACCTGTGGTCACTAGGCTGAAGAGTTAAGGGCTAACTGCTTGTCAAAATTCATATCTGAGGCTGCAAGTGAGGGAAACCACTGCCTGGAAGTTCTCACCTTCTCATCAGCAGTGCAAATAGAAGCTGTATGTGAGAATGGGCTACGTGAGAGGGCAAGAAAGGGTACTTAGTATTTTATGTGACAGGATGAAACTCTATTATTGCTTAGCTCTCAAAATACTCTGCTCTTTAAATGTTACACAAACACCGTCCACCATTGATTAATATTATCAGATCAACCAATACATATATATACACATAAAATCTGTAACAAAGGAAAAATCTTACACCTCCTGACAATTCCAACTTGACTGTGCATCCCTGCTGACCCCTGAGATGAACCCAATTTGTAGCCTTAGTGTAAACTTCTCCTTTGAGCTTCATGACCAAATGTTCAGCCCCATAGAGACCTAAATGGTCCACACATTTATGAAACATAAACTGAACTTTAAAAGTCATACTCTAGAGTCAGAAGTAACCTTATTACAATATCTGGACTAAACACCAGGCACCTTAACTGATCTCCGTGATTCTCACAAATCTTCAAAATGCCTTTTGAATCTGATTAATGCCATGCTCACCAATCACCACCTTGCCCATCTTTATTGAGCCACCATCATTTCTCACCTATGTAACTCCTACTAGACTCTGCACAGCCCAATTTATAAAACTGTTATATAGACCCATATGATGTCATTTCAACAGCGTTATTCTTCTCAGCGGAAGTTTGCTGTTCTTAACACAACTCTCAAGAAACTTGAAATATCCTGCTGAGAGATAGTACAGCAGGTAACACAATTTCCTTGCACAAGTTCAACTGGTATTTCATCCTTGGCATGCCACTTGGTTCCCAGACCCCCGCAAAGGTAATCCCTGAACACACAGCCAGTATTTAAGCCTACATTGAGAATGGTGTTATAAAGGCAAACCTGTGTTCCAGACACACCCTTTTATAATATCTCCATATCTCGTACAAAGACTTAAACTTACTGAAGATTTTTCACTCCATAGCAGCAGTAGAATGCTGTAGCCTGCTATTTGATTTGATGCAATCAAAGCTACAAATAGGTGGCAGGGGTGGTTTCCTGTGCCCTGATTTGGTAACACACTTATCTATATTCTCTTTGACGTATCTTGGGACCAGAAATTGGTGGTGTCCTACTTCTCCACCTGTGTCTGGCTGAAAAAACTCCCCCATATATTCGTGCAGGTCTCACAGAAGCTTGATTTCTTTTTATAGAAATGAATTGAATAATTTCTTTTATAGAAATGCTCATTCTGGGCTCTAGTTCAAACTCAGTGAGAAAAACCTTCAGACTCTGAAGATCTTTTCCTCACCAATCACTAATAGCAACACTGTTTGATAGAAAATTTTGACCTAGAAAATTGCATTTTAATGCAGAGTCAAAAAACCTTTTGTCAGCTTGAAGACTCTCCATAAGAAGGACCTTCACCCATTTCACCTTAAAGGTGTAGGGACCCTGAGAAAAATTTCATAGCTAATCTCTGCTAATTAGTAACTCTTCCATACCTGTCCCCTCC
Organism: Sorex fumeus; assembly: GCF_029834395.1. Taxonomy (NCBI): domain Eukaryota; kingdom Metazoa; phylum Chordata; class Mammalia; order Eulipotyphla; family Soricidae; genus Sorex; species Sorex fumeus. The sequence goes on from NW_026606060.1 coordinate 59,457,197, forward strand.
CTGGTAAAGCCTTGAGATGTAAATTCTCTCTCCATTTGTTGACTCTTCCTAATTGGAATGTAAATTCTGTCTCCATTTGTTGAACCTTTCTTATTGGGATGTAAATTCTGAAACCATTTGTTGGCCCTTCCTTATCTGTTACCTCTGTTGGGAACTTTTCCCTTATCCACCTCCACCAGAGTGCAGGAGCCATGAGCTGAGAATCAAAGGGAGCCTCATAATAACCAAATGCCTGAGTTACCAGATAGATACCCACTAGCCACAATGCCTATGTATTTAAATGCTGATCTTTGAATCTATAGGCTAAGGAGTGATGTACTTTTAAATGAATTGGTTAAGAAAGTATATGTTGTAACAAATCTATTGGCTATGAAATGTGCAGGCTTTGCTGCAACAGCCAGTGAAGGCCTTTATAAGATCTCCTTTGAAGAAGTTCGGGGTCTTGCCTCATGGCTTGACCCTGGGTAGCCAGCTCAATAAACTACCTGCTTGCTGATTGTATTCCTGCGTGGTCCTTGCTTGTGGTCTGAGATCCAGAGTCGTGCCCTAACAGAGGTTTAAGGTGGTAAAATCTCTGACTGTGAATATGAGACAGGCAGGCAGATAGGTCAGAACCCAAGGTAATGAATCCTGGACTATAAAACCAATAGCCCCAAGGCTGCCATTTTGGGAGCACAGGAACTAAGGCCTGATAAGACCTTGACCAGGTGCCAGCACAGACCCAGAGAAGGCTGGACCCCCTATGAGACACTATAGCAAGAACAAAGCCCAGGAAAGGAATTTCTAAGAAGACCATTTAAGGTTCCCAACTCTACACATTTGCAAACATCCTAGCAACAGATTCTTATCTAGGAAGAAAATCCCACCATCTGACAGATTGGGAAACAGCCTACAAATGCCAACCTGAACACAACATATGTGTGCTGCCTGAGCCCAGGTGCTGCCTATGCCCATGTTTTGTTGCTGAATGCATGTGGTGCCCAGGCATATGTGTAGCTTTCATATCTAACCCTGGGAAGTGTACTGGGGATCCCTGGGATGTGTACTGGGGCTCCCTCTCCACACAAAAATCCACAATGTGTTCTCTTCTCTTCTCTCTCTCTCTCTCTCTCTCTCTCTCTCTCTCTCTCTCTCTCTCTCTCTCTCTCTCTCTCCTCTCCCTCTCTCTTTGGCCCCACAAAGCTTCCAAATGAAAATCTTTATGCTTAAACAAACAAAAAATAATCTCAATAGGTAAGCATAGTAAGCAGTTCATAAAGAGACAACCATGAATACTTCAAGTAGGGATTCTGCAATACCCGAAAGTCAATAGCTTTCCTATATGCAAATAATGAGAGAGAAGAAAGTAATATGGAAAAATGTATCCAAAAAAAAAACCCTTTCACAATTATTCCTCAGAAAATCAAGTATCTCGGAATCAGCTTAACTAAGTGTATAAAGGACCTGTACAAAGAAAACTACAAAATGCTACTTCACGAAATAAGAGGACCCAAGGAAATGGAAACATATCCCCTGCTCATGGATTGGGAAAATTAACATTGTCAAAATGGCAATACTCCCCAAAACATTATACAGATTCAATAAGATAACAGGAAGGATACTCATGAAATTCTTCCAAGAAATGGATCAAACACTCCTGAAATTCATATGGAACAAAAAACCTCCTGAATAGCGAAAGCAATTCTTGGGGAAAAGAAGATGAGAAACATCACCTTGCACAACCTCAAGATCTACTATAAAGCGGTAATAGTTAAAACAGCATAGTATTGGAATAAAGGCAGAGTGCAGATCAACAGAACAGGGTGTGATGTTCTTACACACACACTCAAATATATGACCATCTAATCTCTGATAAGGGAGCAATAAATACAAATTAGAGCAAGGAAAGCCTATTTCTTTAACAAACGGTGCTGCCAAATTGGACAGCTACATGCAAAAAAAAAAAAATGAGCTGAGACCTCTACCAAAAACCATGCACAAAAGTCAGACCAAATGGATTTAAGACCTTAACATCAGATCAGAATCCATCAGGTACATTGAAGAAAAGGTTGGCAAAACTCTCCACAGTGTTGAAGCTAAAGGCATCATCAAAAACAACTTGCCACTGACCACGCTAGTGGAAACGGAGATAGACAAATGAGATCATCTTAAAATAATAACCCTTTGTACCTCAAAAGAAACAGTTACCAGAATACAAAGACAGTTTACAGAATGGGCAAGGATATTCACCCAATATCCATCTGATAAGGTGTTGATACCAAGGATATATAAGGCATTGGTTGAATTCTACAAGAAGAAAACACCCAACTCCATCAGAATATGGGGCGATGAAATGAACAGAAACTTTCTCAAAGAAGAAAACCAAATGGCCAAAAAGCACATGAAAAAATGCAAAGCATCACTAATAATCAGGGAGATGCCGATGAAAACAGCAGTGAGATTATCATCTCACACCACAGAGACTGGCATACATTCAAAAGAACAAAAGAAACCAGTGCTGGTTAAACCAATGTGGGGAAAAAGGACACTCTTTCACTGTTGGTGGGAATGCCTACTGGTCCAGTCTTTCTGGAAAACAATATAGACATTCCTTCAAAATCTAGAAATTGAGCTTTCATATGATCCTGCAATACCATTTCTAGGACTATATACTGAAGGTGCAAAAAAGCACAGTAGAAATGACATCTGCACCCATATGTTCATTGTGGTATTGTTCAGAATAGCCAGAAACTGGAAACAACCTGAGTGCCCAAGAATAGATGACTGGTTAAAGAAACTTTAGTTACATCTACCCAGTGGAATACTATGCAAACTATGCAGCTGTTAGAAACGATGAAGTCATGAAATTTTCATATAACTGGATCAACATGGAGAGTATCATGTTAAGTGAAATGGATCAGAAAGAGAGGAACACACACAGGAAGACTGCACTCATTTGCGGAATATAAAGTAACAGAATGAGAGATTAACGCCCAAGGATAGTAGAGATAAGAACCAGGAGGATTGCTCCACAACTTGGAAGCCGGCATCACAAGCTGGGGGAAAAGGCAGCTCAGATAGATAAGGGATGGGAGATGTGTACTGAAATTAGACTATAGACTGTACATGAGGGCCACTCACTACCTGTATTGCAAACCTCGACACACAAAAGAGAGAGATAGAAAAAAGGGAATGCTCCTGCCCCAGAGGCAGGGTGGGCGGATGGGGTAGGGTTAATGAGAGGGATACTGGAATCACTGGTAGTGGAGAATGGGCACTGGTGGAACTTCATTATTGTAAGACTAAAATGTAAGCACGAAAGTTTGTAAGTCTGTAACTGTACCTCATGATAATTCAATTAAATAAAAATAAAAAAAATTGTCCTTTTGACATTCTTTCGTTTAACCTTAAAGCTCTTCAGTTTCTGTTGCCTTTTTGAACTTCCCCTCCCCTCCCCTCCCCTCCCGTCCCTTCCCCTCTCCTCCCCTCTCCTCTCCTCCCCTCCCCGCCCCTCCCCTCCCTCCCCTCCTCTCCCCTCCCCTCCCCTCCCCTCCCCTCCCCTCCCCTCCCCTCCCCTCTCCTCTCCTCTCCTCTCCTCTCCTCTCCTCTCCTCTCCTCTCCTCTCCTCCCCTCTCCTCTCCTCTCCTCTCCTCTCCTCTCCTCTCCTCTCCTCTACTCAACTCTCCTCTCCTCTCCTTTCCTCTCCTCTCCTCTCCTCTCCTCTCCTCTCCTCTCCTCTCCTCTCCTCTCCTCTCCTCTCCTCTCCTTTCCCCTCTCCTCTCCTTATCTTCCCTCCTCTTCCCTCTCTTTTTTCTTTTCTTTTTACATCTAGGAGTAGGTTTCCAACATAAATCAAGTCAACAAGGGAAGTGTTCTAGAAGTTCTCCGTGAAACCTACCTTTCTCATGAAAGCAGACATTAGATACACTTAATGGTGCCCAAGCATCCTGTGTCAGTTTCTCGGCTGGATTGCTGTGCTTTATGCCAAATCCACCCATTCTAAAACGTGTCCTTTAACAAAACGCTATTTATAAAAATTTCTGTGAAACAGTATGCATGCACTTTATAGGTCAGAGATGGTAGAACCCTTGAGCATGCACTGTAGTGCGGGGTTCTTTGCCAGACCGTGCTCCCCTCTGAACTCGTTTACTTTCTGTGTTTCTTTCCCTTCTAACCAGTTGGCTCCCAAAACCATGTGGCATGCCCTCTCACCCCCATTTAGGTCATTTTATCTGTGGCTCCCTTGGAATATTTTAGAGACACAAGGATGGGGGAGGAGTTTTTTGTTTGATTTTTTGGGGGTGAGCAGTTCTATGTCTATTTAGCCTTACATGTAGTTGTGTCATGGGAACAAAGGCAATTTAATTTTGCTCCATTATCAGCCACATTGATCTTTGTACTTCGAGATTAAAATGAATCTAATTTCTAAACCCTCAAGAGTCCCATTAGCAGCTGTTTGGAAGAGTTGGGGCTGACGGCTGTTCACGGTTTATGTTCCTCTAAAGCTACAGTGAGGGAAGCCACTTGCTGAAATTCTCACTTCCTCAAACGAAAAGGGAGTAGGAATTTATTAGTCTTCCTTCTTAACTACCTCATGTTAACACTGTCTGACTCTTTCATTTCTTTGTAGCACTTCCACTCCTACCACAGCAGAGTGCCTTTGTGGCGGCTGCTTTTCTTCTGCTCATTGTCCGAGTGTTCCCTTCCCTGATTTATCCCCCTTGGCAAGCTTCCTACAGAAGTCCAGTTCTCCTACTCATTTCTACTGCCATTGGGCATTTAATATTCTCCTTTACAGTTTTTTTGTATCCAACATAGGAGAGAACTCATTCTGAGTCTTTTCCTCTCCCTCTCCCTCTGACTGATTTCACTCAACATATTATCTAGATCCATCCAAGTCATAGCAAATTTCAGGACTTTTAATTTTTTCTTATGGTTGAGTAGTATTCCATTGGGCATATGCATCATGCTTTCTTTATCCAGATATATGCTCATGGGAATTTGGGTAGTTTAAATATTTTGGCTATTTTATAGGGCTGGAGCGATAGCAGAGTGGTAGGGAGTTTGCCTGGCAAGCAGCCGGCTGGGCTGAGCTGGGCTCGATTCCTCTGTCTTCTTGGAGAGCCCGGTAAGCTGCCAGTAGTATCTCACCCACACGGCAAAGCCTGGCAAGCTACCCGTGACGTATTCAATATGGCAAACACATTAACAACAAGTCTCATGATGGAGACGTTATTGAGCCCACTCCAGCAAATCGATGAACAACGGGAGGACAGTGCTATGTGCTACAGTGGAGGATAGAGTGCTACAATGAACATAGGAGTGCAAATGTCTATTCTACATTGTGCTTTTGGGCTCTTGGGGGTATATTCCCAGGAGCTGAATTTCTGGATCAGATGGAAGCTCAATTCCTAGTTTTTTTGAGTAGTGTATATATCGCCTTCCCAAAAGGATGGACCAGTCAACATTCCCACCAGTAGAAAATGAGAGTCATTCCTCCCCCCATCCCCACTATCTTCGCCAAAACTGGTTGTTTTAATTTGTGATTACTGCAATACTCTGTGCGTGAGGTGATTTCTCATTTTTTTTTGTAATTCCCTGATGATGATAGAGGCACTTTCCCTGATGAGTATCGGAAGTCTTTCAAAGTTTTAGTTTAATTAATTAAATTAAATAATCAGGAAAATCTTTTTTAAAAATTCTCAAAGTGAATTTCTTTCAAGTCATAAAATTTTGGATTCTTCTAGCACAAAAAGGAACTTCTTTACGGTTTTGTAAGTTATACATATGATTTATTAACCTCCTTTTCAACCACACCCAATTGTAGTCTGGGCTTACTCCTGGCTCTGCACTCTGGGATCACTCCTAGAGGGTTTAGGGACCATATGGGTTGCTAGGGATAAAACCCAAGTTGGATTCATGCAAGTGCCACTGTATTATCTCTCTGACCCCAAAACTGAATATTTTATTCCTGCTCAGAATGATTGGAGATAACCTAAATCTTTAAAAATAGTGAATGGATAACTAATTTGTGTCAATTACCCAAGTGTTATTCTAAAATATATTAAAGAATAAAATTATCAACACTTTTACTACAATGATTCTTTTAATTATCTCAGCAACAAAACTTCTTTTTGCAAATAAAATGAAATTGTTCAGAACAATAAGCAGTAGATATCGATGATGATTTGGAGTATCCACATTTTGCATCAGGTTGAAAATCCCTGCATGAAACAACATATTGAATTTAGAAATCAATCCTAAATTAGAAATTAACACAAATTTAAAATACCTGAGTCGAATTATTTCAATAGACATGTAAACCGTTGACCGATATATAGCTTTAAAAATTTTAGATGTAATTTTATTTAAAACTAATGGAGGGGCTGAAGAGAGAGTACAATGAATGGACACTTACTTTATAAGTGGCTGGTTGGGGTTTGATCTCTGTCACCCCTATAATCCCCTGAGTACCACCTGGAGTGATTCCTGAGTGCAGAGCCAGGATTAAGTCCTGAATACTGCCAGGTGTGACCTGAACTTTCCAATGTTTAATGGAAAAAATAGAAAATCATTATTTTGACCCTCACAAATACTCAACCATTAGTAAGCAGAATATAAAGAAACAAAGGAAGGAACTGGGTCATTCTCAGTGAAAACAAACCCTTCCACTCTGACAGCAGAATTGAGGTTACCCAGTGGGTGGAAGAGGAAGGAATAGGGTTACTGGAGGGGAAAAGAATGGGAGGCTTTAGAGAGTTTGGGTGCTTGGATAGTAACAGAGGTGCAGTAACTGTATAGTCAAAAAAAACATGAGCATTTATATTTGTGTAAACTATTTAATTTTAAGGTCATTAAAAATGATGGAATAAGAAAAATACAAATATATTAAGAACATGCAATTCAAATAAGATTTCACTGTATCACTGTCATCCTGTTCATTGATTTCCTAGAGCAGGCTATGTGGACTATTCAGAAGTCTCACAGTGAGGACGTTACTGGGCCTGCTCAAGCAAATCGAACAATGAGAGAACAGTGACAGTGACAGTGACGTGGACTATTCATAAAAAATATTTTAAATGCTGGAAAAAAATTTTTATATTTTTTCATAATAGCAAATGTTAAATCCTTTTGTGAAATACTATATAAAGAAAAAAATAAACTATTGCTATAATCCTGCCCTAAAAGTAATATTTATTTGCTATGTAACTGAAGTTAATAATCTATATTGACAATTTTTCTTATCTATAAAATGAGAATCACACATCTTATTTGACCATTTGCAGCAACAAATAATATATGAAATGTGGTTAAAATACATTTACAATAAAATGTTGTTAATTATATAATTATTTTTCTGAGTATTACATATTATTCACATAAGTAGTAGCTATAGCTTCAAATAGGAGTTGATAAATAAGTTTTCTTTTCAAAATTGATGAAAATATTCTCTCTTTTCTTTTGCCTGACACACACAAACAATGACACTTAATATTTCTGAACCATAATTAAGTAGAAGAAATATTAGAGTGTTGAATTTTTAATGCCTGGAAAAACATAAGGGTAGTATACATATATTATGATTCTATGATAAATATACTTCATCAGTTATAGGTTCCTGGAGAATCACTAACATTAAATAAATTATTTTATTTGTGTACTTGATGTTGCTAAATGTTAGATAGACCTAAATAATTAAGAGGCAATCCCTGTTTTCAATTGCCACTGAAGCTGAATCACTCCTACAGACCATTTTAGCTTTGTAATATGGTGAATTCTGAACTATTAGTTTAAATATAAACTATTACTCTGAGAAAAATGACCTTATTCAATAAAGTCAGTCACAGGGTTTTGATAGCACATCAGTGTTCAGATAATAAGCAGTAAGTAAATAATCTTGAGAGTATGCTACTAGCTTGTGCTTTATCAAGAAATTTTAAGGGAACTGGATTTCTTCATGGAAATATATGAAAGACACCTATCGGCAGTATTGTTAAAAGCTGATCCAGAAACTTCAATAGCAGGAATAAAACTAAAGGGAACAGGAGCCAGAATGATAGCGCAAGGGTAGGACACTTGTCTTGCACACAGCCATCGCAGGTTCAATCTCTGGCATCCCATGTGGCCCCCTAAACATTGCCAGAAGTAATTCCTGAGTGCAAATCCAGGAGTGACCCCTGAGTATCATCAGGTGTGGCCCAACCACCACCACCCCAAAAAAATCCTAAAGGGAACAAATTAGAAAATTACTCAGGATAAAAATCGGACCGAAATTATTTTTGACAAAAAATAAAATTATTCTTTACTCTTATTTTACAAGATTAAAATTTATAATTTCAATAATTTAGGATTCACATATAACAATCTTGGTTTATATTAATCAAAGCATTTCAAGCCATATCTAAAATTTATATCTCTTTGACTTTGAAAAAATTCGAAAAATATTTTATTATTTTCATTCCATTTTTGTGATGATTATTCATTGTTTCTATTTTAGCAATAAAATTTTATAAACAAAGCATTTTATTTGTTCATAAGGCACTAAGAAATACACTGCTAGAATTAAATATTACAAATGGAAATTGGTATCTAAATAAATCATTAGAAGTAAATACCCAGAATTAAAATGATTTTAAAACTCAACTATTTGTCATCAAACTACTGGTGTCATTGAAGGCAGTGTTCTATCCTCTGTTAGCACCTAAAGGCCAAATACTGAATACTCTGCTAAATAAAATGTGAAAATATTAAAGGTAAAGGTAAAGGCCCTCCCGTTGATCGTCGATTTGCTCGAGCGGGCCCAGTAACGTCTCCATTGGAGACTTTGTTGTTACTGTGTCTGGCATATCGAATACTCTCGGTAGCTTGCTGGGCTCTCCGAGAGGGGCGGAGGAATTGAACTCGGGTCGGCCATGTTGGCTGCGTGCAAGGCAGACGCCCTACCCGCTGTGCTATCGCTCCAGCCCGTGAAAATATTAGGCATATTAAAAAGAGACTGAAAGTCATTCCATAGACAAAGCTATTCCTCTGTTTAAGCAATTGCTTTTCCAGATGTGGTAAAATCGTGTCTACTTCTGTCAGATGATTCTGCACCAGTTGTGTTAGTATCTCCAATCAAATTTGCCAAATGATATTAGAAGAATAGCTCAATGCTATTTCTAATTCAGTACAAAATTCCCATACTCACTTATTCAGAATTAACAAATAAATATACCTGGTCCTCTTTGTCATCCATCTGAATGGAACCAGCTCCAACATTTTGGCATGACTTCTTACTTATTTCATGTTGCCGCTGCATCAGAAATGAAGGGACAGTTTCTGACACAGCAAGACCACATTCCATGACACGTTTTAGATCATTTTTATCTTAAAAAGCAAAAGTCACACTGATCCTCAAACAAATGAACATTTAGAAACCTGAAATTTTTCTTTTAATTTACTTCCTTGATGACTTCAAATCATATTCTCTAGATCCCAAAAGTATGTCAAAATAGCTCTTTCGACAAATTCTGAAAACAAGAATGCATTTGATACAGAGATTCACTTTGACAGACTCAAGAATATTACTAATTCTCACTAAGAAAGCATATAGTCTTGGGTAGAAACAAATTTCAGAGACATGGGATAGGTGTTCTGTAGGAAGAAAAGTGAATATATGTGAATGGAAAAGTTCCCAATTATCTGTAATAGAAAAAATCCATTCATGAGCATAAATGCTCAAATAATCACACCAACATGACAAGATAATTGGAAACTCTTATTTTGTGATGGTTTCTTCTCCACAGAACTATAATGAATAAAATGTGGTTAATGAAAAAATACTAGTCAAATTAAAATGTATGCAGTTTAAGATAAAAATTTTAGGCTAAAAGTTAGGGTAGGCCAGAATGGTATTATTCCATTGGGGAAAAAATCACACATGTGATGAAAAACACACCTGTGGAAGCTGACAGAGTTGAGTGATCTCCAACTGTAGGTGAGAGAGAAGCACTTTCTTTTGGGCTGGGAACATTAGACACACCTGTAAAAAACTTCAATCCATAAGACAGCATTATGATCACAAATGAACGGCTTTATTAGCTCACTACATTCTCATTGACTCAAGCTCTAAATCACACAGTAAACAATGTTAACTGAAAGAAACAGGATGTAGTTCAGTGGAAGAATATGTGTCTTTACTTACATGTGTGAAATTCTGGGTTTCATATCCAGCAACCAAATGAGTTAGTAAGTACAGACATGAAACAGATGATTAGAATATTTTAAATTTCAAAATATAAATAAATCTTTAATGAAAAATAGTTTTGTTTGTGAAAAACGACAGAAGAGAAATAAATACCCCAAGATGAGATTTGGACAACCCCAAAAGGAAAGCGAACCAGTAAAACAAATTTCTAAATAAACTTGCTATTTATTATTCTTTTAAGTATGTAAGAATTCAAGCTATGAGATACAAAACATAAGATTTTAGTAAAGAATATAACAACATATATTTATGCACTTACTCTATCATTTGCGTTCAAATATAAATTAATTTTGAAAAGTATTTGGCTCTTTATTTAGCAGCACTGTAGCACTGTCCTCCGGTTGTTCATTGATTTGCTCGAGCTGGCACCATTAACATCTCCACTGTTGGTATTATTTTTGGCTTATTGAATATGTCATGGGGAGCTTGCCAGGATCTGCCCTGCAGGCAGGATACTCTCAGTAGCTTGCTGGTTTCTCTGAGAGGGATGGAGGAATTGAACCCGGGTAGCTGCGTGCACGGCTGATGCCCTATCCGCTGTGCTATCTCTCCAGCACATTATAATGAATTCAGTAAATGTACAATCAAGGAAGAGCATGAGGGCTACTTTTAATGTACACTTTTTCCTAAAAAAATAAGTTAAAGTAAGTCTTGTAAAAAATCTCAAAACATCTAAAAATCCAATAGAGGAGCCGGAGCAATAGTACAGCAGATAGGGCGTTTGCCTTGCGTGCGGCTGACCCAAGTTCAATCCTTGGCCTCACATATGGTCTCCCCAGAATCTCCAGGAGTAATTCCTGAGTGCAGACCCAGGAGTAACCCCTGAGTATTGTTGGTTGTGACCCCCCCAAAAACCAAATAAACTAAAAAAAATAAATAAATAAAAATGCAATGGAAAGTGTGAATGTCTGAATGAGTGGCCCTTTAAATGTGTGAATATTTTTAAAAATTTACTGAGGATTTGTTACACAACTTTGAATATTTACTCCAATCCTGCTAGCACCCAACATCTTTTCTTCAAATTCAATGCCCACTTGTGAAAAAAAAACCCTATCAACAGGAAAATTCAGTCTCTTAGTATCTTCAGTTTCAAGTAATGAGCCGTTTCTCCATTTCAACACTGTATTCTGATATTCACATTCTAAACTTGAATTAAAGACACGTCAAAGGTCTCTCATTTTCTGTATTTCAAACCATAATTCCAATAAGTAGACAGAGTAAGAGGGAAATTGTCTACCATAAAGGCAGGGGGAGGGGTGTAACAGGTGGTGGGGAAGGGGACTAGTGTTGGAACATGTGCACTGGTGGAGGGATGGGTGTTCAATGATTGTGTGACTGAAACTCAAACATTAAACTTTTGTAACTGTAGCTCATGGTGATTCAATTTTAAAAAAGCACATCAAAGCTTATTATGTCGTGTTTATCAATATAAATAAACATATTTATAAAATACTACTATTCAATGCTGTTAATAAATTTCTTCTCCTTTCCATTCTTATGGGCTGCAGTGGTAGCACAGCGGGTAGGGCGTTCGCCTTCCAAGAGGCCAACATGGCCGACCCGAGTTCGATTCCTCTGCCCCTCTCGGAGAGCCCGGCAAGCTACCGAGAGTATTCGATATGCCAGACACAGTAACAACAAAGTCTCCAATGGAGACATTACTGGGCCCGCTCGAGCAAATCGACGATCAACGGGAGGGCCTTTACCTTTAACTTTTTACCTTTACCCTTTCCATTCTTATACATTAGATAAAGAACTAATTCTGGCCTAAGCTCAAAATCTTACATCACTGATTAATACTCATCTGAATATCCTATCACTCATCAGTTCATCTTCTCACCAAGGTACTGAAAATCAAATGACAAAAACATCACACAATTCTACACAGACAATGAAAGTTAATCAACATATATGATATCCACCACCATTTGTCCCTCAATACTATACAGAAAATTTACTGATTCAACACTTTCTTCTATTAATTCAGCAACTATCTGAAACATTAAATCATTTCCTAAGGTATGTACTGCACTTGACTCTCTACAATGTGGTCTTATCACCTGTGTCACATAGGAGAGTCCCCATCAATATAATTTCCCCTTGTCTTCTTGCTCTTTTAATGCACACATATCCATTCATGCTTCTCACTGAACAACTTTGAAATTCTCACTCTAGTTTGGATTTCACTCTCTGATACTTCACTAATAATAGCAGTCACTTTCAAGTCTAATTCTCTCCTAAATCCTCATTTCACTCCAAGAAATGTTGGCTGAGAAATCTTGTAGGGGTTAGTGGTTAGAGCACATTCCTGGAATGCATTCAACCTGGATTTGATCCCCAGCTTCACATTCCCTCCCAAACATCCCCAAAGGCAGCTCTGGAGTTTTCTGAGCAGGGGTTCCTGGCACAGAGATACCTGGTCAGAGCAGCACCTCATTCTTAGGCCCTTGAATTGAACACCCAGTGCAGTTGGCCAAGAATTATAGGGAGTTGTCCCCAGGCCCCTTCAGCATTGCTTGGGTGGCAACCAAACACATAGCTCCATTCACAAACACAAATAACCCGTAACATAATCTTGTGAGTTTTCAGTAACTTTCAATTGAAATATGGTCAGTGAGATATAAAAACCTGTTTCAAAGTAGTAGACTCATTCCATTCTCTTCACACATTGAGTCAAATTCGTGTCCTGGAAATTTTGTAACATGTATTTTTTCATGTATTATTCATATCCTTCATTATTTCTTCATTGCTCTAATTAGCTCAATTATACTCAATTACAAAAAAAATTCTTCTTAAAAACATTCAACATTTTTCTACTATGCTCAAATAACTTTCCCACTGCCAGCCAATTTTTAGAATTAGGAACAAGAACCTAAACTGGATCATTTTATTATGTAATTGTAAAGTTATACTAGAAATTAGCTATCTCCAAGGACAGTCTTTAGCATTTTTTTGTCTTTTGGTATAATTTTCAGTCTTGCTCCAGTTAGCATAACTGGATAAAATCACATAGAAATAGTTAATGTCCTTATTTTTTTCAGTAAGCACTAATGAGTGGTTTTCTTTATGAGAGCGTGGAGAAAACAAAGATAACCCAGTTGCATTAGTGCATCACAAAGTGAAGGGAGATAATAAATATGTTCATGAGGGGTCAGAGCAATAGTATATTAGTTAGGGTGCTTGTCTTGCACTGACTAACCTAGGTTAGATCTCTGGCACTACGTAGGGTCACCAGAGCCCCATTTAGGAGTGAACCCTGAGCACAGAACAAGAAGAAAGTATGAGCACCACTTGGTGCTCCAAAAACAAAAAAGAAAACAATCAACATCAAGGAAAAGATATCAAAAGCAAATGCTCTTCATAAAACATAATTTTAGTTACTGGAAGCATTTTGTTAAATGGAAGACATATAATATTGCAAAATAGATTGAGCTTATTTTCCTTTGTGATTTAGGCTACTGCAATATTAAAAATAAATCCAAATGAAGACTCATCAAGTACTCTTATAAAATGAAAACTTCATGATGCAAAATAAATATATGCAAATCACAGTGGTACATTATACATTTTGTGCCATTTCAAGTGTAATGCAATTATAACCAAAGTAACAGATAACAAAATAATCCTCTTAGTCAAAATTATCAATTCCAACATCATTATAAATATTTCTTTCTGATTTTACATTTTACAAAGATTGAGCAGATTCAGTAGCTCTCACACTTTGACTTTTATCCTAACTCAGTGTTCTAAAAAGTAACGTGATATACTTACACATGTATCCTAGGGTAGAGGATGATAGCAGAAGCAAGAAGCATAAAATTCCTAGACTTACTGCAGTGATATGCCATGGAAACACTGTACAAAATCAAATGGCAAAAAGCAGAGTAAGAATTGACATAGCTGAGTGCTCAGTATTTAAAGAAAAATGGAAATTTACATTAGAGCAGAACTTTATAAACTTTCCCGACCTGCAAACTTATGTACCAAAAAATTCTAAGTGAGCAAGCAAGAACAGAAACACCAGATTCATGACAGATGTGGTTTTTAAATATCTTTTGGCTATTGCACGTTCAGAAAATTTTTACTGTTGCCCAGATCTTTGTGATCCCTAATTTCATAGACCCACATGGAGGCGAGATCCATAATTCAAGAAGCAAGATTTTGGGGTCTAAAAATTCATATCTTTTTTCTGCGATTCTAAATCTCATTTAACAGTAAGTTAAAGATATTTATTTCTAATAATTAGACAGATGTATAATATCACTTAGATGTAAACAAAATAATGATTGCATATTTTTACTTGAACTTAGATGATCTCAAAAATTAGGAATGCATAAAAAATCATGACCTCTTTTGTGGAGAGCTGGGAACTTTTCGTCTTTTGAATTCTTTGACTTGGGCAATTTCAGTTCCACGTATGTTGCTCTCTCCTCACTCATTTCTGAGGATTAAATGAAAATGAAAAGAACACAAACTTTACATAACACTTTATAAGATATTGCTGATACCATTAACAATTAAAATTCCTTGTGAAATAATAGAATTAAGTGTTAACCATGACCATCCGAAAAATCAAATTGTTTAGTAATCCTTTGTCAGGGACTACCTGAAAATAAGCATGAATAGCTAGTTAATGAAGACTATGTTATATGACTTATGTATAGAAGTAAGTATAGTTCAAATGTATCTTTATTAATTTATACTGATCCCAGAATACTATCCTTCACTACACTGGGCTATTATAAATAGCTTCACAAAAAAAATTCAAAATACCCTTTCATCTGAGATTATAACAGAGCTGGAAAGATGGTGCAGTGGGAAAGACACTTACCCTACACTTTGCTGACCTGGAATTGATTCCCAGCACCAGGTATTAAACTCCAGGAGTAATTCCTGAGCACCGAGATAGGAGTTAACCCTGAGTAGCACTCAAGGTGCTTTTTAAGGGTGTGTACTCAACTCACTTCTAGTATAAATTAGCTATTGCATGTATGAGTATAGCTGAAAGCTATGGGAGCTAAGACCATTGTGAAAATCAGTAGACAGTAGTTTTATTATTATTATTATTATTATTATTTTTTATTATTGTCATGTGTGTTTTATTATTAGCATGAGTGTTTTATTCAGCTCACTTTTCAGGTTACCCCTACCAGTATTCTTCCAAGATACTGCCCATGTACAGAGGACAATTTATTCTCTAAGGAAGACTTTTTGTTGTTGTTTCAGGACATACCTGGATCTGCTCGTATCTGGCTTGGTGCTGGGGCGGGCTCTCGGTGGTCCTTAAAGAATTTATCAGATTTTAGTCCCTCTGCAAAGTACTCACTCACTCCATTGAATCTTCTTTGCCCCGATAAGAAGTGTTATGAAAATGATATCTTTCAGTTTGAGATATTTCTTTTTCCAAATCAGAAATATAAATAACTATATGAAGTTTGTCATACTTGAAGTTTTATTCCCTGAAATGCAGTTCATTTGGGGATTTGGTTTTTTGCTTTAGTTTGGCTTTTGGATGACAGCCAGTGATGCTCAGGGCTTACCTCTGACTCTGTGCTCTGGGATCATGCCTGGGGGCACTCAGGGACCTTACCAGATGCTGAGGATTCAGTCTGGGTCACCCGCATGCAGGGAAAGCTCCCTACCCACCATGCTGTCTCTCCGGCCCCAAGAAACACAGTTAATTTTTGTAAGCAAAGATTGAGTTTAATCTATCAAAAATAGG
Organism: Sorex fumeus; assembly: GCF_029834395.1. NCBI lineage: Eukaryota > Metazoa > Chordata > Mammalia > Eulipotyphla > Soricidae > Sorex > Sorex fumeus. Next base: position 59,473,144 of record NW_026606060.1, read on the forward strand.
GGAGTGTTTGGGCCATCGATCTAGCAGATAACCATGTGGGTAACCAGTCGAGAGCTAGTACTGCACTGAAGGTATTCTCACATCAAAGAGCAAAACGACGGCCTGTGTTCCAGGACACCAGGTAGGCACTTGGCTTAGATTCTTCAACATTCCAGTCCTTAGTCCCAAGCCCCTCCAGGGACCACTGAGCACAGAGCCAAGGGACCACTAAGCATTGTGCTCAGAGCCAGCACAGATAAACAGGTAAGCATAGAAAAAAGATCAAAATCCATATTCCTCTAGGCAAAATATATTATTAAGTATGTCTCTTTTGAGATCCATAATCTAATTTTTTTGGAGGAATGGAGGAGGGAGTGGTTTGAATTTAATAAAAGAATGAAATTATAAAATATGAACCAAAATCTTGGCTTTATTTTGGAGTAACGTTACCTCAAGTCTAAATGATCAATAGTAAATAGTAAGGCAGTATATTATGAAACCTTGTTATTATAAATTCCATCTATGTTTAAAGTATTCTAAGGTAATTTATTGGTAGCTTTTTTAAAATTTTTATTCCCTTACAGACTGAGTGGGATTTTGTGATCATAGGTTTTAAAACTTTTTTATTACTTTTTATTTTTAAGCAATCATTATAGTTAGGAAGTTTATGTGTACAGCTTTTGTTCTTTCACGAAACATCAGATAAAAATCACTTTGGCTAGATCTTAATATTGAGGTCTTTTAAAAATGGCAGACATTATTTTAAAGCAGTCTATTATAATTTAGTATTCTATCTGTTGATGGCCTAACGGAAGTTTTATAGCCTTTTTTTTTTCCCCTAACTTAAAAATATTTGTCAGAGTTCTGGAATATGCCCTTAATTTTAGCCATTTAAATATGTTTACAATCTGTTAAAGCAAAAGGAATGTGTATGTGACTTGTAGTGAGGAATACAGCTTTGCTAATATTATCTGATACTTGACAAAATAATAAAATCAAAATTGATGAAATTAAAAAAATTCAATACAAGCTCTGTAGAGCAGAATAACAGAAGCTGAGCAAAAGACCAAAGAGCTCCAAGATGAGATGGAGGAAACCTCTAAAAAATAACAGAAGGTACCTCTAAAAAATAACAGAAGGTGGAAAATAGCCTGAAAAGAAATGAATGGCATACCAGAGAGCAATGAGTGAGTTCAAGAGGAACAACAAAGAATCATCAGTCTCTGAAAAAAAGGAAGGCAAATGTGATAAAGAAAAAATAGTTAAATAAATCATCAATGAAAATTTTCTGAGTTGAGGATTACAGACACCCAAATCCAAAAGACCCAAAGCGTCCAGCCAAAATAAACTCAACTACGACAACTCCAAGACACACTGTACTTGAAACGACAAATTCCAAAAATAGAGACAGAATACTGAAAGCAGCCAGATTTATTAAAAAAAAAAAAGAAAAGAAAAGAAACTTACATACAAAGGAAAGCCCATATGATGTACAGCAGATCTATCAAATAAAACTTTGTGAACCAGAAGAAAATGGATATGGATGTATGTGGGAAAAAAACTTCAATGATATGGACATCTTACCAAGACTACTCTATCCAGCTAGATTATCATTCAGATTTGAAAGAATGATACAAGAGATTGATGAACAGGCAATAGCCTTGCAGCCACTTCTGTGAGAGTCTTAAAAGAGCTTCTCGAAAGTATAAAACAAATTTTCCAACATGTCATTGAATGTGTCACTCACTAATGGTTGCCGTCTACAAGATTAAGAAAGGTATGTTTTCTCCTAGCTTGCTGAACAATTTGATACCTTTTCAATAATGAGTTGACATCTTATATTGGTTAAAGTCACTTAGCAATCAATGATCATAAATTGACTTTTATTGATTTATTTTCCGATAATTTTATCTTTGTGAGCACGTAAAGTAAAATAAAGTAAAGTAAGGCCCTCCCGTTGATCATCGATTTGCTCGAGCGGGCCCAGTAACGTCTCCATTGGAGACTTTGTTGTTACTGTGTTTGGCATATCGAATACGTCACGGGGAGCATGCCAGGCTCTGCCGTGCGGGCGAGATACTCTCGGTAGCTTGCTGGGCTCTCCGAGAGGGGCGGAGGAATCGAACTCGGGTCGGCCATGTTGGCTGCATGCAAGGCAAACGCCCTACTGCTGTGCTGTAAGCACGTAATATGAAATAAATTTGTTCTCTGCCTGCCAAGAAGGCAGGTTGCGGGATGGAAGGGAAACTGAGAATAGTGGTGGAGGGAAGAGGCCCAGGTTCAATTCCTCCTCCCCTCTCAGAGAGCCCGGCAAGCTACCAAGAGTATCTCGCCTGCACGGCAAAGCCTGGCAAGATGCCCGTGACGTATTTGATATGCAAAGCACAGTAACAAGTGTCACATTGGAGACACAATTAAGCTCTTTATAAGAGATCACTAATATGTTGTTAAAGGTTGAATCCTGCAAAAACAAGTATTTCCCTCTAAGATTGGTTGCCTCCTACTTTGAACCCCATCAAATGTGGTGTGGTACTCTTGGAGCATGGGTAGGGTGTGTGGTATGAAGTGTCGAGGCTGCGCAGTTCTGGAATAGGTTCACTCGTGGGTGAGGCTTGACTGTGAGCATAGAGGCGGTTGAGTTCTGGGGGTTTGGGGCTGTCAGGGCTGGGTCCCTTGGGGCAGGAAGGACTCTCACCTGCCCCATTCAGTGCACCCCAAGTGAAACAACCTGGCACAGGGTCCACTGGCACGGTTATGGCGAGTATTCTGTTATGCTCCCTTCCGGGAAAGAAGGACATGACCTGAATTTTGAATTATAGCTTTGAAATCTAAGTAAGATAGTGCCTTGGGGAGTATTGCCATTTTTTTGGAACAACAAATGCTCACAAACAGCTAAAGCAATTCTTCGGAAAAAGATGATGAGAGGCATCACCCTACCCAACCTCAAATTCTAATACAAAGTGGTAACAATTAAAACAGCTTGGTACTGGAACAAAGGCAGACTCGCAGACCAATGGATCAGGGTGGAATATCTCTACACAAAACCCCAATTGTATGAACATCTAATCCTTGATAAGGGAGCAAGAAATGTGAAGTGGAGCAAGAAAACCCTCTTTAACAAATGGTGCTGGCATAACTGGACAACCACATGCAAAAAAATGGGCTTAGACCTCGACTTAACACCATGCACAGAAGTCAGATCAAAATGGATTAAAGACCTCAACGTTAGACCAGAATGCATAAGGTACATTGAAGACAAAACCCTCCACGATATGAGGCTAAAGGTCTCTTCAAAGATAACATGCCACTGAACAACCAAGTGGAAACAGAGATAAACAAATGGGACTATATTAAACTAAGAAGCTTCTGCACCACAAAAGATATAGTGACCAAAATACAAAGACAGTCTACAGAAAGGGAAAGGATATTCACCCAATAACCATTCGATAAGGGGTTGATATCAAGGATATACAAAGCACTGGTGGAACTCAACAGAAAGAAAACATCCAACCCCATCAAAAAATGGGGTGACGAAATGAACAGAAACATTCTCAAAGAAGAAATTCGAATGACTAAAATGCACATGAGAAAATGCTCTACATCACTAATCATCAGGGAGATGCAGATCAAAACAACAATGAGATATCATCTCACACCACAGAGACTGGCCCACATTCAAAAGAACAAAAGCAACCGGTGTTGGCGCAGAAGTGCTGAGAAAGGGACCCTCCTTCACTGCTGGAGGGAATGCTGACTGGTCCAACCCTTTTGGAAAACAGTCTGGACGATTCTCAAAAACATTAGAAATTGAGCTCCCATTTGACCCAGCAATACCACTCCTGGGAATATATTCCAGAGAGGCAAAAAAGTGTAGTCAAAATGACATATATACTTCTATGTTCATTTCTGCACTTTTCCCAATAGCCAAAATCTGGAGAAAACCCAAGTGCCTAAGAAAAGATGACTAGTTAAAGGAAATTTGGTACATCAACACAAGGGAATACTATGCAGCAGTTAGAAAGGATGCAGTCATGATATTTGCAAACAAGTGGTTCTACATGGAAAGTATCATGATAAGTGGAATGAGTCAGAAAGTGAGGGACAGACATAGAAAGACTGCACTCACCTGTGGAATATAAAGTAACAGAATTGGAGATGAACACTAATGAATAGTTGAAAGAAGTGCCGGGAGGTGTGCTCCATGGCTTGGAAGCTAGCAGCACGTGCTGGGAGAAAACGCAGCTCAGATAGAGATGGGAACACCAAGTAAAGGGTGTTTCGAGGACTGGCTCAGGATGCGAGACATGTGCTGAATGTAGACTATAGACTGAACATGATGGCCACTCAATAGCTCTATTACAACTACAACACCTTAAAGGAAAGAGAGAGCAAAAGGGAATGGAATGCCATAGAGGTGGAGTGGGGTGGGAGAGTTACTGGGTTCCTTGGTGATGGAGAATGAGGTCTGGTGGAGGGATGGGTACTTGATCATTGTATAACTGAAACCCAAACACAAAATTTTGTAAGTCTACAACTGTACCTCATTGTGTTTCACTAATAAAAAACAAACAAACAAACACTCCCTCCCGTTGTTCATCGATTTGCTCGAGTGGGGCCAGTAACATATCCATTTTGAGACTTGTTGTTACTGTGTTTGGCATATTGAATACATCACGGGTAGCTTGCCAGGCTTTGCCGTGCAGGCAAGAGACTTTTAGTAGCTTGCCAGGCTCTCCGAGAGGGGTGGAGGAATCGAACCCATCTCGGCCGGGCTGGCTGAGTGCAAGGCAAATGCCCTACCACTATGCTATCACTCCAGGCTCGATTCCTCCGCCCCTATTGGAGAGCCCGGCAAGCTACTGAGAGTACCTCGCTTGCACGGCAAATCCTAGAAAGCTACCCATGATATATTCCATATGCCAAACACAGTAACAAGTCTCAAAATGGAGACGTTACTGGCCCCACTTGAGCAAATAAAAAAATAAATACATAAAAATTAAAAATAAATAAATCTATGTAAAATAATGATTTTTGTTGGTTTGTGAAATACAGATTATGGGACTTTGCTGTAACAACCCTATGAAACAAACATACACCCCTAATAGCTAGCACCTAGAATTTTAAAAAGTATAACCAACACCTTAGAAAAATCATTTGCATATTTAGAATATATTGTCAACATGCTAATTTGAATGGAACTATTTCATTCTTTTTCTCAAAACGTACTCTCTACAGTTTTTGTTTTGTCCCAAATTTCATAAGAATTAGCTTATCCTCAGGTTGAACTTCATAAATTAATAGAATTTTATAGGAATTTCTTATATGCATATAAATTATGTCTATGTTCATACATTAAGTCATGAAAATACACTTTAAATAAAAGAAATAATACAATGAAGTTCAAGCTCACAAATAACAGGGGACTGTAGACTTAAATGTCCCAAGATACACCTTGTATAGTGATGATTTTATTGCCAATATCAGGTTGAAAGCACAACGGTGAAAAAGATGGGGAAAAGCAGAACTTCTTGAATATTCCATTGGAGATAAGTATATACATACAATCTCAAAGTAGGGTCCTATTTAATGGGGTCACTATTAAATACATATCCTAGTTTACATATATTAACCAAGATTTACCTAATACATATCTCATTGGAAGATTATCCTGTATTAGGGCAATTCATTATAGCAATTTTCTAGGATTGCAACTTCTGAACATATAGAAATAGCTTTTGAAATAAAACCCGTTGAATAATACTCTGCACAAGTTATAGCTGTTTATGAAAAGTGACACAGGTGCCAGAGTGATAATATATCAGATATTTTTGATCCCCAGCAACCCAAATGTTTTTCCAAGGCCTTCCAGGAGTGATCCTGAATGCAGAATCAGGAGTAAGCCCTGAGAATTGCAGGGTGTAGCCCTCACAAAAAACAAACAAACAAAAATCTTTATAAATTACAAATAGATGACCAATTTAAGTCAATTCTCTAAGTATTTTATGACTGGTATTAAATAATAAAATTATTAACTTTTATCTCAGTAATTTGTTTTATTATCTTGGTAAAATTTTGTTTTACAAATATAATGAATCTGTCTATTACAATATGCATTAGATATATATGATGGCCGGATGAATCCACATTCTTCGCCACGTGAATAAATCCTGCACCAAAAAAAATAGATAGATGAATATATGATTGAAAAGGTAAAATTATGTAAAAATATCATGTAAAATAATAAAAAATATGAATACATAAAAATTTACTGTTTACAGATATAAAACTAGCTGACGTGTGTGTGTGTGAGTATATATATATAATATATATATATATAGCAGCAAGGATTTTAAGCATAAATTGTATTTAAATCTAATGGAAATATTTGCAACCAATGAATTAGAGATGGGGAAAGAGAAAGTGAAAGAGAAAAGAACACCTTTATGGCTTAAATGTGTACATTTCTATGTGATACCTAACGTCTCAGGGAATGACTTCATGTAACCTCTTTTTGTATGATACATTATACTGCAGAGAAAATATGTACACTTTCCAACAATAGAAGGCAATTAATACACAAATAAATTTTAAGGTACAATAATTCTCTTTCTAAAAGGCCAATCATCTTGCACATCAAAGGATAAAAATTCTTGAGATATTGAAAAATGTCAATATAAACAATACGAAGTTTCAATTGCAGGGTTAAGCTACAATGATCAAATGACAGCGTTAAGTAATTTTCCTCCAAATGTACATACTCAAACTTAAATTTAAATTTTTCCCTGACTGTACATACTTTTGTCTTACCGACTGCTTTTGAACCTGTTACTATACTGTCTACAGAATAGCACATAAATTCCTCATTCAATTCATGTACAAAATTCACCGACCTGAACAGACTGACCCAACCACTCCATTTGAAATATTGGCTTCCTCTGGCCAGTATACACAAAAGGTGCTTTGTGATTCATACTCCACCATCATGCCTGCATTACTAATAAGATTTATAGGAGCAGGACATGTTTTCATTTTTATTCATTGTAATAGGCTCCTGCTTAAAATAGAGCATGAAACACTTTGGACATTAATAATCGACATGTTACATGATTATTTGGTCACCTATTGTCTTCACTATTACTTTGGTTCATTTGGAATTTTTCTTCATTTCTAAAGTAACATCGTGAATATGAACAAGCAAATGTCTATTGACTTAGTTATGAGAGAACAGGGGCTTTCTGGACATATATAGAACAATATGGAAAGATATCAATTGCTATGTCAAAGACTCAAGGTTAAGAAATGATTTATATAGACTGTTTTCGACTCTGGAGAAGTCTGTGTTCTATTTTTAAAACATAATTCAATCTATTGTTCCCCTCACATCTTTCTAATTTTCCTTTAAAATTTATTTAAAAATTTATTTTGCTTCACTAAAATAGATGAATGGTTTGTTCAAATATAGATCTTTTAACGTATCATGACTCCATGAAAAAGCTACAAGTTTCAATTAGAGGGGGAATATTAGCTTTCTCCTATATTTTCCCTATTTGCTCTATCCACATCTGCCAACAGAGCTAGTATCTTAGAACATACATGAATATTCTCCAAGTAAAACATGATTATCATTGTATTTAAAATACCCTCCATTACAGAGCATGAGAGGAAAGAATGCTCTTCAGATCTGATTATTCAGATGACTTACACCCCTTTGAAACTCACACCTAAGACTTCAGGAATTTTACTGATCCTAAAGAGAAACTTTATCTAAGTTATTAAGAATAAAAGTGAAAGAAAAAACTAAGAAATGTAAACTTCTTACGCCATGTTTAGATGCCGAGAAAGAGCTTGCTCATTCAGCCACAACCAGGTTTGACTACCGTTTTTTTTACGTAATCCAATCCAATAATCAGACTTTATTTTTGATTGAATAAAGTTCTATTGGAAAAATAAAATTACTTATGTCATTCATAAAATCAACATTGCATTTTACTAAAGAGAATCTCATGAATTTTTATTTATCTTTACCTCCAAACTCTCCTAACAATAGAGCAGATACCATTTTCTAAGCTGAATAGAGATAAATGAAAGTGAAAAGTCCCTAAGGAATGAATCACATAAATCTTTGTGATTGGAAGAAAGATATCAAAATGGCGACACAGTGAACTTTAAAATAATTCCAAAGAGTAGAATAGATATCGAAGTATGATTACATTTAATTTAGAACTCTTTTTGTCACAAAACATATTCAAATGTATAAGAAGACAAATGTCAAACCTGCCATTACCTAATGCTTAAAAAACAAAGTTCCTCACAGATTGTACATAAATATACAAAACAAGGAAATAGATGGCTTCTAATAAAAACAACCCCTTAGCTCCTACAACAGAACCGGTGTTACCCAGTGGAAGTTGAGTGGAACTCAGGAGGTAAGCAGGGACTAGAAGGGACAAGGATTGAGGGTTATTACACTTAGGTGGTACTGAAGATAGTGCAGAGTCTTTGTATGCGCAAAAGCATAAACATTCACACTATTATAAATCATATAAAATGATTTACTATTGAAATTTAAATTTATCACTTGATCACTTGATCACTTGACTTCCCGTTAATCGTGGATTTGCTCAAGTGGGCGCCAGTAACATCTCCATTTGTCCCTGTTGGGTGCTAGTGTAGCCCAGTGGCGTCTGTTCGTTCTAGGAACATGAAGAGCCTCAAACTGATCATTCATGATCTTGATGAAGAAGTCTGACCATCTGGTAGATGGGCGACCACGTGGTTTTTGACAGCCCTTGGAATCCAGTCGGTAACGGCTCTCGTCCAGCGGTCGTCTCTAAACCTCATTACCTGACCAGCCCATCTGATTTTTGACGCCTTGGCAAACGAGACAGCATCCCTGATTCTTGATCGTCAATGGAGGTCAGAACTCCGAATTCTTTCTTTCATTTGAGTGAAACGTGATACTCCAAGCATAGCTATTTCAATTCCTCTTTGGGAGACCCGAATAGCGTTCTCATTTTTTTTAATTGATCAAGATAACTAAAATGATCTATTTTCTTTTTGAATTCATAATATAATCATCATTGTATTCATTTAGGTTTTTAATAGTGAAAATTACTCATTATCTTGTTCTTTTAATAACATGAATTTTATAAGGAAAATTTTGAAGTTTTTGACTTGTCCTTCGTAAGACACTAAGATAAACAACATTTTAGGACTAAATACTATAAATGGAAGTCAGTATTTATATTGAATCATTGGAAGAATTTTCGCAGAATAAAATTGATTCATATAGAACATAAATTTATTGTATATTGACTTATTCAAACCTCTCATGAAAGCAAACATGATTTAGATTCTCCATTCTAGAAAAGAGAAGTTTTCACTGTCATTGTGTGTTATGAACAGAACACACTTGAAATTTGAAGAATCAGCCCAGAAACATTTATTATCTTTGTATTTTATCAAATTATCAGATCCATATGCTGATTTATCTTCCTTTGAAAGTGTAATTCCACCCAAATACAAATGGTGGGAGAATGTTTTCACAGAAGCTAAACACTGAGCAGTCTATACTAAATTGTGAAGAAGCAAGAAGCATCACATATAATAAAAACATTGAAAGTCATTTTATAGAACCCAGGGAAAAGTTTCTTCTGCCTAAGCGATTGTTTCCTTGGGTTTCTCTTATACTATATTCACTCCTATCCTGGCAATTCTGCATCTCTATGTCAAGTGTTTCAAACTAAGTCTGCAAAATAATAGAGGCGGCAAACCTAAATACTTATTCTAACTCATACGTTCAAACTTCTTAGAAACATTTATTCATTCAGAGTTAACAAATAACAAACCTGCTCTTCATTGTCATCAATGCTAACAAGACGGGCTCCAAGTTCTTCACAGGATTTTTTACTCTCACCCCAAGTTTTTGCTTCACTTGAAATGTAGTAACAGGTTTTGACACAGCAAAATCCTTCTCGATGACACAGGTCAGATGGACACTGCTTATCTTGAACATAAAAGTCATATAAGTCCTCAAACTTCTGATCATTAGTGAACCTGTCATTTGTATCTTTAAATGTATTTTATTGCTTATTTTCAACTGAATGGCCAGGGAATAAGTCAGTCTCTGTATCTGAAAAATACATGTTGGGAATGGTGCTCAGAGCTAGCTTCTCCCTGGCTCTGTGCTCAGAGCTCATTATGGGCTGTGACTGGGGGCCCACAAGCAATGCTGCAGAAAAATCTGAGTCAGTTATGGCACAGCAAGTGCTCTACCTGCTATACTGTCTCTCAGTCCCTTCTGAAAAGTTCTGAAGACAAGTAGCCAGCTGATACAAGACTGTTTCTGACAGTCCCAAGGTCACTGTTAAATCTGACTGAGAAAATTTGACTTCTCGAGTCCAGAGTCTTTAATGATACGCAGCATGTTTCCCACATGGAGAAATTTATTTAAGCGAATATAAAGGAATGAACAAAATTCCAAGGCATCTACACTTAAAACACTATAAGGTTTTTTTAAATACTGTAAGTAAAATTTTAATACTTAAAATATCTATCATAAATACTAGAATGTTCACAACAATATGGAAATTTAATCAGGTTATAAAAGTCATCCACTTAATTGTAATAAAAAATACAGGTAATGCAAATATAGTTAAATGAAAGCTAGTGCCACATTTCAATATAATTTTTAAGTAAAATAATAAAGTGGAATATAAAGGTAAACTTGCCTGAAAAATAATGTACTATCTGTTTAAGTAATCAGTACCCACCTGCAGGAGTTGGTAAAGGTGAATGATTTTCAGCTTCTGTTGAAAAATTATTATTTTCTTCTGTGAAAGTCACATTCCCACAGTTACAAGACCTCTGAAAAACTTCAATCCACAGTGTAAAATTATGATCATGAATGGATCAATAGGGTCACATTATTCTCTCAATTACTCAAGCTCTAAATTACTGTAACTGTTGTTGACTAAATCAAAATACAAAATCCGGAGGAGTATGGCAGGGGAGAGGGAGGAAGATTTTAAATATGAGAAAAATGAGAAGACGGAAAGAAATAGTCACTGAAGTGTGGTAACTCCAAGATGAAATAAACCAACAAAATTAAATTGAAAATAAATTATTTTATATTTTTTCTTATTTAAGCATGCAGAAATCAACATGCAAAGAGCAAAAAATATAAACTATATGGACAGAATATAACTCATTTCAATGGTATCTGCTCCACAGATAAAGATTTCAGTGTTTATAAAATGATATTCAGTATGTTTGTCTTCAGCAATTAAAAAAACAATTTGCCTCAATGTTTAGTATAGGTTAGAAAGAATTCAGTGAAAAATCAGGAAAGATTGCACAGGGTTGCTTATAATGTGAGAAAAAGGAAGCCAAAAATTTCTGAGAAAAAGACGTCAAAACTTCTACACTCTCAATAGAAAATGTGAAAACCTGAAATGTATAAGTGTATAAATATTCTTAAAAACCACATAGTTTTTGTTACACAATTGAGAATATATTCTGTTTCAAGCACCAAAATCTTTTCTTTAAATTCAGTCAGTACTTGTAAAAATCTAACATGAATATCTCCAGCTTTTCATGGCCTTAATAAAATAAAAAAAAATATTTCTCCAATTCAACAAACCATTCTTATATTCACATTCTTCTTTCTTCCTTCCTTTCTTTCTTCCTTCCTTTCTTTCTTTCTTTCTTTCTTTCTTTCTTTCTTTTATTCTTTCTTCCCTTTTTTGAGAGGGCCCTGGGTGGTTACTGGAGTGTGTTCAGAAGTTATCTGTAGTAGGGCTATTAAGACACTATGTGATATCAGGGATCTAACCGGGTTAAACCACATGAAAGTCAAGTGTCTTAACCCCTTTTCACTTTCTCTGGCCCACTGAAAATCACATTGTGAATCTGAATTAAAGATATATCAATGCCCGTCTTTCCTACATACTACCATTTCATGCTTGAGTCTGGCGCCTTAGACCACTCCACCATCCTGACACCCTGGAGCGGTTTGCCTTGCACGCAGCCAACATGGCCGACCCGAGTTCGATTCCTCCACCCCTCTCGGAGAGCCTGGCAAGCTACCGAGAGTGTCTCGCCCGCACGGCAGAGCCTGGCAAGCTCCCCATGACGTATTCGATATGCCAAACACAGTAACAACAAAGTCTCCAATGGAGACGTTACTGGGTCCGCTCGAGCAAATTGATGAACAACGGGAGGGCCTTTACCTTTACCTTTACCACTTCATGCAATACATCAACTCCTTCTTTTCTTTGTCTGTCAAAATCCATACAATAGAGATAAATTCTGGCAGTATCTCCAAAAATCTTCAACATTGTTTAATATATCTGAAAATATGCAACTGACAAGCATTCTATAACTCACCATAACATCAAACCAAGCTTTTGAAAACAAATGAGAAGTCACTCAGCTTATAGTTTCCACCACCATCATGCCTCGCAATCACACAGTGTTCTATGGATCCACATCTATTCATTTCTATTCAACAACTATTTCAAAAATTTAATCTTTCTTAAATTATCTACTACACTTGACTCTTCATATACGAGACGGTCTTCCCTGTTATTTCACATAGAATATTCACCATCATTCACTCTTGCTCCTCTCAAGTATTCATCCATCCATCTCAAAAAAATCTTTGCCTCTCTCTCACAGCTCTCACTTTCAAGTCTGAAATTCTCACCCCTGATCTGGATTTTATCATCTAATGCACTATTAATAATTATAGTCACCTGCTGTATTATCTTTCTCCCATGTCCTCAACATTTTCTCCCCAAGAAACCTGGATGAGGCAGATAGTGGTGAAATTTCTGGCACACATCCAATCTGGGTTTGATTCCTCAGCAATGCATGGTCTCTAGAGCAGAGGGGATGCTGTCCCTGGGTGGCCTTGACCTGCCAGTGTCATCCTGGTAACACTCAGAAGTGCAAATTCTTCTCTGACCATCACCTTAAACCTGCCAGGGAGTGGTCCCCAATGTCATGTGTATGTGTGCATGTGTGTGTGCATGTGTGTATGTGTGTGTGTATATATGGTTTGGAGTGTAGGAGGCTCCAAACCGCATACACAAACAGAAAGCAGAGTATACTTTCTATGTGTTTTCAGGAACTTTTAAAAGAAATACTGTCAGCCAGAAACTGGAAGAGACCTGAGTGCCCAAGAACAGATGACTGGTTAAAGAAACTTTGGTACATCTACACAATGGAGTACTATGTGGCTCTTAGAAAAGATGAAATCATGAAATTTACATACAAGTGGTACAACATGGAAAGTATCATGCTAAGCGAAATGAGTCAGAAAGAGAGGGATAGACATAGAAAGATAGCATTCATCTAGGGGATATAAAATAATAAAATATGAGATTAATACCCAAGAATAGCTGAGAGCAACACCAGGAGAATTACTCCATAACTTAGAGGTCAGCTGGGTATTCTAGGGGAAAGGACAATTCAGATAGAAAGGGGAACACCAAGTGGAGGGTGTTTGGAGGATCCTCCCAGGAGGGGAGATGCAGGTTGAAAGTAGACTGGAATGAACATGTTCGCCACTCAAAGCCTCTTTGGCTGATCACAACACCCAGGAGGAGAGAGAAAACAAAAGGGAATGCCCTGCCACAGTGGCAGGGGGGGATGGGGGGATGGGAGGATGGGGGGGGAGGGATATTATCCTGGTGGTGGAAAATGGGCACTGGTGGAGGGATGGGTATTTGATCGTGGTATGACTGAGATCCAAGCACAAAAATTTGTAAATCTACAACTGTACCTCATGGTGTTTCACTAATAAAAAAAATAATAATAAAAATAAAAAAATAAAAAAAAAAGAAATACTGTCACCAAGATGTGCAAGCCTATTACATATATGAATGTACTTTTCTTCTCCATCCATTAAACCACACGTATAAGGTAACAATTTTAGGATTTTTGTGGTTTTTTTTTTCAAATGTTTCCTAGCCTTCATTCTATCTTTGTTCTAATCCAACCATTGTTCCTAACCATGATTCCCTAAATACTCTCTAAAATAACCCTCACTTTTTTCTAGCCTTCTCAAAATGATCTTTCCAAACTCCATAATTGCACATTGGCATGAAAATCATCCAACATTTTCCTGCATGTTTAGAACAAATGTAAAATCCTGAAATTTCACATAAAAGCCATTTTCACATTTTCATACTAGTCAGGGCTATTCTTAGCAATATCTATTTTATCAGAAGCTTAACTTTCTCAACATTAAAGTTCAATGTTATTTTAACTCATCTCTATTTTCATCAGTCTTCTATATTTGGACTCTCACAAATAATTCCTACATATCCTCCGTAGTTTATCAATAAGTAAACTCTGTAGAAATGCTTTGCTAAAGTCAAAATACTATGATGCTGTTCAATGATATTTCCATAGAATTCTTCTATCAATGATAGTTATTTTTTAGAAAGGGTTTCATTTTAAAGACTAAGTTCATTAACTTGCAAAACCTTCCATAATCTGTGTCCCTTTGTTGTACCATACATAGTTTCTATCCCACACAACTTATATAAAATTGTTGAATAAGTGAAAATAAGAGTTAATAATCTCACCCGCGCAGCAAAGCCTGGCAAGCTCCCCGTGACGTATTCGATATGCCAAACACAGTAACAACAAAGTCTCACGATGGAGACATTACTGGGCCCGCTCGAGCAAATCGACGAACAACGGGAGATCAGTGACAGTGACAGTAACAGGAATAATAAGTTCATAAACAAGTACTTTATGCAAAAGTTTGGGGTTTTATTTTATTTATTTTATATGCTTGAGTTTGGTGTGGTGGGGGCTTAAGTCCTGGGGGAACTTGAGGGCTACTACCAAATCTGTGCTTCAGGTTTGCTTTTAATGATGCTCCCAAGGGGCAAGTTTTTGAAACATTTGCAACATATAAAGACATACAGAAAATATTTAATGAGAGACAACCTAGACCGGAGGCCTGGAGAGATAGCACAGCAGATAGGACACTTGCCTTGCAAACAGCTGACCTGGGTTTCATTCACAGAACCCCATGAGCTTCCCCAATCCCCCAAACACACAGCCAGTTGTGGGTCAAACCAACCTTCCCATACAAAAAAATAAAAATAGATGAGTTTGTTTTTCTTTTTTAATTTAAGAACGAACACAATTAGTCAAACAAAAATTTACCTATTTTTGTGGTCATATGGAAATCTCATTTTGTAAGAGATAGAAATATATAGATGTATATAATTTTTGCTATACATCACAGCACAGATTTTTGTCATTTTACCAGTCTAATTCTGTTTTTCAGTGATTGCAAAAAAACTGAATGACAGCAAAGTAATATTATGTACTTACAAACAAAATTATCAATATTTCTATAAGAATTTTGCAAAGTCTCACCTTTAGGCTCAGTAGTAATAAAATATTTTTTAGCCTAACTCAGTGTTCTAAAAGAGGTGTATCCCTGATACTCACACATATATCCAAATGCTGAAGTAGCCAGTAGAAGAAAAAAACACAAAATTCCCAAAATTACTGTCACAATCTGCCATGGAAATCCTGTACAAAATCAAAAAGCGAAAATAAAAGTAAGCAGAGCATACAACCGGAAGAGAAGGGCCACATGGAGGGCGGGACCCACAGCTCCCGGAGAAAAAGAAAAAAACAGGTTCCAAAAAGAGCCTAGATCATCGGGAAGTCCCAGATGGGGTAAGTACCGCATCCCGCCTCCCCCAGATGGAACCCCGGTGACCAGAAGCCTCTACAAGCACAGCTCGAGTATGCGGAAACTAGGATTTTTCCTCAAAACCGCACGGCCACTTATGTGGCCGCGCGACATCTCTCTATATACAAAGTGATCAATGGGAAATAAACCACCCAACGTTTCTCCCTGAAAATCAGAGTTAAGTTTGGAGCACGGCCACAGCCCCAGAAACACAAGGACTTAATGCAGAACCCAGCAGCTTGGAGCAGAAAAGTGAAAGGACTATGCGTTAATCCAGGCCATCAAGTCTGCCCAGAGGGGAAAGGGTGTTGCTCCCTTCCGCCCTCCTCCCTCTGGAAAGAAGGATGGCAGGAAGGATGGCAGCCACATGGGAGCCTTGTGGACAGCAGGTATGAGCCAGGGGTGTGGGGGCGACTAAAACCTCATGGGAAGGGGGGCGTTCCGGTCCATCCTTCATGCCCTACCGAGGTCACCAGTTGCCCCCTGTGAGTGGCTCTCCAGCACAGCCACGGCACCAGAAGCACAAGGACTTAATGCAGAACCCGGCAGCTTGGAACAGAAAAGTGAACGGACTATGCGTTAATCCAGGCCATCATGTCTGCCCGGAGGGGAAAGGGTGTTGCCCCATTCGCTCTCTCTTCTCTGGAAAGAAGGATGGCGGCTGCATGGGAGCCTTGTGGACAGCAGGCATGAGCCAGGGGTGTGGGGGTGACTAAAACCTCATGGGAAGGGGAGGCGTTTTGGTCCAGCCTTCACGCCCTACCGAGGCCACCAGTTGCCCCCCACGAGCGGCTCTCCAGCACGGCCACGACTTCAGAGCACAGAAACCAAGTTCTTAACTATCTGACTTTCAGTAGAAATACTTCCAGAGTCAATAAGTAAAATAGCAGAAATCCAAAACCAACATTTAATTCTTGAACCCAGTTGTAGAAAGCAAATCACTTCACAATGCTTTTTCAGCATGTCTGATTGGGGGGGGGTGGGGGGGTAAACTCTAAATAATAGTGGTGAATCTTTTAATGAAACAATGAATCTAATCAAAGCAGATAGAGTGTTAACTAGAATTCATCTGCCTCACAGGGACTGGGAGGGGTGGGGGGTGGGGTCTTATTGGGGTTCTTCATGGTAAAAAATAAGTATTGGTAAAGGGAAATGTGTTTGATATTTGCATGACTGAGACCTAAACCTGAAAGCTTTGTAACCTTTCCCACAGTGATTCAATAAATAAATAAATTTAAAAAAAAAGAAAGAAAATAAAAGTAAGCAGAGGCACAGCAGGTACTTAGATTTAAAACAAAGTGGAAATTTACTCTGGATCAGGCCTTAAACTTCTCCACTTGAAACCCCTTTCTATCTTCAATGGGACATAGGCAAGTGCTGCCAGAAACAATTCCAGTTTATTACATGTTGGATTTTGAAACTGTCAAACTTTTGACCATTGCAAATTCGGAAACCTTTCACTGTTGCTGAATTTCTTGCTCCTCCAATTTGTTACTAGACCCATTAATGTAACTGGTTCCTAAGATGACAAGATTCACTCATCACCTTAGTATGTAGGAACCAAACAGATGTTTAATATCACATCTATGAACAAAATTATCACAATTTTAATATTTTTGCTTAATTTTGAAATGGTCGTAGAAATAAGAGAATAAGGTACCATGACCTTTCTTTCTGTGAGCTGGGCTCCTTTTCTTCTTTGGTTTCTTTGACTTGGGCAATTTTAAGTCCACGTATAACACTCCCTCCTCACTCATTTCTGCTTTACATGCAAAAACACAAGAACTTTATGTAATACTTAATAAGGCATAACAATACCATTAATAATAAAAAGCTTTCATCTTGATTTTTAAATAGATTTAAATAGGTGATAGACATGATACTGTTCATAAATTGTGTGAACAGCTTTTATCTAGTACTTCTCAATGTATATCTAAATAGACATTTTTTTAAAATGTGAAATATAATTTCTTAATTCAAATATACTTTTATTGGTTTATTTTATCAAAAATATTTTTTCTTTTTTTTTTTCTTTTTTTTTTTTTTTTGCTTTTTGGGCCACACCCAGCAATGCACCAGGTTATTCCTGGCTCTGCACTCAAGAATTACTCCTGGCAGTGCTTAGGGGACCATATGGGATGCTAGGAATCGAACCCGGGTTGGCTGCGTGCAAAGCAAAAGCCCTACCCACTGTGCTATCGCTCCAGCTCCTATGAAAAATATTTTTCTTCATCTAAATAAGGCACAGAGAAACAATTCCACAAAAAATACATAATGTTCTCATTTCCTTAGAAATATAAATTATTTTTTGATAACTGTAAAAGAGATTGGATAAGTATTTTTCCTAAGTATATTTGTCCCTTAAGTTATTAAAATATCTCAAAATTACACTATTTAATTATTTTTGCTACTTGGGAAAATTTAAATTTAACAATCATAAAATGTTTAAAATGCATTTCAAAAACTCCAATTTGATTTATTAATATTCTCTTTTCTACATTGCTAGATTATAAATTAAATCTTACTTCAATGTCATATTTTTTCCTGCTAACTGCTTGGGATTTCACTTCTAATTGAAAACAATAAAAATTTTACTGTGAAACTGTAGTTTCATAGAAAATAATATTATTAATAATATTATTAATAACTTTACATTTTTCTTGGATGAAAATGATGGAACTTAATTTTGGATAATTCATTGGTAAACATAAAATAGCATTGTATAGAAGCAAATAAAGAATTGGAGATTTATGCCATTTAGAAGAATGAAATATTCTGAGACATCGGAAGATTTCAAAAATTATAATTTGCATGCTAACATTTGCCCCACTCATATTCTGATCCATTTCTGCCTTCGGCTGTAGCATATAGTTAACACTGATTAACAAATGTCATTTTTTATTAATGTAAATAATTAAAATGTCCATTTTTTTTCGGCAACGATCCTAACCTGCTCAGTCTCTAACTATTTCTTCCAAAAGCAAATTCTACAAGAATAACTATTTGACCACCAGTGTGACTGCACAGGCTGGAGGGACAACTCACCTGGCCGCGTTTGGGGGGTTCACAGCCGGAGCACAGGCTTATCAGGAATACAGTTGATGTTCTGCTCTGGCACTTGTTCTTCTGCTTCAATATCTGGAGGAACCCGGTGTGATGCCTGTGCCTTAGAGACAGTGTCAGATGAAAGAGCCAATGACTGTATGATGTGCAACATCTGCGCGCAGAAACTTTCCACTGCTGCCTGTGTTTCGCTCACCACCCCCAACTGTTTGAATACATACGTGGAGGAAAACGTACATAAGTATTTGTTCTGTACCCAAATATTTGTTCTGTTTGGGGAAGGCTGCCTCAGGACTTTTGTGTTATGAGGGGCTGCTGTTTAGATAAATGGTTAAATAATATTAGTAGTACTGATGTACAAGGCTACCACCATCAAAGGGCCTATGATTATCCACCGCTGACTTTTATGTCAACTTTATTCTGTTCATCACACACACACTCGCCCCCACAGTGCTTGGCAACCACTTTTGTAATCTAGAGCAAAGGTTTATCTTTGGCTTTTCTTGTCTATACCCTTGAACTTCTCGCCATTCCTCATCCAGTATGTTCCTTGACCCACTGACTTACTTCACTTAACTTGACACCCTCTAGTTCCGTACAAAATTTCTGTGAATTACGTCATTTCTAAGTATTGGAGACCTGTGGTCACTAGGCTGAAGAGTCAAGGGCTAACTGCTGGTCAAAATTTGTATTCTGAGGCTGCAAGTGAGGGAAACCACCGCCTGGAAGTTCTCACCTTCTCATCAGCAGTAAGAGCAAATAGAATGTTTGTGAGAATGGGCTAAGTGAGAGGGCAAGTATCGGTATTTAATCATTTATGTGATGGGATGAAACTCTAAATATTATCATTTAGCTCTCAAAATACTCTGCTCTTTTAATGTTACACAAACTTCATCTACCATTGAGTAGTATTATCAGATCAATCAATACATGCATACAACACCTGTAATGGTAACAAAGGAAAAATCTTACACCTCTTGACAATCAATTCCAACTTGACTGTGTTTCACTGCCTGACCCCTGAGATGAACCCAACTTGTAGCCTTAGTGTAAACTTTTCCTTTGAGCTTCATAACCAAATGTTCAACCCCATAAAGACCTAAATGGTCCACACATTTATGAAGCATAAAATAAACTTTAAAAATCATACTTGTAGAGTCAGCAGAAACATTATTACAGTGTCTGGACTAAACACCAGGCACCATATCTGATCTTTGTGATTCTCATAAATCTTCGGAATGCCTTTTGAATCTGAATAATGCCTTACTCACTAATCACCACCTTGCCCATTTTTATCAAGCCACCATCATTTCTCACCTGTGTAACTCCTACTAGAATCTGCAAATCCCAATTTATAAAACAGTTATGTATACCCATATGATGTAATCTCAACAGTGTTTATCTTTCCAGCGGAAGTTTGCTGTTCTTAACACTCCTCTTGTTATACCTGGGTTCTGGGTTTCTCATTTGCAGAGACCAGTTCTACATATAAGAATGCAAAAGCAAAGCAACCTTTATTGGTAGCTCAATCTAGGGTCCAAGTCTCATCTAACACAGTAGAATCTTGACAAGGACGTTCACCCAAGTTCCAGGAAACATTATATGGCATATCATTACATAAGCAACGTTGGCAGTGTTCCCAAGAATTTCAACACAGCAGTCACAAGTCTGTGAGCTAATTGGTCATGCCTACCTGCAGTGCCCAGAGATATCCTATTTATCATAGGACTGGCTAGAGACATCTAGAAGATTTCCAGCTTTGGCCAAGGACTGCCTCAGGGAATTCTTTGGTGGGGGGGACAGAAATGCTTGTTTTGCTAAAGTGCGGCCTGTCATGGCTCATATCAGGTACTTTCTCTGTCTCATACTCTCTCAAAACACTTGAAATATCCTGCTGAGAGATAGTACGGCACTTAAAGCACTTGATTTGCACACATTCAATTGGTATTTGGTTCTAGGCATGCCACTTGGCCCCCAGACCCCGACAAAGGTAGTCCCAAACATGCAGCCAGAACTGAGCCCTGAGCATGCTGGGTGTGACCCCACAATGAAACAAAATTTAAAAAGTAAAACTGGTAGTACCTCTCATTACATTTATTAAGAAGTAAAGTTCACTCAGTGAACTCTGATATTCTGAATTCCCAGACTTTTTTTTAAACCTTTCTAACCTACTTCTTTTCCCCTCACTATTTTTCTCCAACATCAGAGACCCCTTAGTATTTCCTCAAGCCAGCTAAAGACACTTCCCCTCACTCTCTTTCTACATGTTCTTCTAGTATGCTGTCCATCAAGTAGTCACATAAATTGCTCAATCAAATCAGTGTACAAACCTTTCTCATTGTAGCCAGTGAGCTGACAACTGCATTTAAGAGGAAAATCTCTTCCTTGTACCAATATACACAAGGATGCTTTGAGGTTTAGGAACAAGGGACATTTATTACGCCTGCATGACAGAGCCTGGCAAGCTCCCCGTCGTGTATTCGATATGCCAAAAACAGTAATAACAAGTCTCACAATGGAGACATTACTGGTGCCCACTTGAGCAAATCGATGAACAATGGGAGGACAGTGCTAATGATAAATAAACATTTCTTGATAATGTTTAATAATTAATAAATTATTTATTATTATCAAGGATCACTCAATTACATTTATTCCCTTTGTATTGTGTTTTATATTTAACTGGTTTAATTTATAAATATTTTTCACCATCACTATCATTCCTGCAATATAATCTAAAAACCGTAGACCAGGTATATTTTGTGTATTTACTTATTACTGTAATATAAGTACTTACAATAGTGCAGAGAATATTGTAGACTCTATAGAAGTATAGAATTATTAGATTGCTAACATTTTTCTAAGGCTTAACTCAAACTGATCTTAAGTATGATGCCTTCAGCATTTCATTTGATCTGATCTGAAGATCTTCGGTTTATTATTTAGGTTTAAAATAATCTTTACTGGTAGTTTCCTACTAACTAAATTTTTTGTGTCATTCTTAGATTTTACTGTTTAGGAAATAAATTCTCTCAGATTTGTGTTTGTTTGTGGAAGGAACAAGCAAAGTTATTTGTTCAGGGCTTAGTCTGGGTGCTTAGGGCTTGCTCCTGGCTCTGCACTCAGGGATCGCTCCTGGCAGGGCTTGGGGACCATATGGGATGCTTGGGATTGAACCCTGGGTTGACCATGTGCAAGCAAGTGGCTTGCCCACTGAATTATCTCTCTGGTCCATATTATTTTGTCTGAAATATTTTTAACCTTAGTTATCATTGTGTAAATCAATGTGGTTAATAGTGTCTTTTCCTCTGTCTTTAATCTTAACTATGATGTGCCTTTGCTTGTATTTTTTATTTATAGTGTTTCAATTATTTGTTATTCATCATCTTTGATTTGATACCAATTTTGGAATATGCTGATACTTAGTTTCTTCAGAGACACCTATGCATTTTCTTCTTTTCATTCTTTTACTCAAATTACACAAGTTAGACATTTTAATACTATGTTACAGCTGTGAATATTTCCTTCCACCTTCCCCTCCCCTTTTTATTCTTTGTTCTTTATATTTGAGTGGCTAATTTGAACTAACAAAATAAAAACTACTGATATTTTCCCTCACCATTATTAAGCTTATAATGAATTCTTATCTATGATACCATATTTTTTATTTTAGCATGTCCACCTAATTTCTGTTATTTCACTAGTTTCTTTGAAATTTCAGTGCACTGTTTATTATTTTTTAGGTGTTATACATTAGATCATTTCTGTGTATGCTCTGTAGATTCTTCACAGTGCATTCAGGTTTCTTCCTTAATTATTTGTAAATACAATTTTTTATTATGCTGGATATCTTTTACTGTTCATGGACAGAGGAAAATAGAAAGTGCTCATGTCTAATAATGGAGATAAAGTCTTTCAGACTCTGAGTGGGTGAAATTAAGTTCTGTAGAAGTTTAATTTTTTTGAGTTTTGTTTTAGGGATACTCCAGCATTTCAAAGAACTCTTTTCCTCCAACTGATGTCAATGGACTCCACTGGTAACTTACATGAAGCAGGGAGGAGAAAGACAGTCACTTTCTTCCCATCTGCCTCTGCCACCCAGGACCCAGGGTGACGGGGTTCTTGTGTCGCCTTGCAGAAAGGAACTTCAGGAGTAGACAGGCAGTGTAGTAAAACAGATTTTATTTGGAGGTTTTGAAGGGAAGGAAGAGAAAAGTAGGCAAGAGTTGAGAGTAACGTGCTCTCTGCCCGAGTTTCTCCAAGGTCAGAGAGAGCCCCTACATACATCCCAGAATTAGCATGAAAGCATGCAAGTACACAACTCAAGAGGGGCAATGTGGGCAACACTGTATCGGGCACCACATGTACTCAGCCACATTGGTACAAGCAACACAAAGTCTCTGCAGCATATGCATGCCCTTCCTTTGATAAGAGTGGCTTTTATGGAGTGTCTTCTCTGTATATCTTGTTCTGGAATGTTCTGAAGTCTTCTCAGGGCTAAGTCAAAACAAACAAAACAAACACTGTCCTCCCGTTGTTCATCGACTTTTTCTCAAGCAGGCCCAGTAACGTCTCCATTTTGAGACTTGTTGTTACTATGTTTGGCATATTGAATACGCCACAAGTAGCTTGGCAGGCATTGCCGTGCTGGAAAGATACTCTTGGTAGCTTGCCGGGCTCTCTGAGAGGAGCAGAGGAATCAAACCCAGTTCCGCTGGGCTAGCTGCCCACAAGGAGAACGCCCTACTGCTGTGCATCACTAAAGGTAATTAGATTATAATTAGATTAAGGGAGATGTCTGAGGGTATTTAGGAATTTCCTTCATGGCTAGGTATCCAATCAACTCAGAATCCCTTACTGGTGCCAAGTGAGGGAGGGTCTTAGTTATCAGACCTTAGTTCTTGTTTTCTGCAACGTTGGCTTTTGCAACTTCAGAGCTATTACTTCCCAGGAAATTTACTGCCATTGCCTGGGGAGGGGACCTTTCCTACCTGCCTGCCTAACTACATCACAAAGAGTATTTAAGTTTATGTTGGGACTGGTGTTATAAAGTTAGAACAGTGTTCCACACACATCCCTTCATAATATTTCCATATCTCTTACAAAGAATTAAACTTTCTTAAGATTCTTCACCCCACAGCAGCAGTAGAATGCCGTAGCCTGTTATTCGATGCAATCAAAGCTAAAGTAGGTGGCAGAGGTGGTTTTCTGTGCCCCAATTTGGTAACACACTTATGTATATTCTTTTTGACAAATCTTGGGAACAGGAATTGGTGTTGTCCTTCTTCTCCACCTGTGTCTGACGGAAAAACTCCCCCATATATTTGTGCAGTTCTCCCAGAAGCTCGATGTCTTTTTATTGAAATGAATTGTATAATTTCTTTTATAGAAATGCTCATTTTGGGCTCTAGTTCAAACTCAATAAGAAAAGCTTCAGACTCTGAAAATTATTTCCTCACCAATCACTAATAGAAATCTGGTCTGACCTAGAAAATTGTATTTTCATGTAGAGTCTAAAGTTCTTTTGTCGTCTTGAAGATGCTCCATAAAAAGAACCTTTACCTAGTTTCACCTGAAAGATTTAAGGGGTAAAATCTCTTGCTGGAAATATGAAGCAGGCAGGCAAATAGAGAAGTCAGAGTCCAGGTAATGAATTCATGGACTATAAAACCAATAACTCCAAGGCTGCAATTTTGGTAGCGCAGGAACTAAGGCCTGATAAGACCTTTACCAGGTATCAGCACAGACCCAAGGAAGGCTGGACCCCCTCTGAGACACTCCAGCAAGAATAAAGTTCAGGAAAGGAATTTCAAAGAAGATAATAGACTGTTCCCAACTCTGCATATTTGCAAACACCCTAGCAACAGACTCTTACCTAGGAAGAAAGTCCCACATCTGACAGATTGGAAGAGTCTTATAAAAACCAATATGTGTGTGATGCCTGAGACCAGGTGCTGCCTATGTTCATATGCTGTTGCTGAATGCATGTGGTGCCCAAGCATATGTGTAGCCCGCACCTTCCTTCTTGAGATAGTATTTGCATGCTTTTATATATATAATCCTGGGGTGTGTACTGGGGTCCCTCTCTACTCAAGAGTCAACGTTCTCTCTCTTCAGTGTTCTCTCTCTCTCTCTCTCTCTCTCTCTCTCTCTCTCTCTCTCTCTCTCTCTCTCCTCAAATCTTCCAAATGAAAACCTTTATACCTAAACAAATGAAAACCTTTCTGCCTAAACAGGCACTAAAATATTTCCATAGGTAAATAGTTCATAAAGAGACAACCATAGGGATTCTGCAAGTAGGGATTCAGGCCCACTATGGTCATCTAAGAAAATGAATTCTATTGAAAATGAATGTGCAAAAACAGAAGTGGTCTAACGAAACAAAATTCCTACTAAATACTAGTGCATAAACAAAAATTACTATATATGCATAAAACTTGATTCCTGGGGCTGGAGAGATAGTACATTGCCTTGCATGCACCCAATCTGGCTGGAATCCCAGAATTCCAGATGGTTCCCCAAGCATCACCAGGAAGTGATCCCTTGAGCACAAAGCCAGGTGTGTCTCCTCCCCCCAAAAAATCCTAAAACAACCTTAATTCCTTACAATATTGATATACTTTATGATTAAAATTAACATTTCTGAATAAAATAAATATGCATCAGCATAATCACTTGAAAAATTCAGTCATAAGAAGCCAAATACCTAATTAAAAATTATCAAAACTTTAATTAGTGCATCAAAAATATATACGGATGGCCGAAAGACACAAAACACACTCAATAACTTCAGTTATCAGATATGCAAGTTAAATTACTGAAAAATACAATGCTGGGGGTATGGTGCGGTCAGCAAGTCAATCTGCACCTGTGAGGCGAGTACATCAGCAGCCTTATGTGCCTGCAGACTTCTAGATACCCCAAAATTGCTGCCGTGCCTTTGACAAGACCCCAAACACTTGGGGCAAAGTTTACCAAGAAAGTAAATGGCCAAAAGTTAGGTATGTGGGAGACACACCCACAAACCACCTCCGGCTCAGCTATATAATTGGAGGCATGGCCTCTCTGGTTCCTGATCATGCTTAATGGCCATGATCCCAGAGTCTCAGAAACAAAGCTCGAAACCCAATGGCTTTTGGCAGAAATGCGTCCATTCCCTGCAGTAGGTTACAGGTGCTGGGCCACCCCAGGTGGAAATAGGTTTGTGCCTTGGCCTGTTACCCCTGGTGGCCTGGTGGCTGCCATCCTCCGGAGGCCACTAGATAGTCAGGTTTGGGCCCACAGTGATTAAACATGTGGGGCCTCATGGGATGGGGCTGGAGCCGGCCCTTTCCTCCCAGTCCCAACGAGACCCCAAATCACCTCTCTGACTCCTGATCAAGCTGCTTAATGGCCATGATCCCAGAGACTCAGAAACAAATCTCAGAGCCCAGTGGCTTTTGGCAGAAATGCTTCTGGATTCTGCAGTAGATTACTGTCACCGGGCCATTTCAGGGGGGAAAGGGTAGAGAATGTGCACTGATGAAGGTACAGTTGTTTCATTGTATGACCGAGACTTGAACCCAAAAGCTTTGTAACTGCTCTCACGGTGATTCAATAAATAAAATTTTAAAAAATGAAAAAAAAAGTAAGGTGGAGTTCATGCCCAATTCAATCAACTAATCAGTGGCTGAATATATAGCAGTACTCCCACATAAAGAAAAAATACAATGCTATGGAGAATTAAAATTTTAAATGACTTCAAAGTTTTGGCAAGTATGTGCCAGAACTTGCAGTGATGAACATTGACAGTGTAAGGGCAAAATATCACCTCCACTTTATAAATATTTGACAATCACTAAAATGTCAAAAATACAACTATAAAATGAATTATCTATTCCATTCTAAACAAGAGAAGAGAAAATACATTTTCATTTTAAAAAATTGACACATTTTGGGGCCAGAGCAACAGTACAGCAGTTAGCGTGTTTGCCTAGCAAGCAGCCAACCCGGGTTCTATTCTGGCATCCTATATGGTCCCTGAGCACCACCAGGAGTAATTCCTGAGTGTAGAGTCAGGAGTTACCCCTGAGCTTGGCCGAGTGTGACCAAAAAAAAAAAAATTTAACATAATTTGGTCATAAGAGCTTTATTTGTAATAACCTGAGATTACCCAAGTAACAACTGGGAAATGAATAGATTGACAAATAGCAATATATCTATATAGTTAAATATTACTAAGATATTAAAATATGAATTTTTTATTTTTAAAGGGTTGTTCACAGTAATTGATTACATTCAATATTCCAGCACCAATCCCACCACTATTACACCTTCACCTTTACTTTGAATTTTCCCACCACCACTCAAGCCTTCCCCAAAGACAGATGCTAAATAGTTTTGTGTTGCTTATTCTGAATACTTGACTAAAAATTATCTGGAAAGATTTCCTTAGAGGAAAGTGTGTGAAAATTGTTGTATCTCATCTTGAATCATTAAGTCCCTGAATTAGAGATCATTAACATGTTATTAGAGTTGGAGCCTTGTGTGCTAATTATATATATATATATATATACATACACACATATGTATAAACATTGTATATATGTGTATTTATCAAGATTGGTTGTCTTCTAGTCTATACCCCATCAAATGTGATGTGCTTCTCTTGGTATATCAGTGGCATAATTGTGTAAAATGACACACAACTACAAAAGCAGCCACATGCTCCTGGAATTCTACAATTTTTTCATAAGATGCCAAAATTGGAGTTAAAAACATTTTTTTAGCTGGATGGTGATTTTGGAGTCTGGAGGAGTCTCTGCAGCATGCTGCTCTCTTCTGAGATTCACTTGTGCATCTGGATCATGGCCATTAATGCCCTTAAACGGTGCCCAGAGGTAGTTTGTAGGTGTGACTGCCAGGAAAGAGGAAGCGCAGGGTAAGGGGGGAGGGGGCATTCTCACACTTCAGAAAACTGGATATTCCAGTCACAAGTCCCGCATACCAAGTTTTTCAGCAGATTCAATCTCATGTACAGGGGCTCGGGGCAAGCCTGTCAAGGTTAGCTGTTAGTGTGGTGGGGATTAGTTCTGAAGGTTGTGGCTGCCTGGGTTCTATTGGGGCAAGTGAAGGGGAAAATGAATTTTTAATATGTAATATCAAAATTGTGCAGTGCAAGCAGTCAAAAAGGGTAAACTTTGTTTATTTTTACTTTAATAAATTTCCGTAAAATGTAAACAGAAAGAAGTAACACAAGACAGATTAATGATTACTAGGGAATAGGAGGTTAGAGGTACAAGGTGTAGGACAAAGGAATCATACAGTGGCACCAAAAAAATTAGAAGTGATAAATATGTTCATTATACTTGTGTAATGGTTTAATAAGTAGTGTACATGTCAGAGTTTGACATATTCCCTGGGACCGCAATTTGTGTTAATTATAACCACGTTAAAGTGCAAGCCATTGGTGGTACAGTTTGACATCAAAATGTTAAATATAGAACGTCATAACCACACGCCAGTCTGTCTTCACACGGGCAATTCCAAGGGGACCAGGTTGAGTTTCCATCCCCACTCCAGCAGAACCCTGGCAGCCAAAAACCTCCTGAACCCAACTGCACAGCCATTCTCAAGGCAGCTCTCCATAGTCTCGGACAAGCCTCACCCTTGAGGGAAATTGCAGAAAAACCCAGGTATGAGAGGATCTTTGACTGAGATCTCAAAGCTCGTTTGGAGCAGGACTGGGCCTCCTTGGCCCCCTCCCTGCCCTCCCCGCTCCCAAGTTTACCAGTACCTTGGCACTCACACCCAAAAACTGCCCCCGGCATCATATAATCTCATCAAAGTCAAGATCCAGGACTCTGAAATCAAACTCCTGGAAGAAAGCACCATAGGCCTTACCCATGAGTGAATCTGCTCTATAATTCTATTCTAAATTTCAGAATTCCTGGAACACATGGCCACATTTAACCCTCTGATGTACCAAGAGTAGCACACATTTGGGGGGATTTAACAGACATGTTTGTAGTCTCTTATTCAAGGACTTAATGGCAGTGGGAAGGTACAATGATGGTGGGATTGGTGTCTGAATATTAAATGTAATGTATTACTGTGAAAAATTTTATAAAAATAAAATAAAATTTTAAAAATGTAAATTTACATAATGAATTGATGTCTGCCTGTCCAAAAGTAAGTAAAAGATCCAACCCAGCTACTCTTAGTTTCTATGTTCTTGGCTCTTGCCAGTTCTCTTCTGATTTTGAATATTGGTATATTTCTTTATCCATTGACTAGTTCTCTTATTTCAATGAATATTGTCTCTTTAACTTCAGTATCAATCTATCTGAACCAAAGCAGAAGACTATTTGTGATATTCATCTACAAAGACATGAGAATATTTTAAGTAAAAGATACCATACATTGATGCTCAATATCACAAATTAAGGGGAACTGTTGGTATAAATAAACCAAGAAACCCTTTTTATTGTGAAGATCTTGTAGTCAAAAATCAATAAAAGACACACAGATGAATCTCAAACTTGAGCAACTTGCAGCAGAGATGGCCCTAGACTTTGCAAAAGGCCTTCTCCGCTGGGCTGCTCCAGACAAGGGTGGGTGCTGTCCCTTCTCCTACCCTCTAAGAGCTCCAGCGGGTGCCATTTCCTAAAAGCCAACAAGAAACACCAGGTATGAGTACACAGTGATGGCAAATCCCAACTCTCAAGGGACAAGGGAGGAGTGGGCCAGACTTCCCCCGCCTCAATGAGATGTCGAGATGATGTCACATCCACCCACCATCTACTTAAACTCCTACGTGGTCATGATCCAGAGACATACCAACAAATCTTGGACCTCAGCAACTTGCTGCAGTGATTTCTTCTGACCGTAATTATTAAAATCTTAGAATTCCCTGAGCGCTCGGCTGCTCCTGTGGTGGTGCAACATTATATTATATCCATAACAAGCAATACAAAACACATTGCCTAGCATTGCATTTTTGGCAGGTATGAGGGGTGGTAGGACTGGTCTTGAAATATCGAAGGTAACTAAAGTAGAGAAACTGTATTTTGCAAATTGTCTGCCATACAAACAGGGGGTGGTGTGGAATGGGGGGGGGGGGGGGATCTGGGGATTCTGGTGATGGAAGGGATGGGTATTTGATGACCGTATGATCAAAGTTCAAACATGAGATTTTTGTTACCGTACCTCACAGTAAATTAATAAAAAAATTTTTAAAAATCAATAACATACTAGTAAGTAGTCTGTGATCAAGAAGACACTTTAGCATCTGGATATAAGCAATGTATAATTTCTATTGAACAGTTATTAAATATAAATTCAATTTAATATACATATGGGTTCTTTAAATTCATATGTATAAATTTAAAAATTAAATTAATTTTTTAAATTTTTCAATTTAATTAAAGAATTTTAACTGTCTTGATTTACTAGATAGATGTTCTTCATGGAATATTATCTTGCATAAAGGGCTATTTGTTATAGCATTCTTATACAATTGCAAAATTATGGACATCTTTTAAAACTGGTAGAGTAAATATTGGTATTACCTACAATCCCCTATGAACTTACATGAAAAAAATCTACAAAGAAAAAACTTTTTTTTTAAATTTTTATTAGTGAAACACCATGAGGTACAGTTGTAGACTTACAAATTTTTGTGCTTGGGTTTTGATTATACAATGATCAAATACCCATCCCTCCACCAGTGCCCATTTTCTACCACCATGTATCCCAGTATCCCTCCCACCCCAATCCCCCTCATCCCACCCTGCCTCTGTGGCAGGGCATTCCCTTTTGTTCTCTCTCTCCTTTGGGTGTTGTGGTCTGCAAAAGAGGCATTGAGTGGCAATCATGTTCAGTCCATAGTCTACATTCAACATGCATCTCCCATCCTGGGAGGATCCTCCAGACACCCTTTATTTGGTGCTCCCTTCTCTATCTGAGTTGCCCTTTCCCCTAGAATGTCCAGCTGGCCTCAAAGAAAAATTTTTAATCAAAAAATAAATAAGATATGTTAGCAGTAATACCTAGTTTAACAGATGTATGAATATAACATAATCCTCTACGTTATCTCTGGATAAAAATTATGAAACTAGTTACATGATTGCCTTTGAGAAGTAAACTAAGTGAATATTGGGAAAGATGGCAAAGAGAATTTTTTTATTTTTTTCTTTAAAAATGTTTCTTTTTAACCCTTGTACAAATAAAATTACTTTAATTTAACTATTAAGAGAAACTTCTAAATTGTTTACTCAAAATGAATTAATTTCATGCAATGTAATTTAGTGATTCTTGCAAGTTCACAAAAACAAAATTGAGGGTATTTATACTTTATTAAAAATTAAAATTATAGTAATCTTTTAATTATAAGGATAATAAAACTTCTTTTCACAAATGTAATAAATCTTTTTGACACAATTGCCAGTAGACATAAATGATGACTCAATGTATCCACACTTGTCACTGCTGTTAGGTGAAAGTTGAAAACGTCTGCATCAAAGAACGTATGTAATTAGAAATTAATTTGTAGAGCAAAAATTGTCAAAGATTTAAAGTATGAGTTTAATTTTTCAAAACACACAAAAACTTTAACAGATATATTGTTGCAACAACTTAGGTGTAATTTTATCTAAAATAAACAAAAATATGATCAATGATTGGATATATGGGAAAAGGCGAAAAGGTGTAATGAATGAAATATATATAAGGTTTAATTTGTACAAATTTGAAATTTCTTTCTATGATTCATCTGCGATTTCTGTGAATGGTTTAATATAATACCTTTTCTTACAAACATATTAGATAGAAAATTAATTTAAGCTTACTATGACAGATTAAGTTTTAGTATAGAAGCCCATTGTATATATTTGTGATTAATGAAAACTCACCAACCATTTAAATTACATTGGATGTTAACAACACTCTAAATTAATATACCCTAGATGCTTTTTCACCTTTTTCTTCTCTTTAACCATTTTTCTCAGTAATGTTTCATGGTTGTCTCACCTACCCATTATCTACCATGAACATGTGGGGCTTCCAGTCCTCATTCCTTCATCTTCCTGAAAATCAATTCTAGTCTCAAAGTATAATACTGACTATCCACTAGCCCAATTTACATTACATCCTAGCACATTCCTCTCTTTTGAACTTCATAATACTGTACCAAAATGCTCATCGCTGTAGCATTTTAAACATTAAATAGATTTATCAAACAAATATGAGCTAAACTTTAGAAATTGAGCTCTAAAGTCAATGAACACACTACTTTTGCAATGTCAAGGTCCAGAAAGATAGCTCAAACAGCTGAGAATATGTTTTGCAGTTTGATATCTGAACGCATATGAACCTTGAAAGTACTGCCCAAAGTGACCCTTTTCCACTGAATACCTCGAAGTATGGCTCCGTAACAAACACCAACAAAAGTAAAGTTGGACTAAATTTAGCACTGATTTTGCTGATTTAGGTATCTGTGAAATGTATTTAAACACTTGAACACAACTCAACATTTTCAACAGTACCAACAGTGCTCATCTTTATGAATCCCCCATCATCTCTCATTGAAAGAACTCTAACTAGACTTTCTGTATCCCAATTAGTATCTACCCAGATATATACATATATACTGTCACCATCTGATCTCAACAGGGTGCTCAGAGTGAATCCATTAACAGAATGCCACTATTGTCATTCTCCTTTTTGCTTGTTTTTTGTTTGTTTTTGCTTTGTGAACACAGTGCTCAGGGGTTACTTCAAGGGAACTTAAGAGGTGCCTGAGTTTGAATGCAGATAAGCCGTGTGCAAAGCACTATCACTCTCCCCCTCCCTGCTCTACTATGGCTCTGTCCCCTACTGTCATGCTCTCTTATGTTTATGTCTCTGATGTCCTGTATTTAACCTTAACAAAGGTATTTAACCTTTGTCTCTCCCCATTGATATATCAATCCTGCAGCCCAGGCCTCTTGCTGTTTATTTAAGCACACTGCTAACACTCACACCTCAGGGTCATTCTAACACCTCTGGTCCTGCTAGAATATTCTCCATCAAGTTGGCACAACAGTTACTAAGATATCTACTGCTCTTGCTAGTTGGAGAAGGCTGACCTGAAGAGTCTGCTTAAAAGTGTGAAATCTCTCTTTCTTACCACTATATAAAAAGGTGCTTTGTGATTTAGAAACAAGGGCCTCTAGGTCATTTTGTGACATATATCTTATTTCTTCTACTCTCCTTCATTCTTCACTACCTCTTCCATCCCTGCATTACAATGTAAGATCAATAGAATCAAGATATACAGTTTTTTTTTAATGAGAAACTTTTCTTGGTCTATTGGTAATTCCTGAATAGGTTACTGAGAAAGAAATGGAAAAAGAATTCTAATAAATTGAAACTCACAGATGCTGAAGAACACCTGAGTTATCCAACCACAACCAGGATGGATTATCGCCTTTTTTATGTAATCCAATCCAATAATCATTTTTAATTTGTGATTGAATAAATCTCTATGGGAAAATAAAGTTAATTACATTGTTCATAATAACAGTGTAACACTTTACCAACAGAGGACTAGTGGAATATATATCTACTGCAATAGTAGAGCAGACACCAATTTTTATACTGAACAGAAAGAAATGAAAGCAGAATTATTAATGAATTTGTCACTCAAATGTTAGTGACCATGAGAAGTACCGAAGAGTGATAATATGAGTTTTTAAAAAAAACCTCCAAAAATGTAGTAGATATGATCATGTGACTGCACTAAATTTAGAAGTTCTTTTTTTAAAAAATAATCGAAAAATTCAATTGAAAAATGCATACCCTTTCTCAGATGTACAGTATACATATATTTTCTCTCACTGAGAAAAAAAAAGAAAACTGAAGAATGCGAAAAGACAAGTGAAAATGTGAAGTGCAAACATTACATTTAAAAAAGTCAGTGTTACTCATATATGGTCTTATAAAGAAGTATTATAAAGAAAGGACAGTTTCCAAGGAAATTAAACCCTTAGACTCTGCCAAAAGAAATGAAAATTTTAAAAGAGTAAGTTTGGTAGTGGTGAAATGTGACGAAGGAACTAGAAGGTACAGGATGGTGAGTTTGGACACTACTTTGGTGTTGGTGGTGATCCAATAATGGGGTATACCATAAAACATGTGTCTGTCAACAGACAGGCTGGGGGGGCTGGAAGGAAACCTGGGGTCATTGGTGGAAGAATGCAAAAACTAGTGGTAAAATTGGAGTGGAGAAATTGCATCTGAAACTATTGTCAACAAGTTTGCAAATAATATTATCCAAATAATATTTTTATACCTGCAAAGTAACATTTTATAGTGAAGGTAGTTATGCTGCTTTTTAAATAAAGGATTTGGAAATAAGAAAAGTAAAGCCACTTACGGTTCAGATGCTAAGATAAGCCACTTTTCAAGGACTAGGTTATTATCAATGCAATTTGGTGTCTAAATTGTATCAGATGTACATTTACAAAATCAAAGTGACCCTATATTTTCTCATATTGACTTTATATTGACATATTCAATTCTTATAAGATAGCAAATGTAATCTATATTTTTCCTTCTAGAACAAAAATTTTCCACTATCACTTTGGATTATAAGTAGAATAAATGTCAATTTTGAAAAATTATTCCATTTATATTCACAATCTTTGTATTTTTGTGTCATGGTTCCCATGACGATAACAGAAATTCATCTTCCCTTGAAAGTGAACCCTAATCAGCAACGGAGCAATAGCACAGTGGAT
Organism: Sorex fumeus; assembly: GCF_029834395.1. Classification (NCBI taxonomy): domain Eukaryota; kingdom Metazoa; phylum Chordata; class Mammalia; order Eulipotyphla; family Soricidae; genus Sorex; species Sorex fumeus. The sequence goes on from NW_026606060.1 coordinate 59,507,671, forward strand.
AAGGCGTTTCCCTTGCATGCAGATGATCAAGTTCGATTCCCAGCATCCCATATGGTGCCCTGAGCACTGCCAGGAGTAACCCCTGTGCATCACCAGGTGTGACCCAAAAAAGCAAAAAAGAAAGAAAAAGAAAGTGGAACTCAACTATCAACGGTGAAATAGCAAGGCTCAGGACACTGAGAAGCTTCCACTTTTAGACTTCTTGTATCATTTAAGACTTTTCTGGGTTTTGTCTTGTGTTTGCAAACAGAGACTAACAACTAAACAGTCTGATTAAGTAGCACTTTAGAACTGTCTTCCCGTTGATCATCGATTTGCTTGAACAGGCCCAGTAACATCTCCATTGCGAGACTTGTTGTTACTGTGTTTGTCATATTGAATATGTCACGAGGAGCTTGCCAGGCTTGCCGTGTGGGTGAGATACTCTCCGTAGATTGCCGGGCTCTCCAAGAGGGTTGGAGGAATCAATTAAATAAAAGATGGAAAAGTCTCACATATCATGAAAACACGGAAAGTCACTTGATTGAACCCACAGCAGAGCTATTTTTATGGTTCAAACAATGGTTCCTCCAGATCTGTACTATATCTCCTCAACAAGTCAGTCTGCACACATGTGTACAAGTGTCTCAAGTCCAATATGTCAAATATAGAAGAAACACCTCAACACTCGTTGTAATCCAAGACAAGCAAGCTTATCAGCACTTAGAGTTAACAAATGTACCTCCTCCTCTTTGTCATCAATCTTCAGGAGACTACCACCACGGCCTTGGCAAGACCTCTTGCTCTCATCCCAAGTTTTCCTTTCAGTTGAAATGTAGTAACTGTTTTTGATGCAGCAAGACCATTCTCCATGACAAGAAGCAGTTTAGTTTTTTTCACCTTGAAAATAAAAGCCACATTTATTCTCTATCCAAGAACCATTTAATGACTTGAACAATTTTGGAGGCAAATTTGGCAGTGCTTAGAGTTTGCTCCTAGCTCTGAGCTCAACGTCACTCCTAGCAGTGCTTGTGGGAGCATATATGGTACCAGGGATTTGAAGGAAGGATTCAAACCAGAGTTAGCCACATACAAAACATGCCCCTCATTCTCTTACTATATGGCCCTATATTGTATTTCTGATCTATTTTGCTGCTTCATTCATGCTGAATGAGCAGAGAAAAAGTGAATGCCTGTATCCAAAAAACATTGTTATGAAGAGATCGCCTAGCAATTTTGAAAGGGAGAATAGACTTGAGCTACAGATTCTCTGACAGACCAGGGCATTATTAAGTTTGCATTCAGCAATACAGAATTCTCAAGTACAAATAAGATTCAGTGTCATGAAGCAGATTTTCCACAGGGATAAGTTCATCCAAGCCAATATATATAATGGTAGAAATTCCAAGGTATTTACACTGGCAAAATATGTCCACAAACATAAAATGTTAAAATAATTATATCATTATGACAATATAATAGAAGATTCATTTTTGTGAAAATTCTTCATTTATTTCACTATAATAATGAGAATATATTTAATGCAAAAATTTAGCCAAATTAAATATCCTGCAAAAGTTTGGTGCTCGGGGCTAGAGCGCTAGCACAGTGGGTAGGGCGTTTGCCTTGCACGTGGCCAACCCGGGTTCGATTCCCAGCATCCCGGGTTCGATTCCCAGCATCCCATATGGTCCCCTGAGCACCACCAGGAGTAACTCCAGAGTGCAGAGCCAGGAGTAACCCCTGTGCATCGGTGGGTGTGACCCAAAAAGAGAAAAAAAAAAGTTTGGTGCAAAATTTTTTAATTAAAACTGATACAGAAAGAAATAATGCCAGGGCTAGAGCAATAGCTCAGTGGGTAGGGCGTTTGTCTTTCATGATGCAGACCCGGCTTTGATTCCCAGAATCCTAGATGGTCTCCTGAGCACCGCCAGGAGTAATTCCTGAATGGGGAGCCAGGAGTGACCCCTGTGCATTGCTGGGTGTGAAACAAAAAGAAAAAAATAGCAATAATCCCATGAATGGAAATAGTAAGTCTGTCAGTTTAAGTATTTAATACATACCTGTAAATGTTGTCAGTGTTGAATGATATTTAACTTCTGGTGCGAAAGTAACATTTCCTTTTAGATCGGCCACATTTTCACACTTACCATACTTCTGAAAATCTTCAAATCATAAAATAAGATTATTTTTATAAATAGATAACTAATATCAATTTGTTATTCTCATTTCTACTAATTCTAAAATACACATTTGGGCTATAGCGATAGCACAAGAGTTAAGGCTTTTGCATTGGTGTTCAGAAAGAAAAGATCTTGAGCTTATGCTTAATATAAGTTATAATGAGTTCAATTAGTATGCAGCAAGAAAGAGCTTAGAGTTCAGAAATTCTCTGGTTAAAAACGAGAGGGGGAGACAATTAAAAATCTCTGAGAAAGGCCAGAACCATAGTACGGTTGGTAGAATGTTTGCCTTGCACACGGTCCATTCAGGTTTGATCCCCAGCATCCCGTATGGTCCCTCGAGCATTGCCAGGGGTAATTCCTGAGTACAGAGTCAGGAATAACCCCTGAGCATCACTGGGTGTGACCCAAAAGGCCAAAAAATAATGTCTTTGAAAAATCTCTGCAGAAATTGAAAACTGTAGCTTGGGAGTCATTAAATAGATGAACATTATAAAAAGCCACAAAAGGTTTGTCACATAACAGAGTATTTACTCCAATTCTTCTTGAACCCAGTAGATTTCAGCAAAATTCCATATTTAGTTTAAAAACCAAACATCAATTGTACAGTCTTTCATGTTCTTTGTTTCTACAAATATAATTCTCGAAATGAAAGGTATGGCTTGATGGTTTTAGGATTTATGTATATATGTTCATGTTTCCTATCCTTATTTCTTTCATGATCCCAATTCTACCATTGTCACTAATTCTTACTGCTAACAGACTCCTTTAAAAACATTAAAATTTAAAAAACACAACACTATTTCCAGTCTGTTCAAAATTACCTGCTAAAAATTCATAACTGCTCAGGTGCACATATGTCGTCCCTTCATGTAAAGCTTTGAGTACTTTCATTTGCATTAACAAGAAAATATGCATTTTCCAAACACAAAACAACCTTCATGATCTTCTATGCTAACCAAACCCATTTCTACCCATATCTTTCATTTGGCCAGAAATTAATTTTTTTCATATACAATCTTATCACTTCTTTTCAGCTTCTTCTTTGCAATTTCACGAATCTTGTATATGCTGGTATTCCTACAATTAGTCCTGTGTCTTTTACATCTTATCAATTAATATAATAGGAATGCTTTAAAACTTTAAAACGCAAGTTCTAAATTACCATAAATGTTAAATAAAACAAGACAGGACCTGGAGAGAGTGGCGGGGGAAGCTTCGAAATATGAGAAAAAATGAGAAGACAGAATGAAATAGGCACTGAAATGTGGTAACTCCAAAATGAAATAAACCAATAAAATTGAACTGAAAATTAAATTGCTATATATTTTTTATTTATCATGCGAAATTCAACATGCAAAGAGCAAAAAACATAAACTATAAGGAAATAAAATAACTCATTTCTATGGTATCTGCTCCACAGATAAAGATTTCAAAGTTTATGAAATAGTATTCAGTATATTTTAACTTCGGAAATTAAAAAAATAATTTTCCTAAATTAAAAAAAATAATTTTCCTCAATGTTTAGTATAAGTTAGAAAGGATTCGGTGAGAGATCAGGAAAGACTGCAGAGGGTTACTCATAATGTGAAAACAAGGAAGTTAAAATTTTTGAGAAACAATGTCAAAACTTCTAAAATCTCAATAGAAAATGTGAAAACCTGAAATGTGTGGCTTTTTACATGTTGAGAATGTATTCTCCAATTTTTCTAGTACCAATATCTTTCCTTTAAATTCAGTCGTTACTCGTAAAAATCTAACATGAATATCTCCAGCTCTTCATGACCTTAATACGATAAATAAAAGAAAAATATTTCTCCAATTCAACAAACCATTCTTATATTCACATCCTTCTTTCTTCCTTTCTTTTATTCCGTCCATCCTTTCCTTGTTTCTTTCTTTGTTTCGTTCTTTCTTTCTCTCTTTCTTTCAGGGGGTGCAGGATGGTTACTGGGGTGTGTTCAAAAGTTATCTTTATTGGGATCATGAGACACTATGTGGTATCAGGGATTCAACCAGGTTCAGCCACACGCAAGTCAAGTGTCTTAACCCCTTTACACTTCCTCCGGCCCACTGATAATCACATTGTGAATCTAAATTAGAGATGCAACAACGCCTGTCTTTCCTACATACTACCATTTCATGCAATAAATCAACTCCTTCTTCCTTTTTTTGTCTCTCCAAATCCATAGAATAGAGGATCAATTCTGGCAGGATCTCCAAAACTCTTCAACATTCTTTAATATATCTGAAAATATGCAACTGCCGAACATTCTATAACTCACCATAACATCAAACCAAGCTCCTGAAAACAAATAGAAGTCACGCAATTTATAGTGTCCACCACCATCGTGTCTCTCAATCACACAGTGTTCTATTGTTCCACACCTATTCATTTCTGAGTTCAACAACTATTTCAAAAATTTAATCTTTCCTAAATTATCTACTACACTTGACTCTTTATATACAAGATGGTCTTACCTGTTATTTCACATAGAATAGTCACCATCATTCACTCTTGCTCCCCTCAGGTATTCATCCATCCATCTCAAAACAATCTTTGCCTCTCACAGCTCTCACTTTCAAGTCTGAAATTCTCACCTCTGATCTGGATTTTATCATCTAATGCACTATTAATAATTATAGTCACCTGCTGTATTATCTTTCTCCCATGTCCTCAACATTTTCTCCCCAAGAAACCTGGATAAGGCAGATAGTAGTGCAATTTCTGCTGCACATCCAGTCTGGGTTTGATTCCTCAGCAATGCATGGTCTCTAGAGCAGAGGGGATGCTGTCCCTGGGGGCCTTGACCTGCCAGGGTCATGCTGATAACCCTCAGAAGTGCAAATTCTTCTCTGACCCTCACCTTAAACCTACCAGAGAGTGGTCCCCAGTGTCATGTGTGTGTGTGGGGGGGGGGGGGGGGGCCTGGAGTGTAGGAGGATCCAAACTGCATATACAAACAGAAAGCAGAGTATACTTTTTATGTGTTTTCAGGAACTTTTAAAAGAAATACTGTCACCAAGATGTGCAAGCCTATTACAAATATGAATGTACTTTTCTTCTCCATCCATTAAACCACACGTATAAGGTAACAATTTTAGGATTTTTGGGAGGTTTTTTTTTTTCAAATGTTTCCTAGCCTTCATTCTATCTTTGCCCTAATCCAACCATTGTTACTAACCATGATTCCCTAAATACTCTCTAAAATAACCCTCACTTCTTTCTAGTCTTCTCAAAATGATCTTACCAAACTCCCTCACTGTGCATGGCATGTAAATCATCCAACAGTTTTCTTCATGCTTAGAACAAATCTAAAAGCCTGAAGTTTTATATAAAAGCCATTAACACAGGTACATACTAGCCAAATCTATTTTTATAAATATCTATTTTATCAGAGGCTGTAAATCTCTGAACATTAAAAATTCAGTATTATTTTAAACTCATCTCTATTTTCCTCAGTCTTCTATATTTGGAGCCTCGCAAATAATTCCTACATATCCCCTGTAGCTTGCATGCACTGTCTGTAGCACTGTCCTCCTGTTGTTCACCGATTTGCTCAAGCGGTCCCAGTAATGTCTCCATTGTGAGATTTGTTGTTACTGTGTTTGGCATATTGAATACGTCATGGGTAGCTTGCCAGGCTTTGCCGTGTGGGAGAGAGATACTCTCGGTAGCTTGCCGGGCTCTCTCAGAGGGACAGAGGAATTGAACCTGGCTCGGCCAGGGTGGCCACGTGCAAGGCAAACACCCTATCTCTGTAGTTTACCGATAAGTAAACATTGTATAAATGCTTTGCCAACCGCAGAATACTATGATGCTGTTCAATGATATCTCCATAGCATCACTGATAGATTCCTTTGTTTAGAAACAGTTTCATTTTAAAGACTAAATTCATTAACCCATGTAACCTTCCATAATCCATTTCCCTTTGTTGTACCATACATAGTCCCTGTCCCACACAACTTATATAAAATTGTTGACTGAGTGAAACTAAGAGTTAATGATCATTAGGAAAAATAAGCTCATAAACAAATACTGTATGCAAAAGTTTGGGGATTTATTTTATTAATTTTATATGCTCGTGTTTGGGGGGGGTATCAATTCCTGTGGGTGCTTGGGGACTACTACCAACTCTGAGCTTCAGGTTTGCTTTTAGTGACACTCCCAAAGGGCAAGTTTTTGAAATATTTGCAGTATATAAAGACATTTGGGAAGTATTTAATGAGGTATAACCTAGACTGAAGGCTGGAGAGATAGCAAGGAAGGTAGGACACTTGCCTTGCACACAGCTGGCCTCGGTTTGATTCACAGCACCCCATAAGCTTCCCCAACCCCCCAAACACAAAGTCCTGAACGTAGCCAGGTATGGCCCAAACCAACCTTCCCCTAACAAAACACATAGAAATAGAAGAGCTTATTTTTCTTTTTTAATTTAAGTATAAATGCGGTAAATCAAATAAAAATTTACTTATTTTTGTGGTCATGTGGAAATCTCATTTTGTAAGTGAGAGAAATATATAGTAGTACATAATTTCTGCTGTACATAACAGTACAGTTTTTGTTCTTTTACGGGTCTAATTGTTTTTCAATGTTTTCAAAAAACTAAATGATAGCAAAGTAATAATATTGTACTCACAAACAAAATTATCAATATTTCCATAGAAATTTATATTTTGCAAAGTTTCAGCTTTTAAGGTTCAGTAGTAATAAAATGTTTTTTATCCTAACTCAGTATTCTTAAAAAAAAAAAAGGTGTACTCCTGATACTCACACATATATCCTAATGCCGAAGTTGCCAATAGAAGTACAAAACATAAAATCCCCAGGCTTACTCTGACAATATGCCGTGGACATCCTGTACAAAAATCAGAAAGCAAAAATTAAAGTAAGTAGTGGCATGGCAGGTTCTTAGAATTAAAACAATATGGAAATTTACTCTAGAAAAACCTTCTTAAACTTCTCCACTTTTCGCCTTCAATATGACATGGGCAAGTGCTGCCAGAAACAATTCCAGTTCATTACATGTTGGATTTTGAAATTGTGAAACTTTTGATCATTGCAAACTCAGAAACCTTTCATTGTTGCTGAATTTCTTGCTACTCAATTTGTTACTAGACCCGTTAATGTAACTGGATCCTAAGATGAAAAGATTCATTCATGACCTTAGTATGTAGGAACCAAGCAGACATTTGATATCACATATATGAACAACATTATCATAATTTTAATTTTTTACTTAATTTTAAAATGGTCGTAGAATTAAGGGAATAAGTTACCATGACCTTTCTTTCTGTGAGCTGAGCTCCTTTTGTCCTTTGGTTTCTTTGATTTGAGACATTTGAAGTTCACGTATAACACCTCCTCCTCACTCATTTCTAGTTTACATGCAAAAATACAAGAATTTTATGCAATAAATAAGCCATAAATATACCATTAATAGTAAAATTTTCATGTTGAACTAAAATATTTAAATAAGTGAGACATAATACTGTCCAAAAATTGTGTGAATAATTTTTATCTAGTACCTCTCAATATATATCTAAACAGATATTTAAAGAAAAATGTGATATGTAAAATATATTCTTATAAAAATATATCTAATAAATATAATGAATATAATAAACCCAACTCTATTAGTTTAGGTTTATCAAAAATATTATTCTTCCTCTAAATAAGGCACAGAGAAACAATTCCACAAAAAATACATAATGTTTTCTTTCCTTTAGAAATATAATTTATAGTGACTTGATGAAATATTTTTAAGGAAGCTATTTTTGATAACTGTTAAAAAGATTGGATAAGTATTTTTCCTAAATATATTTGAACCGTTAGTTATTAAAATATATTAAAATTACACTACTTAATTATTTTTGCACCTTGGGAAAATATAAATTCAACAATCACAAAATATTTAAAATGTATTTTTAAAACTCTGATTTTTTAATAAATACTCTTTACCACATTGCCAGATTATTAAGTTAAATCTTGCTTCAATGTCATATTTTTATTGCTGTTAGATTTCACTTCTAATATAAAATGATAAAAATTTAAATGCAAAACTATATTTTCATAGGAAATTAATGATATTATTCATAACTTTACATTTCTCTTGAATGGGAATAATGAAAATTTAGTTTGGATAATTCACTGGTAAGCAGAAGATAACATTGAATGGAAGCAAATAAAGAATTGGAGATGTATGTTGTTTAGAATAATAAACTATTCTGAGATATGGGAAGAAATCAAAAATTATATTTTGCATGCTAATATTTGTCTCACTCATTCTGATCCATTTCTGCCTTCAGCTGTAGAATAAAGTTAACATTGATTAACAAATTGTCAAGGTCCATGTTTTTCGGGCAACGCTCCTAACCCGCTCAATCTCTAACTATTTCCTCTAAAAGCAAATTCTGCAGAGATAACTGTCCTCCCACCTGCGTGACAGCACAGGCTTGGGGGACACACCCACCTGGCCGTGTTCAAGGGGATTCACAGCTGGAGCACAGGCTCGTCAGGAATACAGCTGACGCGCTGCTATAGCATTTGTACCTCCGTTCTGAGACTCAGAGGAACCCGCTGTGATGCCAGTACCTTAGAGACTGTGAAATGAAAGAGCCAGTGACTGTATGATGTGCAACATTTGTGTGCAGAAACTTTCCACTGCTGCCTGTATTTCACTCACCACGCCCAAGTGTTTGAATACATACCTGTGGGGAAAAGTGCAAACTGTCCTAGCATGTTTGTTTTCTTTGGGAAGGCTGGTTTGGGCTACGCCTGGCTGCCTCAGGACTTTTGTGTTATGAGGGGCTGCTGTTTAGGTAAGTGGTTAAATAATGTTAGTAGTACTGATGTACAAGGTTACCACCATCAGAGAGCCTATGATTATCCACCGCTGACTTTATGTCACCTTAATTTTGTTCAACACACACACACACACACGCCCTCACAGTGCTTGGCAACCACTTTTGTAATCTAAGGCAAAAGGTTTTTCATTGGCCCATCTTGTCTATACCTTTGTTTTGTTTCTCTGCATTTCTCATCCAGTATGTTCCTTCTCCCATTGACTTACTTTACTTGTCCCCTCCGGTTCCATACAAAATTTCTGTGAATTACATCATTTCTAAGCATCAGAGCTGAAGAATTAAGTGCTAACTGCTGGTCAGAATTCATATTCTGAGGTTGCAAGTGAGGGAAACCACCGCCTGGAAGTTCTCACCTTCTCATCAGCAATGAAAGAAAATAAAAGCTGTTTGTGAGAATGGGCTAAGTGAGAGGGCAAGTATGGGTACTTGATCATTTATGTGACTGGATGAAACTCTAAATATTATCATTTAGCTCTCAAAATACTTTGCTCTTTAAATGTTGCACAAACTTTGTCCACCACTGAGTTGTATTATCAGATCAACCAATACATGTATACACCTAAAAATGGTAACAAAGGAAAAATCTTATACCTCCTGACCATCAATTCCAACTTGACTGTGTATCACTGCCTGATCCCTGAGATGAACCCAATTTGCAGCCTTAGAGTAAACTTCTCCTTTTAGCTTCATAACCAAATGCTCAGTCCCATAGAGATCTAAATGCTGCACATGTCCATGAAACATAAACTAATTTTAAAAATCATACTGTAGGACTGGAGCAATAGTACAGGAGGTAGGGCATTTGCCTTGCATGCGGCCGACCTGGGTTTGATTCCCAGCATCTCATATGGTCCTCCAGCACAGCCAGGAGTAATTCTTGAGTGCAGAATCAGGAGTATCCCCTGTGCATTGCCGGATATGACCCAAAAAGAAAAAAACATCATACTGTAGAGTCAGAAGCAACCTTATTACAATATGTGGACTAAACACCAGGCACCTTATCTGATCTCCGTGATTCTCACAAATCTTCAAAATGCCTTTTGAATTCGAATAATGCCTTACTCACCAATCACCACCTTGCCCATCTTTATTGAGTCACCATCATTTTTCACCTGTGTAACTCCTACTAGACTCTCCACAGCCCAATTTATAAAACTGTTATGTATACTCATATGATGTAATCTCAACAGCATTGACTTTTCCAGTAGAAGTTTGCTATTCTTAAAACTCCTCTCAAAAAAACTTGCAATATCCTGCTAAGAGATACTTTGCACACGTTTAACTGGTGTTTTATTGTAGGCTTACCACTTGGTTCCCAGACCCCAAGAAAGCAATCCCCGAACATGCAACCAGGAGTGAGCCCTGAGTATGCTGGGCATGGCCCCACAATGCAACAAAATACAAAAAACAAAACTGGTAGTAACTCTCATTACATTTATTAAGAAATAAATTTCATACAGTGAATTCTGATATTCTGAATTTCCAGAGGGCTGGAGCAATAGCACAGTGGGTGGGGCGTTTGCCTTGCGCATGGCCAAAACAGCCGACCCGTGTTCGATTCCTCTGCCGCTCTCGGAGAGCCCAGCAAGTTACCGAAAGTATCTCGCCCGCACAGCAAAGCCTGGCAAGTTACCCATGACATATATGATATGCCAAACACAGTAACAACAAGTGTCACAATGTTACTGGGCCCGCTTGAGCAAATCAATGAACAATGGGAGGACAGTGACAGTGAGAGTGAATTTCCGAACCCTTTTTAACTTTCTAACCTACTTCTCTCCCCCCTTTTTTTCCCAACATTAGAGACTGCTTAATATTTCCGCAATCGAACTAAAAAAAGACACTTTCCATTATTCTCTTTCTATGTGTTCTGCTAATATGTTACCCATCAAGCAGTCAAATAAATTGGTGGGCTGGAGAGATAGTACATTGCTTTGCATGCACCCAGTCTGGTTGTAATCCCAGAATCCCAGATGGTTCCCCAAACATCACCAGGAAATGATTCCTGAGCACAGAGCCAAGTGTACCCAGCAAAAAAAAAAAAAAGCCCTAAAACAACCTTGATTACTTATAATAATTTAAATATTGGCATATTTTATTTCTGAATAAAAATAATACGCATCAGCATAATCACTTGAAAAATTCAGTCATAAGAAACCAAATACCTAATTAAAAATTATAACAACTTTGCATCAAAAATATATATGGTTGGCCTAAAGACACAAAACATGCTCAATAACATAAGTCATCAGATATGCAAGTTAAATTAACAGAAAAATGCAATGCTATTAAAATTTTAAATGACTTTTCAAATTGTTGGCAAGGATGGCCCAGAACTTTTAGTGACTTACACGGACAGTGCAAGTGCAAAATATCACCTCTACTTTATAAGTATTTGACAGTCTTTAAGATTTCAAAACTACAACTGCAAAATGAACCATCTATTCGATTCTAACCGAAAGAAAAGAAAACACATTTTCATTTTTAAACAATCAACACAATTTGGTCATAAGAGCTTTATTTGTAATAATCCATAGCTGAGATTACCCAAATATCAACCAAGAAATAAATAAATCAGTAAGTGGAAATTAATCTATATAGTTAAATATTACTAAAATACTAAAAACAAGTGATGTTTTATTTTTTATTATTTTTTAATTTTCAAAGAGTTGTTCACAGTGATTGCTTTGCATGCACCCAAGCTGGTTGTAATTCCAGAATCCCAATTATTATTATCAAGACTGGTTGTCTTCTACCTTATACTTCATCAAATGTGGTGTGCTACTCTTGGTATATCAGTGGCATAATTTTGTGAAATGTCGCATAGCTGCAAAAGCAGCCACATGCTCCTGGAATTCTATAATTTTTTCATAGCATGCTAGAAGAGGAGTTAAAAACATTTTTTTAGCTGGATGGTGATTTTGGAGTCTCTGCAGCATGCTGCTCTCTTCTGAGATTCACGTGCGCATCTGGATCATGGCCATTAATGCCCTTAAACGGTGCCCAGAGGCAGTTTGTAGGTGTGACTGCCAGGAAAGAGGAAGAGCAGGGTGAAGGGTGTGGCCCCATTCCTGACTCCAGAAGCCTGGAGATTCCAGTCACAAATCCTGCATACCTAGGTTTTTCAGTAGATTCAGTCTCATGCATGGGGACCTGGGGCAAACATGTAAAGGTTGATGGTGAGTGTGGCGGGAGTTGGTTCTGAAGATTTGTGGCTGCCTAGGTTCTTTGGACAAGTGGAGGGAAATTGAATTTTTAATTTGTAATATTAAAATTGTGCAGTGGAAGCAATCAAAAAGGGTATACTTTGTTTATTTTTACTTAAATTTCTATAAAATGCAAACAGAAAGAAGTAACATAAAACAGATTAGTGGTTACTAGGGAATAGGAGCTTGGGTGTACAAGGTGTGAAACAAAGGAATCATATAGTGGCACCAAAAAATTTAGAAGTGATAAATTGGGCTGGAGCGATAGCACAGTAGATAGGGCTTTTCCCTTGCATGCGGCCGACATAGCCAACCCGGGTTCGATTCTTCCGCTCCTCCCGGAGAGACCGGCCAGCTACTGAGAGTATCTCACCTGCTTGGCAAAGCCTGGCAAGCTCCCCGTGATGTATTCAATATGCCAAAAACAGGAACAACAAGTCTCACAATTTGTTGTGAGACATTACTGGTGCCCACTCGAGCAAATCGATGAATAATGGGAGAACAGTACAGTGCTATAAATATGTTCATTATACTTGTGTAATGGTTTAATAAGCAGTGTAAATGTCAGAGTTTGACGTATTCCCTGAGACTATAATTTGTATTAATTATAACCATATTAAAGTGTAAGCCATTGGTGGTACAGTTTGACATCAAAATGTTAAATATAGAATATCCTGATCCCCACACCAGGCTGTCTTCACTGGGGCAACTCGTAGGGGGCCGGGTTGAGTTTCCCTCCCCACCCCAGCAGAACCCCACGTGTTGAAAATTTCCAAAACCCAACAGCTGCCATGTTCACAGGCTCAGACGAGTCTCACCCACTAGGGAACCTGCAGAAAAACCAAAAGCAGGACTGAGTCTCCTCCCCCAAGTTCCCAAGTTTACCAATAGCTTGGCAGTCACACCCACAAACTGCCTCTGGCTCCATATAATCTCATCGAGGCCAAGATCCAGAGACTCTGAAATAAAACTCCTGGAAGAAAGCAACATAGGCCTTCCCCATGAATGGATCTGCTCTATAATCGTGTTCTAAATTTCAGAATTCCTAGAGCACAAGGCTGCACCTATCCCTCTGATGTACCAAGAGTAGCACACATTTTAGGAGGTTTAACAGACATGTTTGTTAACTCTTATACAATGCTTAATGGCTCCAGGATGAAATACAAAAATCTTCGCATACTTTCCTCTTATAGTGGTGGGAAGGTGCGGTGGTGCTGGGATTGGTGTTTGAATATTAAATGTAATGAATTACTGTAAACAACTTAATAAAAATGAAATAAAATTTTAAAAAATGGTAAATATACATAATTAATTGATGCTGCCTGTCCAAAAGTAAGTAAAAGATCTAACCCAGCTACTCTTGGTTTCTACGATATTGGCTTTCACCAGTTCTCCTGTGATTTTTAAATATTGGTATATTTCCTTATCCATTGACTCTTTCTCTTATTTCATTGAATGTTGTCTATTTTTAACTTCAGTATCAATATATCTGAACCAAAGTTGTAGATTATTTTTGATATTCATATACAAAGACATGACAGAATATTTTAAGTAAAAGATACCATAAAGTGATGCGAAAAATCACAAATTATGAGGAATTGTAGATATAAATAAACCAAGATACCCCTTTTATTGTGAAGATTTTATTGTCAAAAATCAATAACATACTAGTGAGTAGTCTGTGATCAAGACGACACTCTTAATTGCAACATCTCAAGATGAGCAATATATAGTTTCTATGAGACAGTTACTAAATATAAATTCAACTTTAGTTTACATATGAATTCTTTAAATTCATATATATAAATTTAAAATATAGAGAGAAGCGATAGCACAGCGGTAGGGCGTTTGCCTTACAAGCGGCCAACATGGCCGACCCGAGTTCGATTCCTCCGCCCCTCTCGGAGAGCCTGGCAAGCTACCGAGAGTATTCGATATGCCAGACACAGTAACAACAAAGTCTCCAATGGAGACGTTACTGGGCCCGCTCAAGCAAATCGACGATCAATGGGAGGGCCTTTACTTAAATTCATACATATAAATTTAAAATTTAAAATATAATATATAAATTCTTTAAATTCATATATATATTTAAAAATTAAATATTTTTAAATTTTTTAATTTAAAAATTAAAGTAATTTACATTCACTAAATAGATATGCTCGGATCCGGGCTGAGCATTCTCCACCCAGATCCTCCAAATTCCAGTAGGCAGGGGTCACACCCACCAAATGGCCCCCTAGAGCCATGTAATCCCATCAACGGCCAAGACTCAGAGATTATAAAACCCAGCTCCCGGAAGAGAACAGCGCAGAGTCTCCTGCCCCCGCGCCTGGCTGTCCTCGCTGGGGCCCCTTGGAGGGGAGCGGGTTGAGTTTCCCTTCCCGCCCCAACCAGGGCTCCGGCAGCCAAAGACCTCCAGCCACCACCATGCTGAGACCACTCTCCACACGCATGAAGGTACCGGCAGAGGAACAAAGGCATGCGGGTCCCGGGGCTGAGATCGGGGCTGAGCATCCTCCACCCAGATCCTCCAAATTCCAGTAGGCAGGGGTCACACTCAAACTGGCCCTCTGGAACTGTTAATCCCATCAATGGCCAAGACTCAGAGACTTTAAAACCCAGCTCCCGGAAGCGCGCGGCTGAAAATGCGGCTGCACAACATCTTATCATCTCATTCTTACTTTGGACAAACTGGCAGGCTACTGAATGTAACCTGCTCACACGGCAGAGTCTGGCAAACTTCCCGTGGCGTACCCAATATGCCAAATACCAGTAACAATGATGGGTCTCATTCTCCTAACCCTGAAAGAGCCTTGAATATGGCACTTTTTAAAAAATCTCAGGGCTAGGACAAAGGAGACGTTACTGGAGCCTGCTTGAGGAAATCAACGAACAACAGGATGGTCGTGATCATGAAATAGATATTCTCCATAGAAATTATCTTGCATAAGGGGCTATTTGTTATAGCATTTTTATACAATTACAAAATTATGGACATCTTTTAAAATAAAACTGGTAGAGTAAATATTAGTATGACCTACAGCTACTTATGTAAGGCAATCCCTATGTACTTACATGAAAAAATCTGCAAAGGACAATTTTTAATCAAAACATAACTAGGACTGTGGTTAGTAGTTTAATACCTAGTTTAGCAGATGTATGAATATAACATAATTCCCTATGTTATCTCTGAGAAAAAATTATGAAACTAGTTATGTGATTGCCTTTGAGAAGTAAACTAAGTGAATATTGGGAAAGATGGCAAAGAGAATTTTTTCACATTTATCTTTGAAAATGTTTCTTTTTTGACCCGTGCACTAATAAAATTAATTTAACTATTAAGAGAAACTTCTAAATTGTTTACTCAAAATGAATTAATTTCATGCTATGTAAGTTAATGATTCTTGCAAGTTCACAAAAATAAAATTGAGGGTATTTATACTTTATTAAAACTTAAAATTATAGTAATCTTTTAATTAAAAGGGTAATAAAACTTCTTTTCACAAATGTAATAAATCTTTCTAACACAATTGGCAGTAGACATACATGATAACCTGGTGTATCCACACTTGTCACTGTTTGTAGGTGAAGGTAGTTGACAATGTCTGCATCAAAGAACACATGTAATTAGAAATTAATTTGCAAAGCAAAAATTATCAAAGATTTAAAGTATGAGTTTAATTTTTCAAAACAGATATAACAGATATATTGTTGCAACAACTTAAGTGTAATTTTATCTAAAATAATAATATGATCAATGATTGGATATATGGGAAAAGGTGGAAAAAAGTAAAGAACAAAATGTATGTAAGGTTTAAACAGATAAATTTGAAATTTCTTTCTATGATTCATCTGGGACTTCTGGGGATGGTTTACTATAACACCTTTTGTTACACAACATATTAGATAGAAAATGACCTTAAGTTTCCTATGACAGATCAATTTTTAGTATAGAAGGTCATTGTATATATTTAAGTGATCAATGAAATTACACTTGGATGTTAATAACACTCTGTATTAATGTACAGATGCTTTTCACCTTTTTCTTCTCTGACCATTTTTCTCTGTAATGTTTCATGGTTGTCTCACCTACCCATTCTCTTAACTGTACCATGAACATGTGGGTTTTCCAGGCCTCATTCCTTAGACTTCCTGAAGATCACTTCCAGTCTCAAAACAGTAATACTCGCTATCCACTGGGATGAGCCCAATTTATATCCCAGCATATTCCTCTCTTTTGAACTTTGTAATACTGTACCAAAATGCTCATCACTGTAGCGTTCTAAACATTAAGTAGATTTATCAAATAAATATGAGATAAACTTTAGAAATTGAGCTCCAAAGTCAATGAACACACTACTTTTGCAATGTCGGTGTCCAGAAATATAGCTCAATTGGCTGAGTACGTGTTTTGCAGATTGGAAACTCAAGTTTGATATTGGACTACATATGAACCTTAAAAGCAATGTCAACAGTAAACCCTGTCCCATAAATGCCTCTAGGTATGGCCCCATAACAAACACCAACAAAACAATATTGGACTAAAATTAGCACTGACTTTGCCGATTTAGGTATCTTTGAAATGTACTTAAACAGTTGAACACAACTCAAAGATTTTAATGGTACCAACAGTGCTCATCTTTATGAATCAATCCTCCATCATCTCTCACCGAAAGAACTCTAGACTTTCTGCATCCCAATTTATATCTACCCACATACATACACATACACGTCACCATCTGATCTCAACAGGGTGCTCAGAGTGAATCTATTAATGGAATGCCACTATTGTCATCCACCTTTTTGTTTGTGTTTGTTTGTTTGCTTTTGCTTTGTGAACACACCCGGCAGTGCTCAGGGGTTACTTCGAGGGACAGTAAGGGGTGTCTGAGCTTGAATGCAAGTAAGCCATGTACAAAGCACTATCACTCTCCTCCTACCTGCTCTACTATGGCTCTGCTCCCTACTGCCATGCTTTCTTATATTTACATAGCTGATGTCCTGTGTGAATTTTTAACCTTTGCCTCTCCCCATTGGTATTTCAATCCTGCGGTCCAGGCCTTTTGCTATTCTTTCAAGCACACTGCAAATACTCACACTTCAGGGTCTTTCTACCAGCTCTGGTCCTGCTAAGAGTCTCCATCAAGTTGCCACAAGTTATTATCATATCTACTGCCCTTGCTAATTGGAGAAGGCTATCCTGAACAGTCTGCTTAAAAGAGTGAAATCTCTCTTTCTTACCACCAGATGAAAAGGTGCTTTGTGATATAGAAACAAGACCCTCCAGGTCATTCTATGATATATATCTTATTTCTTCTACTGTCGTTCTTACTTCACTATCTCTTCCATCCCTGCATTTCAATATAAGATCCATAGAATCAAGATATACATTTTTTAATGATAGCAAATTTGAAAAAAATTTTCATTTCCTGAGAATCTTTTCTTGGTCTATTGGTAATTCCTGAATAGTTTATTGAGAAAGAAATGGAAAGAGAAGTCTAATAAATTGAAACTCACAGATGCTGATGATCACCTGAGTTATCCAACCACAGCCAGGGTTTATTATCACCTTCTTTATGTAATCCAATCCAATAATTACATACAATATTTGAATGAATAAATCTCTGTGGGAAAACAAAATTATATTGTTTGTAATAACATTTCATAATAACATAATTACACTTTATCTATAGAGGATTAGTGGAATATATATATGTGTGTGTATATATATTCCAATAATAAGTAGAGCAGACACAAATTTCTCTACTGGGCAGAAAGAAATGAAAGTGGGAATTACTAATAAATTTGTCACTCAAATCTTAGTGACTGGGAGAATTACCAAACAGTGACAATACAACATTTAAAAATCTCCATAGACTGTAGGAGATACAACCATGTGACTGCATAAATTTAGAACTTCTATTGATAAAAAAAGAATTGAGAAATGCAATTAAAAAATGCATACCCTTTCTCATATGTACAGTATACATATATTTTCTCCCACTGGGGAAAAAAAAGAAAATTGAAGAATGCAAAAAGACAAGTGCAAATCTGAAATAATTTAAAATCAATGTCACTCATACATGGTCTTATAAAGAAGTATTATAAAGAAAGGACAGTTTCCAAGGAAAGCAAACCCTTAGATTCTGCCAAAAGAAATGAAATTTTTTCTATTTTGCTTTTTGGGTCACACCCAGCAATGCTCAGGGGTTACTCTTGGTGGAGCTCGGGGGACCATATGGGATGCTAGGAATAGAACCCGGGTCTGCCACGTGCAAGGCAAATGCCCTACCCACTCCAGCCCACAGACATGAAAATTTTTAAAGGGGAAGTTTGAGAGTGGTGAAAAAGGATGAGGGAACTAGAAGGTACAGGATGGTGAGTTTGGACATTAATGCGGTATTGGTGGTATACCAGTAATGGGGAATACCAAAAAACATTTATGCTATTAAATACAAGGCTACATCAATAATAATAAACTATAATTGAATCTAATTGAATCTTTAAAGATTTCTAAAAGTCAACTTAAAAAACATCATGAATAAAAAATTTAAAGAAATGGGTTCTGTATTTCAAACAAATAAAAGTGTCAAATAGTATGGTAAGAGGCCAAACTCACCAGAATTATAAAAATACTAATTAAGGTTACATAGATATGTTTTACCAACAAACTTGGCAAAAATTGCCCTCCCGTTGATCATCGATTTGCTCGAGCGGGCCCAGTAACGTCTCCATTGGAGACTTCGTTGTTACTGTGTTTGGCATATCAAATACGTCACGTCTGCCGAGCGGGCAAGATACTCTCGGCAGCTTGCCGGGCTCTCCGAGAGGGGCGGAGGAATCAAACTCGGGTCGGCCATGTTGGCTGCATGCAAGGCAAACGCCCTACCGCTGTGCTATCGCTCCAGCAAAAATTAAGAATAATAATACCCAATATATGGATCAAAAATTTTAAATTGTGGGGCTAGAACAATATAGCAAGTAGGGAAGTTTCCTTGGACACAGCCGACCTGGGTTCAATCTCTGGCACCCCTAGGGTCCCCTGAGTACCACCAGAGTGTTTCCTGAGCTCAGAGTCAGGAGTATGCCCTGAGCAGTGCAAAAACAAAAAAAATGATGAAAATAATTGTTCTAAAAAAATTTGTAATTGTACTAGCATAACCATTTCACCCATTTCCTGCTTCTTGTCTGATTTGTAATAATGTAAACATAGGACTCATGGAGAAGGTTTTCAGGGAGATTTCTCTAAGAATGTTAAATGGATGGTTCATAACCACAAAACTAGAGACAAACCCTGTGTTTCTAGAGAAAAATAAAATCCAGTCATTTTGTGGAATACTATTTGATGGTGAAAATGAAATGACTATTGATATATGCTTTTTAAAATAGTTGTGTCATTTATTTGCTATGTAAATTGATGTAAATTTACTGTTCTAAGAAATATCCTTATAATACTGAAATCATGCTATTATATTTGACCATTTAGTCTACCAAATAATACACTTAATGTGTTTAAAATAAAGATACTGCCAATTATATATAATCATTATTCCAACTGATATACTTTATTGATTCCAAATATCTTCCTAAACTAAAATGGAAAGTTATATATCCATTTTCTTTCTTAACTTTAATAAATGTATTCTCTCCTCTACCGTTTTCTGTCCTTTCTGTGTTTCTCTCTATGACTCTGTCTCCCTCATGCATACAAATATACAAACACAAACATTATTACACTATGATATTTTTCTTCTATAATTAAATTGCATAATTAGTAAAATAGTAGTAATCAGCCCCTTAAAGCCTAGATAAAATGTGTAGGTATTAAAAAAGTATGTGTGTTTTTTATAAGACATATGTGATCATTTCTAAGTCTCTGGAGAAGATCTAAAATAAAATATCTGTTGATTATTTCATTTGCTTTCTTTTACTAGATGTTAGGAGTAGACATAGCAGGAAGATAAAAATCTATATTTTTATGTTTCTTTGTATTTATATCACTCTTCTATATAATTTTTAGTCTTTGTAATGTAGCAATTCCTAAGCTATTAGTGCTAGAGCATTCTGCTCCTACAGTTAAGTGTATTGAGAAGTTCTGATAGTGCATCAACTTTTGGATATGGCAGTAAAAGTACTACTCAAAGAGGTAACAGCATATTGCCTAACTTGTGCCTTGTCGAGGATAAAAAATTTTTGAAAATTTTCAGAGGCATTGAACTTGCTCAAGGAAATACAGGAATGACAACTATAAGCAGTTCCACTGAAATTCCAATCCAGAAATTTCAGTAATAGAAAAGAAACTGAGGAAAATAAATGATCCATATTATGAAAAGTTGATTTGATGGGTATAGGACAACATTGCTTAGGGCTCAAGGATAACAACGGATTTAAATTGATCGAGCTATTGAAATTATATTTGAACTTATCTATGTCTCTGACAAAGGAGGGCATAGACAAAAGTCAGATGTTTTCATAAACCTGTTGTATATAGAATAACATGTCTCAGGAATGGGGAGTGTCAGGAGAAAATAAACCCATTTGACTCTAGATAACATAAATTAAAACGCGAGAGACGTTACAAAAAGAAAAATTGTGAAGAAGTCAAGAGTTAACATAGGGATGAGGTTAAATGATCTTGGACTCATCTGTGATACAGAGATGACATATCTGTATATATCTAAACCACTAGACCCAACATTACCAAATTAACTTAAAAATGTCTGTCAACTGAATGAGAAAGGATATTCACTGAATACACATCTGACAAGGGGTTGATATCCAGGATATACAAAATACTGGTTAAACTCCACAAGAAGAAAACATCCAACCCCATCCAAAAATGGGGCAATGAAATGAACAGAAACTTTCTCAAAGAAGAAATACGAATGGCAAAAAAGCACATGAGAAAATGCTCTACATCATTAATCATCAGGGAGATGCAGATCAAAACCACAATGAGATACCATCTCACACCTCAGAGACTGGCCCACATTCAAAAGAACAAAAGCAACCGATGCTGGCGTGGATGTGGCGAGAAAGGGACACTCCTTCACTGTTGGTGGGAATGTCCACTGGTTCAGCCCTTCTGGAAAACAGTATGGACGATTCTCAAAAAATTAGAAATTGAGCTCCCATTTGACCCAGCAATACCACTCCGGGAATATATCCCAGAGAGGCAAAAATGTATAGTCGAAGTGACATCTGCACTTGTTTGTTCATTGCAGCACTCTTTACAATAGCCAGAAACTGGAAGAAACCTGAATGCCCAAGAACAGATGACTGGTTAAAGAAACTTTGGTACATCTACACAATGGAGTACTATGTAGCTGTTAGAAAAGATGAAGTCATGAAATTTACATACAAGTGGTACAATATGGAAAGTATCATGCTAAGCGAAATGAGTCATAAAGAGAGGGATAGACATAGAAAGATTGCATTCATCTGGGGGATATAAAGTAACAAAGTATGAGATTAATACCCAAGAATAGCTGAGTTCAGCACCAGGAGGATTACTCCATAACTTAGAGGCCAGCCGGGTATCCTAGAGGAAAGGGCAGCTCAGATAGAGAAGGGAGCACCAAATAAAGGATGTTTGAAGGATCCTCCCAGGAGGGGAGATGCATGTCGAAAGTAGACTATGGACTGAACATGTTTGCCACTCAATGCCTCTTTTGCAGACCACAACACCCAAACGGAGAGAGAGAGAACACAGGGGATTGCCCTGCCACAGAGGCAGGGGGGGATGGAGGGATGGGGGTGGGAGGGATATTATCCATGGTGGTGAAAAACGGGCACTGGTGGAGGGATGGGTATTTGATCATTGTATAATCGAAACCCAAGCACAAGAAATTGTAAATCTACAACTGTAAAAAAAAAAAATTAAAAAAAAAATAAAGGGGAAAAAAAATGTCTGTCAACATATAGGCTGAGGGCATGGAAGGGAACTTGGGGATTTGGTGGAGGAACGCAGAAACTTGTGGTGAAACTAAAGTGGGGAACATTGCATCTGAAACTATTGTCAACAAGTTTATAAATCAAGTTTTCTAAGAATAAAATTTTTATAACTGCAAATTAATTAATCTTTTATAGTGAAGGTAGTCATGCTGCTATTTAAATAATTAAAGGATTAAGAAATAAAAAAAACTAAAGCTACTTACTGTTAAGAGGCTAAGATAAGCCACTTTTGGAGGACCAAATATTATAAATGCAATTTTCTGTCTAAATTGTATCAGAAGTAAATTCACAAAATCAAAGTGACTCTATATTGTCTCTATATTGACTTTATGTTGACTGATTCAATTCTTATATAATAACAAATGTAATCTAGATTTTTCCTTCTAGAACAAAAATTTTCCACTACCACTTTGGATTTTAAGTAGAAAAAATTTCAATTTTGATGAATCGTTTCATGTATATTCACATTCTTTGCATTTACATATAATTTTCCCATGACCATAACAGAAGTTCATCTTCCCTTGAAAGTGAACCCCAACCAAATTTCAACGACGAAATAGCAGGGCTCAGGACACTGAGAAGCTTCCACTTTTAGACTTCTTGTATCATTTAAGACTTTTGGTTTTTGCCTTGTGTTAGCAGCACAACTAAAAAGTTTGATTCAGTAGCACTGTAGCACTGTCCTCCCGTTGTTCATCAATTTGCTCCAGCGGGCCCAGTAACGTCTCCATCATAAGACTTGTTACTGGGTTTTGCATATTGAATATGTCACGGGTGGCTTGCCAGGCTTTGTAGTGTGGGCGAGATACTCTCGGTAGCTTGCCAGGCTCTCTGAGAGGAGTGGAGGAATTGAACCC
Organism: Sorex fumeus; assembly: GCF_029834395.1. Taxonomy (NCBI): domain Eukaryota; kingdom Metazoa; phylum Chordata; class Mammalia; order Eulipotyphla; family Soricidae; genus Sorex; species Sorex fumeus. Next base: position 59,530,720 of record NW_026606060.1, read on the forward strand.
GGCTCAGCCAAGCCGCCTGTGCACAAGGCAAACGCACTACCTCTGTGCTATCGCTCCACCCCCTATTAAGTAAAAGGTGGAAAATTCTCACATATCATGAAAACACTGAAAGTCACTTCATGGAACCCACAGCAGAGCTATTTTGGTGATTGAAACAACGGCTCTTCCCTACTATTTCTTCTCACCAGGTCAGTCTGCACACATCTGTACAAGTGTTTCAAGTCCCATCTGTCAAATATAGAAGAAACACCTAAACACTCATTGTAATCCAAGGCAGACAAGTTTTTCAGCACTTCGTGTTAACAAATGTACCTCCTCCTCTTTGTCATCAATCTTAAAGAGACTAGCGCCATGGCCTTGACAGGACCTCTTACTCTCCTCCCACGTCTTCCTTTCAGTTGAAAAGTAGTAACAGTTTTTGATGCAGCAAGACCATTCTCCATGACAAAAAGCAGATGGATTTTGATTACCTTGAAAACAAAAGTCAAATTTATTCTCTATCCTAGGATCATTTATAAACTTGAACAATTTTGGAGCCACATTTGACAGTGCTCAGAGTTTGTCCTAGCTCTGAGCTCAACATTGCTCCTAGCAGTGCTTGTGGGACCATATGTGGTACCAGGGATTTGAAGGAAGGATTCAAATTAGGGTTAGCCACATACAAGGCCTGCAGCTCATTCTCTAACTATCTGGCCCTACACCTGTATTTCTGATCTATTTTGTTGATTGATTCATGCTGAATGAGCAGAGAAAAAGTGAATGCCCTGTATCCAAAAAACAGTTATGAAGAGATCTCCTGGCAACTTTGAAAGAGAAGAATATATTGAGCTACAGATTCTCTGACAGACCAGGGAATTATTAAGTTTGCATTCAGCAATAGTGAATTCTCAAGTACTAATAAGTTTCAGTAACATGAAGCAGATATTCCACAGGGATAAATTTATCCAAGCCAATATATATAATGGTAGAAATTCCAAGGTATTTACACTGGTAAAATATGTCCACAAACATAAAATGTTAAAATAATTATATCCTTATGACAATATAATAGAAGATTCATTTTGTGAAAATTTTTCATTTATTTCACTCTAATAAAGAGAATATATTTAGTGCGAAAATTTAGCCAAATTTAATATCTTGCAAAAGTTTGGTGCAAAATGTTTTAATTAAAACTGATACAGAAAGCAATAATGCTGGGGCTTGAGTGATAGCTCAGTGGGTGGGGTGTTTGTGTTGCATGGGGTCGACTCGGGTTCAATTCTCAGCATCCTATAATGTCCCCTGAGCACCGCCAGGAGTAATTCCTGAGTGCAGAGCCAGGAGTTACCCCTGAGCTTCACTGGGTGTGACAAAAAAAAAAAAGCAATAATGTCATGAATATAAATGGTAAGCCTGTCTGTAGCACTGTCCTCCTGTTGTTCATCAATTTGTTCGAGCAGGCCCAGTAACGTCTCCATTGTGAGACTTGTTGTTACTATCAAATACGCCACTGGTAGCTTGCCAGGCTTTGCCGTGCAGGCAAGATACTCTTGGTAGCTTGCCGGGCTCTCCCATAAGCCTGTCAGTTTAAATATTTAATACATACCTGTAAATGTTGTCAGTGTTGAATGACATTTAACTTCTGGTGCGAAAAGTAACATTTCCTTCTAGGCCGGCCACATTTTCACACTTACCAGACTTCTGAAAAACTTCAAATCATACAACAAGGTTATTTTTATAAATAGATAACTAAGAACACTTTATTATTCTCATTCCTCCTAATTCTAAAAAACACAGCTGGGTTATAGAGATAGCACAAGATTTAAGGCTTTTACATTTGTGTTCAGAAAGAAAAGATCTTGAGCTTATGCTTAATATAAGTTATAATTAGTTCAATTAGTGTGCAGCAAGAAAGAGCTCAGAGTTCAGGACTTCTCTGGTTAAAAACAAGATAGAGGGGGAGACAGTTAAAAATCATTGAGAAGACCAGAGCCATAGTACGGTTGGTAGAATGTTTGCCTTGCACACGGCCCATTCAGGTTTGATTCCCAGCATCCCATATGGTCCCTCAAGCACAGCCAGGAGTATTCCTGAATACAGAGTCAGGAATAACCCCTGAGCATCGCTGGGTGTGATTCAAAAGATAATGTCTTTGAAAAATCTCTGCAGGTATATGAAAACTGAAGTTTGGGAGTAATTAAATAGATGAACAGTATAAAAAGTCACAAAAGGTTTGTAACATAACAGAGTATTTACTCCAATTCTTCTTGAACCCAGTAGCTTTCAGCAAAATTCCATATTTATTTTAAAAACCAAACATCAATTGTACAGTCTTTCATGTCCTTCATTTCCACAAATATAACTCTTGAAATGAAATGTATGGCTTAATGGTTTTAAGATATATATGTTTATATATGTATATATATATGTTCATGTTTTCTATCCTTATTTCTTTCATGATCCCAATTCTACCATTGTCACTAATCCTTATTACTAACAGACTCCTTTAAAAACATTAAAATTAAATAAACACAACACTGTTCTCAGTCTGTTCAAAATTACCTTCTAGAAATTCATAACTTCTCAGGTTGCATATATGTTGTCCCTTCATGTAAATCTTCGAGTACTTTTATTTGCATTAACAAGAAAATATACATTTTCCAAACACAAAAGAAACTTCATGATCTTCTATGCTAACCAAACCCCATTTTTACCCACAACTTTTATTTGACCAGAAATCAATTTTTTCGTTGTATACTTTTATCATTTTTTTCAGCTTCTTCTTTGCAATTTCACAACTCTTCTATATGCTGATCTTCCTACAATTATTCCTGTGCCTTTTACATCTTATCAATTAATATAACCTACAGGAATGTTTTAGAACTTTAAAATGCAAGTTCTAAATTACCATAAATGTTGTTGATTATGTTGTTCAGACCTGAACACCTGAAGAACTTACCATCAGTACTCATCAATAAATTGGCTCGGCTCTTCACACGCACCTGTCTGAATGCAAGGTTCCATCCCAATGGAAAGCCAGCAGGACTGTACTTCTATACAAGAAGGGAGACATCCACGACATTGGCAACTATCCCCCAATCTGCCTATTGTCTGTCATCTACAAACCGTTCACTCGAGTCATCCTGAATAGGATTAGCAGAACACTAGATGAAGGACAACCATGTGAACAAGCCGGATTCTGAAAAGGATTCAGTACCATCGACCATATCCACACGATTACCAAGCTCATTGAGGTTTCTTGGGAGTTCAAGATGCCGCTCTGTCTAACATTCATTGATTTAAAGGCCTTTGATTCTGTTGAGATGGAAGCGGTTATGGAAGCCCTAGCCAATCAGGGCTACAAACTCAATACATCAGGATCCTTCATGAGCTCTATTGCGGATTCACTACCAAGATCTCACCATTCTACAAAGAAGTAATCATCCATATCAAGACAGGGGTTCGACAGGGTGATACCATTTCACCAAAACTCTTCAGTGCCACCCTTGAGAACATCATGCGACGACTGGAATGGGAAAGCATGGGAGTGAAGATAGATGGTCGGCAACTACACCACCTCCGCTTTGCTGATGACATTGTTCTAATAACACCAAACATTAGCCAAGCGGCACAAATGCTGAACGACTTTGACCGTGAATGTGGAAAGGTCGGACTACAGCTGAATCTTACGAAGACAATGTTTATGAGAAACAGCCTTGTTCCTGATGCTCCATTCGCTCTCAACGGAACCACCATCTCCGAATGCAACAGTTATATATACCTAGGTCGAGAAATCAACATGATGAATGACCTGGCACCTGAGTTGCGCAGGAGGAAGAGAGCGGCTTGGAATGCCTTCAAGAGCTTGAAGAAATAACTAAAAGGACAAAGAACCTCCAGCTAAGAGCACATCTCTTTGATTCCACTGTTCTTCCTGCATTAACATATGCCTCAGAGATCTGGACCCTACGAAAACAGGATGAGAACGCTATTCGGGTCTCTCAAAGAGGAATCGAAAGAGCTATGCTTGGACTATCACGATTCACTCAAATGAGAGATAGAATCCGGAGTTCTGATCTTCGTCAACGCTCAAGAATCAGGGACGCTGTCTCATTTGCCAAGACATCAAAAATCAAATGGGCTGGACACGTAATGAGGTTTATAGACAACCGCTGGACTAGAGCCATTACTGATTGGATTCCACAGGACATCAAAAGATCACGTGGACGCCCACCTATAAGATGGTCAGACTTCTTCGTCAAGACCCTGAATGATCGGTTTGAGGCTCTGCATGTTCCTAGAATGAACAGATACCATTGGGCTACGCTAGCACGCAACCAGGATGAATGGAGACGTTACTGGCACCCGCTCGAGTAAATCGATGAATAACGGGGATTCAGTGATTAAGTGATTAAGTGAAGTGAAGTTGTTGATTAAATCAAAATACAGGGCCTGGAAGTGTTGGTGGGGGAAGCTTTGAAATCTGAGAAAAATGAGAAGACGGAAAGAAATGGGCATGCAGGACCTCACAGGAATTGCCTGTCTGACTGTCCAATTGCCTCTGGAAGATGGCAGCCACTGAACTGCCAAGGGGGAGCAAGCAGAGAGATAGCACCCTTTCCTTCCTGGGGTGGCCCGGCAACAGTAACTTACTGCAGGGTCTGGATGCATTTCTGCCGAAAGCCACTGGGTTCCAAGATTTTTTTCGGAGTCTCTGGGATCATGGCCGTCAAGCAGCTTGACCAGGAGCCAGAGAAGCTGTTTGTGGGCGGCAACTCGGGGTCTCATTGGGGTGGGGAGGAAAGGTCCGGCTCCACCCCTATCCCGTGAGGCCACACAAGTGTCATCATAGTGGGCCCAAACCTGACTGTCCAATGGCCACTGGGCGACCAGGGGGAACAAGCCAACACACAAAACCTATTCCCACCTTTCCCCAGCTATTTTATCATGTAGTTTTGCCCTTTATTCTTACTGGAATCTAATGGTTTTCAAATAACCATAATGGGGAAAGTTTACTAGACAATCTCTGGTCAACAGAATATTTCCTTAAATGTGAACATTAATCTGAGACCTGCCATGATCCATGCTATGCCTGGCACATAGCTACAATCATTCTGCCTGTGCTTTTATGTCAAATCCCACCATTCCAATTTGTTCCCTTTAACAAAAACATATTTATAACCTTTTGCTATAAAATACATTATACTTTATTGTAAAGAGACTTTAAAAGTATAGTCTAGAGCAATAGTTTCTCCACCTTTTTCTGGTCATGTTCCCCTGCTAACGTTGTTTCCTTCTTATGACCACTTTCCGTTCCTCTGGAACCCCCTAATCTCTTACCATGTCCCATTCATACAGTGTTCACCTGTGGCCCTCTTGGAGCAACCTAGGAGTTCACAGGTGTCCACAAGGCCTCCAGCTGAGAAATGCTGCTCTTTTAGGAAGATTCAACTTTAGACTCAGAATCTATTAGTTGAAATTTAATAACAGTTTTATACATTAAGAGGGAAGTCCTAAAGTCTGTGACTTACCTCAACTGAAGTAAGATATTTATAGTCTCTGTTCTTTAAAAAGTTGTACAGACTTGAGTCTACCATTGTGTAATTTTATCAGATTATCTGATAAATTCTGAAGATTTTGGGAAGATCACCCATGAAGGTGATGATCAACAATTTTAGTCATTGGTATTTTTTAATTAAACACTATATCCTGGCAAGTTACCGGTGACGTATTCAATATGCCAAAAACAGTAACAAGTCTTACAATTTGTTGTGAGATGTTACTGGTGCCTGCTTGAGCAAATTGATGAACAAGGGGAGGACAGTGCTACAGTGCTGTATCATATTTTGTTTTATCATATTTCAGAATTTTAAGAAGTCTAGATAACTATATCCTTTGAATGTGTTATCAACAGGCTGGAGTGATAGCACAGTGGGTAGGGTGTTTGTCTTGCAAGCGGCCAACATGGCCAACGCGAGTTCAATTCCTCCACCCCTCTTGGAGAGCCCAGCAAGCTACTGAGAGTATCTCACCTGCACGGCAAAAGCCTGGCAAGCTACCTGTGATGTATTCGATATGCCAAACACAGTAACAACAAAGTCTTACGATGGAGACGTTACTGGGCCCACTCGAGAAAAATCAATGAACAATGGGAGGACAGAGACAGTGACAGTGTTATCAACAGTATGCTAGCAAAATATCATATCTATTTTTTATTTTTTCATTATTTTGTTTTCTATTTTTAGTAAAAAATAGGTTCTATTAATTGACTGATTATTGCCATTGAACTTTTCCACTGGAAAAGTTCTTTTCCATTCTTAAGGTACCTGCATTTTATTTCTAAACATGATTATTTACAGTGTTGTTTATAATAGAGTAGTTTCCGGCATTCAGTGTTCCAACACCAATCCCACCGCCAATGTGATCTTCCCTCCACCGATGTCCCCAGTTTTCCACCCACCCCCTAAGTCTGCCCCCTAAGCACACACAAAACAATCTCTATATTTATATTGCTTGTTGCAACAGAATGGCAAATGCAATTATCAAAAAAATTGTTTACCCGCCCGCTCCTCTCTGGAAAGAAAGATGGCGGCCGCACGGGAGCCTTGTGGAAAGCAGGTTTGAGCCGGGCTCGGGGGAGCGGCGGGGACCTCATGGAAGGGGGGCTTTGTGGGCCGTCCCCCACGCCCCACCGAGGTCGCCAGCTGCCCCCCACGAGCGGCTCTCCGGCACGGCCACGACTCCAGGGCACAGAAACCAATCTCTTAACTAGCTAACTTTTAATAGAAATTCTTCCAGGGTCAATAAGTAAAATAGCAGAAATTCAAAACCGCGTGGCCGCAATAGCGGCCGCGTGACATCATTTTATTCTTAAACCAAATTGTAGAGAGCAAATCATTTCACAACGCTGTTTCAGTATGTCTGATTGTGGGGGGTGGGTCGTAAACTCTAAACAATAATTGTGCATCTTCTATCGAAATAATCTATCTAGTCAAAGTAGATAGAGTATTAACTAGAACTCATCTGCCTCACAAGAATTGGGAGGAGTGGGAGGTGGGGGTCTATTGGGGTTCGGGGTTAAAAATGAGTATTGGTAAAGGGAAATGTGTTCGGTATCTACATGACTGAGACCTAAACCCGAAAGCTCTGTAACTTTTCCCACAGTGATTCAATAAATAAATAAATTATAAAAAAAAATTGTTTAGTAAAAGAAAATTTGTGAAAACTTTTATATTTCACAATGGAGTTATTAAAGTCATTAAGAATTTCCTGACTGTTTTGTGCTTGTCTAGCCTTCTGTGTTATTGTTTCATTTATTGAATTTAGTGGACCTCTGCAACTTTCTCATTTAATTTGCTGAGCTTCTATTGGTACCAGTATTATGAATTTGGATGTGTCATATGGCCTCATATGTAGCTACTTGCTCCATGAGCAGAAAAACTGGGATGACTTTTTGATTTAGTGTTCACTTGAGATCAGTATGGAGCTGTCAAGCTGGGTCATTTATATGCAAGAGGCAGTGGGGTGTAAATAGGGCTCCTAGGGTTTTAGCAGGATGGGGACTCAACCCAAACCCCTCCCAGGAAGACTCCAGAGTTTTAAGATGAGACAGATCTACCTGGAGTTCCTGGGATTTTTCATCAGCTTGTTGTATCTTCCAAGATTATATTTGCACCGATTTAACATATATGTTATTGGTGCAATATATAATATGTGCATATATAATATATGCTTATATACATATATTGTTGTATAGACCTAATATATTATTGTATCACTATATAATATATGCGCATATTATGTGTGCATTTATTGTATATTGCACCCATTATATATGTGTGTATATATATATATATATATGTTAGGTATTCCTACAATATTTCCTATACCTTTCACTTGAACATTTGGTTCAAGATCCCACTAAAACATTTTTCCTCTTTCACTATCTTGATATTCTTCAAATTTCAGTATCAAACTCTAAAATGACTTTGCAGAGAAGGATAAAGACTATTCATGTCCAAAATTAAAACTGGTCCTATATAAATGAAAGAACAAGAAAATAAGAGAAAGAGAGAGGAAAGAGCATGAGAACAAGAGAGAGAGTCAAGAGAGAGAGGGGGAGAGAGAAAAAGAGAGAGAGGGACACTTATAACAGGGTTAAGTAGAACAAAGCATAAGGACAGCAAGTTCTAACTATTCTGGTGGTGGTATGGTGCAGAAACATTGTATTCCTGAAACAATAATTTTAAAAGTATTGTAAATCACGGTGTCTAAATAAATAAGAAAATAACAAATTAATTTGATTTTATGATAATTCATACAATGCTTACAGTCCAAAATACTTTTATAAAGGTTCAGGATAGGGGCTGTAATGATGGTACAGCAGGTAGGAGTTCACTTTGCACGTGGTCAACCCAGGCCCACTCCCCAGCCATGTCATATAGTTCCTGAGTTCACCAGGAGTGATCCTGGAGTGCAAAGCAATAAGTAAGCCCTGTGCACAGCTGACTGTGGCCCAAAACAAACAAAAGAATTAAAAGCTTAATGATAAAATGAGTTTTTGAATTGTTTTGAGACCACACCAGCAGTACTCACAGTGCTCAGGGTCCTTTCCAATAGTGCTCAGGAGACTTTGTGGTGCCAAAGATCAATCCTGGGACTCCTGCATGCAAAGCATACACTCTAGGCCTTTGAACTATTTCTCCAGTACTTTAATTTTATTTTTTAGGCTATATACTTTTTATATGCTATTTCACCTATTTTTTAATTTATTTTTAGAAGTCCTTTTATTTACCTAATTTTTTAAAATTTTTAAATGAAAAAAGTGGATGAATCATGGGTCCAAACATTTTTTTCACCATTTTCTATAGATTAATTCAATTCTGTACAACGATTTTTTTTCCTTTATTTTATTTTATTTTTTTTACAGTTGTAGATTTACAATTTTTTGTGCTTTGGTTTCAATTATACAATGATCAGATACCCATCCCTCCACCAGTGCCCATTTTCCACCACCATGGATAATATCCCTCCCACCCCCATCCCCCCATCCCCCCTGTCTCTGTGGCAGGGCAATCCCCTGTGTTCTCCCTTTCTTTGTGAGTTTTGCTAGAGGCTTATCGATCTTGTTAATTTTCTCAAAGAACCAGCTTTTGGTTTCATTGATCTTTTGGATTGTTTTTTGGGTTTCCATCTCGTTAATCTCTGCTCTGAGTTTTATTATTTCCTTTCTCCTGTTCGGGTTGTGCTCCTTTTTTTGGTCCTTCTCCAAGCTCTTAAGCTGTGAGCTCAGGTTACTTATGTGTGCTCGCTCCTCCTTCCTGAGGAATGCTTGTAGAGCTATAAACTTTCCTCTTAACACAGCCTTTGCTGTGTCCCATAAGTTTTGGTAACTCGTGTTCTCATTTTCATTCGTTTCTAGGAATCTTTTGATTTCCTCTTTGATTTCCTGTCTAATTCACTCGTTGTTCAATAGTGCACTGTTTAATTTCCAGGTGTTTGATTTAGTTTTCTGTTTTTGTGTGTGATTTACTTCTAATTTCAGCGCATTATGGTCTGAGAAGATTGTTGATACAATCTCTACCTTCTTAATTTTATGGAGGTATGTTTTGTGGCTCAGCATGTGGTCTATCTTGGAGAATGTTCCATGTATGCTTGTACAACTATTTTTAACACCATGGACAGGCTTAGCATTTATTGAAGGTGGGATTGTAATTTATGCTTAGGTGCAAAGATAGATAGGGTTCTATTTATTCCTTCTCCAACCCTACACCATAATGCACAGATCATTCCCTGGCCAATACAACTGCTATTTCAGCCTGGTAACTCGCTCACAGTGTGGCTCACATGATTTAATGCTCAAGATCCCAAGATTGACAATCAGCACGCTGAGCCCCACTTCCACAGCTCATGGGGTCTATCCCTGCCTGGCAACAAATATTGCTATAACTCAGTGAATCAGTACAGTATTCTTAATCTAAATCTTAAAAAAAAAATCTAGACCTTTATTTTCTATTAATATCATTTTGTGTGATTCATCAATTTCTCTTTTCATTTTGTCTTTCAAGCCCACATATTGCAGAGCTAATTGTCAGAAAACATAATTCTTCTTATTTATATACAAATACATCAGTTTGGTATTATTCTATACCCTCAGGAGTCTTCTATATGCTGATTCTTTTTAATTCTTTCTACCTGTCCTTTTCATTTTATTTATTGTTGCATGAATGTTTTCCAAAACTCAGAATATTATATTCCATTCACTAATATTATTATTATATTCCATTCACTGATTTAGGGGCTGGGGATAGGAGGCACACTTGTTGATTTTCAGGGACTACTCCTTGATGGTTGATCTGCAAAGCCAGAGATAGACTTTGGCTGGCCATATACAAGGCAATCACCTTACCATCTGTATTATCTCTCGAGCTCACCATTAACCATTACCTTAATACCATTATCCCAGCAATGATAATTTGCCATTCTACAGATTGCTTTATTTAAAAAGTAAGTAAACTGACTTATGAATGTTTATGATCTGTGTATCTTTGGTATGACATATATAGTTCACTTGTATCACTTGTCATCCCGTCACTCATCGATTTGCTCGAGCTGGTGCCAGAAACGTCTCCATTCATCCCTGTCCTGAGCTAGTATAGCCCAATGGCATCTGCTCACTCTAGGAACACGAAGAGCCTCAAACCATTTGTTCAGTGTCTTGACGAAGAAGTCTCACCATCTTGTAGGTGGGCAGCCAGGCATTCTTTTGACGTCCCATGGAATCCAGTCAGTAACAGCGGACATACATATTTACTGACCCATAAAATTTCTCAAGCACTTCATATGATCCTCTAAGTCTGCCAAAATTTCTTTCTGAGCTCACCATAAAAAATAAAAATAAAAGATCGAGGGAAAAATATATTAAACAAATTTTCTACAAATTTTTAATTAAACAAATGTAAAATATTCAATTAAATGTCAAAATAGATCTAATGTACTTTCATAATTAAACAGAATAGGAGCATGATGAGTTATATAATACTCAAATTATGATTCTAATTCTATGATTACAAAAAAGCTCATTATGTACAAAAAGTAAGTTGAAATATATATATATGTAAGTCATACTTTACATAAACCAAAACATTTGTGCTAGTAAAGATGTTATGCTATTTTGAATTTTATGCCAAAGACTAAGCAAAGTTTATTTCTTATACAGGTTTCTGATCAAAGATTCAGCAAAAGTTATTTCTTATCCTGTATCATTTCTCTAAAAGAAATGTGCATGCCCGATACTCACACATATATATTAAAGCTGAAGTTGTCAGCAATGGTAAAATCCAGTTTATCTCACATCATCTCACACCACAGAGACTGGCACAAGTTCAAAAGAACAAAAGTAACCAGTGATGGCGTGGATGTGGGGGGAAAAGGGACATTCTCTGACTGTTGGTGGGGATGCCGACTGGTCCTTTTTGGAAAACAATATAAACAGTCCTTCAAAAACTAGAAATTGAGCCTCTATGTGACTTCACAATACCACTTCTGTGAATATATTCTGAGAGTGCAAAAAAAGCACAGTAGAAATGATATCTGCACCCATATGTTCACTGCATCACTATTCGCAATGGTCAGAATCTGGAAACAACCCGTGTGCCTGAGAACAGATGACTGGTTAAAGAAACTTTGGTACCATTGTATAATCAAACCCAAGCACAAAAAAATTGTAAATCTACAACTGTACCTCATGGTGTTTCACTAATAAAAAAAATTTAAAAAAAAAGAAACTTTGGTACATATACACAATGGAATATGATGCAGCTCTTAGGAGAGAAGTCATGGAATTTGGTTATAAGGTGGTGGACATGGAGAGTATCACTCTAAGTCAGAATGAGTCAGAAAGAGAGACAGACGTAGAAGGACTGCACTCATTTGGAATATAAAATAGCATAATATGAGACTGACACCCAAGGACAGTAGACACAAGGGCCAGGAATAAAGCCCCATAGTTGGAATCCTGTCTCATGAGCTGGGAGAAAAGGCAGCTGGAATAGTGAAGGGATCACTACAATAACGATGGTTAGAGGAATCCTTCGGAATGTGAGAGGTGGTAAAAGTAGATAAAGGACCAAACGTGATAACCTCTCAGTATCTGTATTGCAAACCATAATGCCCAAAAGTAGAGAGAGAGTATGGGGAAATTGTCTGCCATGGAGGCAGGGGGAAAATTAGAAAGGGGAGGTATACTGGCAACATTGGTGGTGGAGAATGTGCACCGGTGAAGGGATGGGTGTTCAATCACTGTATGACTGAAACTTAAACATGAAAGCTTTGTAACTGTACTCAAAGTGATTCAATTTAAAAAAGGAAATTGAAGAGGGGGGAGCCAGTTTAAAGCCAGTATAATATAAATAGAAAGTAAGTGAGAGAGCAAAATGTTCGTAAGAGAGGTAAGAAGAACAAAAGTAGCATCACTCATTACTGTGAACATTATAAGAAAACACAGTGCTTACAATTTTTAAAAAATTTTCAAAAACAAAGATCCATGAAGAAATTCTCACCAAATTTCTCCATTAATTTTCAGCTTCAGAGGTATCAGGGTTGTTCTCTGCTCCATGATCCACTATGAAAATTTTTAGTTTTGGAGGGATCTGAGAGGTTTGGGAGTGGATCCACACTGGAGGGGTTCAGGGTTTACTCACATTCAAGGATTACTACTGGCAGATCTCTGAAGATCATATGTGATGCCAGGTTAGAACCCTCGTCAACCACATGCAAGGGAAACATCTTACCTGCTATATTATCTCTCCAGTCCATTTATAATAGTTTATAGAAAATAATTTTTAATATTCGGAGAGCCCGGCAATCTACCGAGAGTATTCGATATGCCAGACACAGTAACAACAAAGTCTCCAATGGAGACGTTACTGGGCCCGCTCGAGCAAATTTTTAATATATTGAATTCTTAGTCTCCAGAAGTAAAAATATAAGTTTCTAGTTTTTTATAAGACAACCATATTGTGTCATTTTCTATATTAACCTTAAGAAATAAATAAAATAACCAAGTACCCAGAGGGAAGATTATTAAATGCAGTATTACTAATACTAAGTGAATATTAAGTGAACAACATATCTTGGATATTTTCTTCAAGAATTACTCCTCACCATTTCCAAATACATTCCATTTTCTAATTACCATTCCTTTCTGGAACAGTCATATGGTAGTAAGTTTGGTCCCAAATCTTTCAAAGGCAGAGATTAGATTTTCTTGGTTATCATTATAAAGAAAGTTTTGTAGGATACGTTTTCACATCTTCTCTTTTTCAGAATTATGTTTCTCACTTCTATTTTTGGGAACATAAACAAGCACTTTAAATATAAGTAATATCATGTGAAGACACTCAGTCTCAGCAGGAGTTATATACAGTGGGTAGGGCATTTGACTTGCACCTGGCTGACCCAGGTTCTATGCCTGGCATACCATCTCGTCCCCTGAGCAAACCAAATGACACAAGATACATTTTTATCAGTTAAGATTTTATTGGGAAAATCAAACCAATTGGAAACACACTGGTGGAAAAGATGGGAGGAAACAGGTATTTCAGTATGTTGCATCTGGGGACCAATAGTCACCAGGTATGAGGAAAAGGGCTAAGTAACATCAATATTTAACTGTACATACATTAAGGAGAGAAACTATACTTCTAGAGGTTGACATCAGAAATAATACTCTACGGAAGGTGATACTGTATTAATTCCTATATATGAAACATTTTTTCATATATAGGAATGGGAGTCTCCCGGTGGACGATTCCACAACGAAATAGACCACATCATATTCAATCGACGGTTTTGCCTGACTGATGTCGCTGTTGTCCCAAAATTTCGAACGGGATCGGACCACCGTCTCCTTCGTGCAAAATTCTACTTCACAGAGCGGGGAGAAAGGGCTGCAAAGTTCAAAAAGAGAACTCCCAGAACGACCACCAACTGGGAACTCTTTGGTACTATTGCGGCAACATGGGAAGATGCCATTGTTGACAACATTGACGAGGAATACGATCGACTGGTTCAGCACCTCCATGAATGTGCGAGGAACGCCAAGAGAGAGATAGCCACAAAAAGTCGCCTATCTTCGAAAACTCTTGAGCTAATTCGCCAGCGTGGTTTGGCGCATGCCTCAGGCAACCGCAAGCTAACGTCCGAGCTTGCAAAGCAGTGCAGAGATGCGATCAAGGAAGACCTCAAAGAGAGAAGAGCAGAAGTACTGGTAGATGCGGCAGAAGCCGGGAAAAGTATTCGTAACGCCCGCCTGTCCTTCGCCAACTATAAGACCAAGATGACTGCCCTCCGACATCCTGATGGATCCATCACATCCTCCAGAACGGCAATGGAGAAGATTATCCATGACTTCTACTCAAATCTCTTCGATAGCCATGTCCACTTGCCGACATACCAAATTCCACAGCATGGGTATGTCGTTCCCAACGTTCTCCCTTCCGAAATCCGACACGCCATTTCGTCAGTAAAGAAGCAAACAGCACCCGGCCCAGACAAGGTCAGACCTGAACACCTGAAGAACCTGCCGTCAGTACTCATCAATACACTGGCTCGGCTCTTCACTCGCTACCTGTCTGAATGCAAGGTTCCATCTCAATGGAAAACCAGCAGGACTGTACTACTGTTCAAGAAGGGAGACATCCATGACATTGGCAACTATCGCCCGATCTGCCTATTGTCTGTCATCTACAAGTTGTTCACTCGAGTCATCCTGAATAGGATTGGCAGAACACTAGATGAAGGACAACCATGTGAGCAAGCAGGGTTCCGCAAAGGATTCAGCACCATCGACCATATCCACACGATAACCAAACTCATTGAGGTTTCTCGGGAGTTCAAGATGCCGCTCTGCTTAACGTTCATTGATTTAAAGAAGGCCTTTGATTCTGTTGAGACGGAAGCGGTCATTGAAGCCCTAGCCAATCAGGGCATTCAAGCCCAATACATCAGGATCCTCCATGAGCTGTATTGCGGATTCACTACCAGGATCTCACCATTCTACAAAGAAGTGATCGTTGATGTCAAGAGAGGGGTGCGGCAGGGTGATACCATTTCACCAAAACTCTTCAGTGCCACCCTCGAGAACATCATGCGACGACTGGAATGGGAAGGAATGGGAGTGAAGATAGATGGTCAGCAACTACACCACCTCCGCTTTGCTGATGACATTGTTTTAATAACACCAAACATCAGCCAAGCGGCACAAATGCTGGCCGATTTTGACCGTGAGTGTGGAAAGGTAGGACTACAGCTGAATCTTACGAAGACAATGTTTATGAGAAACAGCCTTGTTCCTGACGCCCCATTCGCTCTCAATGGAACGACCATCTCCGAATGCAACAGCTATGTGTACCTAGGTCGAGAGGTCAACATGACAAATGACCTGGCACCTGAGCTGCGCAGGAGGAAGAGAGCGGCTTGGAACGCCTTCAAGAACGTCGAAGAAATAGCTAAGAGGACGAAGAACCTCCGGCTCCGGGCACATCTCTTTGATTCCACTGTTCTTCCTGCATTAACATATGCCTCAGAGACCTGGGCCCTACGCAAACAAGATGAGAACGCCATTCAGGTCTCCCAAAGAAGAATAGAAAGAGCTATGCTTGGAATATCACGTTTCACTCAAATGAGAGAACGAATCCGGAGTTCTGACATCCGTCGACGATCAAGGATCAGGGACGCTGTCTCATTTGCCAAGGTGTCGAAAATCAGATGGGCTGGTCACGTAATGAGATTTAAAGAGGACCGTTGGACTAGAGCTGTTACTGATTGGATTCCACGGGATGTCAAGAGACCGCGTGGCCGCCCACCTACCAGATGGTCAGACTTCTTTGTCAAGGTCATGAACGGTCGGTTTGAGGCCCTCCATGTTCCCGGAGCGAAGAGATGCCATTGGGCTACACTAGCACGCGACAGGGACAAATGGAGACGTTACTGGCGCCCACTCGAGCAAATCGACGACTAACGGGAAGTTAAGTGATTAAGTGATTAAGTGATAAAAAATGTTTCATATATAGGAATTAAGGTTTTATATAGCACTGTCCTAGCACTGTCCTCCTGCTGTTCATCAATTTGCTCGCGCAGGCACCAGTAATGTCTAACAATAAATTGTAACTTGTTACTGTTTTTGGCATATCAAATACGTCACGGGTAACTTGCCAGGCTTTGCCATGTGGGCGAGATACTCTCTGTAGCTTGCCATGCTCTCCGAGAGGGGCGGAGAAATCAAACTCGGGTCAGCAGCATGCAAGGCAAATGCGTTAGCCGCTGTGCTATTGCTCCAGCCCAAAGTTTTATATATCCTAGAAAATAAAAGTTGTAGAATAAATGTTGGTACAACTTTTGCAACTTCTTATAAAAAAG
This sequence comes from Sorex fumeus, assembly GCF_029834395.1. Taxonomy (NCBI): domain Eukaryota; kingdom Metazoa; phylum Chordata; class Mammalia; order Eulipotyphla; family Soricidae; genus Sorex; species Sorex fumeus. The sequence goes on from NW_026606060.1 coordinate 59,547,118, forward strand.
TGCAGCAGCTCCTAATTGTTATGTTATGTAGCCTTCAGAAAGACACATTTGTAAATAAAGTATAAAAGGACTATGATTTTATAGTTACATAATGCTGAATTAGCAGATATCATGTATACACTTGTACTTTCCTAGATGGTGCCTAGAATAATATCTAAGAGACCACTATGTCTTGGTCTCTAAGATGAGATGTGGGTAAATATAGGACAAGAGTGTTAAAGAAAATTTATTCATTATTTCATATCTCATAGTTTGGACACTTACTACGTTAGTACTATCTTAAAAACTGGTCAAACAAATTTAAACTGTTAAGAAAAACCAATAGATTTTATGAATCAAAGTAAATATGATGTTTATAAATCACATTCATTAATAAGTTCATATATTTCAAAAAATATTTAATAGGTTAATAATTTTGTGTAAAATTTTACATAAAATGTTTGAATTTTTTGCTTAAGAATATTTGAGAGACTACAATCCTTCATAAGCCATGTACAGCAAACAAGTTTGAGAGAAAAAAATTGTTTTCAAATAGTTATTAAAAATGAAAATTTCTGGCTTTTATTACAGTTTCCATTTTCATTATGAAGAACTTAAATTCTTTTCACAGATGTAATGAAATTCTTTAGTACAAACAGTATCCACTATGTTTATTGACTTGAGACGTCCACATTTCTCCTCTGTTTTAGATGTAGTAGCTTGAAAACTCCTGCATTAAAAAACATTTTTGCTTTTTAAACACAATCCTTGAGTAAATTTATCACAAGCTTAAAATGTATGTAATTATTTCAAAGAATATCAGAATCATATGGCAGATAAATAGCTCTAAAAATATAAAATACACCATATCTAAAATTAAGGGAAATATATCCACCAATGGAGAAAATAGTTAATTAAAAAAGGGCACTAGAGAATAGAATCTGCATATGTTCAGACATAAACATTTTAAATTCTTTAGACACTTCTAAAGCTTTTGTAGAGTGATTAAGTATAACAAGTGGTCAGTTAAATATTTAAATACTTATTATGCACCATTACCATTCTTATAAGAAATTTTAATCTTTTACAGAAAAATATGACAGTTAAGTAGTAATGTATAGACAACTAAATATTAAATGTTCAAGAAACTGGACAAGATTTTATGTTTAGGACGTGACCTAACCTTTGTTACCTGTGTGAGGTTGTTGTTTTATATTTTCCCGATGTCACTAGTGATGAACACCTTCTCATATTTTGCTTGAAAATCTGTATGTGATCATTGAGGAACTGTTTGTTGAGTTTTCTCTCCATTTTTTGATGGGATTATCTTCTTGTTGAGCTTTGTGAGTGCTTTACATATCTTGAACACTATCCTTTTTCAAATGTATGATAAGAGGATAGTTTGTCCCATTCAATAGAATACCCGAATTAGTTGTCAAACTTACTAAGTGCAGAAGCTTTTGAGTTTGATATCATGTTTGCTATTTCTATTTTTATCTTCTTTGGCAGCGAAAAAATACCGATTAACTTATCTGAGTTCATGAAGAGCTTTGCCTAATCTTTGATATAGGTCTAAAATTGTGGTCTTTAACCATCTTGAAGTAACCTTTAGGTGTAAAATATGAGGCCAGTTTCTTTTTCTTATTTGAGGCTGATTAGTTTTCCCAGCTCCAATTGTTAAAGAAGCTTTCCTTACTTCATTTAATGTAATCAGTGCCTTGCCCCCAAAATTAATGGACTAGATATCTAAGGGTTTGCTTTTGAGTTCACAGTTACATTCCATTAGTCTGACAGCTTGTATTGACAGTACCATACTGCTTTTATTAGTATAGCTCAGTAATACAGCTTACAGTCAGAGAATTCTGCAGCAGCTATAAATTTAATTTAGAGAAAGAGAGAGACCGGTGCAGTAGTAAAGTGGGTAGATTGCTTGCCTTGCATGTGCCCACCCAGATCTCCCATGCACCACTGGGAGTGATTCCTGAGCACAGAGCCAGGAGTCACCCCAACCATCATCGAGTGTGACCCAACAACAAAAAACAATACAATTAGAGTGTAAAACTTAGATAAACTTTTTTTCTATTATTATATATTTAGTTTCCATTAATCACATCAGGCAATACAACAAATGTCACTGACTATATAAAGAAAGACACAATAGCAAAAATGTTACATTACTGTATTTATAGGGAGCATCAATTACACAATACAAAAATAAATGATGGTTTGGGGGTATGATTGTGTGAGGTACTGACATTAGCATTTGGTTGTCTGCCTGAAAATAAAATCAATCATAAGATGTTCCCTAAGTACCCAGGAATGTTATATATTCTCAGCTTATAGTCTATGAATCAGACACTGAGAAAAAAAGAAACCCATAAAATCAAAACTTACAATTTCCAAGAAGGTCCTGTGCCATCTGTCCACATCCAGGGAGAATTAGTTCTTTTTTTATGCAATCCAATCCAATAACTATATTTTATCTTTGATTTGATAAATAACTGTTAAAAATAAAATTACCAGTATTATTCATAATATCAATAATTATACTTTACCTACAGATAATTAATATAAATCCAGGTACATTTATCTCCAAGCACTCTCATAATAAACATAGATGGTACTATTTTCTTATTATTCTGATGAAAAAGTGGACGTGCAGAAATTTAAATGAGTGAATCGCCAACTATTTGTAACTAAAACAAAGAAGCAATAGATTTTTTTTACCTCTACGTGTAATCAGTTACTCTAAACCCAGAACCAATCTTAATTAGAAAAAATATCTCAAAATATATAAAAAGTTAGTTCAAAAACAAATAAAATATTATTATTCAGTAATATAGGAATATCATCTATGTGGAAAAATAAAGTATATCAAGAAATTTTAGCTAAAATAAATAAAATTTGTACAACCCAAGAAAAATGTAAAATGAAAATATCAAAATTTGCACATCATGCATCTAATAAAGGATCAATATCTAAGACTTATGGATAACTTATGCAACATAATCTAAAGAAAACAATCCAAACAAAGATCATGTACTTTAGATAGACATTTCTCAAAAAAAATACATATATATATAGATAGAAGGCCATATATATGAAAAGATGCTCATCATCACTGATTCTAATTTAAATGCAAATTTAACTTACCATATTTACCACCTCATACCTCATACTTCTGAGAATGGTTTCCATTAAAAAGAGTGTTTGGAAACAAGTGTTGGTGGACAGTATGGATTAAAAAGAAAAACCTTCGTACACTCTTGGAGAGAATGTAAATTGGTAGTAGTATAACATTAAAAAATGGTGTAGAGCTTCCTCAAGAAGATAAAGACAGAGCTACGATGGGATTTGTTTCTTCCATTTTTATATAACTACTTAAATAATATTTAAAAAATGAGCACAAATAGTCACCTTTATCCCAACATTTGTTGTAGCATTGCAATATAGCTAGATTGTGGAAACAAACAAATTTCCTATTAACAGATGATTGCAGAAAAATTATGTAGCACACATCTATATAAAGCAATACTTTCTAGCAATAGAGAAAAGAAAACTGCTATTCACACAAAATGGAAGTGTCTCGAGGAGCTATGCAAGGCAAGTGAATTAGAAGCAAAAAGACAAGTACCCGATGATTCCACATTTATGTGCAAAGTAAGCATATAAAATTGATTAAAACTAAATAAAATTATGGATATGGTTAACAAACTAAGGGGAACAAACTGATGGGAACTTTAATTCTCTTCATTTAGGGAGTAGGAGACAAGGCAACGGGGGTGTGAAAAAGATAACTCATTCGTTGTAAAAAATAAGCAAACTATTGGTTCAAATATTTAAAATAATCTAATATAAAAATTAAATATCAATATTAATTAATAAAATATTAAATAAAAAATAATTTGAATAAACATAGAAAGGTACAAAGATCACTAGAGTCATGAAAATGAAAATTAAGGCTACAACAGATATATTTCATAACTGTTAAGCTGACAAAAATTAAGAATACAACCCTGAGTTTGTAGGATGGTAGAAATCAAAGGTCCTAAAACTGTTGCAAAAATAATATTGAGACAATTTGGAATTACACAACTCTGAACTCTTCCATACCATGTTACAAATGATTCCACTTCTAAAGGAATCTTTTAATAGGTAATATGGGACATGTAAAAATCTTTCATGGTGTTTTCTAAGCATTACAATGGAGGACTATTCTAACAGCGAAAACTAAAGAACCCAAATACTATAATAAATACAATGAGGTATACTCCCTCTGTAGAATATTACACAGCAGTGAAATTAAAAAATTATAGTTACACGTTTCAAAATAGGCTGCCATTTGTTTGCTCTTCACACTCTCATACATTTTGTTCATCAAAATAATAATTGGAGTATTCAGGAAACAGCTTTAACGTAAAAACATCACTAACACACCAGGATATCATAGACAGGGCCAAGCTTTTGTGAAATAAACAAAAGGATAAATAAGTAGATTATCTCATTCATAGGTGGGACACAGAGAAACAAACAGAACAGAACAAACAAAACCAAATAAAAACAAAGTTGTGTACTGAGAGTAACCAGTTACTACCTATGGTTTCTCTGGTGAACAGGAAGCAAGGAAGTAGCCATGGACTGTGCTGTGTACTTTGGTGGGGGTAGTAATATAGAAACATATTTTGAAAAGGAATGAAATTTTACCCTAAAACTTTAAACAGTCTTATAAACTAATACTACATCAGTAAATCAAAAGTTTAGATGCTTAATTTTAAGTGCAACAATTAATTCAATAGATATACTTTATGAACCCAAATGTTTCTTATATCTTTAAATAAGAAACAATTAATTTTCCTTCCTAAGTTTAATGAATTTCTCATATTTCCTTCCTCTTTCCTTGATCTTCTTCACAAATATGTGCATACGTATATACCCACAAGCCATCTCACACACACACATGAACACACATATGAATATTAACCACTGTAATTACACAGCATAAAAGAAAAATTAAAATATCACCCCTTTTAATATATTCCTTTTAGATTTCTATATTTACATAGTAATTCTTATGAATAAAATATTGGATCGATGGATGAATATTATTGAAGCTTCTCTAAACAGATTTTACTGTCTCAAAGTCTCAGAAGAAACACTAAAATTTAACATCTGTTCTTTCACTCACAAGATTTTTTGTTATACATTAGGGATAAACATAAGCATTTAAAACCCAATCTGTTTTTAAGTAGATAATATAAGCCACTACTTTATCTAAACTCTTGGGCTTTATAAAACCACAAAGTATTTAAATCCTAAATTATTCATGTGACAGGAATTCTCATCTACACTAGAACCTGACTCAGAACCTTTTTAACACTTCACTATTCTAGTTATAAACATGAAAGTGAGATTACTGTCCAGTGGGTTAAGAGTATGATACCTTATTTTGGCCTTAGGGTAAAGTTTTGAGAAAATTCAAATGAGCTAAACTAGGTCATTTAAAAATATGAATGATAACTGTAAGAAGTTTGGTTGAAAATCAAATATTCATATTGTTTAATAGCAGGAATAAAACTGAATTGGAAATCATAGAGAAAACTATGGATTATAAATAATTTCTTAATTTAGGAATGTACTGGTAGTATTTGGCATTTAAGTATAATCTTGGCATTCAAGTATAATCTTGACATTCAAGATTATACTTTGATTAAATCAATTTTAAAATGTATCCATTTTATATTACATTGTCCATTTATTGATTCACTATTTCATTTTCATTTCATCATCCTGTTATTCGTCGATTGCCTCGAGCAGGCCCCAGTAACATCTCTTTCATCCTAACCCTGAGATTATATTCAAGGCTCTTTAGGAGAATGAGACCCATCATTGTTACTGGTATTTGGCATATTTGGTACGCCACGGGGAGTTTGCCAGACTCTGCCCTGTGGGCAGGCTACATTCGATAGCCTGCAAGTTTGTCCAAAGTAGGAATGAGATGATAAGATGTCATAAAAGATGTCGCGCGGTTCCAGGAGCTGGATTTTATAGTCTCTGAGTCTTGGCCATTGATGGGATTACACGGCGCCAGGGGGCCAGGTGGTGGGTGTGACCCCCGCCTACTGGAATTTGGAGGATCTGGGTGAAGGATGCTCAACTCCAATCCAAGTAGGCTGGGAGATCTCGGCCCCGGAACCCGCGTGGCTTTGTCCCTCTGCCAGTACCTTCAGGTGTGCGGAGAGTGGTCTCAGCATGGTGGTGGCTGGTCCTGGAGGTCTTCGGCTGCCAGAGCCCTGTCGGGGCGGGGAGGAAAGCTCAACCTGCTCCCCTTGATTCACTATATTGCTATTTTAATTCTGTGTTTCGTAAAAATGAAAATTTAAGGCTCTAATATGTTCTCAAAAGTTGCTAATAGAAATAATATATCTAGGAGTAAATATGATAAATAAATTTTGGTGCCTAAGTTAAACTTAAGAATAAAACCTACAGAATAAAATTAAATTTGCATTCATTTCCCCAAATCTTAAAAACTATAACAAAGGTGACCCATCTTAAAAAAAAATAATAAATATTCCACTATATATCAAGATTACAGCAAAATAAATATTCAATTTTGACAATGCGGCCAACATGGCCGACCCGAGTTCGATTCCTCCGCCCCTCTCGGAGAGCCCAGCAAGCTACCGAGAGTATTCGATATGCCAGACACAGTAACAACAAAGTCTCCAATGGAGACATTACTGGGCCCGCTCGAGCAAATCGACGATCAACGGGAGGGCCTTTCACATCTTTCACAATTTTGACAATATATTTTTAAATTATATGCATTCTACTTATCATATAATTTTTTGCACAATCATAACAGTTAAGAGAATCTTCTTCCTTGGAAGTGTGATCACTCCCAAATAATGATTGTGGAAGAACAGAAATCAACACAATGAGAAATTTTCTCCCAAAAGCCACTCATCTCACTGAAGATCATTATTATTTTGCCCCATGAGGAAAATATTAAATAGTGTATACTATACTAAAATGTATAGATACATTTTAATGTATAGATACATCTTAACAACAATGTGTCTGGCTAAGGTGCCATAATGCTTAACTATAAGTTAAGAGCTTGGTCATGGACAAATGCTGTCATGATCCAAAGAGTAGTAACTAGATTCGGACCCTGGGCCCACCCAAACACTGGCAATGAGGGGAAGAGCCTCCGGGGCCTCCCCTGGCTGCCCCTGGAGATATTATACAGTAGTTCTCAGCGCTTGCTCTGGCTCTGTATTCAGGGATCCCTTCTGGTGATACTTGCCATATACTGTCTTCTTGTGTCCTTATGAAAAGGACATTGCTCTGAAAAGCTATGCATTTAGGGAGAAGAGAAAAACAATATTTACAAGTCAACATAGGACAAAGAAAGAAGTTACGAATAAACAAAGGAATTGGAGCACTGTGATGGGAGCAACCCAATAAACCTAAACTACCTGAGGCTATGCAGGAAGGACAGAACAATGTTATCCTACAAACTACCACATGTGCTCCTCCCCCCCAAAAAAAAACCAAAAAAAGTGAAGTAAAACAAGGGTTTTGCCTGTGTCAATTCATCTGCATAGAAATTGGTGGCATGTACAAGAGATCCAAATTTTCCAAACAGTATTGGAGGAAAATCTAAACAACAATGCTAACTCAAGCTATACAAGCTCCTTATCAAGCACTTACACAAGTATGATAAAGTCAGAGTACCTGTTCCTCTTGGTCATCAATCTTAATGAGATTGGATCCAAGGTGTTGGCATGATTTCAGACTCTCAACCCAAGTTTTCTCTTCATTTGAAAAATAGTAACATTTTTTTCCACAGCAGGACCAATTTCCTTGATATATATCACAGTCTTTCTCTAGGAAGAAAATCCTACCATGATACTCAAACCAAGGCTATTTATGATACATTTAATGCATTGAACTGCTTACTTTAAACTGAATGTCCAGCAAAGAGGTGGCGTCCCTCTATCTCTAAATCTACATTTCAGAAACAGTTCTTCCACCAAATTCTCTAAAAGTACTGAGCCAGAGACTGTCATTGATAGATCCAAGGCAATTGTTTCAATTAAACCCCAAAATGTTAACTTCTCTGTACAAACAAATTTATACAGATGAGTGGCTAAAGGAAATGCAGTAGGGCCAGAGAGATAGCACAGAAGTTAAAGAACTCAGCTTGCCAGTGGCCATACTCAAGTCAATCCTCAGCATCCGTTCTAAACACAGAGCCCCAGGAGTGAGCCCTGAGCACTGCTGGGTATGGTCCAGCCCTCCTCCCCCATTCAAAAAATGAAACTGTGTTATATGTATTTACAGTGGACTACTACTTGATTTTAGCACAGCAAGTAGGGTGTTTGCCTTGCATGTGGCCTACATAGCCGACTTGAGTTCGATTCCTCCGCCCCTCTCGGAGATCCCGGCAAGCTACCAAGAGTATCTCGCCCGCACGGCACAGCCTGGCAAGCTGCCCGTGACATATTCGATATGCCAAACACAGTAACAAGTGTCACAATGTTACTGGGCCCGCTTGAGCAAATCAATGAACAATGAGAGGACAGTGACAGTGACAGTGACTACCTGACTTTAAGATGAAGCATGCCATTTGCTTTAAAAGGTAACATTCTGAATAAAATGTTTTCATTTCATACTAAAATGAGACACACTGCATAATTTCATGAAAAGGACTATAAACTTTCAAATTGCGTTTTCAGTAGTACTGTAGCACTGTCCTCCCGTTTGTTGTCCATCAACTTGCTCAAGCTGGCACCAGTAACATCTCCATTGTGAGACTTGTTTTTGGCATATCAAATACACCATGGGGAGCTTGCCAGGCTCTGCAGTGCGGGCAGAATACTCTTGGTAGCTTGCTGGGCTTTCCAAGAGGAACAAAGGAATCGAACCTGGGTCGGCCGCATGCAAGGCAAACGCCCTACCCGCCGTACTATTGCTCCAACGTTTCCTGTACATACATACCTTTAATAGGCTGTAAAGGTGTGTGACCTTCAACTTCTGATGAGGAAATGCTTTTTTTATTTGTGACTTTGTTATCCTGGATTTTCCACTTAGAAGAGCACTGAAAAACTTCATGTTAAAATCAAGTTAAGAATTACTCTAATAAATACCACATAACTGTAACCATTTAATCAAACCCTGACAGGCAAAGCAAATTATGTTGACTAAATGAAGTAGAATCAGAGAAAATAACTTTAAGATATTTTGAAATGATATAATATGGATTTTAAAATATAACAACTTGTCGTATATTATTGTAAGCAAACATAACAACTTTATTCTGGCTGTTTCCAAAATAATTCCTATCTACCTGTTATATCACATCTATTATTATTGCCCTTAAAAAATGCTTTCTTGACCTTAGAAAATTTCAAATTTTCATAAGACATATTCAAGTCACTATCCTAAAATAATATCTTACTTTAAAAACTACATCGAAAATATTTCCCTTCAAACTGAAATCATTTAGAGTTAAACCTTTTATTTCTATGTCTTTGATACTATAATCCACACAGCCAAACAACTGAACTTAAGATTAATAGCCATCAGGAGGAATGAAATCTTTTTAAAATATGTGTACAAATGTTTTTAATTCATAGAAAATACGTGAAACTGGCGGGGCTGGAGCGATAGCACAGCCGTAGGATGTTTGCCTTGCACGCAGCCAACATGGCCAACCCGAGTACAATTTCTCCACCCCTCTCAGAGAGCCCGGCAAGCTACTGAGAGTATCTCGCCCGCACGGCAGAGCCTGGCAAGCTCCCCGTGACATATTCGATATGCCAAACACAGTAAACAACATTTAATCATGAAGAAAATATACTTTAGATTTATTTTCTTTTGATTATCTAAGCAGTATTACTGTATGTAAGGTGTAGAATATTCATATAACAATTACCTCAATTTTCTAGTTGTAAAAAACTTATGTATAAAAATATGTTTAAAACCATATGGAATACATTGTACATATCAGCAATTTTTCCATGGTTTAGAGTGGTTATGATATTTTATAGTTATGATAACCTAAGTGATAACAAAATAACAAATCATTATAATAAACTGAATTACCAATACCAAAATGATTATTAACATCATAATTTCTTTAATTTTTTTGGACCAATCTCAGCTGTGCTCAGATTTACTCCTAACTCAGGGATTATTCCCAAATGGGGTAGGAGTACCATAAGAGGCGCTAGGGATAACACCAACGTCTGCCACACCCCATCTGCTGTACCATCTCTTTGGGCCCAAGATTTTCACAGAATTTTATAGTTTACAAAGATCCAGCAGAGATTTGGTATTTATAGTAGCCCATTTTCCAGCCCAACTCATTTTTCTAAACACCAATTTTTATTATTTGTTACTCACACAATGATTTGCTCGAGTGTAACGTCTCAATCATGAGACTTGTTGTTACTGTGTTTGGCATACCCGCTTGAGCAAATGGATGAACAACAGTAGAACAGTGACAGTAACAGTAATACTCACACATATATCCCATGGTAATCGTCGCCAGTAAAAGTAAAAAGCATAAAATTCCCAGATTTGCTGCAATAAGACGCCATGGAAATTCTATACAAAGTCAACACAAAAAAGAGATTATAAGCATTGAGTAGAGAAAAGCCTCAGACTTAGAACAATATATAAATTAGTTGTTTAAGTATTATCACAATTTTTGTCACCACAAATCTTACCAGTATTACTTTTAAATATACTCAAACCATAAAGAAAACATATGATGTTAATTATGTATAGACACAATTGTCACTATTTTGTTGTTTTCTTTATATGTTTTCAGGAAAAATAGAGAATTACCTCTCTTTCTGTGTGCTGGGTATCTTTGGGGTTTTTGTTGCAGTCTCATGTTCCTATTCAACAATTTTTTTCTCTTTCACTTTGAAATCTTCAGACAAAATATATAATAAAGTCTTGACAAGTTTCATAGGCATTTACTGCAATACTAAAAAATTTAAACTTTCATCATGAAATAATTAAAAGGTCTTAAGTATTAGCATAGCATCCTGAAATAAATAAGCGAAACTATTTATATGGAACAATATATAAAAAATCAATATATATGTATGTAATTAACATAAACATACTTTTACATACATGTATTTTATATATCCAGAAAAATATTTAACTACATTATATATTTAAAAATAATTCCATTAGGATATTTAAAAATTTCAGAGGACTGGTGTGATAATACAGCAGGTAGGGTTCCTGCCCTGCATGGAGCCGACCTGGGTATGATTCCTTGTATCACATATGGTGCCCCTACCCAGCCATAAGTGAATCCTATGTTCAAAGCCAGGAGTAAGCCCTGAACACAGCGGATGTGGCCCCAAAAAATAAAAATATTAAAAATTAGTAATTTCTCCTTTAGAAATATGACAATGATTAATTTTTTAAATAACATTTCATGGGGCCAGAGCGAAAGCACAGTGGGTAGGGTATTTGCCTTGCTTGCGGCTTACCCTGGTTTGAGCCTAGGCAACCCATATGATCCCCCAAGCACCACTAGGAGTGATTCCTGAGTGCAGAGCCACGAGTAACCCCTGAGTATTGCCAGGTGTGACCCAAAAAGAAAAAAAAAATAATAACAATACTTCATAACTTTACAAACTACCAGATTGTTCTCAATAGATTTGTATGTTGGAATATCAAAATAGCTTAAGATTTTGTCATTTAATTATTTTGTAATTGGAAGAAACTTGATTTGGACAAGTTTTAAATAATGATAAGGTTTATTACCATGTTTAAATATACGTTCTTTTTTACATAACAATAGATAATAAGGTAAATCTTCCTTTAAATTAATGTATTTTTCTTAAAAAAGTAAAAAAAAATTAAAAATAAATAAATAAATAATGTATTTTTCTTGATAACTGCTTTTCTTAATTAAATAATACACTGAATTAACAGCTAAATAATAAAAGGCATGTTTTAAACATAAAAATACTCATAAAAATTCGTACTTTTTATATGCAACTTTAATATAAAACAGTTTAAACTTGGAAAATATTTGTTAATTCATTAGACTGGGAAAGAAAATAAACACGAATTTATGAAATCTAAAAAAGAATTTTTATAGAAGCCAAATATCTAAGAGTTCTTAAAAAATAATAAATATTTCACCTACTTTCATGTAGGTCCATCGCTGTCCTGGCCTGCAGAATAAAGATAATATAACATGTAAATAAATGTGATCTTAAGCTCAGGTCTTTCCTGTGGCTATCCAAACCCCTACCAGCTTAGTGCAGTGACCACAGAGGTTGGGTCACACACCCACAATGACTGATAGTACCTACGTGGATCCTGGCGATTTCACAGAAGGAGCAGCAAAAGCTTGCCAAAAACAGGTTAAAATGTCCTACCTTGCTGACTTGTACCTCTACTCAGAGACTAGGAGGAACTTAACCAATGACTGTGCCTTAGCGACAGTGTCAAAAAAAAAAAAATCAATGACCATATGACATGCAGCCACTCCACATAAAAAGTTTCCACTGATGATGGCTTCCCATTTACTTGTCTGAAATTGTGTCAGACAAGAGTTATAGAAAACTGAAACAAACATATTTCTTGACTATCAGTCATATCAATTCAGACCTGAGCTTTAGCAAATCACTGTGAAGGCTAGGGAAAATGAATCTCTGAATCTCATCAGGTTATGAAATTAACAACAAAATTTCAAAATTATAATAATGGAAGATATATTTATATTTAACTGCCAGGATTAAGCAATTTTTACAGCAAGCCAGTAAAATATCGATTTTTCAATATTGATATGGTAAAATAGATAAACCTCTAAAATTGGCATCAAAGCTAATCTACTTCTATCAGATATCTGAAACACATCCAGATTACTTAATCAACTACTGTAGCACTGTAGCAATGTCATCCCATTGTTGATCGATTTGTTCGAGCTGGCACCAGTAACATCTCCATTGTGAGAATTGTTGTTACTGTTTTTGGCATATCGAATACGCCACGGGGAGCTTGCCAGGCTCTGCTGTGCTGGCGGGATATTCTCAGTAGCTTGCTGGGCTCTCCGAGAGGAACGAAGGAATCAAACCCAGATCGGCTGAATGCGAGGCAAACGTCCTACCCCCTGTGCTATCGCTCCAGCCAATCAAGTACAATAAATAGAAATACTTACAATGTTGAATTCTCTAGTTTTCTATCTCTGTTTTATATTATTAGCAAGGGGTCAAAAAAACTCTTTAAATTATAAAAATTAAAATTAAATACAAATTAAATAATAAAATTAACTCATAAACAGTAAAATAAGCATAAAATATTCAATGAATTTGAATACAGTTCTTTTAAAACATTGAAGCCAAAGTTAATCCCTGGCAGCAGTTGGAGCTGCAACTGTGCATGAACTTACCTTAAATTGTGATTTGTCATTTCAGTGCACAGGGCTCTGTCTACATGGCCTTAATAGCAGGTCACGGAGGAACAAAACCAGTTTGGTTTTGTTTCATGTCAACCTCTTTGATCTGTGCACCGAAAGAGGCCACCTGTGTCTTGATGCTGTAAAATCCATTTCAGAATTTTATAGTAACAGCTACTGAGAACTTTGTTTTATATCAGCATCTGAACTGTTTTTAAACGTGCTTTTCCATAGTTTGCAATTCCTTCTATATTACCCGCAAAGCAAACCTGCATTTTCCCCTGCAAACAATGGTAGCACATTTGAGATTCTTTGGCCTGTGGGTTTGCCTTTGGTTTATTCTAGAATATAACTGATTTCAGAGGATTTGTTTCTGACATAAGCAAAGCTCATGAATAGTGTTCTCGAAATTTTCCATGCAATTGGCTCTTCTCGTGAAGGTAGATGTTAGGTATCCTGTGGAACAATGGTCTTCCAGGACCACTCGTGTAATCACTCTGGTTGCTGGCACTATTTTATGCCCAATTGTCCTTTCTCCAAAATGTTTCCTTTAACAGAACTGTTTTGCTATCAAATAGTATCCACTTTATTAAGGTCAAGTATAAGTAAGATAGAAAATAGATAAGGAACATCTAAGCCGGACGGTGAATAAGTGATTCCTAAATCCTCTGAGCCCTGTTGCCATGAGAGGGCAGAGCTGTAGGGTGATTGCAGGTCACACTCTGTATTCCTCTGAAGTGACAGTGTTTGCAAACACTGACTAGAAATCCCTACCTTCACTGCAACCTCAAGAATTCCTCTATGTGAAGGGAGCACCAAATAAAGAGTGCTGGGAAGATCCGCCCAGGATGGGAGATGAATGCTAAAAGTAGACTATAGACTGAACATGTTTGCCACTCAATTCCTCTTTTGCAAACCGCAGCACCCAAAAGGAGAGAGAGAACAAAAGGGAATGCCCTGCCACAGAGGCAGGGTGGGGTGGAGGGATAGGGGGTGGGAGGGATACTGGGACCTGTTGTGGTGGAAAATGGGCACTGGTGGAGGGATGGGTATTTGATCATTGTATAATTGAAACCCAAGCACAAAATTTATAAGTCTACAACTGTACCTCATGGTGTTTCACTAATAAAAATTAAAAAAAAAAAGAATTCCTCTGTGCTAAAGAAGCCATTAGCATGACTGGGCTTCATGATCAGATTAGCAAGACTGGGTTTCATGATCTCCTTTGGTGTATAATAAAACTAGGCACTTAATTTTTCACTTTAGAAACCATTTCTAATTAGGATCTGTTCCAAATATTATCTTATCATCTAACACATTTGTATTCCTAAATATTTTGACATACTAAGCAATATATATTTGAGTGTTTGCTCAATAAAATCTACACTAATAAAAATGTGAAAAGGAAGAGACTAGTTCTAGATATGGGTTTATCACTTTTTGAGGACTTTCTTTTTGTTATATTTTTTGTGGGAGAGAAGGGAAAAGGGATTTGGTTCACAATGGATCCTGTATCATTAATTTTCAAGGAAATTCATAGAAAAGCACTTCCCTTTTAAAATATATCACGCTAAATATAAGATCTAGTGAGAGAGAGGTAGAAATTAATCAAATAGCTGCAATGAATCAATAAGACATCTGAATTTCAGGGTGATGAAAATAATCTAAGATTTATTCTAAACATTATATCTAAAGATTTAGGGGTCTGTTAATTAAAATTTCCAAAGGCAGATCCTTGGTGCATGTCAAGATTTTTTCTTATTAAAAAAACAAATGGTTGACACTGGAGGGATCGCACCGCAGGTAGGGTGCTTGCCTTACAGAGGACAAGCTGAGTTTGATCCCCAGCCTGCCACATGGTTCCCCAAATCTTGCAAGGAGTGATCCCTGAGCACAGAATCAGGAATAAGTCATGAGCATCCCCAAGTGTGGCCAAAAAATAAAAACAGACTAAAACATAAGTTATTGCTGCTGGTGAGAGTGTCAACTGGTCCAGCTTGGGGGGAACAGTCTGAACTCTTCTCAAAAACCAGGAATTGAGCTTCCATAGGACCCAGCAATTCTACTTTTTGGCATCCATCCCAAAAGCTAACTTCAGAATAAAACATTTGCCGTCTCATGTTTATTGCAGCACTATTCACAATAGCCAAAATCCAGAAACAACCTGTGTCCAGAGCAGATGACTGGATAAAGAAACTGCGGTATGTATACCCAGTGGAATACTACTTAACTGTAAGAAGAGATGAAATTCTGAAATTTGCTGCTACATGGATGGATCTGGAGAGTGTAGTGATGAGTGAAGTTTGCAAGAAAGACAGACACACGATGATCTCTCTCATAAGACGTTATTAAAATTATATATATATGTCTAAATAACCCATCACCATTTTTATAGTGTGTTCAAAAGAACCTCCCAAAATCCATAGACTTATGTGCTTTAAACTTAAAAAGGGAAACAAGCTTAAACTTTAAATGTAAACTACATAATAACCTTACAGAACTGGTCTTGAGGCAACAAGAGCCCTCACCTATTGTTTGTCTATGGTTGTTCTTGTTAGTCCCTTAAATAATCAGACAGGACAGAGGATTATTGATTAGAGATTCTTTCCAATGAATGAATAAAATGTAACATAGTAATATGATATAATATATTATTTGTAAAATGTTTTTAAGTATTCTTTCATTCATTACACAAGTATTAATTAGTGTTAATTAATTTTAACATTCATTAATGTTAAAATGCATACAAAAATTTCACTTATTTTGTATACTCTTCACTACATTGCTGTTATAAGTTAAAGCTTGTGTTAAAGTCCTATTTGCCTGTTAAATTGATTTTAGTTTACATTTTAAATGGAGAATATCTAAAACCAACTGATATGAAAATGTAATTGTAACTATAAAACTACATTTATTATAAAATTATTACATTATTTAAAATGTAAACACTTTGAAGATGATAAGAAGGGAACTTAATTTAAATCATCCATTGTAAACCAGAATGTAGCATTTATATTGATTAAAAATTTTTTAAAGTTAGAAATCTGTGTTACTTAGAAAAGTTGAATATTGCCTAAACCTCTGATAGTCCAAAAAGTCATATTCTGTATAATTCCACTCCTATTCATTCCTATCTTCACCTGTAGGATAAAGTTAACATGTTAATTAATTTGCATGGATGGGAATGTCTGCCCTTTCCAACAGTAACCCCCAATCCACCCAACTTTCCATATAACTTTCCCCTAGAAAACTTTACCTCTTTCTGTGATCCAGTGAAACCTCAGAGGATCACACAACTACTCTGACTTACAGGAAATATGTGTACCTTGCTCTCTATATATTTCTATTGATCTCAGAGTCTGCCTTTATTCCAGTTCTACACAGGGTTTTTTCTATTATAACTATAAGGTTAAAATACAATGCAAAGTATAAGTTTGAGGAGTTTAAGATAACATACATATTTTAAACAACATTCTCAATATTTGAAGAATGTCACTGGGATTTAGTTGAGAATGCATTGAATCCATGTTTAGATTTGAGTAGAATGGTCATTTTGACAATGCTTATTCTAAATCTGTGAATACAGAATAATTTTCCATTTTGTTGGTTCCACTTCTGTTTCTTTCAACTAGTTTGCAATGTTCATCCCCCTCTCTTACAACTTCTTCAGTATGGATACTAATTGGTCAGTACCAGTTTGGCTATCCTAATATTTTCATTCACCATTTGCCTGTATGATCATTCTCTTACTTTTCTTTTCACCCTGAGGTTGTGTTCATCAAGAGAATTTAAAAATCTGAATGTGTCTCTCATAAGCACCAGACACTTGGCTTTTACTTCCTGGTTCCTGAAGACTCTCTGTTACTTTTTAGTGGGGAGTTCAGTGCACTGACAGAGTCATTCTTCACATAAAGAAGTCGTTGCCATATTCTATGAGGATTTGGAATATTTTGGCCAGTTAACATTGTTCCTTTCTCTTTCCCTCATTTACTCTGCTTGTGTTTTGATTCTGAGCTTGTAAGTGGTGATGTGCTTCCATTGGTCTCTTTTTCAACTACTTTCTTCTAAGCATGTGTGCTTTGAGGTTACCTTGTAGTTTACTTCTAAAGTCTGAGTTATTTCCCCTTTTTAAGTTTTAAGTACAGCACACAAGTCAGGAGCTTGGTTTGTGAGTCACCATATATACACTCCATCTTTCCTTTCATTTTATTACTTTTATGTGCTTCCTGTCTCCAGATCAGGTTTCTCTAAAGAACTGGTTTAGAGGCAGTGAGGGCCATCACCTGTTCTTTGTGGGTTTTTTTCATCACTTCCTCAGAGATGAATGATAATCAGGCAGAATAGAGGATTCTTGGTTCTTTTCCATCAGTTCCTTGAATATATTATTTCATTTTCATATTGTTTGCAGAGGTTCCTTTGAAAAATCTGGTGTAAGTCTTTGCTTCTGGGGCTTACTCCTCGCTCTGGGCACAGAGATCACTCCTGGCAGGCAACTAATCTGGTGCCAACGATTGAACCTAGGTCAGCAACTTGCAAGGCAAGAGCTTTATCCCCTGTATTATTACTATACCCCATCCTGCTTCTGTTTAACTGTTTAAATTTTTTGGACTCTCTAACTATCTATCTATCTATCTATCTATCTATCTATCTATCTATCATCTATCTATCTCTGTCTCTTATTCTCATATTTTCCCCATTTTGTTCACATTGTTTTTGTTTCAGTTCATATTATATGGAATGGAACTCTTCAGTCTCCCCAGATCAGTGCACATTCTCCCTCTCAGCTTAGGGAAGTTCTTGGCAATTATTTCTTCCACTAGCAATTCTTTCCCCCTCTCTTCCCTCTCCTTCTGTTACCCCTATGATGCAGTGGTCCTTCCTCTTAATGTTGTCCATCAAATCTCTTTTAGTTCTCATTTTATTAATCCAGAGCGATAGCACAGCGGTAGGGCGTTTGCCTTGCACGCAGCCAACATGGCCGACCTGAGTTCGATTCCTCCGCCCCTCTCGGAGAGCCCGGCAAGCTACTGAGAGTATCTTGCCCGCACGGCAGAGCCTGGCAAGCCACCCGTGATGTATTCGATATGCCAAACACAGTAACAACAAAATCTCCATTGGAGACGTTACTGGGCCCACTCCAGCAAATCGATGAACAACGGGAGGGCCTTTACCTTACCTTTACCTTCTTTTTTTTTTTTTTGCTTTTTTGGGTCACACTGGATGATGCTCAGGGGTTACTCCTGGCTTTGCACTCAGGAATTACTCATGGTGGTGCTCGGGGAACCATATGGAATGCTAAGAATCGAACCCAAGGCTGCGGTATGCAAGATAAATGCCCTACCTGCTGTGCTATTGCTCCAGCCCCTATTTCTCTCTTTTTTTTTAATGTAGGAGTACTGCCATTTATTCAGCCTTTGATTAGTAAAGTAAAGTAAAGGCCCTCCCGTTGATCTTCGATTTGCTCGAGCGGGCCCAGTAACGTCTCCATTGGAGACTTTGTTGTTACTGTGTCTGGCATATCGAATACGTCACAGGGAGCTTGCCAGGCTCTGCCGTGAGGGCGAGATACTCTCGGCAGCTTGCCGGGCTCTCCGAGAGGGGCGGAGGAATTGAACTCGGGTCGGCCATGTTGGCCGCGTGTAAGGCCAACGCCCTACCCGCTGTGCTATCGCTCCAGCCTTTGATTAAGCTGATTGAATTGGGCATGAACTCCACATTGCTTTTTAAATTTTTTTTAATTTTTTAATTGAATATTCATGAGATAGACCATTACAAAGCTGTTCATAATTGGGTTTAAGTCATACAATGATCCAGCATCTGTCCCTCCACCGATGTACATTTCCCATGATCAATGTCGCCATTTTACCTGTCACCAGCTCCCAATACCCCACCCCCACCCCTGTGTCTGTGTGTGTGTGTGTGTGTGTGTGTGTGTGTGTGTGTGTGTGTGTGTGCATGTGCCTGAATGACAGCTGGGAATTTGTGGCACCAGTGTCTTATAGCTGCTATAGGACCAAAGTAAATCTACCTGAGTTCTGGTCCAAGATTCATAGTCTAGTATCTGGTAGCTGATGTGGAATCAAAGTTTGGATGGCTTGGACAACAAATACAGCCTGTGATCATATGTATCTAATGATTCTTCTTCACTAAACTGATCTTCATAGCTACCAGGAAATTTTGCATTTGCCAGTGACCAGCTCAAAGATGGCTGCTTCCAGCTGCAGCCTGAGACATTTAACTGCACGTGTTACTCTTGTCAGCTTTTAATTTATTTATCACCTGTGGTACAGACACAAAGCTTAATTTCTATAAAACCTGGAAGATCAGACTTCCCCAATTTACTGTAGAGATTAAGGTTTGGGAAGTTTCCCTTGGTCCTGAGTTAGAAGGGCTCCAAACCTTCAGGATGGAGCTCACCTTCAACCTGCTGCATTCAACCAGAGTTAGATAAATTCTGTTCTGGTTCCAGTTAGCTATTAATCTTTGTTTCATTCAGCAAGAATAGGCACAGCCTGAACCCAATTGAACCTTTTCACTCAGTGACTCCCATCTTAGGCTGTAAGTCTGGTACTCTCCCGTCCCAGAGATACTTTCATCAGTTCAGGATTGCCATGGCAACAAACCTGATCTTCAGGACTCAACTCTGGTTAGTTGTCCCCAACCACAACCTTCCAGAACCCTGTCTGTTGAGTCTGGCAAGCTATCAGTATCAGTATCTTTCCCACTTAATGTGTGCAGGCACAAAAATGTTTCACTGTAAGTCTTTGCTCAGTTTACCCTGATCTCTCACTATTGGGTGGTGTTTTATCTCTGGGACCACACCTTTCATTTGTGGTTCCCAGCCCTCAGGGGTGAGCTCCTTAACTCTGAACTCTAACTAGCATGAGGTCAAGGTATTGTTTGTATCATTTTTATTTTTATTTTTATTTTCAGTGTCAGGGATCACATCGCAGTCTCACACATGCAATGCATGAAGTTTACCATTGAGTCCATCCATCCCCAGTCCAGATGCCATTGTTTCCTTATGGTTACAACTCTTTATTCGTTGCCCTGTTAATGTTTTGTTTCATTAATTGTTTGCCTTTCTCTGTTTCAATATTATTCTCAAATTTATTTTTATATTTCCCTATAGTTTTCTTTCTATACAAGCTAAACCATGTTACATTTTCGCCAATAGAGAAGGTTTCTTTTTCTCCCCTATAACCTGTCAGCCCTTGTTATTTCCAGTTTGGGTGGGTACAGGTCTTTTTTCCTCGTGTGAGGTGAAATCTCATTTTGATTTGCATTTCCCCAGCAAAAGGTGAAGACAAGCAATGTGTATGTGCTATTGCCCATCTTATGTTTTCATTGGAGAAGTGTCTATTCAGTTTTATTCCACATTTTTGAAACAAATTACTTTGTTGCTGATGAGTTCTCTCAATGCTTTACAGATCTTGGATATCAATCTTTTGCGTGATATATGGTTTCTGAGTATTTTCTCCCACTCTGTAGTATAACTTTTTATTAAAGTGATTATTTCTATCACAGTGCATGTTTTAGTTTGATGTTGTCCCACTTGTTTATTTTGTTTTTGCTTCCTCTGACATTGGAGATGAATCCCTAAGTTACCAATGTGTCAATATGAGAGAATATTTGACCTGTTTTTCTGCAATGTGTTTCAGGAACTGGGGTTTAACATGTAAACCTAAGTCTATGTGAATGTATGGTATAAAATACTGGTCCAATTTCATATCTCTACCTGTGGTTATCCAGTTTCCCCAATACCAATTATTGAATAGACTTTTTGTCATCCATTTTATGTTCATGATTTCTTTGCCATAAGTTAACTGACACACATATGTGAGGGTCTGTCTCTGGACTCTAAATTCTGTTCAGTGGGTCTGAGTGTCAGCTTTTAACTTTTTGATTGTATAGCTTAATAGTATTGTTTAAATTGGGGGATCATGGCATCTCCTACATATATTTTTTCTTTTGTCAGAATTGTTTATTCTAGTCTGAAGATTTGTGATGTCATGCAAACTTTAGTAGCATTTGTTCTACATTCCCGGAAAATGGCACTAGAATTTTTACAAATATTGTGTTCTATTTATGTAAATGTTTCAGGTATGATGGTCATTTTAATAAGGATGAATCTTCCAATACATGAATGTAGAATACTCTTCTATTTCATTTATTTTTTTTAGTTCTCTTTGCATTTCTTTTAAAAGTGACATCATTGGCAATGTTTAAATCTTTAACCTATTTGTTAGTAAAGTTGGTAAGTAGGTACCTGATTTTGTTACTGATGCAATTGTAATGAGGTTTTTGTTTCTTTCTCTTCTATCTCACTGTTCAAATATACAAACCAATAGAGCTTTGTATGATGATTTTACAACATGACATTTTATTGGTTTTGTTCCTAGTGATATTTTTGGTGGGATCTTTAAGGTTTTCTGGGTATATTATATTATATACAAATACTTCTTTTCTTATATGAATCCATTTACAAATATGCAGATTGATTTGATGCGTATCACCTCTTTGTTGAATCTTCAATCCATAGACATGGTATTTGCGTTTGCTTCAGTCTTTGGTTTCCTTGAATAAATCTTTGTTTGGGGGAATTCTCAATGTGGTTTTTGGGGGGTATTTTTTTGTTTGTTTTGTTTATTTTTGTGCAGCTTTATCCACTCTACGCTGCTCTCTCCAGCCTTTAAGCCTAGACCTTAATTCACCATCTCTGAATATCTCACCTCCTACTTTCCTTTGAGTGGTATTTGTATTATCTTACTTCTTTTCTCTGGGCCTATGACTTCATATTTTGATAAATATCTTATACGAAGATATTTCTTTTAATCAATTATCAGTCTCTTGATCATTTCACTGGCATGTTTATGTTGAGTGTAAGTGCTGATAGGTTTTTTTTGTTGTTGTTGTTTTTTGTTTGTTTCAATCACAGCAAATGTTAATTACTGGTGAGACTCAATATTAAGTATTATATTATTAAACCTTTTGGTAACAAGCATATCTCCAGTTATCAAGATCTTCCTTCATATCTTTCAGTAAAATTTGGTAAATTTCTACATAGAAATTGCTTTGACTTTTTGTTAGATTATCTTTTAGGTTTAAAAATGTTTCCCTAGACACACAAAAGAATCTTGGAACTGAGCAGCTCGCTGCAGAGATGACTCTGGACTTTGCACCAGGACGATTTCACCGGATTGCCTCAGACAGGAGCTGGCATTGTTCCTCCACCTGCCCCCTAGGAATCCTGGCTGCTGTCAACTTCCAGAACCCAATGAAAAGCCGAGGTACTCAGGATTAGTGATGGCAAACTCCAAGCCTCATGGGATGGGGGATGGGCTGATCCCTCCCATCTCCCCGCCCCCATGGGACTCTGGATATCATGCCCACAAACTGCCTCTGTCAACTATTTAAGCCCGCCCCCATGGGACTCTGGATATCATGCCCACAAACTGCCTCTGTCAACTATTTAAGCTCATTCACAGCCATGATCCAGAGACACACAAAGGAATATCGGAATTGAGGAGCTCATTGCAGAGATTTCTCCAGCCCCTAATTACCTAAAATTTTAGATTTCTAGGAGTGCAGCAGGCAATACAAATAAAATATCTAACATCTGCCTGTTCGACAGGTTTGAGTGGTGGTGGGAAATTCAAAATTATGGTGATGGGAAAGTGTGATGATGGTGGGACTGCTGTTGAGATTTTGAACATAATCTATTATTGTTGTTACTGTGTGTTGTTACTGTGTGTTGTTACTGTGTGTTGTTGTTGTTACTGTGTGTTGTTACTGTGTGTTACTGTGTGTTGTTACTGTGTGTTGTTACTGTGTGTTGTTGTTGTTACTGTGTGTTGTTACTGTGTGTTACTGTGTGTTGTTACTGTGTGTTGTTACTGTTACTGGGCTGGAGCCATAGCACAGCGGTAGGGCGTTTGCCTTGCACGCAGCCAACATGGCCAACCTGAGTTTGATTCCTCTGCCCTTCTCGGAGAGCCCGGCAAGATACCGAGAGTATCTTGCCCGCACGGCAGAGCCTGGCAAACTCCCCGTGACGTATTCGATATGCCAAACACAGTAACAACAAAGTCTCCAATGGAGACATTACTGGGCCCGCTCGAGCAAATCGACGATCAACGGGAGGGCCTTTACTTTACTTTACTTTAATCTATTACTGTGAACAACTTTATGAAAATAAAATAATAAATAGAGCGATAGCACAGCGGGTAGGGCGTCTGCCTTACAAGCGGCCAACATGGCCGACCCGAGTTCGATTCCTCCGCCCCTCTCGGAGAGCCCGGCAAGCTACCGAGAGTATTCGATATGCCAGACACAGTAACAACAAAGTCTCCAGTGGAGACGTTACTGGGCCCGCTCGAGCAAATCGACGATCAACGGGAGGGCCTTTACCTTTTTACCTTTTTAATGTTTTCATAACTTAAAAAACTCTTGTAAAACTTATTGAAATATAATCATATAAAAATTTTCAAGACCATTTATACAATTTCTTTAATTTTGACAAAGTAAATCTACCATTTTTGTCCCCCCCAAAAATATAGATTGAAGTTTTACACCTGCAGCAACTATAAAAAAATAAACTTATTTCAAACAAGATCTTTGTAGATGTAATAAAATTCAAATGATCCTTAGGGAAAGATCTAAACAAATATACTTAAATGAAATATGCTTCTGCTGACACTTAGATTTTGAACTAGCATGTAGGACTATGAAAATTTTTTCTATTGTTTACAAAAAACTATATTGCGTTTTTTATGTTAAACCTATGACACAAATACAACATGAAGTGTCCAGCATTTGGCTAATAACGTGCAATATTACTGGCATGGAATAATGGGTCTCAGCAGTAATCCCTTGCAGTAAATTGCTATTTATTCACCATTATTGTTTCTTCTGGAATTAACCATGTTCTGGTTAGTTTTGTCTTAAGTTTTAACCATGGAGATTATTTTTCTTGGTCTTGAACTTTTTAAGTCAATAGAATTTTATAGGAAGAATTATTTAATGTTGTTTAAATTGCCCTAAATTATATTTGTGATTTTTATGCAAAAAGATATAGACATTTTAAATAAAATATATCATATACAAAGGTGCTCAGTCTCATCAATAATAGGAAATTACACATCTAAATGATTCAAGATTTTTTTTACTGGATAGTTAATTATAAAAATCAAGTTGGAAACAGACTGGTGAAGGGATAAGAAGAAGCAGGCATTTTTGAGTTTCCATAAAGATGACTTGGATACCACCTCCATGAAGGGCAATTACCAATTAGTTATTAACATTTAATGTACACATGTTTGACACAGTAATTGCACTGCTAGAGACTTACACAATAGATATATGCTATGAAATATGTACTAAATTCTATACGTTGTACATTCTACTGTAACAAAATGATAGTTAAAATCTAAACACTAGGGCTAGAGTGATTGTACAGTGGGTTGGGCATTTGCCTTGCACGTGGTCAACCCAGGTTCAATCCCTGACTTCCCATATGGTTCCCCAAGCATTGCCAAGAGGACTTCCTGGGTGCAGAGTCAGGAGTAATTCCTGAGCATTGCCAGATGTGACCCCAAGAGCTAAAAATATAAAAAAAATCAATTTAAATTTCCTTAGAAACAAAGATCATTAGATAAATATTGGCACATACGTCACTTGCAACTATTTACTAAAAGTACTCTGATTTGCAACAATCAGAAAGACATTTGAAATATATATAGAAGAACTATACTTTTATCTAGTAATGTATTTAAGCAAAAGATATATATATATGACTGTACTTTTCTAGGTTATATCTGGAATAATATTTGAGAAGACAATTGTGAGTTTAAATCTAAGAAAAAAATAAGTCAGAAGACAAGTTGGATTAAGAAAATTTGTTTACCATTTTATGTCATATTTTGAACAATATTATTATTTCATTACCTGGTCAAATAAACTTAATAAAATAATTAGGAAAACTAAATAAAAATAAATCAGTTACTAAATACAAATAAATCAGTTAAATTGAATTTGTTTAATGTCTATGCTATTGGTTCTTGTATTTCAAAAAGCAAAGTTGCTTTGAGGATTAATAATTTTACAATGGATACAAGTTCTTGTTTTATTCTTCCACAGAAATGTCTGAGAGATCATAATTCTTCATAAATTATGTTTAGTTGGGGCCAGAGAGCTGTTATTGTGGTTCAGGCATTTGTCTTGATTGCAAATATCTTGGTTTGATCCCTGGTACCACAAGTGTTTTCCTGAGCATTGACAGGAGTGATCCTTGAGCACAGAGCCAGGAATAAGTCTTGAGCACAGCCAGGTGTGGTCCAAACATAATCCCACTCCCGATTATGCTTAGTTGACAAGTTATAGTGAATTCCTCAAAGGTTTTTTCCTAATATTTATTAAAGATAAAAAAATATTGGCCAGAAAGGTTCCGAAAAGATAGGAGAATGGGCAGGGCACTTTTACACATGGCCACCTGGGTTTGATCCCCAACATCTCATATGGTCCCTGGAGAAGCATCAGAAATGATTCCTGAGTGTAGAGCCAGGTGTAACCCCAAAACAAAATCAAATTGGCCAGAGAGATAGTACAGTGTGTAAAACACTTGGCTTGCCACTAACCTGGGTTCAATCCCCAGCTCTATATAAGATCCCTTGAGCAGCTCCAAGATTTATCCCTGAATACAAAGTCAGCACTCAGTACCTAAGCACTGCCAGGTGTGACCCCAAAACTATTTCTTTGTTTGGGGGGCAACACCCATCAGTGCTTTGGGTTTGCTTGAGGCTCTTTGCTCAGGGGTCACTCCTGGCAGGGCTCAGGGCAACATAGGGATGCCATGGACTGAACCCAGTCAGTTTTGTGCAAGCCAAACACCCTATCTGCTATAATACCTCTCTACCATCACCACCTCGCATCTTTAAAATGATAAAAAAAAAATATTGAGTTTTAGCATATCCATTATTTACAACTTGAAGAACCTTTGTTCTTTTCACAAATGTAATAAAATTCTTTAGTGCAAAGAGTGCCCACTATGCTGCTTGGTTTCAGGTATCCACATTTTTCATCCCATTTAGATGCAAATTGTTGAAAATTCCTGCATCAAAGAAAACATATATTCTTGAGCAATAATTCCTGGGAAATATTTGATTACTCCAGGTGTCAAATACGTATACAATTATTTCATTGAATATAAAAATCTATGACAAAAGAGTAGCTTTGAGCTATAAAATGCAATTATACCAAAAACTAATGCAAATATTGCTTCAGGATATGGAAAAAGGAAAGGGATATGGAAAGAGAATGAGATCTGCACATGGATTTCGTATGGACATTTAAAGAGTTTGTCAGAAACTTCTGGAACTCCTAGGATGATCAAACATAATAAATTCATTTTAGGGTACATTTGAACAAGATATTAAAATATTACTGGTTTGCTATCATTGAATATTCACACAGGGCATTGTCCCTAGTGTTACTTACTTTGATTATAGAAAATGCTCTAATAGAACCAGGCATGTGACTTACTGGTACAGCACATGTCTGACATGTGCCAGACCCTGGGTTTCAATCCTCAACACCCCAGAGGAGAGTAATCATTTCAACTAATAATATTAGAGAGAGTAGCATTTCTATATAAAGTATTCCATTGTACTTCATGTTAATTCGGGGTTTGCTTATTTTTAATTACTGTTCTAATTGTTTCTGACATCTCTTCACCTTCCTGCTTTGTAATCTGTATCTTAAACATGTGGGTGTGCAAGGACTCCAGTCTTTCATTCATTCATTCATCATCCTGTTATTCGTCGATTGCCTCGAGCAGGCCCCAGTAACGTCTCTTTCATCCTAGCCCTGAGATTATATTCAAGGCTATTTAGGAGAATGAGACCCATCATTGTTACTGGTATTTGGCATATTTGGTACGCCACGGGGAGTTTGCCAGACTCTGCCCTGTGGGCAGGCTACATTCGATAGCCTGCAAGTTTGTCCAAAATAGGAAAGAGACAATAAGATGTCATAAAAAAAAAGTTCTGATAAGATGTCGCGCGGCCGCGAGGTTCCGGGATCTGGATTTTATAGTCTCTGACTATAATCAGACTATAGTCAGAGACTATAAAATAAAATCCAGTCTTAGAATTCCTGATTATTATTTGCAGTCTCAGTGCACCTAGAAGAGTTCAATTCACATTCCCAGCAAGGATCTATCATTTAACCATCCTAGTCCTGCACCAAGATTCTAATAAGATATTTCTAGAAACAGATGAACAATTAATTTATCAAAATCATTTAGTTAATGTAACAATTCTCAACATATTTCCTGTCAAAATTTGTTCAAGAGCATTCCTGCAATGGTTGGACTGAACACCTTGGAACTTTCCCTGGTTTCTCTTTCTCCCCATATGTCTTTGAAATATGTTTGTCATCTAGCATGTATCAGTAGCACCAACCTGGCTCACCTTCACCAAGCTCCCGCCATCACTCATAGGCTAACTTCACCTAGAGTTGCTGCATGTTAATTGTTCTCACTCTCCCACATAAAACCACCCAATCTCATCTCAACAGTGCCAAGAAACAATCTGAAAATAGGTGTCGGAGTCATTCTTCTGCTTGTTATTTATAATGCTAGGGGTCTTAAGTATACTCGCCTTTCCTTCCTTCAGTCAGGAAGGAAGGAAGTTGCTGTTGTTAAATTTATTCTAGCATCTCAGAGTGATTTGCTTCTTCCTCAAGCATACTAAATACACTGCCAGTTCAGTCTTTACCAACTTTTTCCCTGAGCGCATACTATCATTATGGTAGCCAACATTACTGATTCATAAAGTCATTGTACAACTATCAGTGACAAAGAGTTGGTTCTGACCAACCCATTTGAAAGAACAAAATCTCATCTTATCTCAACCCAGTTGAAAGAGCAAAATCTCATCTTATCTCCATGCACAAATCAGTACTTTGGGTTATGTAAAGTAAAGTAAAGTAAAGGCCCTCCCGTTGATCGTCGATTTGCTCGAGCGGGCCCAGTAACGTCTCCATTGGAGACTTTGTTGTTACTGTGTCTGGCATATCGAATACTCTCGGTAGCTTGCCGGGCTCTCCGAGAGGGGCGGAGGAATCGAACTCGGGTCGGCCATGTTGGCCGCTTGTAAGGCGAACGCCCTACCCGCTGTGCTATCGCTCCAGCCGAAGAATAAAATTTCATTATATTCTCTAGTAACCAATTATCTATCTCTTCTAATATACCTTAAAATTTAATTCACAGTTTGGACATTTTGCAATTCATTTTGTTCTATCAATATCATTCCTGGTTTAGAAAGTATTACCCATAAGAGCAGGATCCTTTGCACATTCATTAATTACTACAGTTTCTGTGCCTACAATATTGCATGGCATATTGGGAGCACTAGTAAACAGCATATTAAGTAGTCCAATGATATCATATTGGCCCTCATATTATATATGTTTATATATATAGATTATCTTTCCCTTGTTTTCTAATCTTCCTGGAGCATATCCAACACATCTATGCTAATGAGAGAATTATCAGGAATTAGGTGTATTTGTGCAAATTAAAGCTTAAAAGATCTTAAGGGCCACACTAACAGGCTACTGCCTTATCTATTAGGCTACTAGGTCTTCAACTACCACACTAAATAGTCAAGATAGATAAGTGTCTTATTTGGAAGTGAATTTTTAAATTTTTTTAGTTTTACATTACAGTAAACAAATCGCTATAAATTTTAGGGAGCACTGGATTTAAATATAACTTTGTATATTTTTAAAATTTCCAATAATGCCTGTAAATGTAAGTAATATCATAAAAATATTAGAGAAATATAAAAAAGGGAAATAACTTTTTTGTGTTTGAGAAGACCATCATTAAACAATACAGAAAGGAACATTGTTTGGATATGATTGTTCGAAGCTCAGAGGTTAGTATTTGGTTGTATGTTTGAAAAGTGAGATGAATCATAAGATTCTCCCCAAATCTCCAAGAATCTTGCCAATTCTTGGTCTATAATACATAAGTAGTTTCCTGAGAAGGAAAGAAAAGAGAAGTTAATGAAATTAAAACTTACAGTTCTGGAGAATGTTTGGTACCATCTGACCACTTCCAGACATCGTTTCTCTTTTTATGCAATCCAACCCAATAACTATATTTTATTTTTGATTGGATGAAGCTCTGTGGGAAAATTAGAATTCCAGTGTGACTCATAATATCAGCCATAACATTTTACTTAAAGAGGATTCACTAGAACCAGACACATGTTCTGAGAAAATGTGAAAGTGGAAAGGTCTACATGGATCAATCAACAACTCTTTGTAACTGGATGAAATATAACAAGTAAAAGAAGTAACGCTCTTCAAACTCCATTTAGAATTGATGACACTAAACTCAGGATCCTTTTTCAGAATGTATCCTAAATAATATGAAAAGAGCCATTTCAAACATGGGTATATCTTCAGTAACTTAAGTTAAATAAGAAATAAAAACCTTCCTGTAAGTCAATAAAAATAAGAAAATAATAAGAAACAATTAAAAGAAAAGTTACACCTAATAAAATATATGTCAAAAAAAATTAAACAGAAAGGCTGCATACTAAATAGTACAGAATATTTGGAACTAATGAATAAAACAAAAGATATATTCAGCTTTTATAAATAACTCATAGCTGAACAAAAAGCATAAATACCATTTAAAAAGTATATAGAACATTCGATTAGAAACTTCTTCATCTGTGCTTGCTTCAGCAGCACATATACCAAAATTGGAATGAAACTTCTTCATCTATAATTCAGAATACATATACCTGAAGAGGTGGATGAAATGATGCTCGTAATCACTGATTCTCCAAAATCCAAAGTGCAATCACCCCAAGATACTAATTAAAAATTGTAGTTTAATAGAAATGTTAAAGTTTATGGTTTTTATGTACAAAGTTATACGTCACTCTCTGAAAATGGTGTCCATTGAAAGGAACAACAAATGTTGATGAGGACGGGGTAAAAGAGAAACTGGCTTATATTCCGGTGAAAACGTTTATTGGTAAAACAAATATACAATTATATAGTTAGGAAAACAGTATGTTTTTCTAAAAAAGGTAAATATAGAACTACCATATAGTTCAACAATCACACTTTTGGGATTAATTCTAAAATACACGAAGAGATTAACACAAAAAAAAAGTTCATCTCCATACTTATCATAGTATTACAATATAGCTAAAATATGGAAGCAAACCAAGTGTCTATTGATAAATGGTTAAAGAAAGAAATACAGTCATTTATACAAAGTCCTACTATTCATCACTAAAAAAACTAAATTTCAGCAATCATCAGACTGGAAGGTACTCCAGTGAACTGTGCAAAGAAAAATAAGCTAGAAATAAAAATTTCAGTACTGGATGATTTTACAAGTGGGTGGAATATTAGAAATAACGTTAGTAGATAGTACCAAATAATAACAAGCTTTGACCTTGGATTACAAAAAATATTAGCAAGAATTGGGAAGAGGGATTGAGGGGGGGGGGGAAAGAGGTGAATTACAAGTAACATAACGAAAGAAATGGAAGGTCTTGGGATCTTCAGTGATGACGATGTATAACTTTGTACATAAAAACCATGAACTTTAACATTACTATTAAACTACAATTTTTATTGTACTATATTTTGTTTGGGGGCCACACTCAGCAGTGCTCAGGGCTTAATCTTGGCTCTGCACTCAGAGATCATCCTGGTGGTGCCTGAGAGACCATATGTGGTGTCAGGGATTTAACCCGGGTTGGCTGGGTGCAAGGCAAGTGCCCTATTTTCTGTATTATCACTCCAGACCCTAAAATATTTTTAATTGATGGGTGGGTGGGGGTGGTTCAGGGCAGTATAAGAGCCTATTGCTACTTTAAAACATCTTTGAATCTAAATCATTACTTCATCTTTATATCATTATCATTATAAAATTTTTATATCCTAAATAAACTATCAGTGTACCAGATGTGTTCTTCTATGGCAAGATATGAAATAATTTTGATATTCCATCAGTGTTTCAGTTTTAGATACACCATTAAAGTCATTTTACAATGAGATAATAGCACATAAGGAAAAATTTCAAAAATTTCAAATTAACCAGACTATATCTTTGAAATAAAAGGATTATTGACAACTGTAACCAGTTTAATCAAAACTTGAAGCTTCAGAGAACTCAACAGAAGAATGAAAGTAAAGAAAAAATAATCAGAAATCACAAAGAGAAATTATGGAATGTAAATAAAGTTAATTTCTTTATTATAGAACAAAAACCAATCATTTAGCAATTAACTGACAACCATAATGTTTGAGATGACCATGATACTGTAATTGTATCCAGATTTTCCTATTTATGTTGAGATTCTATTATTTTATCCAGGTATTTCTTATTTTGAAGAATGATTCACTATTTGGAGCCAGAGTGATAGTACAGCGGGTAGGATATTTGCCTTGCACACAGCAGACCCAAGTTTGATCCCTGGTATCCCAAATGGTCCCCGAGCACTTCCAGAAATAATTCTTGAGTGCAGAGCCAGGAGTAAGCTGTAAACATGATCAGATGTGGTCCATCCAAAAAGAAAAAAGACTCACTGTTGCTATTTTAACGATTTGAGTTATAAAGAAGGAAATGAAGTTTTTAACAAGTACTCAAAATGCCAAGATAACTAACATTGCTAGAGTTAAATATTAATGGAATTGCGTACCTAAATTGGATCACTAGAACAAAATCTGCATGATCACATTGACTTTACATTGATTTCGCTACCTCTTTTAATTATGTTAAGCATAACCTAGATTTTCTCTTTTTAGCAGAGATGTTTCAAAGGCCAAAAAGATAGTACAGGGGGTAAAGTACTTGCTTTGCATGAAACCACATCAGCTACAACCTAGGTTTGAAACCCCAGTACCACATATGGTCCCCTGAGCAAAGATAAGGTACAACCTTCGTACACTACCAAATGTGGCCAACCTCCTCCCAATAAAAAAAAATAATGAATTACTTAACAACAACAAAAAACAACAAGAATTTTCTCCACTTATAAAGATAAGTAAAACAAAGATTCATTTTTTGAAGTCATAATGTGTGGTTCTTTAATCCAATTTATCCAAGGTCATATTAGTAAGAGTTTTAACTTCTCTTGTGTGAATCCTCCCAAAGAAGGACTACGAAAGAAAAGAACTCAGTACAATGAGCGAGTTTCTCTTTTAAACTGCTTGTATGACTGAAGGTTGTTTCACAGTACGGGCAGCAAAGTTATTTGTCTGAACTAAAGCAATAGTTACATTTGTGCTGAAACTCTGTTCCACTTGCATTTCCTCTTCTGTGTGCAAATCTTTAGTGTGTACAGTGCTCTCAATCAAATTCTCTAAAGGATAGTGGAAGAAAATCTAAACAACTATCCTAACTGAGATCTGAAAACTTTCCATTTGGGAGGCAGGGCTGAAGTGATAGCACAGTGGGTAGAGCGTTTGCGTTGCACGTGGCCAACCCAGATACAATTCCCAGCATCCCATATGGACCCCTGAGCAGTGAGAGGAGTAATTCCTGAGTGCAGAGCCAGGAGTAACCCCTGTGCATCGCCAGGTGTGACCCAAAAAGCAAAAAAAAATCATTTTTGTTTTTTAAGGGCTGGAGCGATAGCACAGCGATAGGGTGTTTGCCTTGCCCGCAGACAGCCTGGTCGAGACGGGTTTGATTCCTCCACCCCTCTCTGAGAGCCCAGCAAGCTACCAACAGTATTCGATATGCCAAACATAGTAACAAGAAGTCTCCAAAAAAAAATGGAGATGTTACTGGGCCTGCTTGAGCAAATCAATGAACAATGGGAGGACAGTGTTGTTGTTTTGTTTTTTAAAAGCAAACAAACCTGTTCCTCTTTGTCATCGATCTTAATGAGAGTAGATCCCATGCTTTGGCATAACTTTTCACTCTGTTCCCAAGTTTTCTCTTCTTTTGAAAAATAATAACAGCTCTTTACACAGCAGGACCATTTTCCTTGGTATATGGCACACTCTTTCCCTAGGAAGCAAAGCAATCATGATTCTCAAACCCAAGATAACATAGAGATATTTATTTTATTGGTCTTGATTGCTTCCTTCAGGAAGGCAAGGGGACAGGTCAGTGGTAGGGGCATATGCCTTGCATGTGCAGGAACCCTGGTTTGATCACTGGAACTGCATGGTCCACTGATCACCACCCACTGGCTCTGGGAGTTCCCAGCACCAGAGGCCGCATAGAACCCCATGGCCTGACCTGACCATTACAGAGTTTGGCTCATTTAAACAAATATCAAAAGTGCTCCTTGGGCTCTTTAAGCACTTGTAAAAAACAAATCAAACAAAAAAATAACAGTTATAGCCCACTTTAAACTGATGTCCAGAGAAAAGGTGGTATATCTGTATTTCAAGTATGTGCCAGGTATAGTTATTCTGTAAAACTCTGTAGGTAAGAATAAGGAGCAGTCGAGACTAAGTCAAGGCTCTGACAGACATAAGGCCATTGTAAAATTTGTATCTAGAAATCTTAACTTTCCTAGTACAAATAAACTCCAGAATAAATGAAAATCTCCAGATTTGGAGAAATTCATTTCAGTGAATGTTTGAGAATGGCATTGATGCCAATCAGTCCAATATTGGGAAAAATGTATCTGCAAACACAAAAATAATTAAATTAATAAATTAATATGGCATTGTAACAGAAGCTTCTAAATCTAAGTCAAGCCTTTCAATAACTATGAAAGAAAAAAAGGTGTTTACCATAGCCCATGGATAAATATAAAGTTAATCAATACTCATGTCCTAATTTTTGAGAAAATGGAAATATTTTTCAAATGGGATTTATTTGCCTTATTATAGCATAACTTGACATATATCTTAGAATTGTTTATAAAATTCTGGTTGCATTAAAGTTTTCCAACTTTTTATCAACTGTTTTGAAATTAACTTGGGCAGAATTTGGAACTTTCTAATCACTTATTTCATTGTCCTTACTATTTATGAAAAAGTCATATTTTAGTATATTTCTTAACATTTTTACCTACATTGAGGTTGTGTTTTGTCGTATCTAAATCAAGCAGTGCTTATTATAATTGTAAAATTAGGAAAGAGTTTTGTGTAGTCCTGGGTCAAAGCATTTTCTTACTGTCCTATTGTAAAAAAGCATACATTACATAAAATTATAACAATTATTAAAGGACTTTTCAGACTCCTAAGGAAGGAAGGAAGGAAGGAAGGAAGGAAGGAAGGAAGGAAGGAAAGAAGGGAGGAAGAGAAGGAGGGAGGGAGAGAGGGAGGGAGGGAGGGAGGGAGGAGGGAAGAAGTTACATATTGAAAATGAGTTGGAAGGAGATAGTTCCATGAAAAAATCAGGCTATGAACTTAATTATTTAATGCATACCTTGATTAGGTTGTAAATCTTCAATTTCTGATGAGGACGTATTATTTCCATTTGTGTATTTGTTACTTTGAATTTTGTTTTCAGAAAAACACTGAAAAACTTTAATCATGTTATAAAATCAAAATCAAGAGTAACTTTAATACATCAAGTTTCAAGGATGATTTACATCAATTCTAAATAGTGAAGAAAAGGATTAGAAAATTTAAATTTTGCATTCAGTATTTTAATTAGTATTTGCACTCATATTCCATACAAATGAAGTTGACTCTAGGTTTAGTATAATTATAATGAATTCTGTGAATACAGAACACAGAAAGGTATGTCTAAGCTTTAAAAACAATTAAAAATCTCAGAAATTGTTGTTTTCTCTAGAAACTCAAAAAGAGTCTAAAGTTATAAAATTATGGTTTCAGGTTCTAGTGGATGTTATTTTTATCCACTGAGAATTTATTAACAATTATTAATTAACATTTCCATTCTGCCACCACTTAAGAACATTCCACCAACTTCAGTGTTTGCTTATAAAATCCTATTGCCAATTTCCACGTCTAGAACTCTTCCTTTCAGAAGATAACTTAAAATACTAAGTATATACAACCACTCCTCCTTTGCTGTTCTTACTATAAATATACAAGATTTCATCCATCTATCTCAGATAAAAACAATTTTTCTCTGCTCTGAATAAATCTGGAATTCGTAGCTCTCTGATGGACTTCTTCCCTGATAGCTTTGTCAATGATGATCTCCTACTATTCTTCGTCTCTTCAAAGCTTTCCTACATTTACATTTTAATATTTCTCTTCTATGGTATATAGTTATCGCATCAACTTTTCCAGAAAAATCCCCTGTTGATTCTTTGACCCATTTTTTTTATAAAACAATTTAATTTGATAACCAGTGATTGGCTAAAAGTATGCATAATCCACCCTTCACGTGTTCTATCATTCCTTTATTAGGTAGCTAATTTGACAATTTTCGAAGAAAATGTAGCTATACCCTTAACCATTTTTTTTCAATTGAATCACTGTGAGATAGACCCTTACAAAGCTGTTCATGATTAGGTTTCAGTCATACAATTCCAAGACCCATCCCTCCACCAATGTACATTTCCCAGCACCAGTGTCCCCAGTTATATGGAAGAAGCTTATCCTCTCTCTCTCTCTCTCTCTCTCTCTCTCTCTCTCTCTCTCTTCCCCTCCTGTCCCTCTCTCTCCCTCCACTTTTGGGCACTGTGTAACCATTATTTTTTGCAATTGATGTGTTCTACCACTGAATCATATCCCCAGTCTTATATTTTATCTATTTTTACATTACACTTCATTCCATCCTTCTACCTCTATGTAAGCACTGTAACTTTGTAACTTTAATAAATAATAAATGTGGTTAAAAAAAACTGTGAGAGGAAAACAATAAAGCATCATTTTTAAATCGTCAGTATGGCCATCAGTTACCATAATCACAAAGATTATTAGAGACATTTATAACTCTGAAAGGTTCTGCTTTAGTTCCACAGAGACAGACTCGTTTTCCAGCCTGGCTCACTGTTGTGCACTTGGTACTCACGCAAATATCCTAAGACTGAGTTCGTCAACAGGAGAAAAAAACACACAATTCCTAGACTTCCTGTGCAGATATTGCTTGGAAATTCTGTTAGGAAATTAAAAAGATAATATATATTATTATATATTATATATCGCTGTCACTGTCATCCCGTTGTTCATTGATTTTGCACGAGCGGGCCCAGTAACATTGTGAGACTTGTTACTGTGTTTGGCATATCAAATATGTCACGGGTAGCTTGCCAGGCTTTGCCGTGTGGGCGAGATACTCTCGGTAGCTTGCCGGGATCTCTGAGAGGGGCAGAGTAATTGAACTCAGGTTGGCCATGTTGGCATGCAAGGCAAACGCCCTACCCACTGTGCTATCGCTCCAGCCCTATATATATAATATATAACATACATTATATTATAATATATACACAGAGAGAGATATAGTAAGCAATGAACATAGAAAAGCCCTCATGATTAAAACAAAATAGATAGTAGTTAAAGGTGCTATTTTCTACAATCACAAAACATTGAATACTTCATTTAAATATAACCCTTAGTATATAATTACTCATGTAATATAAAATGATATTGATATTGATCATTTTTCTTACTTGATATCATATTTTCAGAAATCAAGAAAACAGAAGAAAATGTTACCTTTTCTTTTGTGAACAGAGCGCCTCTTGTTTCTCTGTTTTACTGAACTGTGACATTTCAAGCTGGCATATGTCAGTTCATTCTCTCCATTCATTTCTAAGGATAACAAGGGAAATGCATCAAGGAATATCTGTAGAGCTTTATAATGCATAAAGGATAATATTTTTAAATGGAAATATCCATCATGAAATTGTGAGAGTAACTGATAAAAAATAGAATAAAATAAAGGATTTAAAGAAATATTTGTCTATTTAACAAAAAAAATTAAAGTTTTTTCTTATAAAATATGATTCTACTATGCCATTGGAAAAATAAGTTGGCATTGACTCTAATAAAATGGTTTGTATATTCCCTAAAATATATAAAAATGAAAATTATGTATGAGTAAAGAGGAAGAAAACACTCATTGTTATCCCAAAAACTAAATAGGGAAAAGACATGTTCCTTGCAGCACTATCCACAATAGCCAAAATCTGGAAACAACCTAAGTGTCCAATAATAGATAAATGGACAAAGAAACTATGGTATATATGCATGGTAGAATATTACTTGGTCATGCAATTTGCTACTTCAGGGATGGATATGGACTGTATTTTGCTGATTGAAGTTCGTCAGAGAAAGAGAGACGGGTGCAGAATACCCTCATACACGGGGTATAAACAATGATAGAATAACAAATACCCAAGAACAATGGAAACAAAGAACAGGAGAACTCAGTAGGAAACAGCAATGATTGGGGGAGGTAGGTTACTGGGGAATAGAGCGGGAAGGGGCCAACCACTGTGGTGTAGGGAAGTGGTCAAGGAAGGAGAAGATGATGCTGAAAGATGCTAAAATATTATGTATGAAACTCTATTAGCAGTACAAAACCATAGTACAAAACATTTTTAAAAAAATCACTTCTCTGCTCAAGGCCACTCCCCACATGCTCGGGCCGAGCCTCGAGAATGAGTGAAGTCCAACAAAACCCAGGTACATGGGACTCTGTGACTGAGAACTCTGGGTTCAAGGGGACCGGGAGTAGAGATCTTCAGCCCATTTTTCCCTGTCTCCAGTGACCCAGCAGTCATACCCATAAGCCACTTCTGGCTGGTGCCAGATAATCTCGTCGTCTGCCACCATCCACATCACATGTCCTTCTCTCCTGGAAGGGAGCATAGCCATAGCCATGCCACCGGACCCACGCCAGGCTGTTTCACTCGGGGTGCCCCAGAAGGGTATGGGCAAGAGACCTCTCCACCCCAAAGGACCCAATCCCACCAGCCAAAAACCTCCAGAACCCAACCACCACCATATTCAAGGCCGCTTCCCACATGCTCCTGCCAAGCCTCACGCATGAGTGAACGTATTCCTGGAACGCTTGGTCACATTTGCAGCCAAGCAAAACATCATAAAACATACAATACCCATTCTCCAAGAGTACCACATCATATTTGATGGGCTTTAAATAGTAGGCAACCAATTATAGAGGGGAATATATATATACATATATATTTTTTACAGATATATATATGTTGACAAAGCTCCACCTTTAACAACATGTTAGTGATATCTTATTAGAAGGTCTTAATGGTGCCAGCCAAAATAGAACAATCTTTATACTCCTTCCTCTATGGTTACTTTTTTGTAGCATTTTCAGCAACTTTTCATAACAAGCAATACAAAATACATTATTTCAGTTCTGCCTTGGGACAGGGATTGGGGTTTGGTATGGAAACATCTGAAATATGGTGGTGGGAAGGTGTAATGGTGGTGAGATTGGTGTTTGAATATTAAATGTAATCAAATATTGTGAACTACCTTCTAAAATAAAAGAAATTAAAAATCACTTCTTGTAGAGGCAGACTGGTGGGTAGGAGGCAAATGAGGGCATGGGTGATGGGTGGAGAGCAGTGGACATTTGTGAAGTAATTGATGTTGAAATACTGTATGCTGGAAACCCAATAATAAATAACTGTAATTTCATGGGTACAATAAAATTTAAAATTTTTTTGTAAATTAAATAAAATAAACTTTACAACTTTAAAAAAATACTCATTCTATTTGCACTCTGATGATCATTACAGCGGTAGTCACAAAACAGACAAAACTTAGAATCAACCTAAGTGCTCGTCAGCAGAGGCTGGGTAAAGAAGTATTTAAGGCATAAATACTTAAGGGATTATTCCATTTGAAACATGAAACTATGGGGGCCAGAGACCTTGCATGTGCCAACCTGGATTCTATGCCCAGCACCCATATGGTCCCCTAAGCCCTGTCAGAAGTAAGCCCTGAGTGCAGAGTCAGGAGTAACCTCTTAACACTGCCAAGGAGTGTGGCCCCAAAGCAAAAACCAAACAGAAGCTGAAACTTTGCCCTTTGGTACGAAAGATGTTGTGCATGAAGTGATTATGGCTAAGTAAAAGAAAGCAAAGTAACACATGGTTTCTATTTTTATTTTTTTCCTTTTTGGGTCACACCCGATGATGCTCAGGGGTTACTCCTGACTGCACTCAGGAATTACACCTGGCAGTGCTTGGGGGACCATATGGAATGCTGAGAATTAGAACTCAGGTAGGCCTCGAGCAAGGCAAATGCCCTACCCACTGTACTATATTACTCCAGCTTGGTTTCACTAATATGCAGGACATGAATGACTAAAGCAAAAAAGAAAAATCAAGAAATGACAAAGGTCACTACCAGACCCAGTGAAACTATGCTGCTTAACAGAGGGAAAGGGACAGAAAGGAGCAGAGGCTAGGAGAGGGGGGCTCCAGATAACTGGATAGGCCTGGAATTTTTGTAGGAGGAATGGAGACCCTACACACATATGTGAAGCTCAGCCTCCGAATTCCATAATAGACTTTAATTAGCACTGTATAGCACCGTCCTCTCATTGTTCATCGATTTGCTCGATCAGGCACCAGTAACGTCTCCATTGTGAGACTTGTTACTGTGTTTGGCATATCAAATACATCACGGGGAGCTTGCCAGGCTTTGCCATGTAGGCCCAATACTCTCAGTAGCTTGCCGGGCTCTCCAAGAGGGGTGGAGGAACCGAACCGGGGTCAGCCCAGGTAGGCTGTGTGCAAGGCAAGCACCCTACCCGCTGTGCTATTGCTCCAGACGTTAGTTAAAAAATGATATTTTAATGTAAATATGTTGCGTGTATATATACATATATATGTATATGTGTGTATACACACACACACACACACACACACACATATTTCTTTGCCAGGAGTGATAAACAGCAGGCAGCTTACCTTGCATGCGGCCAATCTGGGTTCCAATCCAAGCACCTTTAAATCCCACCAGGTGTGATCCCCGAGCACAGAGCCAGGAGTAAGACCTGAGCACAGCCTGGTGTGGCCCAAAACAAAACAAAACAGACTAACTCCTTAGTGAGAAAAATATAAGAATCGTGGAACTCAAGGGATGAGAGTTGAAGAAGCAATGCTGAATAAGGCGGGCTTGTCATTCTAGTCTCAGCACCACGGCTTCTGATTAGCATGTCCATCCCAGCACATTCCTGATGATGGGCTCACCCCTGCATGTCCCATTGGACAGACTTCCCAATACAAGTGGTTACCACCAAAATTTCATGTAACACTTGTAACATCCAACATAACCACTATTCAGGGGGTCACCAGGTGGCAAGAGGTAGCATGCAGCACCCGCTTCTACGTGCTAAATAATGAAAACTATTACACTACCTAGAAGGTGCTTTTATAAGCAAAGTCTTTAAGAAGCAAAGCTTTCATATTTCTACAAAGTACACATAATAATAATCTTCCTCTAGAATTACTGTAAATATCAATTAAAGAGAAAAAATTTTCTTTTTAAAATGTTATTTTTTGATTTTGTAGAAAGAATCAGATAACCACGAAATCTCATAGATTTAAATGTTAGATTCTGAAATAAATCTTAACATTTCACCATTTACTTTTTAATTTGAGGAAAATATATCTTATCAAATAAAAAGTAAAGTAAAAGTAAAGGCCCCCCCGTTGATCGTCGATTTGCTCGAGCGGGCCCAGTAACGTCTCCATTGGAGACTTTGTTGTTACTGTGTCTGGCATATCAAATACTCTCGGTAGCTTGCCAGGCTCTCCGATCTTATCAAATAATGATAAACTATTTGCTTTTCAATAAATGGTTTTCTATCACAATTCCAAATTTTTAGAAAATCCTCATTTTAAGTAGCTGATTGATTTTTATTTAATCATTGTAATTAAATATTTGTATAATAAGAAAATAATTAGAGCTATAAAGCTGCACTTACTTGATAGTAAAGTTATCAGATCATTAAAACACTGAAACTCTTTATGATGGTATTTAAAACTTTGGATAAACCAGTGCTAGGTATAAGGGGACATTATAGGGGTAAGAAAAAGAAATATTTATTTTGTGTTAAAATTTAGTCACTTGGGGACTGGAGCTGTAGCACAGCAGGTAGGGCACTTGCCTTGCATGTGGCCAACCTGGGTTCGATTCCCAGCATCCTTAGCACCACCAGGAGTAATTCTTGAGTGCATGAGCCAGGGGTAACCCCTGTCCATAGCCAGGTGTGGCCCAAAAAGCGAAAAAAAGAAAAAGAAAAAAAATTAGTCACCTAACATCTGAGGATTTCAAAATTCATAATATTCTTAGAAAAGATTTTGTCCCACTTGCATTCTGATATATTTCTAAATTTACCTGTGAATTAAAGTGACCATTAAATGCCCTAATCTCGATCCCCAGGTCAATTCTTTTTCTCAACAATCCTAAATATCTTCCCCAGAGTAAATTCTGTCTTATTACTCTTTGCCTAAGAACAAAGATTTTGGAAACACACTCATACTGACGTACCTGTGTCCACGCCTTCAGATTTTACCAGCTGTAGTGCAAACTTGGGCAGAAACACTGAAAGAATGTGCTGCCTTGGATCTCTGAGACCAGGAGGAACTAGATTGTGATGACGAGACCTTAGAGTCACAGTGAGGAGTGAGCCAATGACTATATGGCTATATACCAATGACTATATACCATTCCCACACAGAAAGTTTCCACTGCTGACTGAATCTCATCTACTCCCACATCCTGCATCAGAATTACAGATAACTAAAATGCTCAACTTATGGGCAAGACATCAATTCACACCTGAGCTTTCGCAGTTACCAGAGAACTCAGAATAATAAGATCATCTCAGAATGTCATCAGACTGAAAAATTAAAAACAGTTGTCAAACTATAAAAGTTAAAAAATATGATCATGTTCTTAGATTTGCATGATTTATAAAATGTATCTTGCATTAGAATGATGGTGAATCCTCATTGGTTCTATAAATACATGCATGTGGTAAAAATAGATAAATGTCAAAATACACATACACAGCCTCTGTCTTTTACTACTTCAAGATACCCAAATTACTTTTAGACTACATAACATAAATGCACATCATGTTGGTTGGATCTAATTATAGCAGTTTTCTACTTCTTTCTGTGTTCTTTAATTGCAAAAAAATTAATAATTTCTTTAAACAATGGTTTTGAATGGAGTTATTTTAAGCATCAAAGTCAAAATCACCTATTCTACAACTTGTAGCCACAACTGTCACAGCAATTTGAGTGGGTGGGGAACACTCCATCTAGAGATGCTAGGGGGTTTCTCATGGCTCTTTGCTCAGGGGTCACCCTAGCACTTGGGAAATCATGCAATATCAGGAATCAAAGCCAGGCCTCCAAAAACAAAGCAGTCCTCATCTGTTCCTATCACTGCACCTTTTAAATTACTATTTGTGGAGTCAGAGTGATAGACAGTGAGTTTGCCGCTTGCCTTGCACACAGCCTACCTGGATTCTACTCCCAGACTCCTTATGGTCCCCCAAGCTCCCCAAGAGTGATCCCTGAGCAAGAGCTAGGAGTAAGCCCTGAGTACTGCCGGGTGTGGCTTCCAAACAAACAAGCAACTACTATTTGTTTGGGCTGGAAAAAAATAGAACAGCAGTTAAGACAATTGCCTTCACACAATTGACCGGGCCTTGATTTCTGGCACCATCTATGGTCCTGAGCCCCACCAGGAGTGAACTCTGAGCCAGAGTCAAGGGTAAACCCTGAGCATCAACTAGTGTTAGTTAAACAGTAAAGAAAAATAAAGAATTACTATTTATGATTCAGTGAGCAGCTATATGACCATTCAACCCCGGAAGTAGGTTTGCATAAGAACAAATGCAATTTTTTCCATATCATCTATATAAATATATTTCTCTAAAGGGGACACAAACACTGGTGAAAGTAAAGGCTCTCTAGAGATGGGTGTAGTGTTGAAATTATGTGAGCATGAAAAGTGTGATTAACAATATTGTAAGTTCAGCACCTGAATAAAAATGGTTTTAAAAGAACAATAAAGTTCTCATTGAGGTTTCTCGGGAGTTCAAGATGCCGCTCTGTTTAACGTTCATTGATTTAAAGAAGGCCTTTGATTCTGTTGAGACGGAAGCGGTCATTGAAGCCCTAGCCAATCAGGGCATTCAAGCCCAATACATCAAGATCCTCCATGAGCTGTATTGCGGATTCACTACCAGGAGCTCACCATTCTACAAAGAAGTAATCATTGATGTCAAGAGAGGGGTTCGGCAGGGTGATACCATTTCACCGAAACTCTTCAGTGCCACCCTCGAGAACATCATGCGACGACTGGAATGGGAAGGAATGGGAGTGAAGATAGATGGTCGGCAACTACACCACCTCCGCTTTGCTGATGACATTGTTTTAATAACACCAAACATCAGCCAAGCGGCACAAATGCTGGCTGACTTTGACCGTGAATGTGGAAAGGTCAGACTACAGCTGAATCTTACGAAGATAATGTTTATGAGAAACAGCCTTGTTCCTGACGCCCCATTCGCTCTCAATGGAACGACCATCTCCGAATGCAACAGCTATGTGTACCTAGGTCGAGAGGTCAACATGACAAATGACCTGGCACCCGAGCTGCGCAGGAGGAAGAGAGCGGCTTGGAACGCCTTCAAGAACGTGGAAGAAATAGCTAAGAGGACAAAGAACCTCCGGCTCCGGGCACATCTCTTTGATTCCACTGTTCTTCCTGCATTAACATATGCCTCAGAGACCTGGGCCCTAGGCAAACAGGATGAGAACGCTATTCAGGTCTCCCAAAGAAGAATAGAAAGAGCTATGCTTGGAATATCACGTTTCACTCAAATGAGAGAAAGAATCCGGAGTTCCAACATCCGTCGATGATCAAGAATCAGGGATGCTGTCTTGTTTGCCAAGGTGTCAAAAATCAAATGGGCTGGTCACGTAATGAGATTTAAAGACGACCGCTGGACTAGAGCTGTTACTGACTGGATTCCACGGGATGTCAAAAGACCGCGTGGCCGCCCACCTACCAGATGGTCAGACTTCTTCACCAAGATCATGAACAATCGGTTTGAGGCTCTTCATGTTCCCAGAGCGAACAGATGCCATTGGGCTACACTAGCACGCACGCGACAGGGACAAATGGAGACGTTACTGGTGCCCGCTCGAGCAAATCGACGACTAAGGGGAAGTTAAGTGATTTAAGTTAAGTGAAAGTTCCCCCAGAGCTCTGATACTTTGAATTGTACTTAATGATAATTAAAATTCTTATGTCAACAATGCAAATAAAGACTTTTCAGAGAATTTTTCCATACTTAAGAGATTCCCTCCA
This sequence comes from Sorex fumeus, assembly GCF_029834395.1. Taxonomy (NCBI): domain Eukaryota; kingdom Metazoa; phylum Chordata; class Mammalia; order Eulipotyphla; family Soricidae; genus Sorex; species Sorex fumeus. Next base: position 59,591,843 of record NW_026606060.1, read on the forward strand.
CCATCATTCCCAGAGCAAAATGATCTTATCACCTCATAAATAATGGTTGCACATTTGAGAATCTCTAGAATTTTCTTACTAGGTATACTTATGCTTTATTCACTTGATTGACTTGAACAAAATTGATTGCCTAGAGTGTATTTCTGACATAATAAAAGAAAAATTTTAATAATGAAATTATTCTAGAAATCCTCTATGAATAAATACTCTTGTTTAAAGGCATGTATTGTGCTCTTGAGAATATATCCCAGAGAGGCAAAAAAGTATAGCCGAAGTGACATATGCACTTGTTTGTTCATTGCAGCACTCTTTACAATAGCCAGAATCTGGAAAATACCTGAGTGCCCAAGAACAGATGACTGGTTAAAGAAACTTTGGTACATTTACACAATGGAGTAGTATGTAGCTGTTAGAAAAGATGAAGTCATGAAATTTACATACAAATGGTACTACATGGAAAGTATCATGCTAAGCAAAATGAGTCAGAAAGAGAGGGATAGACATAGAAAGATTGCATTCATCTGGGAAACATAAAGTAACAAAATAGGAGACTAACACCCAAGAGTAGCCGAGATTAGTACAAAAAATTTTGCCCCAGAACTTGGAGCCAGCCACACATGCTAGGGGAAAAGGGAGCTCAGATAGAGAAGGGAGCACCAAATAAAGGGTGTTGGGAAGATCCTCCCAGGATGGGAGAAGCATGCTGAAAGTAGACTATAGACCAAACATGATTGTCACTCAATACCTCTTTTGCAAACCACAACACCCTAAAGGAGAGAGAGGAAAAAAGGGAATGCCCTGCCACAGGAGTGAGGTGGGATGGGGGGGATGGAGGGCGTGGGAGGGGTGCTGGGAGCATTGGAGGTGGGAAATGGGCACTGGTAGAGTGATGGGTACTTGATCACTGTATAAGTGAAACCCAAGCACAAAAATTTGCAAGTCTACAACTGTACCTCATGGTCTTTCACTAATAAAAATTTAAAAAATAAAATAAAAATAAAAAAATAAAATCTTAAAAAATTAAATAAAGTCAGGTATTGATATTTTTCTTTTGCAATATTTACTTAATAGCCTTTATAAAGTAACATTGCATTATGATGTTAGGTAAGTTTTACCTGTGTGTCACTGAGAGTGTGTATGTATGGAGCCATCACTACAACTTCAGTTTTTTCCTTCATCATACTTTTGTCCCCTTTGTTCCAATTTAGCTACTCCATTCTCCCCAACATTCTGGTAACCACTACTTGGTCTCAAAATACAAAGTTTATTTTTGTTCTATTTAGTTCATTCATTTGGTTCCCACAAAAAAACGTGTCTGCCTTCGCGAGATTTATTTCACCAAAACCCTTCAGGCCCAAACATGCATGCATTTGCAAATGGCAGGACTTTATGTATGTCATATAACTGAGTCGTATTTCATTGTGAACATAAACCAAAACTTCTATAACCATTCGACAGTTAATAGGCACTAAACTGTTTTCAGCTCTTGGACATTGTAAATAATGCTTCAATAATTTGAGGAGTACATTTTTTTTGAAATTATTGTATTTTTCAGATAAATGTCTAGAAGTGGAGAGACTGGATAATATGTAATTTCTATTTTCAATATTTATATTATCATTTGGGGGGATATCTTGCTTTACTATGGGATTTTTTTAAAATGTATTGAATCGCAATGAATTACCAAGTTACAAAGTTATTCATGATGGAGTCTCAGGTGTACAATGTTCCAACATCAATCCCTTGAGCAGTGCCCTCTTCCCTACATCAATGTCCCCTGTTTCCCTCCCATGTCCCAGCCTGCCTCCACGGCAGACACTCTTTCTTATCCTTTTCAGCACTCTGGTTTACAGTACTGTTACTGAGAGGGTATCATGCACAATAGCACATAAGACTCACATAGCAACAAACAACTCACTTAATCTTCAATGACTTTAACTCCACCATTGTGACATGTAACAATTTTCACAAATATTCTTTTACTGAACTATTTTTTGATAATTCCACTTACCATTTTATTGTAACAAACAATATAAAATAAATCATTTTGTGTCTGCCAAGGGGCAGGATTTTTTTTGGGGGGGAGGGGCCACAGTAGGGGAGACTGGGACATGGTGACGAGAAGATCACACTGGCGTTGGAACACTGAATACTTTATGAACAGCTTTGTAAACCACTGTGCTTAAAGGTTTTTTTTTAATAGATTGTTAAAATGACTATCTTAGCTGAGCTATTATGTAGATTCTATGCAATCACCATCCAAATTCAGATGAGATTCTTCAAGGACCTAGAAAAGTCAATAATAAAGTTGGTATGGAATCATAAGGAATCAAAAGGAATCAAAATAACCAAAATCATAATGAAAAATAAGAAATTGAATGTATATTACCTCTTTGGAGCTGTGTAGTGATACTATACAGCATGATACTACATGATACTGGAATAAAGTATCAAAGGGTCAGAATCAAATACCCAAAGACAAAACCTCATACATATGGACAGTTAATTTTTGATACAGCAGCTGAGAACATAAAATGGAGTAAAGATAGCCTCTCCAACAAACAGTGTTGGAAAAACTAGATAGCCATGTGTAAAATATTAAAGTTGGATTCATATCTAAGTCCTTACACAAAAGTCAATTCAAAATGGATTAAAGACCTTGAGATCTGACCAAAGACTATAAAGTATGTTCAGGAAAATATAGGTAAAACACTCCAAGATTTGGACCTCAGAGGTGTCTCCAGTGATATAAAACCACTGGCAAAGGCAACAGTATCAAAATAAAAATGAGGCACATCAAATTAAAGAGTTTCTTCGTGACAAAGGTGAAAAAAAAAACAGGCTAAAACTAGGACAGCTAACTTGCATTAAACATACTGATAAAAGGTTGATAGCCAGAATATCAAAGTACTCACAATCCAAAACCTTATTTTAAAATCATATTTTAAAAAAGGGAGTGGAAACTAACAGACACTTCTCAGAAGACAGGCAGATGGTTAGTAGACACATGAAAAAATGCTCTGCATCACTTATCATTAGGGAAATCCAAATCAAAAATAGTGGAAACAACTTGTGTTGGCATATGTGGCAAAAAAGGAACTCTCATCCATTGCTGATTGGAATGTTGTCTGGTTCAATCCTTATGGAAAACAGTATGGGGAGTTTTCAGTAAACTTAGAATTGAGTTGACATATGATCCAGCAATTTCACTTATGGGCATCTAACCCCATAACTGCAACAGAAAAAAAAAATGTGTTCTAAAGGACAGATTCACACCATTATTCATTGCTGCACTTAGTACAATAGCTAAGATATGGAACCAACCTAGGTGTCCAATGACAGATGAATGGATTATGAATATGTGATATATATGTAATAGAATACTTTGCAGCTGCAAGGAATGATGAGATCATGCAATCTTCTGCTACCTGATTGGAACTGAAGATTACCTTATTTAGTGAAGCAAGCCAAAAGAAACAAACATGGGATAATCTCACTTATTTGTGGTATATAGAATAACTGGATGAGGAAATGTTATGTAGTAAAGGGGTGATGCCTAGATCACCACTGACCCCAAGTATAGGGAGGAGAAGGACAGAGAAGAAAAAAATAAAGTGGGGAAGGAAAAATGACAGAGAAGGAAAGAAATCAAGTAGGGGAAGGAAGATGATTAGAAAGGTAAGTAATAGGTGAATGGGGGTGGAGAATTTGGTTATACCAAGATGTAGGAGAATGGAGTTGCTGTATATTCAAACCTCAGACTCAACAATACTGAAAACATGAGATCTAAACTGCAACCACTGAACTTTATAATGTTTCTATCAAGGTGGCAGGGGATGGTGGAGGGAAAAGGAGGGCCAGGATAGAGCATGGGAACATTGGTGGAGGGAAGCTGACACTGGTGGTGGGATTGGTGTTGAAATATTGTATGCCTAAACTTAACTATCAATAATTTAAAACTCATGGCTCTTTGGCCTCATGCGCTGGGGGAAAAGGCAGTTGGGATGGAGAAGAAACCACTAAGTAAATGATGGTTGTAGGGATCACTTGGGATGGGAGATGTACGTTGAAAGTAGGCTAAGGACCAAACATGATGACCTCTTAGTATCTGTACTGCAAACCATAATGCCAAAAAGTACAGAGATAGTAAGAAGGAGGGTGCCTGCCACAAAAGTAGGGGGTGGGATGAGGTGAGGGTGGCAGGAGCGATACTGGGGACATTGGTGGTGGAAAATGTGCACTGGTGGAGGGATGGGTGCTCAATCATGTGTGACTGAAACTTCAAATCATGAAAGTTTGTAACTGTATCTCATGGTGATTCAATTTTAAAAAACTCACGGCTCTTAAATTAAATGTTTAAATAACAAAGAAAACAAGCCTCCGACCTTGTTTCTATCTCCAGTAAAGTTTCTTTCATCTGTTTGTGTAAGGTGTCCTAGTTTTCTACTCGCTTTTTGACACATTAAGATGTTATTCAAGTTTTCCTACAAATAATTCCAATTCCTTAAACATATCTAAACTTATTCCAGTCAATTACTCATTCTACAGGTGTCCTTTTCTCTTGCACGTTTCTGTGTAGCATCCTGCAAACAGCACTGTATGTCTAGCTGCAAATAGAGACACTTCTGAAAGGCTACTCAGTAATGTGAGCTCAGTATTGGCTAAGCATCACCGTTCCTGTGGTTATCCTCAGCATTAGCTGAGACAGGCCGCTGCTACTTAGCACCAAGTGTGAGGTCTGGGGAGGAAGTTTTCTTCTGAGTGGTTTTCTTCCACAATAGAATTTGTATAAGCTGGCCTTGTCCTCCTAGATGCAGAATAGGGTTTAGTTCCAGACTCTAGGCTCTGCCATCAGTACCATCAGTTTTTTATGTGAACTGGAAGAGTATGGGGAGCAAGAAATTCTTTTTTTTCTTGAAGATAAACATGCTTTTATTTTACCATCATGCATATGAGGAAAACAACTATGCCAAACAAAAAATAAAACCTATTTTGAATGGGTGTAGATTTGCCAGGGGACAGAGTGAGGTAACTGCAAAGGATCATATACATTACAAAATAATTTTAAAAATGACAAAATGACTTTTTTGCTTATAGGAAAATATTGAAGATAGACCTGACTCATATGTATTGGAAGAATTTTTGAAAAACTTAATAAAATGTTTCTATTAAAAAAACAACAACTATGCCAGTAGTACATTTCAAATTCAACTGCAGTCTGCAACTTCACAAGTATTTATGGGACAGGAAAAGAGACATTAATTACTGAATTGTCACAAAAGCAAATTATCAAGTCAGTAATGAAGCTACTCCTTTTCTGTAAACCTACACAAACGGTTTTTTGGTTTCTGTCTTCTTTCCCAAGAAGACAACAGTCTCAAAGTCTGCAGAATCTGGCAAGAACAAGTCATTCAAATTATATTTTCAAGAACACAGTTTAAATGGAAACAAAAACAAGTTAAAAGTTGTCATGAATATGCATTTGTCTCTATATCATAAAAGAAAATACATTTTTGTAAATGTGGGAGCAAAAAATTCTAGGGCCTGTTGGTTACTCTCAGTCTTGAGCATGTCCTGTGTGCCTTCCCCTCGGAAGAGTAACTCTGCCTCAATACCAACTTCTTCCCTGTAGTTGTGTGTGTATGTGTGTGTGTGTGAGTTGTATATGTGTGTGAGTTTGCCCAGTGAATAGAATTGCTTTCTATTGGCATGGCAGATCCAGGCTGTGTACCAGTATGAGATCTTTGTCTTTGGTACCAGAGGGGTAAGCGTCTTTTCATTCTATTCTTTCCTCAGTAAAGATCTGGGATCACTGATGTCAGGGCTTCCTCAGCACTGTTGCCATCTGCTTCTTGCTGTGGGGCTGTGGTTAAGTGTGACAGTGGTTTGTGTTTTTCCTCAGCTACAAGGAAGCGGGGCTTCTTCCCTCTCTTGGGCTCACTTTGGTTCTCACAAATCAAAAGAAAGAGGTATATGCTATCCCATCCCCAAGAGAAGAAATATTTGTATGATCTTGGCCCTAACGTTGTGAGAGTTTTCTGGTTCCTGGGAGGAGGGGTTCCCTGGTTTCCCTTCTCAAAGCTTTGGTCAAGTGAGAAATGAATAGGAAACTGTTGAGGTTTCACATCTTCTGTATCACTAAGGGAGTCCCCACCCACCTCTCCACCCCTCAGTCTGATGACCTATCCTGTCATTCTCTGCAGCTCAGAGGTTGAACTCAGGGCTTGACACAGTCCTGACAACTCACACTGAGCTTTTCACTGTGTTAGGTAGGGCTTGCATGCAGCCTACCCATGGTCGATCCCTGGCACCCATGGTGAGCACCATCAGGACTGATCCCGGAGCACAGAACCATGAGTAAGCCCTGAATACCATTGGGTTTGTCATCCCCACCCCCAACAAAAAAAAGAGTGTGTTCAAATTTTCCACTATCTCTGTCTTATCAGCTCTGCAGCACCCACTCTTCCTTTTCTGTCAGAAGTGAAACCACTTGCGGTTCCCAGCTCACCTCAAAGGTGCACCTGCCCCTTTGGATGTCACTCGACTTGGTTGCTCGTAACCTCATCACTCTGATGTGCTCAGATCAAGTGAAGATTTTGTTGATTACTTAGGGTCACTGCTGGTTCTTTAAAACTGCTCGGCAGGTCCCTGGCACGTCTCCTATTGCTACAGTGTTTCTGTCCGCTTCTTCCTTCTGTCTGTTCATATTTGTTTTATGCTCTGATGCACATCCGATGTTGGCTTTTATGCATTAATAAGTGGCACAGCTTCTTGATGAAATTGATCCCTTGATCATTATATAATGTCCATCCTCCATTTTATTCTGGAAATGTAAATAGCTTACTGTAATAGCCAGAGCTCAGTTTTAAAAGTGGAATATGCATTTGATGGGGTATAAAGTAGAGAGCAACTGAGCTCTATCAAAAAAAAAATATATATATATATGTTAGCACACAGACTCAACTTTTAACAACATGTTAACAATCTCTTATACAAGAGCTTATACAATCTCAGAGAGAGATACAAGAATCCTCACACACATTCCTCTAAGGTAAGTTTTTTGGATGCTTTTTAAGCAGATTATTCATAACAAGAAATATAAAAAAGCACACTATCTAGTCCACTGAGCACTGCCAGGAGCAATTCCTGAGAGCAAAGCCAGAAGTAAACTCTGAACATCTCTGTGTTTGACCCCAAAACCAAAAAGTAAAATAAAATTTGGTTATGGACTGAGGATGTTTAAATAAAATGGAATAATTGGGGAAAATAAATCTAGGCAAAATAGTTAAATCTCCTTTCTCACCTAATAATGTTTCTGGTGTGATTAATTAAGCAAATTCCAATGCAACACATCTCAATGGAATAGAATTGAGAGTCCAGAAGAAAATTCACATAAATATGAACAGTGGATTGATATCAAAGAAGCTAAGAGATACATTGGAGAAAGGAAAGTCTCGTTAACAAATGGCTGTAGGAAACCTGGATGGCCACATGCAGAAGTAAACTAGATCATTCTCTCATATCATATACAAAAAGCTGAATTCAAACACAGAGAGCGCCTAGGGCTGTTACCTCATTATTTTCTTGTTTTTCTGGTTTGTGCTTCCTTTTCACTCAACCATGAAAGTCTGTCTCGATCAGTCTGGAATATGGCTGCAAAGAAAGTGCTCTTTCTAAGGCTGAGGTAGAGGGTCACTTGTTAAATAAACCACGTGTTTTCTCCAAGAACTGGGGTAGGGAAATGCAGAAAACAAATGAAGTGGAAATAGACAGTGGCAGAGAGAACCATGGATGTGATGGAACAGGAAGTAGGACACAGCCTAACTGTCTTGGGTTATATATTTTCCTATCACCTATCCATTTACCTGTGGATGGCCAAACTTCTCAATGGTTCTGAACATATTAAACTCTCTCCGAAGGAAGACAGGAAACCTGGACCTTTGATGTGGGACAGGACTGAAATTATAAAGGAATAATCCTCCCCGATGACCAAGAACGGATCAAACTGAATTTTTTGGCCCACAGTGAGATTCCAACGAAGATAAACAGGCAGAACCTTTTGCTTCGTAAGAAAGGAGTGTACCTTCATGCTAGGGGAAAAGGGAGCTCAGATTGAGAAGGGAACACCAAATAAAGGGTGTTGAGAGGATCCTCCCAGGATGGGAGGAGCATGCTGAAAGTAGACTATAGATCAAACATGATTGCCACTCAATGCCTCTCTTGCAAACCACAACACCCAAAAGGAGAGAGAGAACAAAAGGGAATGCCCTGCCACAGAGGCAGGCAGGGATGAGGTGGATGGAGGATGGGAGGGATACTGAGACCTGTGGTGGTGGAAAATGGGCACTGGTGGAGGGATGGGTATTTGATCATTGTATAATTGAAACCCAAGAACAAAAATTTGTAAGTCAACAACTGTACCTCATGGTGTTTCACTAATAAAAATTTTTAAAAAAGAAAGGAGCATACCTTAATGTGAGCTACGTTATAAATCTCATTCTAAGAACAGATTCTATCGGAAATACATTATTTAGTCCAAAAACATGACTAATCTGAAGATGCAACCAACAATTTCTTTCATTGGAGGAAGGAATTTCAAGGCACAAAAATCTCATATTCTGGATTGAAAACAGTAAGCATGCTTAGGCTGAATATAAAAATTGGGCTCAGAGGGGGTGAATCTGCAGAGGTATTTTGAAGTAAGTCATAAAGGAAAAAGCAAATTTCCCCTTTTAGGTTATGAAACTATCAACATTCTGGCACCAACGGCTGACAAGTGCTGGCTGAGCTGACCACAGGAGCTGTGGGGACCAGTGCAGCTAATTGATAATCTTATAATGAATTGATCTTTAATTTGCCTTTTCTTGCATCAGAAATAGTTTCTGCTTCAAATATGACAGACTCATAGTCTAAATATGTTTTTTCTTATTCTGTTAGAAATTGTTAGAAATTCTGTTTGATTTCAATGTAAATTTTCCCTCTTTTGACTTCTTCCCCTCGTTTGTGTAGCCTTAAAGATAAATTGTAAAATAATCCTATTTTCTTTCTTTCCTCTTTGCAGCAGTGACATTTTATTTGGAAACAAACAGATGAGTCACAATTGTGAAAATACACTAAGACTAAACTCACAAGTGGAATAACTAAAAAATTCAAAACTAAACCTTTAATAATTATTCTGTCCATATTTCAGAAGGCATTACCTGGATATAACATTATTTCTGAATCTAGATTTAAAAAAATAAGAATCTGTTGAACCATTTGTTTTACCACATTATATTTTTTAAACAGTAAGAATTTGCCTTGATCATATTCTTTGCATATTTTTTCTTTCACCCCAATCTTTGATACCTGGGGAAAAAATATCTCTGGATTCAGGCTGAACAGACATTACCCCTCTCGGAGAGCCCGGCAAGCTACCGAGAGTATTCGATATGCCAGACACAGTAACAACAAAGTCTCCAATGGAGACGTTACTGGGCCCGCTCGAGCAAATTACCCCTCAGCTAGGATAAAATCCCAGGAAAAGGGGTCATCCACTCAGAGCCTAGACAGGTATATTGTTCTGACTCCCTTTTCAATAACACACACCAATGATTTCAACTTAATGGATTTACATTTGCATTGTCCCATGCTTACTCTTTTCCTTCTAGCACCTTCTTGTCCTACCTCACTGACCAGCCATTGATTGAAGCTCTGAAAATATCGTCACTAGACATTGCTTTGTGAAAGCATATTCAAATCAATACTAAAATACAAACTAATCAGGTAACACTTGATTAATTTGTGTTAAACCACCTGTTTGAGTTACTATGAGATCATTAAAAGTATAAAAGATATTACACTGGTGAAGGGACTTGTGTTGAAACATTATATGACCGAAACCCAATCATGAACAACTTTGTAACTGTATATCCAAATAAAATTGTATCCAATGGTGATTCAATTTAAAAAATAGGGAAGAAATTTTTAAGAGACATTACAAAATGCTCTATGAAAACTAGACCCTAAAAATAGACTCAGATACTTCCTGAGAGGTTTTTGGTCTAGTCCCGCAGAGAAAGAGAAGTAGAAAGTAGTAGAAAGAGAAGTAGCTCGGGCTCCCTGAAGTATCTGAATTAAAACCACACAGGAAGTCTCAACAGACCCAGAGCAAAGGATGCATCTCTGAGGAGCTGGGAGACCCCTCAGAGGCTCCTCTCCTTCCTCACTTCCATGCAAGCCCTAAAAATAAGGTTAAAAGATGATTTTTTTTAAATAACATGGATTCAAAAATTATCTTTACACTTCCATGCAAGTCCCAGAAATGAAGCGAAAGACAATTTTTAATGACATGGATCCAAGAATTATCCTTTAAACCTTGGCTTAAATTTGGCCTCTTGGAGCCTAAAAGTACCAGAGGTAAGACCTTGTATGTGGTTGGAATCAATAGTACCCGATATGGTTCCCTAAGTACCATCAGAAGTGATTTCTAAGCACAGGGCCGGGAGTAAACCCTGAACACTGCTGGGTGCAGCAAAGAAAAAAAAAATTAAAAATTACAGCAAGCAAAGTAATCAAGCTGGCCTCTTGAATATGGATTCTCATAGTATGTTTACATAACAAATATTCACCTGGAATTGTAATACTCCTTCATATCTTCCATCATGCTAACACACTGATTTCCAGAGAAGGAAGGGAAAAACTTATGAAATCCATGCTAGTTGAATTCATCTCAGCACCACAATCCAAATGTTGGTAAACTCAAACAAGCCGCTTTTCAGTAACAATATTCTATAACATTATCTAATTCCTGTTCGCCCATTTCAATCACCCCCTCCCCACAGCCTTCCCTCCTTCCCCCAGCCTGCTCTCCTCCCATTTTCTACATCTGTAGTTGTTTTCTTTCCTTAAAATTTCATCTATCAGTGAGATTTCAGTTTTGTTTTTTTCCATCTGATTTATTTCACTTAACATCAGTCCCCTCAAAGCTCATCCATGTCATCACCAAGTGTGTGTGTGTGTGTGTGTGTGTGTGTGTGTGTGTGTGTGTGTGTGCACATACACATATTCTTGTTTTGGTTTGGATTTTTTTATATTTTTGGTTTGGAGGCCACACCCTACAGTGTTTAGGGACTGACTAGCCCCGCCCTGTGCTCAGGAGAGACCCTGGTAGTACTCAGGAGACAATGCCGAGCCAGAGGTCCAACTAGGGTTAGCCAAGAAAGCGTTATCTGCCCTATACTATCACTCCAGCCACATATTATTTATTATTCAATCCCCCATCCATGGATGGACGCTCAGATTGTTTCCTTTGTCTTGGAGTCTCCAAGTCCAGTTCTTTAATTACTATTACATGTCAGAAATATCTTTTATATATCAACTGCTTTAGTAAAAGTAATTTCCAACCTTTTATATTTTTCAGTTGTTGGCTGATATATTTAACTCCTTCAATATTGTTAGTCATAAGGCTTTTCTCATAAGGCAATTCAAGTAATGTTGAGGTAAAAAGCTAAGTGTAAGGCATTTCGTTCATGTATATTATTTTCTGAAGTAGAATCATGAAAAATATTAGACAACAAAAACAAAATTTCTAACTCAAAAGTATAGTCATATCAATACAAAAACATTTCTATAATGATCTAACCAATATTAAAAAGAAGTTCATATTATTTTGCTGGTGCTATATTACTCTATTTTTACTAATGAGCCTTTTGAAAAGTGTTTAAGCTTTTTTCACTTAATAATTGTAGTTTAAGTCACACGTTTACTATAGTACTAACTTTTTTTTAACCTGAAATAATACCAGTGTGTCAGATAATGGTTTCTTTCCCCTTCTAGGAGAAGTGCAATGTGGTATATATAAAAGCTAGATATAGACGTTGGGGTGGTGAGCGGGGTGCTGGTGGACATTTACGGATGTACACAGTGACCATACCTCCCACATCCTTCTTATCTTCATATTTTCAAATGTCATGAATTTGCAACTTGGTTTGTGTTGCAATGCCACCTGGTGGCTTTCTTGAAAATTACAAAGCCAAGGTTTAAGAAAAAGTCTTTTAAACACAAGGACTAGGAAGGAAAGAAATGAGAGAGTGGAATTAGGAAGCAGCATTTGTTTCTGTGCCTTGGGGTAGATACCAAGAAGTGGAACTGCTAAGTGGCAAAGTTATTCACTAGAAAGATATATGCAGACCACTATTGCACTCAGCACCAACAGTAGGACGTGAAATCAACTTAGATGTCCAACATCAGACAAGTGGATAATCAAAGGATGATTTATACACAATGGAATACTATACAGGAAGGATAAAATACTATGCAAGGAAGGATAAAATTATGCATTTTTGCTGCAATTTGGATAGAACTGGAGGATATTTTAAGTGAATATAAAGTCAGGACATAAAGGACAAATACTGGATGGTCTCACATATCTGTGGTATAAGAATAATGGGGGAAGAGAATGTTTGGTATAAAAGAGGGGATCAGAGTACTGTACATATTCACTTGACCCTAGATAATAAAAATGATAAGAACCGGGAAGGAAAGAATCCAAAAATGGGGGTGGGGGAATAAGAAGAGGTGGACAAGAGGTGACAGGGATGGGGTCAGAGACCTTGGGCACATTGCTGGAATAGAGGTGAGGTAGCACTGCACTGCTGTGAGGTGAGGTAGCACTGCACTGTCCTCCCATTGTTCATCGATTTGCTCGATTGGGCCCAGTAACGTCTCCATTGTAAGACTTGTTGTTACTGTGTTTGGCATATCAAATATGTCACGGGTAGAGGTGAGGTATAGGTCGATAATCTCAGCTACAGAATAAACAACAGCAGAAGCAGGAGACCCAAACTATAACATCCGAACTTTAAAATGTGCTTCTCATAGAGACAGGCTGAGGTGGGGGGCGGTTGGGAGGGAACCTGGGGGCGCTGGTGGGTAGAAGTTGACACTGGTGGTGGGACCGGTGCTGGAACACTGTATGCTGGAAAGTCAATTATGAATAACAGTAATTCCAAGAAAGAAAGAAAGAAAGAAAGAAAGAAAGAAAGAAAGAAAGAAAGAAAGAAAGAAAGAAAGGGGGAGGGAGGGAGGGGAAGGAAGAAAAGAAAGAAAGAAAGAAAGAAAGAAAGAAAGAAAGAAAGAAAGAAAGAAAGAAAGAGAGAGAGAGGGAGGGAGGGAGGGAGGGAGGGAGGGAGGGAGGGAGGGAGGGGAAGGAAGAAAGAAAGAAAGAAAGAAAGAAAGAAAGAAAGAAAGAAGGAAGGAAGGAAGGAAGGAAGGAAGGAAGGAAGGAAGGACGACTAAATCTAAATAGAAACAAAAATAACGGGTCTCATAAGTTTTTTTAAGAACTCTTGCTATTTGAATTTCTAAAAGTCCCTCTCTATATGAAATAATAGTAATGATAAAGGTTATAGACTGTTTCTGATGATACTTGTTCATTCCTTCCTACAATCTGAATTTCTGGAGCACCTCCCGGGCTGACTGTTCTATCTAGCACTGAAGGCAGACATATACTCTGAACACAAAACAACTATCACAAATTGGACTAAAGACTTGCAAATGGAGAATAATAGTTACTAGTATGCATTAAAAAAAATGCCAAATACCAGTAACAATGTTGGGTCTCATTCTCCTAATCCTCAAAGAGCATTGAAATGGCTCTTTTAAAATCTCAGGGCTAGGAAGAAGGAGACATTACTGGGGCCTGCTCAAGGCAATCGATGAACAACAGGATGACAGTGATACAGTATGCATATAGTCTCCATTATTCTACATGCTGTATGCTAATGATGCAAGCCCCTAGAAAATGACCCCCAATCATCATTCATACTTCCAGGGATTCTCCCCATTGTGTAATATTCCCAGGAGTTCGAGCTGGTTTTTATCTTTTTTTTTTCTTTCAATACTTCTTCTAAGGCACAAACCATGATGGGAATAGTTCTAGGTAGAAGCCCAGGAGTCGGAAGCTAATGAGATCAATAATGTGATGAGCCTGCAGGTGGCGCACAGCCTTTGGAGTGAGATTCTGACCCTCAACAAGTTTTGGCATTGGACCACAGTCCCACCAGACCATGAAGGAAGCCATGTGAGCCAACACCCATGCTAGGTGGATTCTTGCTGCTGTATGTATGAGGTAAGGGAGGGAAATTTGTTGCACAGAAATGAATAACTCCTGAGTAATGAGAACTGGAAACTTATTGAAACGTTTGAAAATTGATTTCAACTTAGTAATTCAAATTGACTTCTGCAAAATTAAACTGCAAGTGACTCTAATTAATTTGAATATACAAAACACACGTACACAAACTATCAAAAACTTACTACAAGAACCTAATGCCACTAAAATAGAACAATACTTTTTAAACTACATTTAACTCATTTTTCTATAATTTTAATGTTTTTCAACGACTATAATTATCCTTGCGCTGTCCAGTAGTTATATACTACTTTGATACTTTGATAACTTTGATACTTTTGCAGGCTTCAGTAATTCAGGAAGGAAGGAAGAGAAAATCAAAACAATTCAGGAAGTGGTTTATCACAACTGATTTTTAGTCAGAACTTGTCATTTTCCCACAGTTTTAACTTGAGCTACAGACCAGTATGTTAATGTTAACTCTTGTTTTGAGATTTAACTTAATTACCAAAATGAGACATTATAAATCCCCGCTTATCACAAAGATGCTGAATCTTTTTCATCTAAGATCTTTAAGTGATATGTAAGTCCCAGTCATGTTTCATTATGTACAATCCTATCATTCTTATACATTCTAGTATATATGTGTTGCTATATTCTGTTATGCATCATAAATGTTTTATTGCATTATTGAAACTCGGGGCCATCATTGCAGTTAGGGAAGAGAAAGCTATCAAGGACATACAGATAGGAAAGGAAGAAGTCAAGCTATCACTATTTGCAGACGATATGATGCTATACTTAGAAAACCCTAAAGACTCTACAGAAAAGCTCCTAGAAACAATAGGTCAGTTTAGTTCCCAAAAGGAGAGAAAGAACAAAAGGAAATGCCCTGCCACAGGGGTGGGGTGGAATGGGAGGGAGGGTGAGGGTGTGGGAGGAATGCTGGGAGCACTGGAGGTAGAGAATGGGGACTGGTGGAGGGATGGGTATTCAATCATTTTATAACTGAAAACAAAACACAAAAATTTGTAAGTCTACAACTCTACCTCATGGTGTTTCACTAATAAAAATTAAAGAAAAAAAAAGAAACAATAGGTCAGTTTAGTAAAGTGGCAGACTACAAAATCAACACCCAAAAGTCCATGGCTTTCTTATATACAAATAATGAAAGAGAAGAAATAGACATTTAAAAAAATCTGTTCACAATAGTACCTCAGAAAATCAAATACCTTGGAATCAGTTCACCAAAGAGGTGAAGGACCTATACAAGGAAAATTACAAAACACTACTTCAAGAAATGAAAGAGGACACTAGGAAATGGAGACACATCCCCTGCTCATGGATAGGGAGGATTAACATTATCAAAATGTCAATACTGCCCAAAGTACTATACAAATTCATTTCGGTCCTTAACAGGATATCCATGATATTTTTCAAAGAAATAGACAAAACACTCCTGAAATTCATATGGAACAATAAAACCCCCACGAAAAGCTAAAGCAATCCTTGGGAAAAAGAAGATGGACTGCATCACCCTCATCATCACCCAACTTCAAACTGTCCTACAATTAGGACAGTAGTAATTAAACAGCATGGTATTGGACTGGAAACAGATCTGCAGACCAATGGAACAGAGTTGAATATTCTGTCACAGACCCCCGAATTTATGACCACTTAATCTTTGACAAAGGAGCAAGAAATGTGAAGGTGAAGAAGGAAAGCCTCTTCAACAAGTGGTGCTGGGAAAACTGGATAGCTACCTGCAAAAAAATGAACTCTGACCTCTGTCTAATGCCAGGCACAAAAGTCAGATCAAAGTGGATTAAAGACCTCAATATCAGACATGAATCCACAAGGCACATAGAGGAAAATGTAGGCAGAACTCTCCACGACATTGAAGCTAAAGCATCTTTAAGGATGAAACAGCACTGACCGTGCAAGTGGAAGATAACATAAACAAATGAGACAATATCAAACTAAGAAGCTTCTGCACTTCAAAAGAAACAGTGACCAAAATACAGAAATAACCCACAGAATGGGAAAGAATATTTACCCAATACCCATCTGATAAGGGATTAATATCCAAGATATACAAGACACTAGTAGAATTGTACAAGAAAAAAACCTCCAACCCCATCAAAAAATGGGGAGAAGAAATAAACAGAAGTTTCCTCAAAAAAGAAATACAAATGGCCAAAAGGCACATGAAAAAATGCTCCACATTGCTAGCCATCAGGAAGATGCAAATCAAAACAACAATGAGATATCATCTCACACCACAGAGACTGGCACACATTCAAAAGAACAAAAGCAACCAGTACTGGAGTGGATGTGGGGGAAAAGGAATGCTCTTTCACTGTTGGTGGGAATTCCCACTAGTTCAGCCTTTCTGGAAAGGCAATATAGACAGTCCTTCAAAAACTAGAAATGGAGTTTCCATATGATCCTGCAAAATATTCGATATGCCCCATGCCACATTCGATATGCCAAAACCAGTAAATGCAATAGGTCTCATTCTCCTAACCCTGAAAGAACCACCAATACGGCAGCATTAAGAAGGATGAGGATGGAGAGGCTGATAAAATCTCGAGGCCGAACTAGGCTGTCAAAACGAAGAAGGACAAAAATGACTGTCTGTACTTTCAATGCAAGTATGCTGGCATCAGATGCATCCATTGAGAGCCTGATGGTACATGCACGAAAAATCAACTAAAACATCATTGGTCTGACCGAGATGGGAAGGCATCAATCACATCACGCTGTTTTCAATACTGGAGAAGTATTGAAACATGCGACAAAAGAGGTGTCGGTGGTGTCAGTGTCCTTGTCAACACAAACTTGGCCATGAGCATTGATTCATTCGAATGCCTAACAACCCAAATCGGACAATTACACTTGAATAATGTGGCTCACTGCTGGCAGTTTCTATCTTTGTTATCTACGCACCAACATCCAATTATGATGAAGGAGAAATTGAAAAGTTCTACATGAAGCTGGAGAAGTACTATAAAGAAGACCACACCTTCTACAAGATCATTGTCGGTGATTTTAATGCCAAAATAGGACCAAGAAGATCAGCCGAAGAACGCCATATCAGGAACCATGGCGTAGAATAGAAAGAACAGGGTGAGAAACTGTCTGAGTTCATCATGTCGACCAAGACCATCCATGGTAACTCACAGTTCCAGAAAGCCGAATCTAAATGTTGGACATGGGAGTCTCCCAGTGGACGGTTCCACAACAAAATTGACCACATCGTATTCAACCAACAGTTTTGCCTTATCCATGTCACTGTTGTCCCAAAATTCCAAAATTGCGAATGGGATAGACCACCATCTCCTTCGTGCAAAATTCTACACCATGGAAAGGGGAGAAAGGGCTGCAAAGTTTAAGAAGAGAACTCCCAGAACAACGACCAACTGCAAGCTCTTTGGCACTATTGAAGCAACATGGGAAGATGCCGTCGTTTGACAACATTGTCAAGGAATATGATTGACTAGTTCAGCACCTCCCTGATTGTGCGAGGAATGCTGAGAGAGATAACCACAAAAAGATGCCTGTCTTAGAAAACTCTTGAGCTCATTAGCCAACATGGCTTGGCGCAAGCCTCAGGCAACTGCAATCGAATGTCCTAGCTCAAAAAGCAGTGTAGAGAAGTGATAAAGGAAGACCTCAAAGAGAGAAGAGCATCAATGCTGGAAGATGTGGCAGAAGCCGGGAAAAGCATTCACAACGACCGCCTATCCTTTGCCAACTACAAGACCAAGATGACTGCCCTCCAACTTCCTGATGGATCTATCACATCTTCCAGAAGGGCAATGGAGAATATTATCCATGACTTCTACTCAAATCTCTCAGGACATCCACCTGTCCACATACCAAATTCCGCAGGATGCATATGTTGTTCCCAATGTTCTCCCTTCTGAAATCTGACACACCATTTCATTGGTTCAAGATGCCACTCTGTCAAACATTCATTGATTTAAAGAAGGCCTTTGATTCTGTTAAGACTGAAGTGGTCATCAAAGCCCCAGCCAAACAGGGCATTCAAACTCAGTACATCAGGATCCTCTGTGAGCTGTATTACAGATTCACTACCAGGATCTCACCATTGTACAAGGAAGTGATCATCCATGTCAGGAGGGGGTTTCACGCCTCCAGCGCCATCTTACAGCACACAGCAGCGAAGAAAAAAACCAACTGGAGGGCTCCACAACTCCCGGAGAATTCTCCAGGCCCTGTCCAGAGCTGATATCACCGAGAAGACCCAGATGGGGTAGGTGTTGTCTCCCCGCCTTCTCCAGATGGAATCCCGGTGATCATGAGCTCCTACAAGCATGGCTCTTGCATGCGGATATCAGGACTATTTTCTGAACCGAAATTTCCTGATATGCAAAGTGATCAATAGAAAGTAAATGATCTAGCATTTGTCCCTGGAAAAAAGGCTTGAATTGTGATGGGAAAATCTGAGCAAAATATAATGATCAACCAAAATGCATCTTGACTATGTATTTAACTATGGTGCTATGCCACCCTGTGAGGGGAAGGGTGTCCCTCCGCCTGTCCCCCTTTGTGGCAGCGGCATGGTGGCCTGCATATTATAGAGCCTAATGAACAGCCAGGTATGAGATTGCATTGATGAGGCACGTGGGGCTTCATGGGATGGGGGGTGGAATTGGTCCTTCTCCCCGCCATGACAATGCTCTGGGTTGCCACCCTCAAACGCCTCCTCCGGTTTCTGACCAACCATGAATCCGGAGGCACACATACCAATCTTGGAACCCAGGGGCTTCTGGCAGTAATCCCTCTACATTTACTACTAAAATATCAGAAATCCAAATTCGCGTGGCCGCTATTGTGGCCACACGACATCATATGCTCTTCATAATCAGCAATAGAAAACAAATCATCTAATGATGTCTTTGTGGCAGGTCTGAATGTTGGGGGGAAATTCCAAATAACAATGTTGAGTCTTTTGTCGTAATATTGAATGTGATCAGTGGAGAGAGAGAGAGAGAGAGAGAGAGAGAGAGAGAGAGAGTAAAGTGGAAATCTGCCACACAGGCAGAGGGTGGGTGTGAGTGAGGGTACACTGGGGTTCTTGGTTGTGGAAAATGTGCACTGGTGAAAGGACGGGTGTTTGATCATTGTACGACCGACTCAGACTTGAACTGAAAGGCTTTGTGACTGTTCTCATGGTGATTCAATAAATAAACAAAAAAAGAGAGAGAGGGGTTTGGTAGGGTGATACCATTTCACCAAAACTCTTCAGTGCCACCCTCAAGAACATCATGTGATGACTGGAATGGGAAGGAATGAGAGTGAAGATAGATGGTTGGCAACTACACCACCACCACTTCGCTAATGACATCATTCTAATAACACCAAACATTAGCCAAGTGGCACAAACGCTGGCCGACTTCAACCGTGAGTGTGGACAGGTTGGACTACAGCTGAATATTTATGAGAAAGACAATGTTTATAAGAAACATTCTCGTTCCTGTTGTTCCATTCACTCTTAACCTAACGAACAGCTCCGAATGCAACAGTCATGTGTACCTAGGTCAAGAAGTCAACATGACGAATGACCTGGCACGTGAGTTGCTCAGGAGGAAGAGAGCGGCTTGAAACGCCTTTAAGAGCATTGAAGAAATAACTAAGAGGATGAAAAACCTCCGGCTCCAAGCACATCTCTTTGAACCCACTGTTCTTCCTGCTTTAAGATACGCCTCAGAGACCTGGGCCCTATGAAAACAGGATGAGAATGCTATTTGGGTCTCCCAAAGAGGAATCGAAAGACTATGCTTGGAGTATCATGCTTCACTCAAGTGAGAGAAAGAATCCAGAGTTCTGACCTCCATCGACAATCAAGAACAGATTCGCTGTCTCATTTGCCAAGGCATCGAAATCAGATGGGCTGGATACGTAATGAGATTTGGAGATGACCACTGGATAGAGCCATTACCGACTGTATTCCACAGGTTGTCAAAAGATCGTGTGGCCGCCCACCTATGAGATGGTCAGACTTCTTCATTCAGACCCTGAATGATAGGTTTGAGGCTCTTTGTATTCCTAGAATGAGCAGATGCCATTGGGCTACACTTAGCACGCGACAGGGACAAATGGAGATGTTACTGGCGCCCGCTCAGCAAATTGATGAGTAAACGGGATGTCAAGTGATCAAGTGATGACCCCGCAATACCACTTCTGGGAATATATCCCGAGGATGAAAAAAAGCACAGTAGAAATGACATCTGTAGCACAGTAGAAATGACATCTGTACCTCTATGTTCATTGCAGCACTGCTCACAATAGCCAAAATCTGAAAACAACCCAAGTGCCCTAGAACAGATGACTGGTTCAAGAAACTTTGGTACAACTACACAATGGAATACTATGCAGATGTCAGGAGAGATAAAGTCATGAACTTTGCTTATAAATGGATACATAAATGGAGAGTATCATGCTAAGTGAAATGAGTCAGAAAGAGAGGGACAGTCATAGAAGGAGTGCACTCATTTGTGGAGTATAAAACAACATAACATGAGGCTAACACCTAAGAATAGTAGATATACGGGACAGATAGATTGCTCCACAGCTGGAAGCCTGCCTCATGAGCAAAGGGGAGAAGGCAGCTGGAACAGAGAAGGGATCACTAAGAAAAAGATGACTGGAGGAATTGGTCAGGATGGGAGATGTGTGCAGAAAGTAGATAAAGGAACAAACACGATAACCTCTCAGGGTCTGTATTGCAAACAATAATGCCCAAAAGTAGAGAGAGAGTATGGGGAATGGTGTCTGCCATGGAAGCAGGAAGAGGGTGGGAAAGGGGGTTATACCGGGGATATTGGTGGTGGAGAACGTGCACTGGTGGAGGGATGAGTGTTTTTTGATCATTGTATGATTGTAATCCAAACATGAAATCTTGTAACTATCTCACAGTAATTCAATAAAATTTTAAAAAAAGAAAGAAAAGAAACTTGGGGGCCATTTAGAAAATTTGTAGCCGGAATAAAGAGTGAATCAAAGACACTTGGCTAAATCACCATCTTAAATCTCATGTGGAACTCTTTCCTCTTTTCTGTTTCCTCAATATATACAATGACCCTATTTTTATTTCTGCTTTTTCTGGTCTATTTTTTCTTATATAATTAAAACAAATATTCCTCCATATTTTATAAACTATATGTATATTTTATGAGAGAGGAAATTCATAGTTACAAAATGTATTAACTTATCTTTAAAAAAAATAAAATCTAGCATATTCTTCCTTTCAAATCACAACTAGTTATATCCACAAACTTTTTTTCTTTAGGTATCATTATGAACCTATAAAAACTTGTAAAATTTCATTTATTTTAATTAACTATTATTATGATTGCTCATGTCACAACTAGCCAAATAAAAAGTCCCTTCAATTTACTCATATGTACTGTCTAAATGTTTTCTTATTTGCTGATGACAGCAATATATTTCTGCTTGAATATTAATTTTTCCTCCAACACAAAATCAACTAAACTCCAAAGAGCTTGATATTTTTCTTTATTCCTTTAAAAACTTTTAACGACTCCCCCCTTGAACTAGTCACAAATTTTTTTCATTATCTGGCCTCTGACCATTTTTGTCTCTTCAGTTTCTGCCACTCTCCCCACAAGCCACAATATCCTCTCACACCCAGATTTTTTTGTAAATTCCATACGCAAAAAGAGAAGCAACTGACCATAATTTCCTTCTTTCAGTACAGTAAACAACAAAAACAGAAATAAGTGTGTTCTTAGTATCGCTGGCCCCTGGCAATACCACACCTGGAGGATAGCTGATCTTCTAGAAATAATTTTTAATTAAAGGGAGAGTATATTTGTATGTTAAAGCAGATGGTAGAAATTAATTTATGAGGTGCATTGCAACAGTGGTTCAAAGAAAGAAAATGTTAATTACCCACATCAAAACAAAATTACAGAGGCATAAATTATTAGAGATAGCTGCAATGCAATGTGGAACTCTGCTCAGGAAAAGACACTGAAAGAGATGAGCTGTGGGAGAAAATGAAATCAGACAGTCTTCAGGCTAAAAACTATGGGGTCTTCTTAAAATGAGGATGTACAGTCCCCTCTAAACCCCGCCCCTGATTTCAGAATCCCTGACGGCCACATCCACGGCCCACAACCACCGCCATGTCCATTTATCAGCCCAGTTCTATAGACCTTAAAGCTCTGGACCAGAGCTGGACCAGTCACACTGACTCCTCCATATTCCACAATACTGAAATTCTGGTAGGAGCACACCAAATTAGATGGGAAAGTAACATAGAAGACAGCTAAACCCAGTAAATAAAAGCAATAGCACAGAAGGCTCAGCTACCAACAAACAGCTTAGTAACTCAAGAAGAGGAACTAACAACCCAGTAGTGAGATATAACAATTTTCACAAGTTTTTTTTTTTTTTAGCAAAGGTATTTTTGATCATTTCATTAGCCATTTAGTTGTAACAATTTGCTTGAGCAGGCCCAGTAACGTCTCCATTTTAAGACTTGTTACTATGTTTGGCATATTGAATATGTCATGGGTAGCTTGCCAGGCTTTGCCATGCAGGCGAGATACTCTCGGTAGCTTGCCGGGCTTTCCGAGAGGAGCGGAGGAATTGAACCCGGCTCGGATGGGCTGGCTGTGCGCAAGGCAAAATAAAGTTGATATTCTGTGCCTGCTAGGGGGACAGGCTTTGGGGGTGGTTGGGAAATGGGGACAATGGTGGAGGGAAGATCACTCACCAGTGGGACTGGTGTTGGAAGCAACTGTATTATGAACAATTTTGTAAACCACAGTGTCCACATAAAGTATTATTTTAAAAGTAAAGTCAGTTTGAAAAGAAAGAAAGAAAGAAAGAAAGAAAGAAAGAAAGAAAGAAAGGAAAGGAGGGAGGGAGGGAGGGAAGGAGGGAGGGAGGGAGGGAGGGAGGGAGGGAGGAGAAGAAAGAAAGAAAGAAAGAAAGAAAGAAAGAAAGAAAGAAAGAAAGAAAGAAAGAAAGAAAGAGAGAAAGGAGTCCAAAACATTGCAAAACCTAAATCATCAATAATATCTCTTTGCACACATTTTCTTACACCATCATGAGATTTTCTTGGAAGGACCTTCCCAAAGAAAGTTCATATGGGAATATGTAAGTTCATATTTGTCATCTTCTATAAGCTTGCAGACCCCTGCTGGGCAAGTGATGGACGAAGAAATTGTTCAAGGGAGATGAACAAAATCATAAAGTATCATAACAAAATACTATCATCTTGAAGAACTATTCCTCCTACAACAATAAGTGAAGCATCAACATTTTCAAATATATGTTAAAATATTATATTTTGGGGGCCAAAGCAATAAGTACAGTGGGTAGGGTGTTTGCCTTGCACGTAGCCAACCCGGGTTCCGTCCCCAGCATCCCATATGGTCCCCTGCCAGGAGTAATTCCTGAGTTCAGAACCAGGAGTAACCTCCAGCATCACCAGTGCGAACCAAAAAGTCAAAATAATACCGATGATGATGATGATGTTCTCTGTGGGAATGCAGAAAAAAACAGGCTGAGAAGCTGCAGCTTTGGCTTTAGATTTGTCTTTGGATTTAAGACTTATTTCTAAACCACAAATCACATATTAAAAATTATTACAATGCCATAAAATAATGATAGGCACAGTCAATTTTTAAATTTTTCAAGAGAGGCTCACTAACGCTAACAGGTGAGCAGCAGAGAAAAGACAGTCTCCCTTTGTAATGATGGAGCGAACTTGTGAAACTAGAACCCTCCCTCCCATCCCTTAGAGGAGGAGAGGACGCCGTCTAGTGTGAGGAGTCCACAAGGAAATACCTGTGGATTCCACCCTGATCGCGGCAAACCTGTAGAGTGACCCTGGTCCTACAAAGCACTGGGAGAGACCCCCCTAATACTACATCGGCAAGTGCAAAGGGTCTTCCGCTTCCATGCATCCTTCTCCCAAAGGCAAGACCCTCAGAGGAAGAAGCCTGGGCAGAAGGAAAAGCGGAACTTGGATAATTGTGGGGAGCCCCTTGAGCATCTGCTTCAGGCCCCACCCAGCGAAGGCAAGATCCTGCCCGCTCCAGCTGGCAGCAGCAAAGGGTCCCCACGAGATGGAGGACGAGGAGTAAATCCTTCAAGTCCAGAGTTCTTCTCTCTAACATGGAAGTGGGGAACTGGTGAAGGGTTGGTGTTGGAACACTGTATGCCTGAAACCCAATCATGAGTAACTTTGTAATTCATGATGATCATGGTCCCTTGTCACTTGTCACTTGTCATCTCGTTGCGCATCGATCTGCTCCAGTGGGTGCCATTAATTCATATAATTCAAGTGTAATTCATGGTAAATTATTTTTAAAAGGAGAGGGGGATGGTGGCAAAAGATTGGACAGAAATTTTATTAAGGAATATACTCTAATGGTATATTAAAAAATGAAAATCATTAGTCTCTAGGAAAATGTAAATTCAAAATTAGTCAGGTAATGCACACACGCATACACACACACACACACACACACACACTCACACACACACACACACACACACACACACACCAAAAATGGCTCAAGTTTACAGACTGGCAAATTTAAGTACTGGAATGGTGTGGAGCAACTGGTTACTCCTCATGCTTGCTTCTTGGAAAGCAAGATGATAAAATCACACTGAAAGTCAACCTAGAAGCTAATTATAAAATTTAAATGCACTGTCACAGGACTCAGCAACTCAACTCAAAAGTAAATGTTTAATAAAAAGAAACTAAAATACATGTGGAGACTTGCATAGAAAGGCTCATAGCAGATTTATTCATAATGATTAAAAACTGGGCCCGCCCAAGCAAATTGATGAAAAACGGGAGGACCGTGCTACTGTGCCGATTAAAAACTGGAGATATACCAACTAGCCATAGATGAATGAATGAATTGGGATGTATCAGTCCCACAGGATACGAATATGTTACAACAGGAAAGATGAGCTCAGAGGAAGAGCACTGTAGGGCTCTTGCCTCGAACGAGGCCAATCAGGTTCGATCCACGGCTTCCCATATGGTTCTCCACGACCCACCAGGACTCATCCCCGAGCACAGAACCAGGAATAAGCCCTGAAAGAAAAGAAGAGGGCGGAAATAACAATGAATACATGAAAAAAAACACAGGTGACTTTCACAATCATACTGATCAAAAGCAGCATATAAGTAATAGAAGAAATCCTCTACTACACAAAGCTATGGTGGCAGAAAGCATCACAGTTGTCTGGAGCCAGGTTAGTGAGAGGAGCAGAAAGAAACGTCAGGGACTGCTGGGGACGTCCTAGATTTCGATATGATGGTGCTTTTAATAGGTGACTACGTTTGTGAAAAACGCTTACAACCTTAAGAATTAAGTGGGATACATTTTTTTGCATCCAAAGTATAACTCTATAAGGTTGGGCTTTTTTCTTTTTGTTGTTTGGGTTTGGAAGATATAAAGATTTGAGGCTATAGGCCCTGGATATACTCAGAGCTTACTCCTGGCTCTTAGCTGAGGGATCACTCCTGATGGTGGTCAGGAGACCATATGTGGATGTGGTGATTGAACTGCGGTTCACAGTGTGAACCTTTACTCCACCCCTCTCTCTTTCCTTCTCCCTCTCTTCCTCTTCATCTCCCTCTCTCCCTCTCCCTCTCCCTCTCCCTTTCCCTTTCCCTCTCTCTCTTCCTCCCCTTTTCCCTCTCCCTCTCCCTCTCTCTGTCTCTCTGTCTCTGTCTGTCTCTCTCTGTTTATTCTCTCTCTCTTTCTCTCTCTCAAGAAAAAAAACCTAAATGAGGGGTTGAAAAAATAGTACAGTGGGTAGGGCGCTTGTCTTGCATGCAGCAGATCTAGGTTCCCTGGCATCCCATATGGTCCCCTGAGCTCACCATGAGTGTTCCTGAGCTCAGAGCCAAGTGTAATCCCTGAGCATAGCCAGGTGTGACCCCAGAATAAAACAAAATAAACAAACAACAAAAAAAATAAATAAAACACCTGAATTGTAGTCCAACATTAATGGACATTAAAGAGACCTCACCTAACCACATGCTCCTGAACATGGTGGGAAAATACCTATAAATGACATGATTGATACAGTTGATAACATTTGACTATGGACTAAAAATGAGATTACTGTACCAATTTGGTCCTAGTTCTTTTAATTTCTATCATTGTGCTATGGCTATGCAAGACAAAGTCTTGTTACAATTAGAAAAAAAAACTGAACATAATGGTCCAAATTATTGGAAGGTATCACCAAAGGAAGAGGGATATGATAAAGCACAAATAGAACAAAACACAAATATATGGTAGTTTTGGGAACAGGTTATACAAGAGAGTTTCCCTATTATTGTGTTTCAACTATTCAGCAAATTTGTTATTATAGCAAAACAGATTTTCACCCGGCAGTGCTCAGGGACTATTTCCAGCTCTGTACTCAGGGATCGTGAACCAGGGAGAATGGGACTGAGATTACCTATATGCAAGGCAAGCACCTTAATCCCTGCAACATCTTTCCAGCACTGAAAACATTTTGTTTTAAAGATGTCAGCTTCAGATGGGAAGAACGGATAACTCTGTTTAGTTCTTAATTTTACTAATTGAATTGAAATGATTTCTCCTATTAACCAGGAAAAGATCCAGGTATTTGATCAGAATTCTCAGTATTTCTGTGGATGGTTCCAGGAAAGATAAAGAATCATTCTTCTGGGGATGCAGTGATAGCACAGTGGGTAGGGCATTTGCCTTGCACATGGCTGACCCAGGTTCAATTCCCAGCATCCCATATGGTCCCCCGAGCACCGCCTGGAGTAATTCCTGAGTGCAGAGCCAGAAGTAACCCCTGAGCAACACTGGGTGTGACCCAAAAAGAAAAGAAAAGAATAATTCTTCCTGTTCATTCAAAAGTGGGATGAACTGCTCTGCAAAGTGAAAATCTCTTATTACTCCCAAGATCATAGAAAACATTTGTTCTTCTTAAATTCTGATCTAGAAAACATTTTCTTCCTCTTGGGACTCTTCACTGTTTCCACAATGGACAAGGTCCTGCAGTGAAAAACATTTATTTGCAAGTGACTAAAAATTATTACAGAAAACGAACAAAGATGAAATTCCATTTTCACCTGTCCTTAACTACCAATGCGGATGAAACGTAATTCTCTTCTCACAGACACAATTGTAGGAACTAAAGCAGTCCATAGTTTCTAGTCTTGTTGCAGTTACACAGGCACATTTTCCTCCCGAAGGCAGTGATGTCTTGCCATCTGAATCACTGTAGAAGACAAACATGGTCAAATGTTTAATTCTGGGTCTTGCAATAATATACATGATAACATTTTAAATATGTTGCCTAAACTTCTGGAACATGGAAATAGTAATCATAACCTCATTCCCAAAATATTTTTCTTTCACTCATCTCTTGAAACAGAATCAGGGCTTCTTAACCACACCAATGATCTTCCATATCATTTCACACTGAGAGTTTTGGGCCAGAAAGCAAAATTACTTTGCAACATTGTTGCAAGTTCATAATATAGAAAAACTTCTAATATTATTCTGTATAATAAAAGAGATATTGAAAAAGGAGAACTGAATGTCTGAGAAAGACACCAGGCTGTTGTGCATATTCTTGAGAAAAGAAAAGTAGGACTGGATTAATTTTTTTAATTACTTTTTTTTACCTGCTGTACCCTGTAGCTAATAAGTTACTAAGACATGGTTTCTGTTGAAATTTTTCTAATAGAATAGCTCTATTTCAGCAAAGTAGTAGTTTTGACCCAATCTTCCCATTGAAAACAACTTAAAGTGCTAAATTAAAAAAAGAAAATTTAGGTGCTGGAGCAATAGCACAGTGGGTAGGGCGTTTGCCTTGCACATGGCCAACCCGGGTTTCAATTCCCAGCATGCTAGATGATCCGCTGAGCACCGCCAGGAGTAATTTCTGACTGCAGAGCCAGAAGTAACCCCTGTGCATTGCCAGGTGTGACCCCAAAAAGAAAAAATAAATAAAATAAAATTTAAATATTCTTATAAGCTTATGACTATAAAGAAGTTGATATATATGTTTAGGCCAAAGATTAAGTAAAGATGGGGAAATAAATAAAGGGAAATTAAAGCAGTAAAGTTAGTTTTTTCCTAGATGGGTGCAACAGGATTAAACAGTAAATTCCACCCAAAATGGAGAGTCCACATAGATCATAAGCATAAACCACCCCTTGAAGTCTTGAACCTTGGATCTAAGCAGAAAGAAAGAAAGAAAGAAAGAAAGAAAGAAAGAAAGAAAGAAAGAAAGAAAGAAGGGAGGGAGGGAGGGAGGGAGGGAGGGAGGGAGGGAGGGAAGAAAGAAAGAAAGAAAGAAAGAAAGAAAGAAAGAAAGAAAGAAAGAAAGAAAGAAAGAAAGAAAGAAAGAACAGCCTCTACTAAGAATTCAAAAACACAAAGGCATCCTTTGCTTAATCTTGCATTTTCTGTGTTGTTTAAGAATATTCAAATCTGCTACAGGAAAAGGGGTTAAAAAAATGAAATTAAGCAGTTTGTGAGTCACTGGCTGCTGTCAGGGAGCTAAAATGTGTTAAATATGGATCCATCAATTAGTAACCAATGACAATGACATGACAATGACTTGTGTTGGATGAAAGTACACTAAGCAGAGCATGTGTGTGCTGGATAGGAAAGGAAGAAAGAACCAAGCAAATACTAAGCATCATATATGAGAGGTGATTGATGGAGGGAGATACTAAATATCCTTGAGGTCTACGCAGTGGTGATAATCATTCAACAGAAGAATCACAAATAAGAGCCATAGCTGTTTGTCAGTTTAATTGGAAAAGTGAAGTTTACCTACTCCACATTTCCCAACAGAGAAAATGGGTGTACTGGGCACTGGAACTATCTGTCTGTTGGGCCCCTTACTCGGTGGATACTAAGAACCACACCATCATCAGAGATGACGGGTTATGAGGCAGATGTAACCAAATAACCCAGGACGCAGGTGCTCCCTTTACAACTTGCCCCGTACGAAATTATGACAACATATTCTGTCCCATCCAAGAGGGATAAGTTATCCCATTAATTTCCCCTGGCATCATGCTACATATTTTAATTTTATCTTATAACCATTCAATTTGATCATCTTAATTTTCTTTCTTTTCATGACCTCTGAGCTAGTTTGTGTAGGGGTGCACGAGACATGTCAGGGTAATTTCCTGCATGACATCTTATGTAGCTTAGGTGACCAGAACTTCACTGCCTGCAGACACAAACTTTCAATAAATATGGTCCTATTCACAGTGCCCTGTGGCATCCAACTAAAGTAAATTCTTTCCTAAAGGAAGCACCTGAATCTCAGTCCTTGAATAATTTCCACAACAGCTCAGAGAGAAAAAGAAAAAGAGTTTACACAATGCTACAAATAAAATGACTTCATGAACAAAACTCATCAGAAATCACACTTAAGCCCACAAATATTCAAAGATTAGAAAATTATCATATATAAAATATATTTTAAGATATTTCAAAAAATAAAAGACATCTTGAAAACAGAACTATCAAGAACATTTAAAAGTGTAAAATAGAATTCCTAGAAATAAAAATACAACACTTACATTTTTGTAGTCATTAAACAGTGTAACAGCAGATTAAGATTAAATGTGCAGGGGCTGGACCAATAGCACAGCAGTTAGGGCATTTGCCCTGAACATGGCCAACCCGGGTTTGATTCCCAGCATCCCATATGGTCCCCTGAGCATCGCCAGGGGTGGTTCCTGAGTGCAGAGCCAGGAATAGCCCCTGTGCATTGCCAGGTGTAACCCCCCCCCAAAAAAAAGATTAAATGTGGATCCATGAATCTATAAAAATATAATACTTTGGGGCTGTATTTTATACAGAGAGAGTACTGCTGGCAAGGTGATCGCCTTGCATGTGGCTGACCTGTGTTGGATCCCTGAGCCCTGCCAGGATTGAACCCTGAGTGCAGGGCCAAGAGTAAGCCCTACGTTCTGCTGGGTGTGGCCAAAAACCATAATAAAAATATACAAAAAAGAAAAAAACTTCCCTTCAAAACATAAAGACTATCATGAAAGTATGCCTGTGTGTACACTTAGATCTATATTTATAAATAATATATACTGATTTTATAAAGAAGTGTCAAATGACTTTTCAAACATTCAGAATACTCATTTGGAGAAGGAATCACTAAAACTAGGTCAGAATAGCCCAATCATTTTCCTATCACTTCTGTTCATGACTGTTTGACACATACTTCTGAACAAGTGCTTAACATTATAAGTTTATTACTAATAACTATATACTTAACTTCCTTCTTGACTATTACGCGTTTTTTGCTTTTCACTAAAATTATAATTTTTATTGTAATCAATCAAATGTATTGAAGGGATTAAAACAAACATTAATAGTAATATGAATAACAGGTATCATGCTCCCTAAGTATGAATAACATGATTAGATTTCTATTAGAAACATAAATATCATTATCATGTTTTATTCAGATTAGAAAGTATTGTACTTTCTAAATATGAATAAAACACTTTTTTATTCATTGCTCTTATTCTTTTTTAATATTTTAATTAAATCACCATGAAATACACAGTTAAAAAGCTGTTTGTGATCAGGTTTCAGTCATACAATGGTCCAACACCTATCCCTCCACCAGTGTACATTTCCTAACACAAATGTCCCCAATATCCTTCCTACCACCAACCCCCACACACACAAACACACGTACACACACACAAGCCTGCCTCTATGGCAAGCACTTTTCTTGAGAGATTATCATGTTTGGTTCATTGCGATTTCTCTTACCAATACTTTTCTTGAAAATTATTCAAGCTATGACTGCTCTCACTTGTGGAATATAAAATAACATAATATGAACTGACACCCAAGGATAGTAGAGACAAGGGCCAGAAATATTGTTCCATAGTTGAAAGCCTGCTTCGTGAGCTGAGGGAGAAGGTAGCTGAAATAGAGAATGGATCATTAAGTCAATGATGGTTGGAAGGGTCATTCAGGATGGGAGATATGTGCTGAAAGTAGATAAAGGACCAAATGTGATAGCCTCTCAGTATCTATATTGCAAACCATAATATCTAAAAGTAGAGAGAAAGAGGGAAATTGTCTGCCATAGTGGCAGGGGAGGGTTGGGGCGACGGTGGGAGATGGTTGGGGGTATACTGGGGACATTGGTGATGGAAGGTGTGAACTGGTGGAAGGGTAAGTGTTCAATCATTGCATGACTAAAACTCAAACATGAAAGCTTTATAACTGTTTTCACAGTGATTCAATTTAAAAAAAATAGAAAATGATTCAAATTGCGAAAAAAAATTCTTTTTAGCTACAATCCTTCCACCACCAATACCAATGTTAAGAGGTTCACTGAAGTCCAGAGACTTACATTCCAGAATAATCAGTGTTGTCAAACCACTTCCATTTATTTTTCCTATCATCATATGTTAATCCAATCCAGTAGTACTCTGTAAATACCTGGGCTTGAATAAACCTCTGTAAAAGAAACAAAATGTATGACTGAAATACTATATAATAAATGAAAGAGAGGTAAGGGGCCAGCAGTCTCTACGGCTCTCTGCACCACCCTTTATCCCTCCTCTACAAAATCCTCTCTCCCTAAACTCCTGCATCTTTAATCCTAAAGCAATTTCCTCTTACATTTTGTGCATTAAAAATTGCTACAGTCTCATAGATGATCTAAAACAGAATGATTTTAAAGCCCAAATACCTAAAGACAGATTGGTAAAATAAATTGATACTATGAAAGCATTCCAAACCAAGCACAGAAAAATATTTTAAAAATGTAGAAATATGATCATTCCATATTATTTGTGATTGTAGTCATGTATTGGTAGTATTGCTAAGTTCTATTTCTGTCTCTATGTTAAAGATTCTGGCAAGTGAGGTACACAAGAAAATACATTCTCTAATGATAAGCGGGAGAGACGGACAACACCAGATTGAAGTTAATTCATTTAAAAAACTCAATTTCAATTATTTTAAATTTAATTTATGGAAGATTTATGGGGGGTTGGGGTTTGGGGGGGTTGTTTTTGTTTTTGTTTTATTTTTGATTGTTTATTTTTGGGACCACACCTAGTGGCACTCTGGACTTGACTCACGGCTCTGCACTCAGGGATCACTCCTGGTGGGACTACAGGAACCTTATGTGTTGTTGAGAGATTAAACCTGTGTTAGCCTCATGCAAGTAAGCACCCTAACCTCGTACTCTCCCAAGTCCATTTATTTATGGTTTTACTCACAATTATAGATGTTTTATTTTTATGAGAAAAAATATTTTATGTAGGAGTATTGTTATTTACTGTGTTTGGCATATCGAATACGTCACGGGGAGCTTGCCAGGCTCTCCGAGAGGGGCGGAGGAATCGAACTCGGGTCGGCCATGTTGGTCGCTTGTAAGGCGAACACCGTACCGCTATGCTATCGCTCCAGCGGGTAGGGCGTCTGCCTTGCACGCAGCCAACATGGCCGACCCGAGTTCGATTCCTCCGCCCCTCTCGGAGAGCCTGGCAAGCTACCGAGAGTATTCGATATGCCAGACACAGTAACAACAAAGTCTCCAATGGAGACGTTACTGGGCCCGCTCGAGCAAATCGACGATCAACGGGAGGGCCTTTACTTTACTTTTACTTATTGTTATTTATTCAGCCATTGATTAGGCTGACTGAATTGGGCATGAACTCCACCTTACTTTTTTTTCCTTTTTTATAATTTTATTTATTGAATGACTGTGAGAGCATTTACAAAGCTTTCGGGTTTAAGTCTCGGTCATACAATGAAACATCCGTACCTTCACCAGTGCCCATTTTCCACCACCAAAAAACCCAGTATACCCCCATCCCACACTCTCCCCCCTCAGAAAATCTTTTGAAACAAATTTTTTAGAATAGCAGGTGTTTATGGGAACTGTGCATTGAGACCAGTCTTAAAAGTTCAGTAGTTTAAAGGAATAAAGATAAAATTAGTTAATGCTGTGATTTAAAAGTTATAATAGTTACATAGAATGCTTGCATCCCATAGAGCCCCCATGAGTACCACCAAGAGTAGTTCCTGAGTATCGAGCCAGGAGACTGCACTATTCTCTTCCGGGAGCTGGGTTTTATAGTCTCTGAGTCTTGGCCGTTGATGGGATTACACGGCACCAGGGGGCCAGTTGGTGGGTATGACCCCTGCCTACTGGAATTTGGAGGATCTGCGTGGATGAATTATATTTTCCCTGAGGATCACTTGGTGTGACCGCAAAACCAAAAAACAATTGAAAAGAAAAAGAAAAACTTTAAAGGTAATTTGGGGCCCCAGAGAGATAGTACAGCAGGGAGGGCATTTGTCTTGCATGTGGCTGACTGGGGTTTGATCCCCAGCATCCCATATGGTCCCCTGATCAATGCCAGAAGTGATTCCTGAGTGCAGAACCAGGATTAATCCCTCAGTATTGCTGGATGTGACCCCCAAAAGCCAAAAAGGAGGTGATTTTTCCATATTGTTGTGACTATTCAGAACTTTTTAAATACATATATTTTGAAAAATAAAATAGAATGTTTATATTTTATTTATAATATTGATGAAAATGAATAACATCTTCAGAGGCAATAAAAATCATTATAAAGCTAATATGTAAAGTACATCACTTGTGTGGTCATAGTTACAATAACCATTTAGCAGATGACAAAAACAGACCCTGAAAGGTCAGTAATTTACCCACGAGCACTCAGCCACTTTGTGGCAGAGTTGGACTTGATTCCAGACAAGTAAATCCTGAATTCCTCACAGTGACTCCTAGATATGTAGACACTGGAATTTTATTTGCCTCCTTACCGGATAGGTAAGAACTAGAAATGCCAGTTCTGGGCTGCAATTTACCAGAAACTTAATTAATTGCTTCATCAAAAGAAAGGGAAATTTTCCTGTGACTGCTTCTCCTCCTTAGATGCATGACTGCAAGACCCAAACTGTATCTCCAAGGTTTCCATTTTGGAAATAATCATTATCATGATGGGCTGGAGCGATAGCATAGCGGTACGGTGTTCGCCTTACAAGCGACCAACATGGCTGACCCGAGTTCGATTCCTCCGCCCCTCTCGGAGAGCCTGGCAAGCTCCCCGTGACGTATTCGATATGCCAAACACAGTAACAACAAAAGTCTCCAGTGGAGACGTAACTGGGCCCGCTCGAGCAAATCGATGATCAACGGGAGGGCCTTTACCTTTACCTTTACCATTATCATGATAGATTATGTATTTTTTTATGCTTATTAAGTAGTAAGATCGTGTGCCTATACGCAGACCAGGGAGACTTTGGGAGACTCAGAACTATACAAATTTTGATTGCTCAACAGCCATCATATAAAGGATCACTGATGATCTGTCTCTCTACTACCCCCTGCTCCCATTCCCAATATCTCAGGTCCAAGGGAGAGAACACAGGATAGAAGGGGATAAAGTGAAAGTAAAAGCAAGTGATACCAGTTCGTCTTCACCAGCTATCTTCAAAGGAAATGAATTATATTTTCTACAAATCTCTTCACATCTTCTCCACTTTTCACGTTCTTTGCTGAAATAATAGCACTTCTCACCACAACAAGACCAGAATTCATTTCTGGGTTTGTCTAAAATATATAAAATAAACCATTCTTATCATCTTATATTGTATGAAACAAAGTAATACATTTATTATCCTCCAAAACAAAATAAAATAATAATAGTTATCTATAATGACAGTAGGAAGTCCATCAAGATTCTGGGATGCCAAAGTATTTATACGCTAATACTGACTGTAGTATCTATTTTATAAAAGTGAAAATATAGAAACAACCCAAGTGTGCATCAACAAATGACTGGATTTTTAAAATGTGCCAGATACATATTAAAAAAATTATCTAGTCTTAATACTTCCAGCTCCCGAAACCACACGGCCGCATTCGCGGTCTTGCAACATCTTATTATCTCATTCCTACTTTGGACAAACTGGCAGGCTACCGAATGTAACCTGCCCACACGGCAGAGTCTGGCAAACTCCCTGTGGCGTACCCAACATGCCAAATACCAGTAACAATGATGGGTCTCATTCTCCTAACCCTGAAAGAGCCTTGAATTTGGCACTTTTTAAAAAATCTCAGGGCTAGGATGAAGGAGACATTACTGGGGCCTGCTCAAGGCAACCGACGAACAATAGGATGGTCGTGATGATGATCGAATATTTCCAGGTTTAATAAGTTAAATACCAGAAATCCAAAATCGCTTGGCCGCTATCGCGGCCGTGCGACATCATTTGGTTCTTGTAACCAGCTGTAGAAAACAAATTATTTCACAATGCCTTTTCAGCAGGTCTGATTTGGGGGTGTAAACTCTAAATAATAATGGTGCATCTTATGTCGAAACAATGAATCTAATCAAAGTAGATAGAGTGTTAACTAGAATTCATCTGCCTCACAAGCATTGGGAGGGTTGGGAGGGGGTATGTTGGGATTCTTGGTGGTGAAAAATGGTTGCTGGTGAAGGGAAATGTGTTTGATGATTACATGACCGAGACTTAAACCTGAAAGCTTTGTAACTTTTCCCACAGTGATTCAATAAAAAAAAATTTATCTAGTCTTACAAAGAAAAAAAATCTTGCCATATGCAAAAGTCAGTGAATTTTGAGCTTACAAAGCTAAGGGAAATGTTAGTCACAGGAGAATTTAAAAATACATGATCCCATTTCTAAGGAAAACAATGTTTTTAGTAAGGAAACTTAGAGAAACAGAAGGCAGAACAGCAGCTGCCAAAGAGTTGGTGCTAGTGGTGATTGTCCAATTTTACTTGTGCAAAATTAATGAGTCTGGTGCTGGGCAACCTGCACAAAGAATTGATCTCACATGGTGCTCTTAACACACACACACACACACACACACACACACACACACACACACAAACATACACACGCGCGTGCGTGCAGTGGAAGATAGATAGAGATAGAGAGAGAGAGAGAGAGAGAGAGAGAGAGAGAGAGAGAGAGAAGGAAGACAAACACTGCATGATTTCACTAATACATGATATATAGAGGAAACAAACAGATTCACTACATTAGACAAGACAAACTCTATAGACTATAAAACTGATTAGCTGTTACAAGAAGGAATGAAGGAGAGGATAATAGGTAAATCAGGAAAGAGGAGGAAAAGGAATGAAGTACAGAATTTTGGACTTTCAGTGGGAAATTTAATGTAGTATACACAAGTATTGATTTGTAATGACAGTCACCTGAAGTATATGCTACAATGCAACATTATTTCAATAAAAAGTAAAAAATAAGGGGACCAGGCAAACAGTACAGTGAATAGGGCATTTGCCTTGCATGCAGTTGACCCAGATTCAATCCCCAACATTCCAGATGGTCCCCTAGCTCACCAGGAGCAATCCCTTAGTGCAGAGCCAAGATTAAACTCTGAGCACTGCCAGGTATGGCCCCAACCTAAAAAAGTTAAAACTAAGAAATGAAGAAACTTTAGGAGTTGGTAAATATGTCTACTACCCTAATTATGGATAACATTAAGAATATATACATATGTCAAAAGAGTTTTTTATATTAATATCTCAATGGTGGTATTTTTCAATATAATAAAATAAAAAATTTTAAATGATTCTAAAATACCTCTCAAATGAATACTGCTCTTCAGAAATGTTTCTCTTCCTAACATATTTTTATAAATACCAAGTTGTTAAAATATTATTCATTCTTAGTAATAAAGATAGTAAAGATCTACTTCCTTACCTTACTGATATTACACATGAAAAATCCTTCTGGAAAAACTAATATGTAAATAAGCCTAAATAAGTCAACAATAATACTAAATAAGGCAATATTTAGTAATTGTTAATCATCCAGGTCAATTGATTCCATTTTTATACATGACAAGATAGTTTACTGCACGAGATTTAGTATTCTTATACCTTAGATTTTGTTTTGTTTTGGGGCCACACCTGAAAGTGTTCACTCCAGGCTCTGAGCTCAAGGATCATTCCTAGTGGTGCTCAAGGGACCATATGGAGTACTAGGGATTGAACCCAGGTCAGCCATGAGCAAGGCAAGCATCCCCACCCCGTTATAGTACCTCCCCAGACTACATCTTAGATATTTTTAATGGTGTCCCCTCAAGGAGTCAGAGAAACATCAACACTGTGGCAAATCTTGCACAAACATTGGAGGTAATATATATTGTTCACACAGATCTCAAATATCTGAAAGTCTAAATGGAAATACACGCAATTATCTTTGAATACAGCAACCAATGAAAGCTTGTTTCCATTTTAGCCTCCATATATTTTTACTCAGAGTTTCCATATTTTGTGTCAGAACAAAGTGGAAGTTTCTAATTTTCCCACAGCACCAAAATGGCCCAGACTTTCAAGAGACCTGGCACATTCTTTCACCTTCTGGAGGTAAAGTAAGGCAAGAACTGCCAACGGGAAATCATGGCTCCTGGACTCTCACCTCTGCTTGAAACAAGCAAACCCAAATATCCTCATTACATTTAAGAGACACATACATACTCAGAGTTGTCTAGAAGAGATAGACCGCTAGGACATCTCATAATCCTGTCTATGAGGCTTCAAAGCTTTTGCAGAAGGAACAAATAATCAAACATCATGTAATCATTCATTCATTCAAGATTTTCTCCATACCTTTATTTTGTGAAGTCATTGAAATATTCTTTCTCTGACATATATTTTTTTCATGAATATAATTATATTTGCCTGAGTTCAGTTCTTTTTTCTGCTGCAGGGTTTCATTTTTGAGAAGATCATATTCTAAAGTCTTATTTGTCAAAAGCTGCTCCTTCACATAGCTGTCATTTTTTATCATGTCGCACTTGATACTAAGGCTTTGGAGAATTTCCTCCAGTTGATGTCTTTCTTGAACATGCTGAAAAACTACAATCAATTGTATGGGTATAATAGTTTAAAATGTTTATTGCAACACTATCCACCATTTGCTCGAGCGGGCCCAGTAATGTCTCCATTGGAGACTTTGTTGTTACTGTGTTTGGCACATCGAATATGTCACGGGGAGCTTGCCAGGCCCTGCCGTGCGGGCGAGATACTCTGGGTAGCTTGCCGGGCTCTCCGAGAGGGGCAGAGGAATCGAACTCGGGTCGGCCATGTTGGCTGCGTGCAAGGCAAACGCCCTACCGCTGTGCTATCGCTCCAGCCCATAGCCAAAATCTGGAAACAACCTGAGTGCCCAAGAACACACGAGTAGATAAAGAAACTATGGCATATCTACACAATGGAATACCATGCAGCTGTTAGGAAAAATAAAGTCATGAAATTTGTCTATAAATGGATGGATGTGGAGAGGATCTTGCTGAGTGAAATGGGTCAAAAAGGAGAGGGACAGGTATAGAATGACTGCATTCATTTGTGGTATACAAATATACATATATATACATATATACATATATATATAGTCTGGCATATCGACTATATATATATATGTATATATATGTATATATATGTATATTTGCCAGACACAGTAACAACAAAGTCTCCAATGGAGACGTTACTGGGCCCGCTCGAGCAAATCGACGATCAACGGGAGGGCTCGAGCAATATATATATAGTAGAAGACTAAGAACCATGGCCAGAGAAAACAGGGGCTAGGAGTACTGGTCAGTGGTTGAAACTAACCACAAATGTGTGGGGGGCTGAGGGTAGATATTATAGAGAAGAGACTGGTATGACAATAATAGCTGAGAATGATCATGCTGGACAAGAGCTGAGTGTTAAAAGTAGGAAAATGGATATTCTTTAACTGAAAGAATAACCTTTCGGTATCAATACTGCAAACTATAATGCCCAAAAGGAGAGAGAGAGCAAAGAGAGAAAGATGGAGAAATAGAGAAGAAAAGTACTGATGAGAGGGGACCTGGGGACACTGGTGCTGGGAAATGTACACTGGTGGAGGGATGGGTGTTGGAACACTGTTTGACTAAAATCTAATCATGAACAGCTTTGTAAGGGTCTATCTCATGGCGATTCATAAAAAAAGCAAAAAAAAAAAAAAAAACAAAACCCTAAGCTTATATGTTGACGATCAAGACAAGTAAAAGTATAACCAAGACTACCAACACATATCATTACTTTAATCAGCAATTTGACATTTAGAAAGTAACACTTCAGTAAACAGAGAAGTGGAAACCAAATGTCTCACTATTGTCAACTTGAGTGTAAGACAGGCAAAATAGATATCAGAATAAAGCCATGATGGTAGCATTTTATCATTCCATTTAGTGGTTATTTATAACAGTTGTAGCACAAATAGGTACCATAGTAAAAGTCAATTATACAACATATTTTTCGAAGTTCAAATATGCACTGAGGAACAAGAAGAACTAGCACGATTGTTATAAGAGCAGATGGAATAGTGATACAAAAAAAATAGAAGGAAATCCAAGTATATTATTTTGTACAAGTGACTTTAATTTAGTGATTCTCTAAAGATGTTCAAGGAATTTAAATAAAATCTAAAGGCCAATGGGGCCAGAGGGATAGTACAGCAGGCAGGGCCTTTACTTGCACACAGCTGACTTGGGTTCAATTCCCAGCACCCAATATGGTTCCCTGCATCTGTCAGAAATGATCCCTGAGCCTTGACTATAGAGCCAAGAGTGAGTCCTGAGCATCTCGGAGTAAGCCTCTCAAAAGAAAGAAAGAGTGGGAGGAAGGAAGGAAGGAAGGAAGGAAGGGAGGGAGGGAGGGAGGGAGGGAGGGAGGGAGGGAGGAAGGAAGGAAGGAAGGAAGGAAGGAAGGAAGGAAGGAAGGAAGGAAGGAAGGAAGGAAGGAAGGAAAGAAGGAAGGAGAAGGGAGGAAGGAAGGAAGTAAGGAAGGGAGGAAGGAAGGAAGGAAGGAAGGAAGGAAGGAAGGAAGGAAGGAAGGAGGAAAGGAAGGAAGGAAGAAGGAAAGGAAAGGAAAGGAAAGGAAAGGAAAGGAAAGGAAAGGAAAGGAAAGGAAAGGAAAGGAAAGGAAAGGAAAGGAAAGGAAATAAAGGCTGAATTTGGGCCAGAGCGACAGTAACATGGGTAGGGAGTTTGCCTGACACATGAGCAGCCCTCGTTAGATCCCTGGCACCCAGTATGGTCCCTGGAGCATCACCAGAAGTGATCCTTGAGCACAAAGCCAGGAGTAAGCCCTGTGCACTGCAAGGTGTGACCACAAATCAAAAATAAATAAAAATGAAAAGTAAAGGCTGAATGTAAGGTCACCTAACATTTATGTATAGAATCACTTGTATCTACTAAATCATTTCTCATTCTGTACTTATGAAAAAAATGAAGCACCGGTCATAATTTCACTTGAACAGCTGTATTTCAAAGAAGGTTCACCTATGATTCACAATGGCTTTAATCTATAAGGTAGAATATTCCTAAGTCGTGTATCATAAGGAATGTGTTGCATGTTACTCACCCTTTAGCCCCAAGACTATGACTGTCACCAACAGAAGCAAACAGAGGATCCCGAGAGACGCTGCAAGGAGGTGCCAGGGCAAAGAAAACCCTTTAAATAAAGAAAGAAGAAAATAAGAGAGTCTAAAAGAGCCTAGTTTTACTCTGGGACACCATTTGGGATGCATGTGTATATGTGTGTGTGTGTGTGTGTGTGTGTGTGTGTGTGTGTGTGCATGTTT
The DNA here is from genome assembly GCF_029834395.1 of Sorex fumeus. Lineage (NCBI taxonomy): Eukaryota > Metazoa > Chordata > Mammalia > Eulipotyphla > Soricidae > Sorex > Sorex fumeus. Next base: position 59,632,685 of record NW_026606060.1, read on the forward strand.
GAGGTCATAATTTCATTTGAATAGCTGTATTTCAAACAAGGTTAATCTAATATTCACAGTAACTCTAATTTATAAGGCAGAATATTACTAAGTCCTGTATCAAAAGGAATGTGATACATGTTACTCACCCTTTAGCCTCAAGTGTGTGTGTGTGTGTGTGTGTGTGTGTGTGTGTGTGTGGTTTGGGGACCACATCTAGCAGTGCTTCAGGAGTTACTCCTGGTTCTATGCTCAGGAATCACTCCTGCTAGACTCAGGAGACTATATGGGGTGCTGGGGCTAGAACCGGGGTTGTTCACATGGAAGGCAAGAATCCCACCCACTGTACTCTGGCTCCCTGCAATACTATTCAAGTCAAAGGACCAAGCTCTTCTAAAATTAACCCTAAACTATATCACCCAAATTGATTCAAATTTGTGATCTAGCCATTGTCGAGTGATTTTGGTTTGGCCTTGGGGGCCACATCCCACAGTACTCAGGGACTATTCCCAGTTCAGTCGCTCCTGACAATGACCAAGGGACAATATGTAGTGCCAAGGATCCAGCCCAGGTCTCCTGCAAACAGAGCATTCAGCTAGCTCTCTGATCCTGTAACTACAGTTTTAGCTGACAAATCCTACACACAAAAACAGTGTGGCCAGGATTTTAAAAGTTTATCTCTTTCAAAAACACAGAAGGTAGGGCTGGAGAGATAGCACAGCGGGTAGGACGTTTGCCTTGCATGTGGCCGACCCGGGTTTGATTCCCAGCATCCCACATGGTCCCCTGAGCACTGCCAGGAGTAACTCCTGAATGCAGAGCCAGGAGTAGCCCCTGTGCATCACCGGGTGTGACCCAAAAAAAAAACAAAAAAAAAAAACAAAAAAAAAACAAAAAAAAAAACACAGAAGCAATAAGTAAAATAGGCATTTAGGACAATCCTTACAGAAGTGTGCACCCTTATCTGTGACCACAACTAATAATAAAAAAGAAGGAAAAAGCAGTCGGTATTCACAAGAATACCAGCCACTACCATGCTGAGACCACTCTCCGCACACATGAAGGTACCGGTAGAGGAACAAAGGCATGCAGGTCCCGGGACTGAGATCTCCAGCCTACTCGGATAGGGGCTGAGCATCCTCCACCCAGATCCTCTGAATTCCAGTAGGCGGGGGGTCATACCCACAATTGGCCCCCTGGCGCCATGTAATCCCATCAACGGCCAAGACTCAGAGACTATAAAACCCAGCTCCTGGACATCTTATTATCTCATTCCTACTTTAGACAAACTGGCAGGCTACTGAATGTAACCTGCCCACACGGCAGAGTCTGGCAAACTCCCCATGGCGTACCCAATATGCCAAATACCAGTAACAATGATGGGTCTCATTCTTCTAACTCTGAAAGAGTCTTGAATATGGCACTTTTTAAAAAAATCTCAGAGCTAGGATGAAGGATACGTTACTGGGGCCTGTTCGAAGCAATCGACGAATAACAGGATGGTCGTGATCGTGATCGTGTTTCACAAGAAATTGACAAACATTCAAACGCTGCAAAAGTGCTCATGGTTGGGGCCAGAAAAACAGTACAGTGGCTAAGGCACTTGTCCTACACTCGGCCAAGCTGGATTCCACCCTCAGCATCCCTTGCCAGGAGAGATTCCTGAGTACAGAGCCTTAAACATTGCAAACCAAAAACCAAAACAAACCAAAATTGCTCATGGTCTTACCTTAGAGCTGTTTCCAGAAATCAACTTTTTTCTGTCCATTCTCTTTCTCTCCAAACAATGCTATAGTAAATACTGTGCCTTTTGAGGGCATCTGTATCTCTAATTATAACTAAATTAAAATAGCAAAACTTTCTCTTGAGTTAAAGTTTGTGGCAATATTTAAAGGTAAAGAAACAGAAAAAGTAGAATGCCTCTATTAATTTAAACATTTTTATAACTTCATTGCCAATTAAAGCTTATAAAAATTTAAGACTTGTATACCAGAGCAATAGTACAGCCAATAAGGCATTTTCCTTGCACACAGACCACTCGGCCAACTTGGGTTCAATCCCTGGCTCCCTGAAGCAGAACAAGGAGTAAACCCTGAGTTGGTTCAAACAAAAAAAAAAATCCTCAAAGATAATTTATACAAAAAATTAAGACCCAAAAAGTTAAAAAAGGTTTATAAAAATTCAATCTTTTTTCTGAATTTAAAAAAAAATGTGTTTTTGTTTTGGCTCAAGGAAGCATTCGGTGCCAAAGATCAAACATGGGCCTCCTACATGCAAAACATGTGTTCAGCCCCTTGAGCGCTCTCTCTGCCCCTAAGAATGCTGTTCTTAACACAGTTTCTCATTTCTGAAGACATTCTTTAATAAATACAAAACTTTGAGACTTGACTCAGTCCTTTACGTAATAGTCTCACAAATCCCTCTTGGTGAAATGTAAAAGGAAACTATTATCTTTTCAAATTTAAAAGAAATCATTATGGGTCAGCGAGGGTGCCTTGCATATATATAGCTGATCCGGTCTCTAACCTTGGTACCACACATATTCCCTGAGCTCAGTCAGGAACAATGTCTGAGCACAGAGCCGGGTATGGCCCTAAAGACAAAATAAAACAAAACAAATATATATATATATATATGTGTGTGTGTGTGTGTGTGTGTGTGTGTGTATACAATACATGCATACATGCATACATATATAATTTATTAACTTCCCCATTCTCACAAACTTAAGGCTTGTTCTATTATTCTACTCCATTGTAGTTTCATATTAATAACTGAGAAACTAAAGTACAAATAGAACTTATTTTTCCAAATGTCAAAACTGACCATCCACATGAGACAGGCAAATCTAGATACTTAAAGTATATACCTTTTCTCTCTCTCCTTGTGTGTTCTGTGGTTTGCAAGAGAGGCATTGAGTGGCAATCATGTTTGGTCTATAGTCTACTTTCAGCATGCTTCTCCCATCCTGGGAGGATCCTCCCAACAACCTTTATTTGGTGCTCCCTTCTCTATCTGAGCTTCCTTTTCCCCTAGTATGTGTGGCTGGCCTCCAAGTCATGGAGCAAAATTCCTGGTACTAATCTCGGCCACTCCTGGGTGTTAGTCTCCCGTTTTGTTACTTTATGTTCCTCAGATGAATGCAATCTTTCTGTGTCTATCCTGCTCTTTCTGACTCATTTCGCTGCCACAGAGGCAGAGTTGGATGGGGGTGGAGGGGGGGGGGGGATACTGGGACCCGTGGTGGTGGAAAATGGGCACTGCTGGAGGGATGGGTACTTGATCATTGTATAACTGAAACCCAAGCACAAAAATTTGTAAGTCTAAAAAAAAAAAGTCATGTGACTTATATTGCTAATATATTGTTTAAAATTTTTGCATAAATGTGAAGTATATTATTGTGATTCCATTGCAAAATAAATAAATAAATAAAGTATATACCTTTATTATCAGTGTTCTTAGACCTTTGAACACTATCAGCCTTCGGCCTATTCTGTGACTCTGAAGGAGACTGAAGAAATCTCAGGGTTGAGTAAATCACTTCCTGTTCACTCATTTCTAGAGTAAGATGAGAAGTATATTTTGCATTAAAACCTTACCACAAGGCAATTTCAAAACAAGCTTAAGTATCATTCTGTAGAAACATACCAGCACTGGGCAATGTGACTGTGTGTGCCTGTGGCGATGTATTTATTAACACCTTTAAGTATCTGAAACATGTAGAAGAGAACAATTTGCATCAGAAATAGAAAATCTTTCAATATTTATCTAAATTATTAATGCTCAAAATTATGCCTGCCGTTTCGGTCCGCCCTTCACGCCCTACCGAGGCCACCAGTTGCCCCCCACTAGCGGCTCTCCAGCACGGCCACGATTCCAGAGCACAGAAACCAATTTCTTAACTATCTGACTTTCAGTAGAAATACTTCCAGGGTCAATAAGTAAAATAGCAGAAATCCAAAACCAACATTTAATTCTTGAACCCAGCTGTAGAAAGCAAATCACGTCACAATGCTTTTTCAGCATGTCTGATTTGGGGGGGCGGGGGGTAAACTCTAAGTAATAGTGGTGAATCTTTTATTGAAACAATGAATCTAATCAAAGCAGATAGAGTGTTAACTAGAATTCATCTGCCCCACAGGGACTGGGAGGGGTGGGGGGTGGGGTTTTATTGGGGTTCTTCATGGTAAAAAATAAGTATTGGTAAAGGGAAATGTGTTTGATATTTGCATGACTGAGACCTAAACCTGAAAGCTTTGTAACCTTTCCCACGGTGAATCAATCAATAAATTAATTAATTAATTAAAAATAAATAAATAAATAAAATACAGGAGAAAAAATTATGCCTGCTATGATTATTTAAAAAATAGGAGAAGGATATTTTTAAAATCTATCAATTGAAGGAGCTGGATTCCATTCATGAAACAGGTTAGCTCAAATACAGATATGAAAACCTGGCAAAATTGGGACCATTCTAAATAACTGAGACTTATTTAAAACAATACATTTTAAAAAAAAAGAAAAAAAACTAAAATTCTGGGACTGGAGCCATAGTACAGTTGGTAGAGCATTTGCCTTACACATGGTTGACCCGGGTTCGATTCCCAGCATCCCATATAGTCCCCTGAGCACCGCCAGGAGCAATTCCTAAGTGCATGAGCTAGGAGTAATTCCTGTGCATCACTGGGTGTGTCCATAAAAAGCAAAAAAAAAAAAAAACCCCTAAAATTCTAAGCTTTTGAAATTCTAAAAGTAAAAGTATACAACAGCTTAGCTTTTTAAAATTCTACCTGTTAACATCTACATATATTTTTTTTTCTTTTTGGGTCACACCCAACAATGCACAAGGGTTACTTCTGGCTCTGCACTCAGGAATTACTCCTGGCGGTGCTCAGGGGACCATGTGGGAAGCTGGGAATCGAACCTGGGTAGGCTGTGTGCAAGGCAAACGCCTTACCTGCTGTGCTATCACTCCAGCTCCTACAAATATTTTTTAATTCTTGTTTTATACACATACAACATATTCTACATACCATATGCAGGACTATTTGAGGATTCACATTACATAATGGTAGCATTCCAGATCCATTGTATTGTATAAGATATGCTGAATAAAAATCTCTTATATTGGAAACAAAACACAGTTATGTTAATTTTAAATAATCCCATATGTATTATAATTTAAAAGCAGCTTAATCCATTATGTCAGAAGTCTATACAAAAATTTTCACGTACTATAATTTTTTGAAATTTGCCCATGTGAAAACATAGTTTCTAAGTGATTCAACATATCACATCAGAGAATGAAAATATAAAAAAATAAATAAATATTAAAAGATATCTGGCTTCTTTTCTTTGCCAATGTATAAAATTGGCATCCCAGAAATGAAAAGATGGAAAATAAATCGCAAATATAAGTATGCTTTTTCCCATTTTTTTAATTTTATAAAGTGTTCTCAATTCATTCACATTCTCTGTAATGTCTTAAGAAAAATTAGTCTTTCCTATCAAAGTATCTAAGATAAAATAATATGCAAATATTAGGCCTAAATAAGAAGCCATTGTTTTCCCAATCTCTCTTCTCTTTCTTGCTGAAACAATGCAAAAATCATAGCACATTAAAAAAAACTGAATAAAAGAATTGATAAAAGAATTCTGACTAGTTTTAACATGCTTCAAAGTGAATGTGGTTCTAATACAATCAACAGAGAATGCTTTTCTCTCAATGACACATTCATGCCATCATTTGTAATAAAAATCCACATTTATAAAATTGTTTCTTTATAAGTAGGACTAATAGGCCACTCAGGATACAAAGAGTTGAAGAAACAAGTGCAAATGTTACCTAGGTCTGCGCCATCCACTGATGAAAATGAAGAAAGATGATCCAAAAATAAGGGAGAAGAAGGGGCTTTTCGCGAGCCTCTGGGGGTTCTAATATAGGAAGTGGAAGAAGTCTAAGATGTCCTCTGGTGTTGCCACACAAATGTTCTGCCCTTCCTCTGCTAACCAAAGTGAAAAAAGGAAATTGTATGGTAAAAGCTTACGTTAATGTAAAGATAGGGCGATGGATCGTGAGCCGTCTTCCTGCATGTCATCTAACCAATCATTTGCTATGCTGCGAAACAGATGTAAAGAGAATTTTGAGAACTGAAAAAAAACGCAACTGTGGACAGTAACAAAACCTTTTTTTAAAAATGAATCACAGTGAGATATAGAATTACAAAGTTATTTCTGAATGGGTTTCAGTCAATGTTCCAACACCTGCCCCTGCACCAGTGCACATTTCCCACCACCAATCACCAATGTCCCTAGTATCCCTCCCACCCACCACAGCCTCCTTTGTCTCTCTGTGTCTCTCTGTGTCTCTCTGTGTCTCTATCTCCATCTCAGCTCTCTCTCTCTCTCTCTCTCTCTCTCTCTCTCTCTCTCTCTCTCTCTCTCTCTCTCTCTTTCTCTCCTCCCTTTGGGGTATAATGTTTTGCAATACTGTTACTGAAAGGTTATCATGTATCTCCTTTCAGCACTCAGTCTTGTCCAAGATGCACATTTCCAACCATCATTGTCATAGTGGTCCCTCTCTGTCCTAACTGCCTCTTTCTCCCTACTTGTGACAAGCTACTGACGGTGGGCCAGTCATCCTGGGCTTTGAGTATTAGTCTCATACTAGAACAAAAACTATTTTAACAAAAACTAGCCTACTTAAAAGAATCTCTAGTAAAAACAAATGAGCAAATGTGTGTATGTATGTATACATATACACAAAATATATGAAGACAAAATTCTTCAACTGCTAAGTAGCCTAACAGAAACTTCCTTTTCTGTTACTATTTGAGGGAGAAATATTTTCTTATCCATGTTTATAGCAGATAGATGTATTTTAGGTTTATCTTTAAGCACCCATAATTTCACTGTATAAAAATGTGGATGTTATATTGATCCTTGTCTTATATTCATATATTAGACTTTCAATCAAAGTAGACATCATTCTTTACACAATGTTTTTTGATGCACTAATTCTTTTGTTTGGGGCAGCAGAAGGCCACCCATGCAGTGCTCAGGGAACCTGAGCACTATTCACCCAACTGGGCTGACAATTTAGTGCTCGGGCCTGAGGATACACTTATTCACTGTAGTGCCCAGGAGCCTTCAGGACCACACTCCATGTTCAGGAGGCCACATGATGTCAGGGATCAAATGGAGTTGGGCATGCAAGGCACACACCCTAACCCCCTGGCCCTAATGCATCTTTCTCAATTGTTTCCTTTAAAAATACTCATCTTGGGACTGGAGTGATATACCACAGCGTGTAGGGCATTTGCCTTGCACGTGGCCAACTCCCAGCATCCCATATGGTCCCCCAAGTACCCCCAGGAGTAATTCCTGAGTGCAGAGCCGGGAGTAACCTGTGTGTATCGCCTAGTGCGACCCAAAAAGCAAAATAAATAAATGAATGAATAAAAATATTCATCTACAATGTGAGTTTTTTAAAGCATGAATATTCACAAGGTTTATACCCTAACCTAATTAGACAGCTCCTACTGCTAGATATTTATGTTGCTTCCACCTTTTGCTACTGTAAAAATTGTCTGGCTAGTGTTTTTAAACATTTTCTTATGGGAAAAATTTACAATTAATTTATGGAGTGAAGGGATAAATAGAAAAACTAAGAACTTTGATACACATCAGCAAAGACTTTCCATTAGTGTTCTCCTCGTTTTTTGTAGCTCATATCAGCTCATCAGTTGTCCGTGAAAAAATGCTCACATTAAAGAAGATATACTAGGGCCAGAGCAAGAGTACAGTGGGTAGGGCATTAGCCTTGCACACAGTTGACCAGTTTCAATCCGTGGGACTTCATGTGGTCCCCCAATCACCACCAGGAGTGATCCCTGAGCAGAGTCAAGGAACACGCCTTGAGCACTGCTGGGTGAGAATAAAAATTAACCCCCCACCCCTCAAAAAATAAAAATAAATCTATTATTCCTCTCTTTGAGTGTTGCCCACAAATCTCATTTTATGGAGACCTAGAACCTTCTAAATTTATTTCTATAATTCTGCTTTTATAAATGAAATCCCAATAGACAATAACCATCTTTCACAGATGTTTTACGCGATCACTTCCAATCTTCCAATGTATAGTCATTGAAGTCAATTTCAATTGTTTCAAACCAGGGGAGAGTTTCCATGAGACAACGGAAGAAAACTTTGAAGGTTCTCGATCTCTGTTTTCCAAATTCACTGATATGATGGGGCTCAAGTTCTATACATCTCTTACTCTCATATTCACCACAATAAATATTACTGAATTTCCTAGCTATAAAAATTGGTATAATAACCCCCAAATCCTTCATGGTTGACTTCATCACATGTTCAAAGCGAATATCACTCAATTCATAGACATGGAAGAATTTATTTTCACTAGATAAAATTTCTTAGCCATAAAATTGTATGAATATATTTTCACCTCTGTCTCTACCCATGGTTTTAAAGAAATATTAGTATTTATAATAATAATATAATTATTATTATATTATATTAATTCTTATACTATTATTATATTATCTCTATGCCAACATGCTATTGGGACATGCAGATGTTTGTAAAAATGGGGTGATTATGGGAGAATAGAGGAACATTAACACATTTTAAGAATTATGAAAAATGTAGCACCACAGCACTTCCTTTCCAGAAAAATATTAGCAAGTTATTAACATCTGATTGCCATTCATGGAGATACTGGTGATTTTGTTCTCTGATTTATACCCTTCTCATGATGGACGCTAACAAGTGCAGAACGTACTTTACACTAATACGATTATCATCTCCTCTGTATGAGTCCACAAGGTAAGGACATTCTTAGTCATTATTCTGACTCTAGCACACGGAAGAAACCTACACACGCAGTCAGTGGAGCATGGTCCAAGGCAAGAGGAACTGACAACAAAATCTAGACTTTTCAGCTTAGGTAAGCACAATGACATAAATCACTAGAAAGCCAAATTGTGACTGCTCCTTCTCTCTACACTCTAGCTTTATTTTGCTGCCTAGCTTTCAGGTTCTAGGAAAGGTTTAAATGGCAAGACAACCAGCATCACCAGCAGCAGCAATGCAAATAATTATAATCTTGGTGTGCCCTCTGATCAAAGAATAACCAAGTTAAATCAGTCACAAGTACTGTTATTAAGAAGACAAAGATGAGAACATGAAGAATATATTGAATGCCCTAAAACTTTGGCTTCCAAATCCACTTTAGTGTGAGACACCCGGAAACTATACTCAAAACAAGGCCTTTATTTTACTTTTTGCTATAACTGCATGTCCTTTTTTTTTTCATTTGGGAAATCACACATTTCACCCATTCCTTCCTGATGTTATTTATGTGGTCTTGGTCTTGCTTAGCACCTTCAAGTTTTCCATTCACATCGGCAACCTCAATGGCTCATCATCTCATGGCAGCACTCGCCTCCTGTCCCAGGGGATAGATGTTGGGGTGACCACCAGCTTTCAGAAGAGATGTTCTGTCACCTCACTGACGAAGGTTCCTACATCTCAGCAGGTCCCCAGGCACAAGCTTATGTGTGTTATCCAACGCCTGAGCATCACTAAGTTTTCTGGTTCAAACTTCTTGACTCAAAAAACTTCTTGAGGTTTCTGTTCTCCTAATTACTCCCTTTTTGTCCTCATCTTTACAAATGCAAGCTATTGTTAGATTCTAGAGTTATAAATCCTCCATCTTATCCTACTCAGTTCCTAGTAGTAGAATGGTAACTATCCTCCCTCCAATTTACAAGTACCTAAATGAGATTTCCAAGTAGCTAAAATATGATTCTCTCCACTGTATTACAGACATCAGTCTCTAAGCTCACCCCCACACCACTTATCTACCTTTTTTGTTTATTTTTAATTTTTCTTTCCTATGAGAGTATCTATTAATATGCAAACTTAGGTCCAAATAAGAAGTCATTCATTCCCCAATCTCCTTCTCTTTCTTGCTGAAACAATGCAAAAGTCATAGCACATTAAAAAAGAATAAGAATTCTGACTAGATTTAACGTCTTTCAACATTATTACAGTTCTAATACAATCAATAGAGAATGCTTTTCTCTCAATGACACGTCGATTTCATCATTTGTAATAAAAATCCACATTCCTAAAAATCATTTCCTTACGAGTAGGACTAATGTAACAGGCCACTCAGGATACAAAGAGTTGAAGAAACAAGAGCAAATGTTACCTAGGTCTGCGCCATCCACTGATGAAAATGGAGAAAAATGATCCAAAAATAAGGGAGCAGAGGGGGCTTCTCTCGAGCCTCTGCGGGGCTCTGAGATGGGAAGTGGAAGAAGTCTAAGATGGCCTCTGGTGTTGCCACACAAACGTTCTGCCCTTCCTCTGCTAACCAAAGTGAAAAAGGAAATTGCATAGTAAAAGCTGACGTTAATGAAGAGGAAGAACAATCGATCATTAGGTGTCTTCCTCCATGTCATCTAACCAATCACGTGGTACACTGCAAAACAGATGTGGAGATAATTTTGAGAACTGAAAAAAAAAGCGTAACTGTGGAGAGGAACAAAAACTTTTTTTTTAAATGAATCACAAAAGGTATTGGTGATTGGATTTCAGTCATACAATGTTCCAAAGCCCATCCCTCCACCAGTGCACATTTCCTACCACCAATGCCCCTAGTCTCCCTCCCACCCACCACAACCTCCTCTTTCTCTCTCCCTCTCCCTCTTCCTCTCTCTCTCTCTCTTTCTCTCATTTTTCCCTTTTGAGTATGTTTTGCAATACTGTTACTGAAAGGTTATTATGTATCTCCTTTCAGCACTCAGTCTTGTCCAAGATGCACATTTCCAACTATCATTATCATAGTGGTCCCTCTCTGTCCTAAGTGCCTCCTCCTCCCTACGTGTGACAAGCTACTGACCATGGGTCAGTCCTCCTGGGCTTTGAGTATTAGTCTCATACTAGAATGAAAACTATTTTAACAAAAACTAGCCTACTTAAAAGAATCTCTAGTAAAAACAAATGAGTAAATGTGTGTATATACGTATACATATACACAAAATATAAGAAGACAAAATTCTTCAACTACTAAGTAGCCTAACAGAAACTTCCTTTTCTGTTACTATTTGAGGGAGAAATATTTTCTCATCCATGTTTACGGCAGATAGATGTATTTTAGGTTTATCTTTAAGCACCCTTTGTTGTTACTGTGTTTGGCATATCGAATACGTCACAGGGAGCTTGCCAGGCTCTGCCCTGCGGGCGAGATACTCTCGGTCGCTTGCCAGGCTCTCCAAGAGGGGCGGAGGAATCGAACTCGGGTCGGCCATGTTGGCTGCGTGCAAGGCAAACGCCCTACCGCTGTGCACATAACAACAAAGTCTCCAATGGAGACGTTACTGGGCCCGCTCGAGCAAATCGATGATCAACGGGAGGGCCTTTACTTTACTTTACTTACTTTAAGCACCCATAATTTCACTGTATAAAAATGTGGGTGTTATGATTGCCACCCATTGCCTCTTTTGCAAACCACAACACCCAATAGGAGAGAGAACAAAAGGGAGTGCCTTGCCACAGAGGCAGGGTGAGATGGGAGAATAGGGTGGGAGGGATACTGGGATCCGTGGTGGTGGGAAATGGGAACTGGTGGAGGGATGGGTATTTGATCATTGTATAATTGAAACCCAAGCACAAAAATCTGTAAGTCTACAACGGTACCTCATGGTGTCTCACTAATAAAAATTACTTAATCACTTAATAAAAATTAAAAAATTAGAAATTTTTTTAAAATGTGCATGTTATATTGACCTTGTCTTATATTCATATATTAGACTTTCAATCAAAGTAGATATCATTCTTTACACTATGTTGTTTTTTTTTTTTTTTTTTGCTTTTTGGGTCACACCCGGCGATGCTCAGGGGTTACTCCTGGCTCATGCACTCAGGAATTACTCCTGGCGGTGCTCAGGGGACCATATGGGATGCTGGGAATCGAACCTGGGTCGGCCATGTTGGCTGCGTGCAAGGCAAACGCTCTACCTGCTGTGCTATTGCTCCAGCCCCAACACTATGTTTTTTTGATGCACTAATTCTTTTGTTTGGGGCAGCAGAAGGCCACCCATGCAGTGCTCAGGGAGCCTGAGCAGTATTCACCCAACTGGGCTGACAATTCATTGCTCAGGCCTGAGGATACACTTATTCACTGTAGTGCCCAGGAGCCTTCAGGACCACACTCCATGTTCAGGAGGCCACATGGTGTCAGAGATCAAATGGAGTTGGGCATGCAAGGCACACACCCTAACCCCCGGACTAGCTCCCTGGCCCTAATGCATCTTTCTCAAGTGCTTCCTTTAAAAATATTCATATTTAATTTGAGTCTTTTAAAGCATGAATCCTTATTAGTCACAAGGCTTATATCTTAACTAGGCAGCTCCTACTGCTAGATACTTACATTGCTTTCACTCTTTGCTAGTATAATAATTGTCTGGATAGTGTTTTTAAACATTTTCTTAGGGGAAAAAATAGCATTAACATATGGAGTGAAGCGATAAATGGAAAAAATTAAGAATTTTGATACACATTACCAAAGACTCTTCATTAGTGTTCTCCTCATTTAAATCTACTCATTTATACGTGAAAAATACTGAAATAAAAGAATATATACTAGGACCAGAGGAAGATTACAGTGGCTAGGGTATTTACGTTTTACACAGCTGACCAGGTTCAATCTTTGGGACCTCATGTTGTCCTCCAGTCACCACCAGGAGTGATCCCTGAGTATAGAGTTAAGGAACAAGCCCGGAGCACTGCTGGGTGAAGACCAAAATAAGACTCTGCCCCCCAAAAATTAAGATAAACCTATTATTCCTCTCTTTGAGTTTTGCTCACAAATCTTTATGGAGATATAGAACCTTCTAAATTCATTTCTATAATTCTTCTTTATAAACAAAATCCCAAGAGAATATACCCATCTTTCACTGATATTTTACTTGATCATTTCGAATCTTCTAATGTACAATTTTTGAAGTCAATGTCAATAGTTCTTCAAACCAGGGGCTAGTTTCCATGGGACAATGGAAGAATACTTTGAAGGTTCTCAATCTCTGTTTTCACTGATATGATGGAGGGCAGGATGGAGAGGACAGAAGAAGAGTGAGATACAGAAACACACAGGGACATTATTACATATCCATTGTTCTTCCACCAGGCTCTGACCAAATTCCTTACTTCTTGCTTTATTCCCTTGCCATGGTCAGCCACTAATTCTTCATCCTCTGGAAGACGTCTCATTCCTCAGTTTGCTCATAGCCCAACCTCCTCTTCAAACTGCTTTTACAACAGTCTCCTGAACATCGTGGCAACTTGAACGTCTTCTAGGTGATGCTTCCATTGGGCCTTCTGCCGGCCGACTTTCATCCAGTGCTTTCCTTGATCTCTGAACCACCACTAAGGTCTGCCACTAGTTATGGTGCAGTCAGCAGAAATACCTCCCAGAAACTAACTGAATTCTGTCAAGTTTGATGGATGGAAGTTCTTCTGGAATAAATGCTGCCAAGTATTTTCTTTTCTTGACTCTAACATTTGACTGGGTCTGTCAATTTTAGAACATAGAAAGAAAATCCCAAGCCCTCTATTCCAAGGGAAGAAAGAAAGGGGTGGGGGGGAGACAGAGAGAAACAGAAAGCATAAAAGGTTCATTCAGAAAAAAAAAATGAGTGGGCTAACAGAATAAAGAATGATTGGAGGGGAGGGCCGGAGCAATAATACAGCAGGTAGGGTGTTTGCCCAGAGTCGACCCAGGTTTAATTCCCAGCATCCAATATGGTCCCCCAAACACCGCCAGGAGTAATTCCTGAGTGCAGAGCCAGAAGTAACCCCTGAGCATCGCTGGGTGTGACCCAAAAAGCAAAGTACAATAAAATAAAATAAACGTAAGAATGATTGTGGGAAAGTGGACGGCATGCTCATTTATTGAGTATCTCATTCACAGCCTTGAAACCTCTGACATTGACCATCATCAAATGAGGAAATGAATATCAAGAATTTACTTGCTAAAAAAAATGTAATAATTCCTGGCCTATGCTTAAAATCAGATCAATCTGAATACTCAAGGTACAGATAGACTGTGGATTCCAGTTGACCTGGGTTTTTAACAAACTTCTTGTCACAAAGCTTGAAATGAACTCTGAAGCCAGGCCGAATGGATCTGAAATAGAAGGTCAGGCTCTATATGTCTCTTCCCCTCAGATTCACCACAGTAAATATTATTTAGACTTTCCTAGCTGTAAAAATTAGTATAATCACCCCCAAGTCCTTCATGGTTGAGTTCTCCAAATTTCAATGAGAGTATCACTCATTTCATAGACTTGGAAGAATTTACTTTCACTAGATAAAATTTCTTAGCCATAAAATTGTCTGAATATTTTTTTTTTCCCTCTGTCTCCACCCAAAGTTTTAAAGAAATAATAGATGATCTCGTTTCTCTATTCCAACATGCCAGTTGGGACATGCAAGTGCTTGGAGAAAATAGGGTGAGGGTGGGAGGTTAGAGAAACATTAACACATTTTAAGAGTTATGGAAAATGTGACACCATACCACTTTCTCTCTAGAAAAATATTAGCAAGTTATTAGGAGAGCCTGGCAAGCTACCGAGAGTATCTCGCCCACATGGCAAAGCCTGGCAAGCTACCTGTGGCGTATTCGATATGCCAAACACATTAACAAGTCTCACAATGTTACTTGGCATGCTCAAGCAAATCGATGAACAACTGGAGGACAGTGACAGTGACAGTTATTAACATCTGATTGCCATTCATGGAGATACTGGTGATTTTGTTCTCTGATTTATACCCTTCTCATGATGGACGCTAACAAGTGCAGAACGTACTTTACACTAATACGATTATCATCTCCTCTGTATGAGTCCACAAGGTAAGGACATTCTTAGTCATTATTCTGACTCTAGCACACGGAAGAAACCTACACACGCAGTCAGTGGAGCATGGTCCAAGGCAAGAGGAACTGACAACAAAATCTAGAGTATTCAGCTTAGATAAGCACAATGAAATGAATCACTAGAAAGCCAAATTGTGACTGCTCCTTCTACACTCTACACTCTTTACAGCTTTATTTTGCTGCCTAGCTTTCGGGTTCTAGGAAAGGCTTAAATGGCAAGACAACCAGCATCACCAGCGGCAGCAATGCAAATAATTATAATCTTGGTGTGCCCTCTGATCAAAGAATAACCAAGTTAAATCAGTCGCAAATACTGTTATTAAGAAGACAAAGATGAGAACATGAAGAATATATTGAATGCTCTAAATCTTTGGCTTCCAAATCCACTTTAGTGTGAGACACCCGGAAACTATACTCATAACAAGGCCTTTATTTTACTTTTTGCTATAACTGCATGTCCTTTTTTTTTTCATTTGGGAAATCACACATTTCACCCATTCCTTCCTGATGTTATTTATGTGGTCTTGGTCTTGCTTAGCACCTTCAAGTTTTCCATTCACATCGGCAACCTCAATGGCTCATCATCTCATGGCAGCACTCGCCTCCTGTCCCAGGGGATAGATGTTGGGGTGACCACCAGCTTTCAGAAGAGATGTTCTGTTACCTCACTGACGAAGGTTCCTACATCTCAGCAGGTCCCCAGCCACAAGCTTATGTGTGTTATCCAACGTCTGAGCATCACTAAGTTTTCTGGTTCAAACTTCTTGGCTGAAAAAACTTCTTGAGGTTTCTGTTCTCCTAATTACTCCCTTTTTGTCCTCATCTTTACAAATAAAAGCTATTGTTAGATCCTAGAGTTATAAATCCTCCATCTTGACCTATCCATTTCCTAGTAGTAGAATGGAAACTATCCTCCCTCCAATTTATAAGTACCTAAATGAAATTTCTAAGTAGCTAAAATATGATTCTCTCCACTGTATTACAGACATCAGTCTCTAAGTTCATCCCCATACCACATATTTACCTTTGTTGTCTATTTTTAATTTTTTAGACTATTCAGTTCATTAGCCACAAGTGGTAGGAATTCAATTATTAGCCAATAAGAACCATACAAAAATGTGCACACTTATAAAAATCTTTATTTGTAATTGACAAAAATTAGAATTCTCTAGTGAGTGAATAAATACAGTGTGATATACCCAATAATATAGCCAATATTAGCCCACACTACAAAAAGAAAAGGCTTATTAAGCCATGGAAAGACTGGAAATTTAAAGTCTTAAGTGAAAATAAATCTGAGGCTATCTGATTTCATATACAAAGTTCCAGATTATATATGCGTATATACAATCACATATGTATAAATCTAACTGTGTAACATTATAGTATAGTCAAGAAAGAGCCCATTTAAATAATGTGTAAGGGACTCATAGATACCTCTTCTTGGTATCTACATTCAAAGCACAAAAACATTAATCTGAAAAGACATGCACACCCACATTCACTGCAGCATTTAGTATGATCGACAAGATGTGGAAACAACCCAAAAGACTGATGAATGGATCAAGAAACTGGTGAGGTCAGAGTACAGTGCTTGCCTTGGATATGGCCAACCTGGGTTCAATCCCGAGCATCCCATATGGGTCCCCAAGCCCTGCCAGGAATGAACCCTGAGTGCAGCCAGGAGTAAGACGAGAGCACCACAGGGTGTGACCCCAAAACAAAAGTTGTGAGATATATGTATACACACACACACACACACATATATATATACATATATATATATATATATATATAGGAATACTATGCATCCCTAAAAAAGAAAAAAAAGCACACAATTAGCCATAACATGGATGGAACAAAAGGGTATCAGGCTGAGTGAAGTCAGAAGGAAGGAGGCAGGTACAGAATGATCTCTCTTATACATGGAATTTAAAGATACACAGTAACAATGGCCAAAGGCAACAGAACTAAAGAGTTAGCCCACAGAATTGAGTTTATGGGAGAGTGGAATGGGTGAGGCAGTTGATACCCCAATGGAGGGAAGTGGATACCCTGGTGATGAGTCTGGTTTTCAAATGAGGTATGCATGAATCTCTTATTAACAGTGCGGCAGCTCACAGTACCTCAGCCAATATTAGCTCACACCACTACTACCTCAGGGAAGAATAAAACAAAAACAAGTTTTAAGAAAGTCAGAGACAAAACATTTGTCTTAATAACCATCCTCCAACCTAGGCTTACAGTAGTGGAGACATAGCAAAAAAAAAAAAAAAAATATATATATATATATATATATATATATATATATCAGTTTCAGAGGGAAGAGAAGGGAGACAATTTCTGGAAGTATATCTCAAGGGTGCAAAAAAAAAAAAAAAAAGCACAATAGAAATGACATCTGCACCTGTATGTTCACTGCAGCACTGTTCACAATAGCCAGAATCTGGAAACCACCCAAGTGCCCAAGAACAGACAACTGGTTAAAGAAACTTTGGCACATCTACACGTGCCCAAGAACAGATAACTGGTTAAAGAAACTTTGGCACATCTACACAATGGAATACTATGCAGCTGTTGGAAGAGATGAAGTCATGAAATTTGCTTATAAGTGGATGGTTATGGAGAGTATCACGCTAAGTGAAACGAGTCAGAAAGAGATGGACAGACATAGAAGGACTGTACTCATTTGAAGAATATAAAATAACATGAGACTGACACCCAAGGACAGTAGAGGCAAGGGCCAGGAATATTGTTCCATGGTTGGAAGCCTGTCTCATGAGCTGAGGGAGAAGGCAGCTGGAATAGAAAAGGGATCACTTAAGTCAATGATGGTTGGAGGGATCGCTCAGGATGGGAGTTGTGTGCTGAAAGTAGATAAAGGACCAAACGTGAAAGCTTCTCAGTATCTGTACTGCAAACCATAATGCCCAAAAGTAGAGAATATGGGGGAAATTATCTGCCATAGAGGCAGGGGGAGAGGTGGGATGGGGGTGGTGGGAGGGCTACTGAGGACATTGGTGGTAGAAAATATGCGCTGGTGGAGGGATGGGTGTCCATCACTATATGTCACGGTCACGATCCTCCCGTTGTTCATCGATTTGCTCTAGCGGGCCCAGTAACGTCTCCATCATGAGACCTGTTGTTACTGTGTTTGGCATATCGAATACATCACGGGTAGCTTGCCAGGCTCTGCCATGCAGGCGAGATACTCTCGGTAGCTTGCCGGGCTCTCCGAGAGGAGAGAGGAGTCGAACTCGGGTTGGCCATGTTTGTAAGGCAAACGCACTGAAACTCAAACATGAAAGCTTTATAACTGTATCTCAGTGATTCAAAAAAAAAAAAAAATTAAAAAAGAAGAGAGGGGCTGGAGCAATAGCACAGTGCGTAGGCATTTGCCTTGCATGCGGCCAACCCGGGTTCAATTCCCTGCATCCTATACGGTCCCCTGAGCACCGCCAGGAGTAATTCCTGAGTGCAGAGCCAAGAGTAACCCTTGAGCATCGCTGGGTATGACCCAAATAGCAAAATAATAATAAAATAAAGTAAAAGTAAAGTAAAGGCCCTCCCGTTGATCATTGATTTGCTCGAGCGGGCCCAGTAACGTCTCCATTGGAGACTTTGTTGTTACTGTGGCATATCGAATACTCTCGGTAGCTTGCCGGGCTCTCCAAGAAATAATAAAATAATAATAATAATAATAATAATAATAATGGAGAGTAAAGAGTTACGTTTAAAAAACCATTGAGGGTGAAAGAGGAAGAAGACAAGGAAGGGAAGCAACACAGGAGCAGGGGCTAAAGGCCTGCATATGTCAGCAATGTGCGAGAGCGGGCAAGCAGTGTATCCAAACCGGAGTCGACATTGAAAGCACGAGAGCCAAATCACAACCAACTTTACAATGTGCCTGTCAAGGTGGCAGTTTGGCACACAGGGACCAAGGGGAGAGAGGAAACTTGGGAACACCAGGGCAGGGAGGTAGACACTGGTGGTGCCATTGATGCTACAACGTGAAAGGTCTGAAACTCAACTACCAAGAATTTTGCAAATCATGGTTCTTCCATTTTATTCTTTCTGGTCATGAGGTGCCGCAGGAGGGGTGAGTAGTTTGCCAAGATCAGTCCCAGGGCCTGAGCAAGCAAGGCATGTGCTCTGCCACCAAGTCACATCTGCGGTGGCCATAGTCCTTAATCTAAGGACCATTTTTTCCCACAAAGTTGCTCTTGAGTGAATTCGCTGACTCCATAGGAGCCACAGTTAACTCTGAGCACGAAACTATTTTTTTTTCTTTTTGGGTCACACACAGCAATGCACAGGGATTACTTCTGGCTCATGCACTCAGGAATTACTCCTGGCGGTGCTCGGGGGACCATATGGGATGGTCGGAATCGAACCCGGGTCAGCCACGTACAAGGCAAATGCCCCACTCACTGTGCTATGGCTACTGCCCCTCTGAGGAGTAAACTTTATGGAAGCTGCTCAAAGAAGTTCCAAGAGCAACTTTTTCTTCTTTTCTCCAGAACATGTGGATGCTGGCATCTCAACTGTGTTAATGAAGCCACAGTCGCAACTGAGCCACCAGGAGTAGAGACCCAACTCAGTGTTGGTGGATTTTTTTCTTTTGGTATCTGGTATGTACCCATTTGTATTGCACAAAGCTCAGGGCTTATTCCTGGCTCTGAGCTCAGGGATCACTCCTGGTGGGCTTGTGGTACCAAGGACCAAAGGCAGGTGAGGTGCACGTGAGACGAGCACCTCACATGCTGTTCTCTCTCTCTACCCCAGTGGTTGACTTTTAAGTGTAACTATAAGATGACTTTGCAATGAACGTTCATACATCTACAACTTGATCAGAACTGTCTATAAGAACTGAAGGCAACTTGCCCCGTAAAGATCAGGTGGATTTCCATAACAAATCCATGTTAACTATAGCGTGAAGCAGCGGTTTTCAACGCCTGGTCTATAAGCCCAGGCAGATCTGCTTAAAAAAGTTACTGCCATTTAACTGATATTGATTTTCAATCAACAGTGCATGTTCTGTTGCCAGTCCACCGTTTAAGGAACCAGATGACACTCTAAGGCAAAGAAGTGGCCAAATCATGCCCCAAAACTATACTGCTCAAAGGCGGCCCAAGGCACATGAGGCTATCTAGATTCAGACCAAATTAAGCAGTATTGGGGGGGGGGGGGGGGGAAGGGGTCACACAGCACCAATTACACTATTTATTTCACACTTAAGTATAAAGTCACAATTGGACATGATTTATTATCACAAACTTACTACAGTAAACAGAAGTATGTTGAGCTGCACTGCAAAGCAGGTAAGGCGCTTGTCTTCTATGTAGCCAAGCTGGGTTCGATCCCCAGCACCCCACCAGGTCCCTGGTGCCCCATCAGGACAAGTCCTGAGCACTACTGGGTGTAGCCCAAAAACAAAAACAAAAAATGTTTCAACCTAAATTGGCATATTAATTGACCTAAGTGTCCACTTTATTAATTTGTCTAAGCTTTCTATGTTTGAATTTTTTCATACATTTGGGAAGGTTTTTTTTAATTAAATTTGGGCTACAAATTGAATTAAATTCATCTCTAGTGTTCAGTAACCACAAGTAGCAGCTCATGGCGACCCTACTGGAAAGCACAGATAGAAAACACTTCTACTAATGCCCATGTTACTGGACTATATCACCCTGGAGTTTTTGTCTTCCGAGATAAAATCAGTCCTGACTGGTTCCTGGTGAAGGCGGACCTTTAAGTGTACAGCTTCTGTTCCAGAGCAACAGCACTGTGGGCAAGGCATTTGTTTTGCACAAAGCCTACCCAGGTTTCATCCCTGGTATCCCATATAGTCCCCCAAGCAGTGCCAGGAGTGATCACCGAGTACTGAGCCAGGAGTAAGCCCTGAGCACAGCCAGGTGTGACCCAAAAACAAATGAACAACAACAAAAAGAAAAAATCTGTGAGTTCAGACAGAGGGGGAAAAAATACTAGCAAAATGACGTAAGTACTGAAAAACCAAAACAATATGTGTGTGTGTACAGTTACATACACACACATATAAAAACACAACATATCACACATCTATGTTTGCATAAATTTTAAGTAATTAGTAAAGCTGAGAACTCATTAATTCACACAGATACTATTAGATAAAAGGACCAATAGCACAGCGGGTAGGGCGTTTGCCTTACACGTGACTGACCCGGGTTCAATTCTTCCGTCCCTCTCAGAGAGCCCGGCAAGCTACCAAGAGTATCTCACACACACGGCAATGCCTGGCAAGCTCCCCGTGATGTATTCGATATGCCAAAAACAGTAACAACAAGTCTCACAATTGTTGTGAGATGCTACTGGTACCCACTTGAGCAAATCGATTAACAACAGGAGGACAGTGCTACAGTGCAACTAACTACTCTTATAATCTTTTAGGAAATCACAGTCCAGACTAAACAATATTCAAAAGTAAATGAATCCTCAAGGGTCTATGGTTAATGTAAAAGCAAACAATTTAGAATCTTTCAATCTCAGCAGGCATAGAAAAAATAAGAAAAAATCTGTAACCGTCTTTAATGGATAGAAATTTGACTATATAATTCTAGCTGAAGGAAAACCTGTCAGACGCTGCAGCTGCTAAAACAATTTTTAATTACCTTTAAGTGAATCACAGAAAGGATGGATAGTGTGGCGAGCAGGACTCTTGCCTTGCAACACCACATATGGGCCCTTCATTCCCTGGCACTATATGGTCCCTTGAGCACCACCAAGAGTGATCCCTATGCACAGCCAGGTGTGGCTCCAAAACCAAGAACATTTGTAAAATAAATGAATCACAAAATTGTTCCTTGAAAAACAAAGCACTCAATTCAATTCAGTTCAGCAACTGATGTGCTTTATTGGAATAAAATTTCAACAAAAGCTGACTTTTATTTACAGAATCCGACACACATGGGAACCATCAAACTCAACTGGACCCAAATGAAGGTAACCATGAAATTCCCCTACGAGGTTCCTTAGTTGCAGTTTGCATACAAAAGAAGGTGTGTGTTTTACTTTCACAAAAATCTGACGACTGTAAAAGACATACCCCTTCTTACCCACCCCGAAGTTAAATACAAAAATTTCCAAAAACATACAGTTTAGATAGGCTTGATCTTGAAATGTAATCCAATAAGACTAAAAACTAAACATTTCAGGTCCTGTACCAAATAGTAAAATACTCGAAGACCTTCAGGATCCCTGTAATTCAAAAAAGAAAAAGTTAATGTTAAGAAAACTGAAACAACATTAATAATTTCTTGCAAGCTATTTCTTACATAAACCTGAAATAATTAAAGGAACTCAACAGAAAGGAAGAATTTTCTGGTAATAGCAAAGCATATTGTTATTTCTGTATAGAACAAAAACTCAAACTTCACCAGCACTCATGTCATAGTTCGAATTTTTAAAGAAAAACAGTACCTGTTCTGTCATATAATGTTTTCATCGATTAACAATGATTATATTTTTTCCACAAATGAAATAATTCTGTGTTCTTTTTAACATTAGCTTTTCCATTACATTTAAAAAAAAAAGGTACTAATACTTTTAACAATTCTGTTAACATTGGGATATTTATTGAATGACAGAAAAGACTTCAATGTCCTTTTCTGTAAATAAAACTTTTTGAGACTACTTCCCCAGAATAAATGTTTGGAAATGAACTAACCCAAACAAAGAAGAATGAAGAATGAAAACTATTAACGGCTTTTGATGCATATTATCAAGTTATTTTCTAGAAAACAATGGACCATTTTACAACTCTAGTGGAGTATGAAGTCATATCCTCACCAGTTACTTTTCAGAAGCCTTTCTAAATACGGTCACGGTCATGGTCCTCCCGTTGTTCATCAATTTGCTCGAGCGGGCCCAGTAACGTCTCCATCATGAGACCTGTTGTTACTGTGTTTGGCATATTGAATACATCACGGGTAGCTTGCCAGGCTCTGCCTTTCTAAATACGGTCCTTTATAATCAACGAGCCATTATGCATTCTTTCTTTCCCCCTTGCCTCTAATAAATATTCGTAAGACCCCTATTATATGGTAGGCACAATACTAACTTTAGCCCTTAGGGCCAGGCACTCACGGAGAACATTCAGACAGCCCAGGGACAAGAAAGGCACTACATTTTAGGGTAACATGAGGAAGAGCACTATGAGAACATTCTGAAGGAAGCCAGTACAAAGAAATTCCAGGTGGCAGAGAAATTTCCCAGACCAAGACCAAAGAATGTGCTACAGACATTTAAAGCCTGAAAGACATAGCACTGAAGTTCACATTTCAATCCTGGATTTTCCCCCATTTCTTTCAAGTATGAAACCCAAATATAAGAGTAATGTGATGTGGAAGAAATAAGATCGGCCTATCCATATTTTTGCAAAAAAAAAAAAAAAAGGTAATAAAATGTGGACCGATCATGAACGATCGGTTTGAGGCTCTTTGTGTTCCTAGAATGAACAGACGCCATTGGGCTACACTAGCACGCAACAGGGACAAATGGACACGTTACTGGCGCCTGCTCGAGCACATCGACGATTAACGGGAAGTCAAGTGATCAAGTGAAAATGTGGACACTGTTTTACATAATTGTCAGATGAAGAATTTTTTTCTTATTTTGGTAATTGGTAAACTACGCTGTTTTTCTGGTAACAAATCTTTTTTTTTTTTTACTATCTCTCTCTTTTTTTATTTTTTTTTTATAATTTATTTATTTATTGAATCACTGTGGGAAAAGTTACAGAGCTTTCGGGTTTAGGTCTCAGTCATGTAAATATCAAACACATTTCCCTTTACCAATACTTATTTTTAACCCCGAACCCCAATAGACCCCCGCCTCCCACCCCTCCCAATTCTTGTGAGGCAGATGAGTTCTAGTTAATACTCTATCTACTTTGACTAGATAGATTGTTTCGATAGAAGATGCACCATTATTGTTTAGAGTTTACGACCCACCCCCCACAATCAGACATGCTGAAACAGCGTTGTGAAATGATTTGCTTTCTACAACTTGGTTTAAGAATAAAATGATGTTTTGAATTTCTGCTATTTTACTTATTGACCCTGGAAGAATTTCTATTAAAAGTTAGATAGGAGATTGGTTTCTGTGCCCTGGAGTCGTGGCCGTGCCGGGGAGCCACTCGTGGGGGGCAGCTGGCGACCTCGGTGGGGCGTGGGGGACGGCCCACAAAGCCCCCCTTCCCATGAGGTCCCTGCCGCTCTCGCCCACCCCGGCTCAAACCGGCTGTCCACAAGGCTCCCGTGCGGCCGCCATCTTTCTTTCCAGAGCTGGTAACAAATCTTTAGAAACTGAAAAGTCAAGGCGAGGTAGTCGCCACGCACAGGGCTCAGCACTGCCCCAGTTTGTGTCTCCTGAGCACAGCCACGGGCAGTATCTGTCCCCAGCACTTCCCCAGCAGTATCACACTGCCAGGCCCCATCACCACACTGCCCAGTCTGGTGAGCCAATGTGGCTGGAGGTCCCCTGAACATCACTGGGAGGTTGCCCCGACCCCCACTTAAAAGCGCCAGAGACAGTACAGGGGTAAGGTGCTTGCCTTGTACCCAGTCACCCTTGGTTAGAGACCCCAAGTACCACCAGGAATGATTCCTGAGCACAGAGCCAGGTGCCAGCCCTAAGCACCACAAGGTGTGGCCCAGTCCACCTCCCCCCTACAAAAAAATCAGTTACATCTGCTTAATAAACAGGATGATACCGAAATAATGATAATAAACTGATGGTGGTTCTGAAACGAGTCCTTCCAACACAGTAAATCAAATAAGTTCGAATATTTTAACAGACTTACTTAGACTGATTTACATCAATAAGAGATCCTATTTTTGATGTGGTAAAAGAAATGTGTTCATCTCCAATTACAATTTCAAGCTCCTGAAAAAAAATAAGAGAAACACAGTTATATAAAGGTCCATTCCAGCAGACTTGCTTTCCAAATATCCCAATATCTAAGTTTTCCAGCAGTCACAGAGAAGGAAAATAGAAACATAATCTGTCGAGACATCAACTACATTTAGAAAAGAAAAATTTCCGAGTGCTGAGTGGTCCCCGGTATTGGAACCAGTCAAGAGGTGCTTTGGAGCATTCTCATATGGGCACCATGCAGTGCATGACGGACGCAGGAGGGACACAGGAAAACTTAATAGGGTCAGTAAAAATGAAAGTAGCTTTGAAGCACGATGCTGTACAAATAACTTGGATATAAGATGGATTTTAACGTAAGACAAGCACATCTGTCATTTCTAACAGGCTCT
The DNA here is from genome assembly GCF_029834395.1 of Sorex fumeus. NCBI lineage: Eukaryota > Metazoa > Chordata > Mammalia > Eulipotyphla > Soricidae > Sorex > Sorex fumeus. The sequence goes on from NW_026606060.1 coordinate 59,657,933, forward strand.
CATTACAGCACCCCTTTAGCACCTGCTGGTGTCAGTTCCTGAAGTCAGGGGAGTTTTAGTCTCCATAATCTCTGCAGTATCTTTATCACAAAGCTTAAGACAGTCCTAACTTTGCTAGAAATAAAGTCCATGGCCCATAAAACACTACGAAAAGTTTGTGGATACTTATGCCACTAACCCCAGGGGGCACTGCTATAAAAATCTGAGCGTGAAACTCCTACTCTTTTTTATCTTCACAAAGCAATTAAGTTGAAAAACTAGTAAAAGAAATATAGCATAACAAAGAGGTTCCTAGTTGCACGATTATCGAACAAACTGTTAACTGTATTCTTATCTGCAATATAAAATTAATGACTAATAAAATTCTTGACATGTGTTAAAAAAAATAATAAAAATGAAGCCAATGACTAGAATGTCATGTTGTAAGGAGTTTTCACACTTAATTAACAGGAGCTAGAAATGTGTTTATGTGATTTGTGGCATACGGAAAACAGAACTAACTGAGGCACTCAGTCATGAAAATTTTGACGTAGAGATCCAATCGACAATTTTTCATATGCCTAATCCTCCCCCATTAACTAGGACACATAAACATGTCAAAGTGAGCAGATAAAAACCTGGACTTTGAGTCTAAAGGGAAAAAAAGAAGGCATGTTACTATTGATTGCTTTTTAGTACTTGGTATATTTGCACATATGTATTAAACAAGATCAAAATCAACTTTTCAAAAGTGCTTATAATGCATAAAAAAATACTGTTAACTATTACCTTTGCTTTCCGAAATAATGTTTCTTTAAATAGAAGAGTTAAGTTAATTAATACAGAGCGTCAGCATCTGTTAGATTTCTCCACATTTTCTTCTAGTCAAAGAAAGTGATAGAAAGTACAATCCTCAGGAATACACAAAAGTGAAATTTAACGTTTCTTCCACCAGGGGTCATATCTCATTTCTCCAAGAGTTGAAGGACCCAATTCAGAACTCAACTGTCTCTCTAGAGTGAACTAGGCCTTCAGAGCTCTTCAGAAGCCTTTTGGGAAACACCAATTATTCTGAAGGGAACATGAGAAGCAAAGGCACTTGTCAGTTTGAACAAAGAAACCCATGAAATCCTCTCTAGGGCATAAAGATGCAAATAAGAATCTTCAATTACAAATTTGAAGAGAGTAAATTTTACACAATCATTTAGCACCTTGAACTCTTGAGCTTAACACTTGTATTTATTCCTTACAAAGAGTGATTAATAGACCACCCAAATTACTCATTAACAGAGTCAAAAACACACAAACTTTGGCTTGGGGTGAGGCACTCAGAAAGACATTTGGGTTAGGTTCCGACTTCTTCAGTACTGGGGAGTAACAGAAAGAGGCCAAGGGAAATAAAATTGATGGATTATTTAATCAGTGGGAATGGCATCCAAAGAAATCGGTAAAGACCTATTCTAAATGAGACCCTTAACAACGGCAGTACCAATTTTTAGTATTTTTGCATTTAAAGAATCACTAAGTACAAACCTGCCGGCCAACCCTGTCAGGGGGAGGCCACAAGGCATCGTCTTCCTTCGTAATTTCACTGTCATCAATGATTCTCTTCAGTTCTTCCATTACACTCTTGTGTACATAAGCCTGAAACGTTTTCACAATTTCACTTACGTTATAAACATAGTTCATGTAAAAAACATAGAAATGCCCCTCTTTCTTCCTACAATGGAGACATGATAAAACAGAAGTACAAACCCTGAATATTCAGACTTGCATAGAAAAATTTAATTCTGATTCCAAAAGCATAAAACTGGAATCACTGACTCTTATTTTTGTTCCATGTCTTGCTTTTTCCTTCAAGATATATCTCTCTCTTCACATTACTAATCCCCCTTTATAAAGTTTTTATAACAGGAGGCTCAAACATCCCATGGTTAATGGGACAAGGCAAAAATCTACAAGGTGACAAGCGCACATCACAGTTATTATTCTGAACTTCTCCTCATCCCTACTTTCATGTCTTTCTTTTAAAATTCATAACATGTTTAAATCACGAAGTTTTAAGTAGTGACTAAAGGCTAAATTATAAAATGAATTAAATTATTACGCTCAAATGTGAATCTGTAACAGTACATTGAGATTACATCTTTGATTGTTATACTACAATTATACCTAAAATTTAAATTAAAACCCTTTCAATCATAAGTTGGCTGCTTTACAAAATAATTGCTTTAGATGTGCTTTTGTACATCTAATAGCACTGTAGCACTGTCCTCCCGTTGTTCATCAATTTGCTCAAGCAGGCCCAGTAATGTTTCCATTGTGAGACTTGTTGTTACTGTGTTTGGCATATCCAATATGTCATGGGTAGCTTGCCAGGCTCTGCCGTGCGGGCGAGATACTCTCGGTAGCTTGCCAGGCTCTCAGAGAGGGGCGGAGGAATCAAACTCAGGTCAGCCTAGTTGGCTGCGTACAAGGCAAACGCCCTACCCACTGTGCGATCGCTCCAGCCCTAATCTAATAATGTAACATCTAATAATAACATTATTAGAAGTTAAATGCTATTATTAGATGTTAAATGTTAGATGCTAACATCTATAATAATATAATATAATATAATATCTAATAATATGAAATATTAAACGTTTTTAAAACTCACCTCTTTTCTGATCATGACATCATTTTTGTAATTGCTGTTGTTGGCATATCTAAGTTTTCCTGTGGGGAGTGGAAAAAAAATCGATCTATAACAGCAAAAAATGTTTTTTAAAAATAAAGAAATAACATCATAAGCAATTATGATATGATTTTACTGATACTTCCTCTTCTTCCTAATATAAGATCAATGCTAGACAATGAGACATTCAAAATTTTGCTAAGTTGGCTAAAGATGAATAAATTTTTTAAAATATTGCATGCCTTCAATATAATTCACTATATATAGGAGAATTCCTTTTAAGGTCCATTTCTTTACGCAATGTCAAGAATTAGACAAGGAATTTGAAAAAGGAATTAGTACTTATTTTGTAGTTTGTTATGTCTGAACTAGTTCTAAGTTATTTACCCAGAATATTGACCTAAGATGTAAGTTTTTATTCTCCACCTATTCACAGTTGAGAAAGCTCACATAAGTGGGCTGGTAAGAGACCAGAGTCACTAAGGTAAATTGCCTCGCCCACAGCAGACACCTTGCAGCAGCAGGAATGATCCCTAAGCACAGGGGCAGGATGATGATCCCTAAGCACAGCCCGCCAGGTGTGGTGCAAACTCACTGCACAATTCCCAATCACCACCCCACAGAGTTAATCTGACACACAAGATGCAAGTCTAGACTACCAAGACCTACTTTCTTCTAAGACTCACATTTCCCGCTGATGTTCTCTTTTCACTATTTCCCTCCACATGAAAGTGTGAATCTAATACGGCCACACAAATATTGTAGAATTGTTACTAGGAAGCAGAGCAATGTTGGTCCTGGATGAGCCTGTCTGTCTAGACTTAAATTTAATCCTCCAGTGAGTTTGTATCATCTTTGATGGGCTGCTCCTCCTTATATTCGGTTTCCAGCCAGTGATTTCCTAGGTGATGATGGAGAATTTCATTGTCTTTCCTTATCCTCCCAAATTAAGCCACTCTGGAGCACTCGCTTACTCTTCCCAGCTTAATTTTATCTGATTGGTGAGCAATGTGGGCTAAACCCATTTAAACAGACACCTGAGATGGAAAGCGCTTTACAGGCCAACACAAATGTCTCGTAAGGACCAAACGGAGAAGCGCAGTAAATTTGATTCGTTAACTACATCTAGAAGACTCTGTAGGAGGGATACAGCTTGATAGTTGCCAGGAGGCAGTCACCCTGTGCTGTGCCTAAAACGTTAGAAACTCTTCCCCGTTTCTAAAATGTGACCTTCCCTACCTTTGTTATTTCGTGTTCTCTCAGAACCTGTCGGAAGCAGGTACACTGCATTTAATGTTTTCGTTTCTTCTCCATCACTTATCAAGCAAGAACCACTTGAAAGAAACTTAAAGAGACTCACAGCTCACTAATGCAGTCTCCGTATCAGTATTCACACGCTGCCTGAGCAAACAATGCGCATTGAAAACGCGGAAAGTCTAGGCCATTGGACAGGATACTTCTTCTGGCAATGAAATAAATCCGCTGCACAGGACCTGGGCCCTGGCAAGTTCCCCCCTCACCCTCTTCAGACCCCTGCAACCTCGCTCCTTTGCTTCCTCGGAAGTGAAAAAAGCGGCTCCCCTCCGTGCAAGACGCGACCCAGGAGCATAACTGGCACGTTCCCACGGGGATGCTCTGCCCGGATTCCCGCGTGCAGAACTAACCACTCCCCCTTGCGACGAGCATCAACGAGCATCCCAAAGATCCGGAAGCGCGGACGCCCATCACTCATTGTTCTGCACGCCGCCGGGAGCCTTCCCCGCAGAAAGGGGTCGCTTTCTGGGGTCGCTTTCTGCTTTTTTCTGGACGCGCACCCCGCATGAGTGAGGCGCAGGCCGAAGGCTCCCGAAGCAGCCGCGGGACTCACGCGTGTGTTTGCAAAATTTCGAGTATTAGCCTCAACAAACGAGACAGCCTCGGAGGGTTCCCCCCCACCCCAAGCCGGGATTCCGATCCCCGTGGGTACCAATTTCTCAGCATCCGGCCTGAGGACACGCACTCGTCCTCCCGCCCCGACTCCCACATCCCCGAGTTCCCGCGCGCGCGCACCCTGGGCCCCTGCCCTGCTCACCGTCCGGCCGAAACTCGAACTCCAAGAACTCGTGTCCGAATTTGCCCTTGTGCCCCACGTAGTAGCGCAGGTAGAAGTCACTGGCCATAGCCATGGTGGCCCCCCGGAAAGCCCGCCCAAGGCCCGGCCAACGTGCGCGCGGCGCCGGGCAGTGACGTCACGGCGCAGGAGAAATGCGTCAGCGCGGGTGTTTGGGCGTTGGGTTTTTTTTTTCCCTTGCCACCCAGTGCCCCGAGGAAGCCGGAAGCGGAAGTCCCGAGAGCGAGAGAAGGACCGCGGCGGAGGTGTAAGCGCGGTCTTAGTGCGATCTGGGGCGAAGTGCGTTTTTTTCAAGCCGCAAAGCACGGAAGTGTGAAACGACGATCGCTTATGGGTTTAGGTTTGCGAGCCGCTTTGAATCTTTGGGGCTTGTAAATATCGCGAGATCCCGTGGGCTGGGTGTGGCCTAGATAGAGAGACACACAGGCAGTTGTGCTATGGATTTCCCTCTGGTGCACACGCTTGTGCGCTGCTGCATTCATTCCCCAAAAGTTAACCACACACACACACATATCCTTGGCAATCGTGCTATGGATTTCCCTTTGGTACACATGCTGGTACGCTGCTTCATTCATTCCTCAAGAGTTAACCTTTCCCACCTATTCAAACTGCTAACCTAGGGTTTAAATGGGTTTAGCCCACATTGCTCACCAACCAGATAAAATTAAGCCGGGGAGAGTAAGCGAGTACTCCAGAGTGGCATAATTTGGGAGGATATGGCAAGACAAGTTGAGTTTTTGACCAATACAATAATATGAGATGATCTTTAACCCTCAGTGGATTTAGTAGAAAGCCAAGACCCAGAGACTATAAAACCCAGCTCCCGGAAGCCCGCGCAGCCGCATTTGCAGCAGTGCAACGTCTTATTATCTCATTCTTACTTTGGACAACCTGGCAGGCTACCAAATGTAACCTGACCACACGGCAGAGTCTGGCAAACTCCCCGTGGCGTACCCTATATGCCAAATACCAGTAATAATGATGGGCCTCATTCTCCTAACCCTGAAAGAGCCTTGAATATGGCACTTTTTAAAATCTCAGGGCTAGGACGAAGGAGATGTTACTGGGGCCTGCTGGAGGCAATCGACAAACAACAGGATGATCGTGATCGTGATGCCCAGTCTGAAGACCTGGGATTCATTCCCAGCAACTTCTCTTTAATCACACCACTCTAACCTAGTCTGTTCAACAACCATATTGGGTGTACTAAATCAGCTTTATCATCGCACAGGATTGCTGAGATCAAATGAGATTTGTAGGATGACATTGCTATGTCCTTCCTCCACAAGGAGCTTAGGTTTATCTGGTTACACCCATTACAGTGCTCCTGAGGCACTTCCATTCCATTGTGTTTATCTGTAAACATTCTTCCCTATGCTCTACTCCCCAACCAGTTAATCAGCTTTCCCCCTCATCAGACTCTGTTAACTTGTAAGGTTAGATTCCTCAGAAATCTATGATTTTATATGTATCAGTGAAATACTGCCTTTCTCCTCCCCTTATGCCTTATGAACAGTTTACTTTAAAGCAATGCCCTTTTTGTATAGATACAGGAAGAGCGTTAACATTATGCTTTGTAACTTAGGATTTAATTGGCTTTGAATATTATTCACTCCCGGGCATCTGCTTTCTCAACTTAAGCCTCAGTTGCCCTTAGTTCCTAACACCCCAAAAGCAGGGTCCCAACGAGGGACTGAATGAACCCAGGGCAAGTGGTGAGCTACCCTGACATCGAAATGGGCCAGGCCAAAGTGCCACGATTCTTAACTATAAGTTAAGAGCTTGATCATAGACAAATGCTGTCATGATCCAAAAGTAACGACGAGACTAGGATCCTGCTAGGGGTGGGAAAGACTATCTGGCCTGAGTACTATAGTCTGAGATTGAGATGGCCCTAGGAGGGCAATTCTGTAAGTTTAAGATATTTCTTACTGTATTCATACAAAATGATTTATATATGCTTATATGCTTGTCGGACAAGGAGAGGAGAAACACACCCATGGGATTCTGCTCTAGGGTGGGTCATCCTACTGAGAGAGGATCTGTCCTAAGAGCAGCTTTTCCTGAGGGAAATAATTCTACCCCTAGTGATTGTGACCACACCTATGTGTAATTGTTACCCCAACCCCTAGGCTTTGGGATTTAACTGTACTATAAGAGTGGGCTGGGGGATCAGAAGGAGGAGAAAGGAGATCAGGATCAGAATCCAGACTTCAGAGAAGGAGGATGAAGGGGGATGAAATAGGAGAATGAAGTAGCATGGGGGAGGAAGAGGCAGGAGGCAAAGGCAGAGGAGAGAGACTGGAGTGGATGGAGAGAGGATTGGAATAAACTGCGACTAAGACCAACCAGCCTGGCCCTCGTTCCTTCCCTTGCCTGCCCATCGCTATCGACCTCCCCGGGGTGGGGGAAGAAGGGTAAGACTACTGAACGCGGGTGGTGGGAGAGATAGAGCCACCGCCACTGTGCTGTGCCCCCTTTTTTGAGTTTACACAGAGATTCACTGTCACTGTCACTGTCCTCCCATTGTTTATCGATTTGCTCGAGCAGGCCCAGTAACGTCTCCATTTTGAGACTTGTTGTTATTGTGTTTGGCATATCGAATACGTCACGGGGAGCTTGCCAATCTTTGCTGTGCGGGTGAGATACTCCCGGTAGCTTGCTGGGCTCTCCAAGAGGGGTGGGAGAATCGAACCCAGCTCGGCCGGGCTGGCTGAGTGCAAGGCAAACGCCTCACCGCTGTGCTATCACTCCAGCCCCAAATGAGATTATGCCTGTTAAATTTTCTAATGTATAAAGCATTATATAGTGAGTTTTCTTACGCACTTTCCATATGCCTGATATAATTAAACTGTGGCAATAAAAGCCCTTTGCTCTTAGGTCAAGTTTGCAAAGAAAGTAATGGTAGATAAATATTAACTCAGGCAGAGACAGGGAAGGCACGAGGCAGGGGGAGCAATTACTATGTTTCCTTTCATGCTGATAGAACATGTACAGGAAGCAAGTCACTTTGTGGGGCAACGGAGGGTACCGGAAGAAAGCTGATGAAAAACTATGAGGGAAGGCTTATGACATTGCATTGGACGTTATGTATGCTCTTTGCATTGGACCTTGTACTTCAGTATATGTTGTAGCAATGGAAAAGCAGTTAAGGCAGAAAATGCCCGAAGAAAGGCAGTTTAGTGGAATAATCCATATTTGGGAAAAGCCAAGTAATTGAGTATAGTTAGAACATAAGGGAGTGATATGATTAGAAAAATCAAGTCATGGTGACTTTATATTAGCAACTGTATAACTTAGAAATTTGTGTTAATATTTGTTTAACCTTAGTCCCTATTATAGACAGCCATATGAGCAGTATGTAAGAAACATGAAGCTCCCTTACCACCAGCTGAGGAAACATTCCTGTTTGCTAGCATGAGACGTTTCCTAGGATGTGGGACTTTTGAACCTAGAAAGTCGCCAACAAACTGGAATGAGATAGACACTAAAAAGAATAACCTACAAAAATATAACCCCATTAGTCCATAATATGTCTAAAAATATAGGCAACAGATTATTTGTTTGTTGTAAGGATACCCCATTTAATGTCTTTACATCCTTAAATGTCTCATTTCTTCTTTCAGATTTGGGGTACATATGACAGTTTCATCTTGCTTATGTAAAAAGACATGAAAGTAACAGAACTGTGACTGTATAGTTTATGGAATGCAGTGTTCAGATCTTTACCTGTGGGCCTGTTAACTATATAAAGATTTCTAAGCTGAAGATTAATCCTCTTGGGGACGGGAACAATGTATGGTGGGAGGATGTTTGCCTTGCACATGGCCAGTCTGGGTTCAATCTGCGACATCCCTTATAGTTCCCCTGAGCACTGCCAGTGTAGAGCCAGGAGTAACCCTTGAGCATTCCCAAGTGTGACCCCCCCCAAAAGAAATTAGTCCTCTCCCAGTCTGTTTTTCATATGAAATATCAAAATATTTCTTACTTAATCCTTCATCTATTTTGCACCCCTGAAATGTCAAATTGGGCATTTTATCACTTTATACCCAAGTGATAAAACATTTGTGTCTTGAAGTCTTCTAACCAAGAGGTGTGGAAATGTTCTGAATGGCTACTGAGCACCTTAAGCGTTGCTGATACAACAGAAGAACTGACTTTTGTTTCCATGAAAAAATAATGTTTTATGTTGAATAGAGATGTTAAGTTGAATGGAGAGGTTATGTTAAAAAGAATCTTCTTGTAGGCCTTTACTTGGGCTGGAAATAACGTAAATATTATTATGAAAGCACTAAAAATGTCCCTCTCCATTACTGTAAGTTGCAGATTAGGGCACATTTATTGGTATGACCACAATTTATTTATAAAGATAAGCCTTTCAGCAGTTTAAATAAGTGAAGCCAAATAAAGAACTCATTCTACTTTTGCTAATGCAAAACACCTCCTTTGTGAAACATAAAAGAAATAACCATTTTAGGAGGCTGGAGTAATAGTACAGAGGGTAGGGCATTTGCCTCGCACACGGCTGACCTGGGTTCTATTCCCAGCATCCCGTATGGTCCCCCGAACACCACCAGGAGTAATTCCTGAGTGCAGAGCCAGGATAACCCCTGAGCATAGCCGGGTGTGACCCAAAAGAGCAAAAACAAATAAATAAAAGAAAAAAGAAATAACCATTTTATTCCAAATTACAGCCAAAATTATGACTTAAGAGTTTTACTCAAATGCACAATATCCGTTTAGTGGGAAAATAACTTTTGACTGAAGTTTTGTAAAGATTATTGCTTTCATCTTTCTGTTTATGAATTGAGCTACAGGGTTGTGCTCAGACATGATCTTTCTTAGAGTTGTGAGGGGTTTTGGAATGTTCTGCTATTTTTTCTCACATCTACAGTTTTTTCTTCTTTTGATCTCTTGTGCCTTTCCTGTCCTCACACCTCTTTTTGCCTTTTGCTTTCCTGTTTTAAAATCATCAAATATTCCTACTTCCTACTTAGAGCATATTTTCAAAAATATATTCTTAACTTCTCTGATGAATACTAGAGAAAATACTTTTTGTTTCATCTTTAAAGTAGTATTTGAATAATTTCGAGTTTACATTTACCTAATAAAAACTCAGGAGCAATTAATTACATTAAACGGGTCAGACTAATGAATCAAAAACATATCTATATTATAAAACATCAAAGGTAATTTAAATTTGTAATTTATTTTATTCACCCACTATTTTCTTCTTTAGACTTCTTTGTGGAATTTTAGCTGTGTATATGTTTTGTTTTGTTTTTCCTCCTTCTTTTATTGAATCACTGTGAGGTACACAGTTTCAAAGTACGTCATGATTGAAACTGTATCCAACACCCATTCCTTCACCAATGTGCATTTCCCACCACTATTTTCTTCCATGGACTCTGGAATTTTAGCTATGTATATATTTTTTAATTACCAGTGCACTTATATTTTTAATAAACGTCACCGATATGCAGAAACACCAAAATATTTATACATTTGTTCCTCAAATATTTTCCTTTAGAAGATATATTCCTTGAGCATACATTCATGTAGGGAGCTATGGCTAGACATATTATAATATGATGATATATTTTATTCCATGTTCAAACTGGTCATCTTAACAACACGTAAACAGTCACCTAGACTGTGCAAAATAAACTATCTTCCCACTCTTACACTGTATTTACACATACTTACTTATGTGAGTTATGGTAAGGCAAGAAAACTAATAAAAACCATTACAGCAAAGTAAGATTAAGATTATATTCACTTGCTTACATTTCACTCTATAAGCTTGAAAATAGTGAGAAATTTTTAAGTATTCCATTCTAAAGTTTAGTATTCCATTCTAATAGTATTGCATTCTAAATCTACTCGAACCCAACTAGTGCTGTGTGTCAGCATTATTTGAGAACCCTAGTTCATACTATTCTCAAGCCGCACTGGCAAGTTTCAGGCAGACACTGTATCCAGGTACGTTTGCTCAGTTTGTAACTGCATTGGAACCTTTTGTTTAACAAAAGCACAGATTGGAAAAATTTGATTGCGGAAGAGATCAAAGCATTAAATTAGACCTACCTTGGATTAAGTTGATAAAATAGTAAGTTTGTTCTCATTTCCATTTATTAGTTTTGAAATACCTGATTTCCTTGATAGATTAGAATCTAGAAATATTTGAGAAAAGCTTGGCAACATCCAAGAAAGACCCAGTTCCCTAATCAACGACTGCACCATTTTCTTTATCCAGAAAAATAAATAAAATGATGGATAAAAAATTTATGTTGTGGTTGTTTTATGTGTGGTATAGGTGTTACTACATTCACAATCAAAAGATCGTTCTCATATGAGGGATCCAAAGAATCTTCGTAAAGAAACAGGGCCTGAGTGATAGTACAGTGGGGAGGGCGTTTGCCTTGCATGCAGCTGATCTGGGTTCAATCCCCAGCATCCAATATGATCCCCCAATCAATACCAGAAGTAATCTGAGTGCAGAGCCAAGAGTAACCCTTGAGCATTACCAGGTGTGATCCCAAAAGTAAAAAATATATATATGTATATATATATATATTAAAGGAACAACTAAAGGTCAAAGACATCAGAACTGGAATTTCATCTACAGAACTGAGCTCATTTAGGTGGGTGGGATAGTGGAAGGGGTCCTTGGGACAGAGAAGGGGGAAATCTGGGACTCTGGTGCTGAGTGTGGTATTGGGATGATGTATGTGCAGAAGTTTCATTTGCAGTAAAAATCACAGTAACCAATGAAAACTGTAAACAATCAATAGTAACTACTTACTTCTTCCCCTACTACTAAATACAAAGGTACAGCCTGAAAAAGCAGTGTTTCTCATTGTGTGCCAGCTCCCTCTCAACTCAGTTCCTCCCTTACTCTTGCATGCTTGCAGTTCCTCAAACTGCTTTCTTTTGTCTCCGAATTTTCCTTTATAAAGTCTCTTGGAAGGCTCGTATTTTGTAAAATTTTGATCCATCCCTCTGGTTTTCACTTAAATGCCTCCTCCCTCCCACCTTCCCCCCCACTGTCCCTCCTTCCCAGTAGAGGTCCTTATTTGATACTCTCTTCTGTCATCCTATAGGCTTTTCTCTGTACGTTTGAAAAAAATTTGTATTTAATGAAATCCTCCCCTACACAAAGTTCCTTACTTTCTAGACTATAAGCCAAAGCTCCGGGTGGTTTTGGTTTTGAACTGTGCCTAACAGAATATCTGACATATCCAACCTGAACACTCCCATTTTTCCTAATGTTTGAATAAATAAATGTTTTGTAACAGTTTGTGCCAGCCCGCATTCCCTCCCTTCTCCACACAACACTGAGACCCAGTTAAGCTCTGGTTAGTCACTGTGGTCCTCCACAGGGGCCTGAGTCATTTGGTGGGTGACTCATGACTCCATCAGGAGTCTGTTCTGGATGGAGTTTCAATTTTCCAATCCTCTCCTATCGCAGAGAGCTCAGACTAAGCGCTGCTTAAAATCCTAGATCACCATGCTCCACCACATCCTCATCAATATTTTTGATATTTGGGAAACACAGAGGAATTAGTAGTATCAGCCCACACAAAAATGCTGCCTCCCCCAAGTGATAATCACTGTCCCATAGCATCGTCTTTAGGGTGGGCCAGCTTTGCAGTGTCTGCCATATCCAGCTCCCTTCGGGGCTCAGATTTTAAATGAGACACATGAAGCATTCTAGGCCAGAGAGGGGGGAAAACAATCATTTATTGAGCACATACTGAGCTGCATTTGTCAAGTAGTGTACCAGTACTTTCTCATTCAACCCTCACTCCACCCATGAAGTGGGCATCACCCCATTTTACCCATGAGGAATCCCTTTTCTGACCAAGTAGATTGCCACCAGAATTTTTTTTACTGACATTAACTTGCATTTTTTCACTTCTGTCCTCCCTCAGGCTTGAGAGCTGTATACCAGAAAGTCCTGCTTTCACTCAATAAATATTAATTTAATGGGATATTTCAGAGTACCTCAATAAGAATTGGAACGACCCATCCAGTCCAGCTGAGAATCCATCGTCCTCTCCCCCTTGCTAAGCACTCTGGATCATTTTTTATATTTTCTACTTACTCAGCATCCATATTCATCAACCTCACTGACTACAGGCTCAGTCTCCTACTCTGACAAGGATCAGGGAAATTACCTGATGAATAAATAATAATGTTGCATGTTCCTTACCATAAAATGACCCCTCCAACTTCTAGGTAAGACTAGTACCAACAGGGCTGACGCATCTCAGAATTAGATCAACGGAAACCATATTTCTCTTGCTGAGTTTTCCCTCCTAGTTCTCTTCCAGCTCTGAGTGAAGGGACCAGGGCTAAAGAACTTTATATCTTTCCTCCACCATCTCATTGCGTGATGGACCTTATCCACAACAGTCTTTCTTTGTCTTTCTCGCCAGCTCTTTTCCTGCCTTCTTTTTCCCACCATGGGTTGTAATTTCTCTAGATCTTGGACAGCGGGTCATAGCAGGACTCCCAGTATTGGGTATCCAGCATTTTCTAAGGTCACCTGGGAAGTCTGTAGGGAAAGGTCAGGCTCCCTGTCCCACTTCTCTCTTTCTGTGCCACGAGAAAGTCTAGTCTCTGTTCCTGGAAGAATTGATTCCAAGAGTGTCCGGCCCCCGGGAGTGTTAGTCTTTTCTACTGCTCAGAGGACGCTGTAGGTGTAGGAGAGGCTCTCCAGACTGATACCCGCCACCGCTGCGTACAGCTCGGGCACCACCAACTCCGGCACCTGGAGCACAGCCTTGTCATCTGCATTTCGGGCCACTGCTTCTAGGCGCGTGCGGAGCTCTCTAGGAAAGGGTCGGCTGCCCTCACTCCAGCGCCAGCAGGACTTCATGAGACCGTACCTGAAAGGGAAACGAAGAATCGGATTTCCTAGGTGAGACAAAAACCCTGCCTTATTTTCTTCTCATCTTCATCTCTACTTATTCCCAGAGAAGAATGTTCTTTCTCCTCTTTTTAATGCTCAATCATAATATATTATCTTCTCTATGAGGCATTCTTATCATCAGAATGACGCTTTCTCAAACTCTGATCAGCACTACCAGTTTTTTCCACTCGAATGCCAAACAGTCTTTCAGAAGTTAAGTGTTCTCTCTTTGGATGTTACCAACTTGTAGCAAGTTAAGACCACTACAAAACGGTCTATTACTAGTTCAAGCCATTGATTTAACTTATCTATCAGTATACCTGTATAAACAAATTGCACTTAGAATCTCCTGATATAAAGTATACAAAAAGAAATTAAAAGAAAGAATCTTCTTAATCAAGTAACTTTATGGTAGAGAAACCTACGTGCTGGAAATTTACCCTTTTAGTGTTGAGTTTATAAAATCATAGTACTTTGGGCAGGGGGTGGGGGGCAGGGCTCCACACCCGGCAGTGCTCAGGGCTTACTCCTGGTTCTGTGCATAAGAATTATTCCTGGCAGGCTTGGGGGACCATAGGGAAGCTGGGGGTCAAACCCAGATCGGCTGCATGTAGGCAAACTCCCTATTCACTGTGCTATCTCTCTGGCCCCAATAAGCTGTGATTTTAATCAATATATGTATTAATATATTTCTTCTACATTTTCTTATGTAGGAGTATTGCTATTTATTCAACCATTAATTAGGCTGACTGAATCGGGCATGAACTCCACTCTTCTACATTTTAATAAACCACTGTCACTGTCCTCCCATTGTTCATCGATTTGCTCAAGCGGGCCCAGTAACGTCTCCATTGGAGACTTTGTTGTTACTGTGTTTGGCATATCGAATACGTCAAGGGGAGCTTGCCAGGCTCTGCCGTGCGGGCGAGATACTCTCGGTAGCTTGCCGGGCTCTCCGAGAGGGGCGGAGGAATCGAACCCGGCTTGGCCGGGCTGGCTGCGGGCAAGGCAAACGCCCTTCCACTGTGCTATCACTCCAGCCCACATTTTAATAAGTAATCTGACCTATTCTTATGTCCCATAACAATTCCTTTTGATATTTTATTGGTTCTTACATTCTTTACATAACTTTTTTTTTCCTTTATTTTATTTTATTTTTTTTAAAGTTGTAGATTTACAATTTTTTATGCTTTGGTTTCAATTATACAATGATCAGATACCCATCCCTCCACCAGTGCCCATTTTCCACCACCATGGATAATATCCCCCCACCCCCATCCCCCCATCCCCCCCTGCCTCTGTGGCAGGGCAATCCCCTGTGATCTCTCTCTCCTTTTGGGTGTTGTGGTCTGCAAAAGAGGAATTGAGTGGCAAACATGTTCAGTCCATAGTCTACTTTCGACATGCATCTCCCGTCCTGGGAGGATCCTCTAAACATCCTTTATTTGGTGCTCCCTTCTCTATCTGAACTGCCCTTTCCTCTAGGATACCCGGCTGGCCTCTAAGTTATGGAGTAATCCTCCTGGTGCTGATCTCAGCTATTCTTGGGTATTAATCTCATACTTTGTTACTTTATATCCCCCAGATGAATGCAATTTTTCTATGTCTAGCCCTCTCTTTCTGACTCATTTCGCTTAGCATGATACTTTCCATATTGTACCACTTGTATGTAAATTTCATGACTTCATCTTTTCTAAGAGCTACATAGTACTCCATTGTGTAGATGTACCAAAGTTTCTTTAACCAGTCATCTGTTCTTCGGCATTCAGGTTTCTTCTAGTTTCTGGCTATTGTAAAGAGTGCTGCAATGAACAAACAAGTGCAGATGTCACTTCGACTATACATTTTTGCCTCTCTGGGATATATTCCCAGGAGTGGTATTGCTGGGTCAAATGGGAGCTCAATTTCTAATTTTTTGAGAATCGTCCATACTGTTTTCCAGAAGGGCTGAACCAGTGGACATTCCCACCAACAGTGAAGGAGTGTCCCTTTCTCGCCACATCCACGCCAGCATTGGTTGCTTTTGTTCTTTTGAATGTGGGCCAGTCTCTGAGGTGTGAGATGGTATCTCATTGTGGTTTTGATCTGCATCTCCCTGATGATTAATGATGTAGAGCATTTTCTCATGTGCTTTTTTGCCATTCGGATTTCTTCTTTGAGAAAGTTTCTGTTCATTTCATTGCCCCATTTTTGGATGGGGTTGGATGTTTTCTTCTTGTGGAGTTTAACCAGTATTTTGTATATCCTGGATATCAACCCCTTGTCAGAACTTTACATAACTTTTAAGTTTTCTATTTTGTCCCTACATCTGTTCACCAGCTGTCTCCTTCTGCTAAGAGTATTGGCTACTATTTCAATCCTGCTTTCTTCTTATCCCCTTCTTGAGCTTGACTTTTTACAAGCTCAGAGGTAGGAAAGAAATGTGCTTTTAAAGTTAAATAAACACCAGTGTGGATAGCACTCGAGTAATGGATTTTCTGGCAGCTATCCTAGAACAGGTGCTAACAGAAGACTGACATTTAGACAAATAAAGCCCTACTCTATTTGCATTGGACTTGGTCTGCTTCTTCCCTATTTCAGAGCTTCTGGAGGAACTGAACTTCTGTCAAACTTAAGAGTCCTGGTACAATTCTCAATTCTCATGTCTCAATGATGTGTATAAGGAAATATATGTACAAATTTGTAGTTTTTAAAAAAGCAGGTGTGTTTTAATGCCTATGTTCGGCACAAGTGTGTCTGTGAGCACATGAAAGGATGACACTTTGAAAGGAACAGGGTTAATGAAGAGCCAGAAGGGTTTGGCGTGGGAGAAGAGGAGATTTTTAGCAACCACTTACATGGTATTTGTGCAGCTACTGGGTCGCTTCATGATTTTCTGTCTTTGAAGATGCTGTATGATGCTGTTAGGGGGAACTTCAGGGTACGGTGGTGCTCCTGTTGGTATGGGGAAAATGAAAGTAGCAAGAGAAAGTTAGGATCCTCTAGGATGTTACCTATGACAAACACTACTCTCCATCCACATGGGCTAAATGCCTGCAAAAGCAATAAATAAGATAGATTATATACAATAAGAGTTGCTCTCTGATAATGGAGTAAGTATAGACCTTAGAGAATGGGCATGGAGGGGGAACATATTTTGGTAGGGGAAACCCACCAATCACTTGGGAGAATGTTGAGTCTAATGATGGAGAAACAAAATAAAAGAAGAAACAGGATCTGTTCTCCTCTCCCCATTACTGGGAATGTGTTGAAGATCCTCAGTCAAATGGATCAATGAGTCCCAAGGCAACATATTTATGGTTATACAAGATACTCTTGGAATGATTTTTTTGTGTTTTTAAATATCCCTGGGAATTGGCAGGAGGTTGGGGGTGGGGGGGATGAGAGCATCGAAGAAAAGGTGAAAGAGACAGGAAGGCAAGGAGGAAGAGAGGAAAAGGAGGAAGCAGGTTTGGGGAGAAATCACTGCTATTTACAAGGCTCTCTTATATTCCACATCAGCTGGTGCTATCATCAGAGGTTTACAAAAAGCCCCCTCTCAAAGCATCATCCACATAAACAAGCTTCCATATTTGCATAGAGGTACACTCTGGAGATTTTTCTCACCTAGAGTCACCATCTCATAGAGTAGTATTCCAAAGGACCAGCTGTAAAAGAAACAAAGCCATTTACTTCATTCCTATCTCTGCCTTCCCTCTAGAGATCTCACTTAACTATCAGAGGCCTTTAGTAAGAACCCCCTAAAGAAGGCAGTGAAGAATCAAGGATACCAGACAAAAATAGACAAATAGTACCTGATAGTATTTCCGGCCAGTGACTCTTTCAGAATTGAATTTTGTTGAGCCCTGGATTTATGTCTTTTATATTTCACACGAATAGCTGTTATCTCTTATTTACTATGTTATATTTGTTCCTGAGAGCATATTAAACCAAAGTCAAAGAAATCCCCTCATTCTGCTGAAATTCCAGTCTGTTTTTAGCACAAGACTAAGCAAACTTTATCACTTATCTGCTATTGCCTCAGTGGACGTAACTACCCAAACCTAGGAAGTTTTATTAACAGATCAAGCCTCATACATATGTTAAATATGTATTTGCCTAAGCAAATTCTTAAGAAATGCATAGGTATGGAATGAAATGCAGGTGTGAGTGAAACAGCAATGGAAATGCTCAAATTGACTCAGCACATTAACTGATACTCTAAATTTTCTCTTCTGCTCATGTTTATGGCACGTCATTGTGCCTTATCTCTACACGCCTCCCCAAGCAATTGAGTTTTATAGTTTTAGAAGTCAAGTACAATTCTTTATGATTCTATTCATGCTAAACATACATCTGCCATTATGTAATTCATTAAATACTACACAAACTGATTGAACACAAATGCAAAACAAGGTTTTTTCTCTTGTAAAATTAAGTTGGAAATTGTGAAAATATTCTCTAAAAATAAGTCACTGAAAAGAAATTAGCATTAAATTTTGTAGGTGAGACTGCCAAAGAAAAATGGGGAAAATTACAATAAAACTCTGAAAATGTTTAGGCATCATAATTGTTTTCAAGTCTCTCTCTCTCTATTGAGGGGGGCATTTTAAGCTGAAATTCACAATAATTCATATGACTGCTATTTATCCAAGAAACATAATGTGTAAGTTCATGTAGCAGCTCTATACTCATAAGAGAGAATGGCCCTGTTCTGAAAGAATAAGCAATATGCACTTTATGTTTGGAGTTAAATAAGCTATTCACCATGTATATATTTCTACTTATTCTAATAATCTCTGGTTTAACTGAACTCTTGATTACTAGAGCCACCTCCTCCAGATAAAAGGAATTAAACTAGATCAAGTCCTCAGTTACAGGTGTGGATAATCTTTAACATTTTTTCCCCAGGTTGGAGGAACACAGCCTGGACCATTCTTAACAGAGCTGTTAGGGCTGAATTGCATACATCGCATGCAGGAAGCCCAGGTTTGATTCCTGGCTCTATGTGGTCCCCAAGCACCCTGGGTATGTTCCAAAATAAATCTTCAATTATTTTTTTCTCTACTAAAGCTGCACAAAAGTAATACTTCAAAAGACACTTAAAAATAAAAATCATTTGAAAGTATTGCAGTCTAAGAGCCAATATAATCTCTGTCAGATGACATACATTTCTTCTGGAGGTTCAGTCTTGACTTCTGAGTAGAGATAGCACTCATAGATACCATTGACAATATACCAGGTCACAGCCAGGGACTAGGGGACAGCCGGGTCAAGAAGGGTAGAAGTTCAAAGGGTGGGGACAAACCATACATGTCTGCTCTGATCCCAGCTGGTCTCTGCAGGAGCCGTTCTGGAGCGAGCCACTTGAGAGGTACTTTGCGGGTAGGTGGGATGGACCCACGGGCATGAACTTCGTAAGCCAAGCCCAGTCCACAGAGCTTAGCGGTGAGATCACTCTGGATCAGGATATTCCTAGCGGCCACATCCCCGTGAAACAAGTGCTTATCCTGGAGAAATTCCTGTCACCATAGATCAAAAGTGGATCAAGGTCACATACAGACAAGGAGAAGCAGCTCTAGCTATCCTCAAAAAGAGAATTTCAATTTATTTTGCTTTGTTTCATTTTTGTTTGGGGGCCACACTTGGCGATGTTGAGGGGTTCCTCCTGATTCTGTACTCAGGAATTACTCCTGGCAGTGCTCGTGGACTATATGGGATGTTCAGGAATCAAACCCTGGTCAGCCACATGCAAGGCAAGCTATACTGAAGCCCTGGCCTCCAAAAGAGAATTTTTCCTTGCCAAACAATTTTCTCTAATAAGGAAGGAGATTTCTCTTCCAACTCATGATTGTGAATGAGACATTTTTATGTTGTGTTTAGGATGAGAAAAGAATGGAGCAAAGAATCCAAATAAAATTAATTCTAGTTTGGGAAAGTGTTTATCAAGCCCACATTCATATCTAGGTTTGATTTCCTCCCAGACAAGATTCAGCTAGAAATGGGAATGCGAGAAGACTTTGCAAGTTTCAGCAACAGGGAACAAATTTTTTAGTATTGAATGAACAACTTTACATCAAATTTTAGGTAATTTTGTCCATTTTGTCCCAAAAATAATTAAAGAGGTGAGTTTGGAAAGTAACTTTTAGATGAATTTAAGTGATGATCAATAAGGCCCCAGAGTGATAAGAACTAAATGTCCTATTGCGTAGAAATTACATATTTTTCTGATAATTCTCAAACTAGGATAAAAATCCAGCCCGATTTTTATCTGGAGCGCTGGAGTGATAGCACAGTGGTAGGGCGTTTGCCTTGCATGCAGCCAACATGGTCGACCCGAGTTCGATTCCTCCGCCCCTCTCGGAGAGCCTGGCAAGCTACCGAGAGTATGTCGCCCACTCGGCAGAGCCTGGCAAGCTCCCCGTGACGTATTCGATATGCCAGACACAGTAACAACAAAGTCTCCAATGGAGACGTTACTGGGCCCGCTCGAGCAAATCGATGAACAACGGGAGGACCTTTACCTTTACCTTTACCTTTACCTTTACCTTTACCTTTACCTAGGATAAAAATCAGCATTGCCTGAAAGCTTTCTCCTAATTTTCCTGATTGATTTTGTTGTTGTTGTTGTTGTTGTTGTTGGTGGTGGTGGTGGTGGTGGTGGTGGTGGTGTTCTGTTAGTGAGGATATGGAGCCACCTTCAGCAGTGCATTCAAGGGGCAATACAGTGTCAGGGACTAAACCCAGGGCCCAGGCATGCATAATACACACTCTAGCCCCTTGAGTGATCTTCCTAGCTGCTAACTGCATTTTGATCCCTAATACATTTTATATCTCAAGGTGGCAAGACTTATCAAATACTTAAAATAGTAACTTCACTGATCTCTGATTTACAGCAGCAAATGCTGGGCTAATTTTAAGTACAATTATTGAAATAATGTCATAGAAATAGTCACTAAATTTCCTGAGTAATTTTGGTAAAAATTCACTTTTTTCTCTTTAAATCCTGAGTTTTTTTTTATCCTTTAAGTTGATTTAAAATAAGCAACTATCTCTTGATTACCCATTCCCTTCCTTCTTTTTCCTTTGTTCCTTATTGACTCTTTTTTTTTAAAAAAGTAAACATGTTTCCTATCACATTCAGTATCAAAGTAATTCTCCAACGAGTCATGGTCTGAACTAGTTCTTCTTGTTTTTCAGGTATAAAATTGTATGCCTCCTTCTGGTTCTTATAACCTTTCACCAATTCAGTTTCTTTTCCCATATTTCCTCTCAACTTGCTTTTCTTTTTGCCACTTTTACATCAACTATATTAGTATATATGGGGGAAAAATAATCAAGGAAACAAGCATAGAGCTCTTGGTTTTTTATCTTTAACCTTAAGTTGAATTATTTTCTACCTACAATTATTGACGACATAATATAACATTAAAATAATTTCATGATTAGGACTGGAGTGATAGCACAGTGGGTAGGGTGTTTGCCTTGCACGCGGCCGACCCAGGTTCGATTCCCAGCACCCCCTATGGTCCCCTGAGCACCGCCAGGAGTAATTCCTGAGTGCAGAGCCAGGAGTAACCCCTGTGCATTGCCGGGTCCAAAAAGCAAAAATAAATAAATAAATAATTTAATGACTAAGAAACTGACCATTAAAGCTTGAGTTCTGACATGCTTAGAATTAAAATACCACTTAACTTACAGCCTATATTCCTTATACTGTGTGCTCTATTGAGAAATCAAAATATGAGAGACAGGACCTCAAACACCTGAGTAGCAATAAAAGCCCCCCACCATCTGCTGTCATCTTACCAGAGCCAGAAGCACCTGCTTTCCGATGTGATAGACTTGTTTTTCTGTGAGATCATAAAGAAGGCCTTCCATGGTCATTACATCCTAAAGAGAAAGAGGAAGTAGAATTATAACAAAATCACTCAAGCAGGTGGTGGGGGAGGGATAAAGGGTATGAATATTATTAAATGTAAATATTCAAGCTAAGGAAATGAAACAAAAAACATGTACTCGGAGTCAATAAAGACTATTACAACAGATTCCCAGATATGCAGAGAAGTACAATGATTTATTAGGCTGTAAAAAGAAATAGTGTAGATGTAAAGCAAAAGCAAAGAAGAGTAAAAGTTAGGGAAAAAATAATTATATGTAAGGCTCCTCAATGAGTACAGCAGCAATTTTACCCAAGGCAGTGTGTGTGTGGTATGTGTGTGTGGTTGTGCGTGTGTGTATGTGTGTATGTGAAGCACACCAACCCAACACATTTTTTTTTTGCTTTTTGTCTCACACCTGGCGATGTTCAGGGGTTACTCCGGGCTCTGTACTCAGGCAGTGCTCAGGAGACCATATGGATGCCAGGGACCAAGCCTGGGTCAGACTCATGCAAGGCAAATACCCTACCCACTGTACTATTGCCCCAGTCCCAACTCAACACATCTTGATTAAACACCTACAGTGTGCCAGATTCCATCTTAGGAACTCAGAATGTAATAGTCATCAAAATAAACGTGTCTAGTTCCTTCCGTTGATTATAGTATGCCAAACACGTGTGGCTCTGGATCATTAATATGCTTATGAATTTATGGTCACATATCTATATAGCACTATCAGTATCTCATTCTACGTCATATAGTCATGAAGGAAATGCAGTAGGGAAGAATATCTGCTGATGGAGCACAGATGATTGTGTGCAGAAAATCAAAAAGCTTTTGATTAACTCTGAAGGAAGAGTGGGTTGATTATGAAAAACAAAAAGAAAAAAGTTGGTGTACTGAGAAAAGCATGTGGAGATAGAGAGAAGCTGATGAGATTAGTGCACACAACAAGCACAGATAGAAAACCTTCCAGAAGACTTAAATACTTCCTATGGCCATCACTGGAAGACATTAACAGGATGTCCTTTCCACAGATGTTAGGTAGCGTGATTACCAACAAATCGAGGTGGCTCTAGTGATTTTGCCCTGTCTCACTGGTAACTGAGAGACTAATTAGAGAAACATAAGAGAGATGTATCGAGAATCAGGGAAATTGTATGGAATAAGATTTACATTAGCATTTTAATGTATTTTCCAGTATGTGTTTTATGTGAAAAATATTTACCAGCTGGATTTTTCCGTGAGTCAGCCCTCACACACTAGTACAGAATAAAACAGGGAAATTGCATGTAATAAGATTTACACTAGTATTTTAATGCATTTTCCAATATGCATTTGATATACAAAAATTTTCAAGCTAGATTTTTTTTCCTTGAGTCAGCTCTCACACACTAGAACAGTATAAAAACAGATTTTATACTAAAAGCATAAATTTACCATCATTACTAACAACAATAATGTGGCTGTGTAAATTATCATCATGACCACTCTTTTGGGTGCTTGCTGTCTCCCAATCACCACTGTTATGTTTTACATGAAGCATTCATTTGAAGTTTAATAATGAGTTATTGCCAACTTTTTTTAGATTAAAATTACTCAGGCTCAGATCAGTAGCAGGAGAATTACTCCATGGCTTAGAGGCCAGCCGGGCATTCTAGGGGAAAGGGCAGCTCAGATAGAGAAGGGAGCACCAAATAAAGGGTGTTTGGAGGATCCTCCCAGGATGGGACATGCATGTTGAAAGTAGACTATGGACCGAACATGATTGCCACTCAATGCCTCTTTTGCAGTCCACAACACCCAAAAGGAGAGAGAGAACAAAAGGGAATGCCCTGCCACAGAGGCAGGGTGGAATGGGGGGGATGGGAGTGGGAGGGATACTGGGATCCATGGTGGTGGAAAATGGGCACTGGTGGAGGGATGGGTGTTTGATCACTGTATAATTGAAACCCAAGCACAAAAGTTTGTAAGTCTACAACTGTACCTCATGGTGTTTCACTAATAAAAATTAATAAAAAAAAAAAAGAAATACTCAGGCTCAAAGAGGTGATTGATTGACTCAAAGCTAGTCAGAGGGGTCGGAGTGCTAGTACAGTGGGTAGGGCATTTGCCTTGCACACAGCTGACCTGGGGTTCAATCCCCGGCAACCCATATGGTTCCTCCAGCACCGTCAGGAGTAATTCCTGAGTAAAGAGCCAGGAGTAACCCCTGAACATCATTAGGTATAACCCAAAAAGAAGGAAAGAAAAAGCTCGTCAGAGTAGTAACTTAAAACCCATGAAATTTGCACTGGCCCTTATGCATCTCTTAGGCACAGGGAGTTACTTAAACAGACTTTACTCACAGGTAAATGCAGTTTAAGTTTCAGTTTCTCCATCACCTTCTCCATCAAGCACTCCATTAGCGACCTGCAATCGCTAGCTGCCTTATTGGACAGAGCTGACTTAGAACGTTTCTTTCATCACACAAAGTTCTGTTGTACGATGATACTCAGTGGCACTCTTGAATGCTTTAATGTTAGAGCATGCAAAGACTGCTTTTTCATGTGTCTGGCTAATAGACAGCAGGGAGCTAATTAGTCCGGCAAACCTTACCCTCCTCACATCCCGGCCCTGCTGCTTACCCGGCGACAGGTCCAGAGGAAGCTGAGCAGGTCCCCATGGACCACGTCCTCCAGCACCATGTAGAGTGGCAGCCTTTCTGTGCAGCAGCCCTCCAGCTGTACCAGATTTGAGTGCTTCCCTAGGTACTGAGAGAAGTGGATTCGCCCTATGAAATCCTGCACCTCTCGGAGCCCAGCGGGTTCTGTGGAAGGCAGGAAAGTCATAGGCAACAGCAGTCACCATCAGGAATCAAATGAAGGAAGGAGACGGGAAGTAACCCCTAGTGATTATTCTCAAGGCTCCTGGAGCATAGACGAAAGGAACTAGAATGAGATCTCAGTGTTCCTGAACTTGTATCAATGATGGCAATGCTTCAGAAACCTTTACTGGTTGGGTCAGAGAGATAGTACAGCAGCTAGGGCATTTGCCTTAGATGCAGCTGACCTGGGTTCAATTCCCAGCATCCCATATGGTCCCCCAAGCACTGCCAGGAATAATTCCTGAGTGCAGAGCCAGGACTAACCCCTGAGCATCACTGGGTGTCACCCAAAGAGAAAAAAAAAGAAAACCTATACTGGTTTACTGCCACCTAAATAAACAAGAGTGTCAGTCATATTGAGATAGTATCAGTTATCTAGGTCTCTTGATTGATAGTCTTGCTTCTCCCATCCTTATTCTTTTTATGCATCTACAATTACTAGGAAAATCATGAGTGTCAAAAGGAAAAAAGGGGGGGCTGGAGTGATAGCACAGCGGGTCGGGCATTTGCCTTGCACACGGCCGACTCGGGTTCGATTCCCAGCGTCCCATATGGTCCCCTGAGCACCTCCAGGAGTAATTCCTCAGTGCATGAGCCAGAAATAACCCCTGTGCAATGCTGGGTGTGACCCAAAAAAGAACAAAAGAACCTGAGGAATGTACTATCAGGGAGAGATAGAATATAGTGAAGGAAAATGAAGAAACAATCGGAGTTACAGTCATAGCTCCACACAGAAACATCAGTTCTAACAGCCTCTCTAGATAAACCTGAGCTAGAGAAAGTCCCCAGGAGGAGCATCTCTGCCTCCAGCTTCCGTTGTCCTTTCCTGATTATTCTGCCCAGAACTGTGATCACAGAACTGTGATCACATCTATCTGCTGGTTAAACTCTGCACAGGTGATGCCTATTAGTGTTCAATGCCAGAGGTGTACGGTGGAGTGTCTAGCGCTTCTCCTTGTACCTTTTAGAGCTCTGAGGATGACACTCTTGGGTTTAGCAGGGTCCCCGGTGTGCATCTGTGTTCGATAGATGAACCCACATGTCCCACTGGCGATCTTCTCCAGGACATCTGAGATTCGCTCCCGGGGCACCTGGAGCTGAGCCAAGGCTTGCGTGCTGCTTTCTAGAAGACTTTCCACCGAAGTCGCCTTAAGTGGCATCTGCACATTTCCTCCAGGTCCTGCGGCTTCCCTGAGAAAATCCGTCGATGGAGGCACAGGGGCAGGGTCTAGAAAAAGAGAAGACACCAGACAGCTCTTCCAAAATGACCCTGGAAACTCCAGGAAAGCAGAGCCTGGGACAAATTGGCGAGCAAGTTCCTCTTGCCATTTAGTCTCTGGCCAACACAGGGCTTTCTCCTAATGCTTTCCTATGAACCAACATCAGTATCAATCTTGCTAAAATTTTATAATGATCCCACTACATCTAAGACAACTTGAGATGGACCTCTTGGAAGTGGAAGAGACATCTCCTTTTCATCTTCATTGATATTAGTACAATTAGGAAGTTTTTGCATAGGTAGCTAAACCACAAATGGTAGTATCCGAAACTATGGTTGGTTTTTCTTCCTTTTTTTTTTTTTTTTTTGCTTTTGGGTCACACCCAGCGATGCTCAGCGATTACTCTTGGCTTTGCACTCAGGAATCACTCCCGGTGGTGCTCAGGGGACCATATGGGATGCTGGGAATTGAACCTGGGTTGGCCACATTCAGGCAAACACCCTACCTACTGTGCTATCGCCCCAGTCCCGGTTCCTGGTTCTTTTTTCTTAATGTTGGCCTAAAACTACACAAATAAAAGACAACTTCCACCCAAACACTAACCATATAGATCTGATCATGCT
Source organism: Sorex fumeus (assembly GCF_029834395.1). Taxonomy (NCBI): domain Eukaryota; kingdom Metazoa; phylum Chordata; class Mammalia; order Eulipotyphla; family Soricidae; genus Sorex; species Sorex fumeus. The sequence goes on from NW_026606060.1 coordinate 59,684,184, forward strand.
TACTTCCAAGATCAGACAAGGTGAGATATGTTCAGGGTAGTTCGACTGTAGGTAAAGAGAGATTTGAAGTCACATATGGACAGTGGTAGAAAGTCTTGGACACCTTTTGGTGGTGAAACTGCAGTATAACTGTACACCAAAACACTATTTTAACGATGTTATCCAATCTAAAATATTAAAAAAAATCTGGGGGGCAAAGAGATAAGGTGGGTAAGGTATTTGCCTTGCACACAGCCAAATAAGCTTCAATTCCTAGCATCTCATATGGCTCCTGAGCACCACAACGGGTGATCTCTGAGTGCAGAGTCAGGAATAACCTCTGAACACCCCTGGGTGTGATCCAAAAAGAGAAAGTGATTCTTTCACTTTTTCTTAACCAATTTATCTCCACTGGAGAAGAGAACTTTTGCTTATAATATCTTGATTCATTATTTTATTCACTTGTTCAACAAATATCACCTCCTACCTATCAATCACTGTTCTGAATATTGGAAATTGGCAAGGTCCATATTGCAAGAAGATTAGTGACAGGAGAGAAGAATCAGTTAATAATACACAGAGTGATGAGAGTTACAGAGGAAAATTGGACAATATGTATCCTCAGTAATGCTGTTTTATGTTTGAAGGGCATGAAAGTCTGGTCTTCTGAAGAATACCTTGCAATTATGGAACTAACCAGGTTGGTCTGATATCCAAAGGGCATTACAGGCAAAGGGAACAAAAGGCTCAAAGAATTTAGGGAGGGGCAGTGTTATGTGAACTGACCACAGCTGGAACCAAATGGGATTGTAACCTGGGAAACTCTCAGGCGGGTGGAGAAGAGTTAAGTAGAGAACTGACAGGACTGACTTAATGCCTTCAAAAAATTATTCTGGCTGCTTTGAAAATGGACCACAAAGGAGTATGAGCAAAGCAAAGGACACTAGTCTGGAGCATATGTAATAATCTGTGAACTGATGGTCGTTTCCCGAGATCCAGAAGTCTATTGAGAAAGGGCATTAGCAAGGGGGTTTGAGGAACTTTGTTTGGGACCTATTACCTAGGAGATTGTACTAGGTCAACGTAGGTGGTTTACTATAATAATCTGGAATTCAACAGGTCTATTCTCAAGATAGAGAGAATGTTTTTGAATCCTCAGAAGACTGAAAATGAGGTCATTTCAGCAGTGGTTGCAAACTGAAAAGTCAAAAAATTTTCTTTTGGTTAATCAGCTAATCAGTGGCTGAATAAATAGCAGTAGGGCTGGAGCGATAGCACACCGGTAGGGCATTTGCCTTGCATGCAGCCATCATGGCCGACCCGAGTTCGATTCCTCCGCCCCTCTCGGAGAGCCCGGCAAGCTACCGAGAGTATCTCGTCCGCACGGCAGAGCCTGGCAAGCTCCCCATGACGTATTCGATATGCCAAACACAGTAACAACAAAGTCTCCAATGGAGACGTTACTGGGCCCGCTTGAGCAAATCGATGAACAACGGGAGGACCGTGTCCATGTCCTACATTAAAACAAAAAATTTTCTTTTGGGTGGGGGAGGCACACCCATGCCCTGGCTCTGAGCTCAGGGGATGGGATCATGCTTGGCAGGGATTAGGGGACCATATGGGATGTTGGGGGATTAAACCTGGGTCAGGTGCATACAAACAAGCACCCTAACTGCTGCACCATCTCTCCAGCCCAAAAGTCAAAGGCTTTTCCAGAAAGCTTAAGTGCCAAACCTTTGCAAATAATTTTAACATGTAAGACCAAAGATTTGCCATTTCTGGAGTGATCTTGGAAAGTCTGTAGAATAGTGTGACTAAAAGCATTATTTCAGTAGAACCAGAAGCAAAAGTGATCAACAGAAGTAGCAAAACACAACTCTAGAAGTCACTCCTGTAAAAGTAAATTATTTCAAAAATTGGGGTAAATTTGAGCAAAGGACTAGAAATCAGTACCTATGGAATTTCATATCACTGTCAGAGTTTTTTTTTTAACCTTCTTTTTACTCTAAAGTTTCCTCTATGTTCTGATTTTATTATGGGCTCAATGATATTTTTAAAGAGCATGTTATAATCCTCTCCAAACCCTTCAAAGACTAATACCCTTTGCAGACCCCTCCCCAAGCATCTCCAGGTATGTCCCAGTGGCCCCTGTGTTCACAAGGCGTGGCCTCAATGGAAAAAAAAAACACCCTTTCATCATACATCCCAGGATGGCAGAATAAAGCTGATAGCAGTGACAGGGTAAAATATCATCCTTCAAGGCTAGTGAGAAAGCTATCCATTTGACCCAGCGAGTCTTCCTCTGCAATTCTCAGTCACGTGGCCAGAGGTTGGATACAAGCAGTAGGGCAGAGAAAACACAAACAGGACACTCCCACCTACTCTCCTCGCCAGCCCAGAAGCACCTACACAGGATTTCCTGGGAAAGGGCTCACCCCCTTTCCACAACGCAGAGGCGACCCAGGCTGCTTCCACTGAAGAGACACAAATCCCTTGACTGAGGCCATCTTCTGCTCAATCAGCATCTTCCCCGAGCCTCCGCCCGACCCATCTTGAACTTTACCTTGGGGTCCAGGAGACTGACACTGGACTCTGTGTCCTCTGATAAACAGCCACAGGATGATGGCAACAGTGATAATGAAGACAGCAATAAAGAAGGTCGGGACCACAATGATTTCATACTGCTGCTCCTGGAGCACTGGGCAGGAAGAGAAGAGGATGAAGCAGCAGCCCCACCTGACTGCCAGGCCTCAGTTCACTGTCATCAAAATACTATCTCTCTTCCTTCTTCCCCCCTACTTCCATTCCGTGTAATCACTATTGCACACAAGTCTCCACTGAGAACCCAGTATCCTGTTCCTTAGTCCCCCGCCTGTGCTCTGTACCTCCTGGAGGAGGCACATTGGGACTTCTGATTGGAGGAGGTGGCACATTGGGACATCTGGTTGGTCCGTTCCCCCTTCAAGACAATGGCCTGATTACCTTTTCCTTGATCAGTTACTGTTTCCGTTTCTACTGGAAATCAAAAGAGCCCCTCTTCTTTTTCTTTTGTTTTTGCTTTTTTTGGGTCACAAGCAGTAATTCTCAGGGGTTACTCCTTGCTATGCACTCAGGAAATACTCCTGGCGGTGCATGGGAGGACCATACAGGATGCTGAGGATCAAACTTATGATGACTGTGTGGGAGGCAAAAAGCCCTCCCCACTGTAATATCGCTCTAGCCCGAGCCCCCTGTTCTTATCATGAACAGCTGGGCAGCCAGGGAAGTAAAAGCTGCCAAAGAGAGACTGCTGCACCTGATTTTTTTTTTTCATTTTGCCTTTGGGTCACACCCAGCGATGCACAGGGGTTATTCCTGGCTCATGCACTCAGGAATTACTCCTGATGGTGCTCGGAGGGCTGGAGCGATAGCACAGCGGGTAGGGCATTTGCTTTGCACAAGGCCCACACGGCCGACCTGAGTTCAATTCCTCAGCCCCTCTCGGAGAGCCCGGCAAGCTGCTGAGAGTATCTCACCTGCACAGCAAAACCTGGCAAGCTACCCGTGATGTATTGCTACCCATGATGTATTCCATATGACAAACACAGTAACAAGTCTCACGATGGAGACGTTACTGGGCCTGCTCGAGCAAATCGATGAACAACGGAGGACAATGCAGTTCAATCACTTTCTCTTTGGGTCACACCCAGTGATGCACAGGGGTTATTCCTGGCTCATGCACTCAGGTATTACTACTGACGGTGCTCGGGGGACCATACGGGATGCTGGGAATTGAACCCGGGTCCACCGCATGCAAAGCAAACGCCCTACCTACTGTGCTATCTCTCCAGACCCTGCACCTGATTTCTTCCTCCTGACTTCCATTCCATGAAATCGCTATTGGCACAAGTCTCCAATAACCAACCCAGGGTCCTTGCTCCTTAACCTACCGCCTGTGCTCCGAATCTTCAAAAGGAGGTGGAACATTGGGTTTTCTGATTGGCCAGTTCCCCCTTCAAGACAATGGCCTCATTACCTTTTCCTTGATCACTGTTTTCATTTCTACTGGAAACCAAGTCATTTTCCCTCCAGTGATGAGGGAAACAGTCCCCTGTCCTCATCATAAACGGAAATAAAAGCTGCCAAAGACAGTCTGTCGCACCCGCCTACAGGCTGTGCTGGGGACACTGTCGAGACAGTCCTCCTTGCTCAGTGACTGCAGAACGTGCTCAGAGCAGGAGGTCCTGAGCCTGCTTTGAAAGGAATAAGTTTGAGACTTTCTGCATCTGTCCTCTCCTGCCTGTGTGAGGGCGAAACTGATGCCATGACAAGCTGCAGCCAACATTAAGTCTCAACTAGGTCTCAGTTTCTGTTTCCCCAAAGTATGACATGCAGTTGCTGGTAAACTCCCAGTTGAATAATTTTCCCAAAATAAGGAATTGGGCAGTTGGGTCTGGCCAATCATGAGGGGTCACTGTACCCTCCTTAGAAACTGTTGCTAACCATTGCCTAATTGCTGACCACCATTGTAATAGGGTCATTGCTAAAAATAGACCAGTATATTAATTGCTTCTTAACTCTGAACCCTATACAAACTGCTTGTGATTTGGAGTCGGGGTCCTTGTCAAGACTCCCCTGTGTTAGATGAGACTTGGGCCCTAGCTCAGGCTAGCGCTGGCTCCGGCTAGTAATAAAGTTCCTTTGTGTTTGCATTTTCATGTATGGACTTGGTCTCTCCGCAATTGGGGATCTGAAACTAGGTCACAACACCTGATTCCTGCAGATGCCCCTCTTCCCCCATCAGACACAGTAAAATCAAACTCCTGATCTTGTTCAGTTTTTCTGAGCAGGGGCTCAGCAGGGTACCCTGTGAGTGAGAAACCCGAGTCCTCCTCTGGCTCTCGGCTGAATCTTCCACAACACTAGAACCCATCCAGATCTTCATCTGTCATCTTCCCATCAGCAGAGAGGCATCAGTGGTGCCTGGACCTACCACACAGCTTGTCGCTGAGGCTGCACCCCAGGAGCACCCGCATGGCGCCCCTCTCCTTGCCCATCGCCACACGGCTGGCCACTGCTAGGCTTCACTGGCACGGGATGTGCTGAGTATAGCTGATGGTAACTCCCAAGGACTGAGACGTTCTGGAAAAAAATGATAAAGGAGCACAGAAAAGAAAATTTTTACTTTTTTATTCCATACTAATGAAAGTTTATGTAATCAGAGCAACATCATAAATGACAAGCAGGGAAATACAGCCATAGCATATTAATCTGAGTGGATATATAACTCCACATCAATTAATATAAATTAGTATTACTATTTATAATACATAGTACTCTATACAGATAATCAGATAATAATCCTTAGTAGGTATAATCTATTGTTGTGAATCACTGATTTTTTTCTTTTTGCTTTTTGGGTCACACCTGGCGATGCACAGGGGTTAGTCCTGGCTCTGCACTCAGGAATTACCCCTGGCTGTGCTCAGGGGACCATATGGGATGCTGGAAATCGAACCCGGGTTGGCTGCATGCAAGGCAAATGCCCTACCCGCTGTGCTATCACTCCAGCCCATGAATCACTTATTTTTAAGACAAAACATATCATTGCATTTAGTTGTTAATTCAGAAAATGAATAGTTAGTGGACAGATAAGTTATACATTTGTTTTCTTTCTCTGAGGGAGCCTTTCCTTCCTACAGCCTCACAATGATCTATGATTTGTTAAGACTGTTCATAAAACTACCAGAGGAGCATCTAGTTAAAAGGTCAGTTATTACCACAACAAAAACTGTACATTAAAATAGAATCTAATCTTTTTTCTGATCACAACCTGGTGAAAGTTTTAGGAATATCGGCTCAACTACACTAAAGATAGCTATTACAGCCCTTCTGAAATGTAGTTTGACCTTATAAATTAGTTCACTGTTTAAGAGAAATTTGTTTAGTGCCCATAAAAGTCAGATTCTCTGGCAGATAGCTGGTTGAGCAGGCTGGAGTGCATGCTTGGCTTCCAGAGAGCCCCTGGTTCCCATTCTTGATGTCGCATGGTCCCCCAAGCATGATCAGAAGAGACTCCACCCCAAGCACTGAGCCGCAGAGGAGGCAAGGGGGGAACAGCCCCTGTATGGCTGGAGAAACAAAAGCATCAGAGACAGAGAAATAGTACATCACCTAAGATGCTTGCCTTCCACCCCTTCCCAAGGGTTTAACCCTTGGCACAACATATGGTCCCCTGAGAACCATCAGAAATAATCCTGAGCACAGAGCCAAGAGTAAGCCCTGAGCACTGCCAGGTGTAGTCCCCAAACCAAATAATAAGTCAAATACTCTGCCACAGACTAAAATGAGAACAAGCAATTCCCTACCACCAAATATGATGAGGAAAATAAACAATAAGTTATATTTACAGGAAGTATAGTACTACAATAGTCTGGAGCAAAGACTAAAAGACTGGAAATGAACTTGAGATCTATTCTGGATACAGAATCCACAGAACTTTCTGGGAGGATATTCTATCACAAGCAAGTTTCTATCAAGTGCGCATAAGCCCATCAACTAAGAGATTGGCAGACAATGGCTCATCCACTGTTATAGGTGAACCAGCTGGGAAGAGAAGGTCTGAAGCATTCAAAATGAGTATTCCAGGACAGAAATTTGTGTGGGAGACAGAAATTAGTGACATGGCCACAGAGAGGTTATATTTAAAGGTAGGCAAGTAAACAAGCTAAGAAGAAGAGAGGAGAAAACAGATGCTGAGATTGTGCTGTGGTGTGGGTTCAACAATTGTGAATAGACAAAAACAAAAATGAAAAGTGCCCTTGGGATCATGCAACTGGAGGTTATTGAGCCACAATTCTAGAACCCTCTACAGATCACTAATTACTAAGTGCATGGTTCCCTGGAATTCTTGGAGCCATTCATTCACCACTACCCATGGACTAGATCTTCAGGCTAGGAAAAACTTCACTTCCTCACCCCACCCTCCCCACTCTGGCATTTTTCTCTTTTCTGTTATACAGTAAGAAAAACTTGGTCTGCTTTATACTTTCATGTCATTATTGCTCAAATTGTTTTTATTTTATTTACTTATTTTTGAATCACAGTGAGATACACAGTTTATGCAGTTACAATTGTTCATGATTGGCTTTCAGTCATATAATGAATGTTTCAACACCAACGCCCGTGTACATTTCCCACCACCAATGTTCCCAGTTTCTCTCCCCTCCCCACCCCTACACCCCACCAACTCTCACCTGCCTCTATGACAGGAACTTCTTTCTCTTTCTCTGCCCAAATTGTTTTTATTTTATTTATTTATTTAGCTTTTGGGGTCACATCCGGCGATGCTCAGGGGTTACTCCTGGCTCATGCACTCAGGAATTACTTCTGGTGGTGCTAGGGGGACCATATGGGATGCTGGGAATCAAACCCGGGTCATTCACGTGCAAGACTATTGCCCTACCCACTGTGCTATTGCTCTAGCCCCCCAAATTGTTTTTAAAGACCCCTTCCTGTCCAGATTCCTACTTCAGAGCATAATAGTGTTCACAAGCATTGTCTGAGAATGTGGCCCACAGTACTAGTGGGGAAAAAATATCTATCTCCCCTGCATTCCTTAGTAGATACAATCTTTTGCTGTGAATCACTTATTTTTAAAACAAAACATTTAATTGCATTAGTTGTTAATTCATAAAATGAATAGCTGGCAGACAGATAAATTATATATTTGGTCTATTTCTCTCAGGCATCCTCTCCTTCCTACAGCTTCACAGCCAATGAAAAACTGCACTGGCTCTCAGAGCTCTAAGCAGCTTCCCTGGCCATTATATTAAAATCGAACAATCATCATCACCAATCTATAGAAAAGAAGTTTGTCAGTACCAGAATATCTTTCTTCTCTTCCTCTTTCAAACAGAAGGAAAATATACACATGTACTATATATATACATATATATATGTGTGTGTGTGTGTGTGTGTATTTTATAACTATAAAATTCGATAAAAAAATTTTTCCCATTCACTCTTTTTCATTTTTCTAGTATCCAATTTTCCTCCAAGTAGACTCTAGGCTCTAGGTACTAATTTGTTTCCTGGCCAGAAAACCTTCATATGCACTACTTATAATTCTTTAAATCAGCATATATTCAAAATGATATCTCCAAAACCTAGGTACTGAAGAGAAGAGGTGCTCACCACTCCATATATCTAAAAACTTTGTCTTATTTTTGATTCTGTGGGCAATAAGGCTTTATTCTTTCTGATTGATCCAGAATCAAACCAGTGATTATCCACTGTCTAAACAACTCCAATGACAGTATATGACCTAGTTTTTCTGTTGAGTTGATAGAAAGGCGAAACATGGAATATCAGAATACGTATGACATTACCTACATTATGCATATAAACTACTTTGTGTTGTTTCTATTATCGAGACGAATAGCCACCGTGTTATGTATTGAGGCAGAGTCTCTTGGGAATTCAGCCATTACATAAAGAAACAAGCAGCTCCCCCCACCCCTCACCTGACCAGGCAGCTGACAGTCAGGCAGTTTCCATACAACCCCAAAGAGACAGGGTGTTCTTGGCTAATAGAAGTCCCAGTCAACAGAGGAATAGCCAGGAGGAAAACTGCAGGGGATGGGAGGAATATTCTTATCTGTGCATTTGCGCATAGCAAGAAAGCTATGAAGTCGATGAAGAGTGAGACCACAAACTCACACAGTTCCATAAGAGCATGTGGAAAGAAACGGACAGGTAAAGGCAAGAAGCAGGGGTTAAGACACTTGCCTTGCCAGCAGCCAGCCCAGTTTGACTCTCTGATGACACTGCATGGTCCCCTGAGCACCAGCAGCAGCGACTTCCAAGCACAGAGCCTGGAGGAGCCCCCAGAGCACCATTAGATGGGGCCCCCAAACCAAACCAAACCAAAAAAGGGCCCAGGTAGACAGACAGCCTGAGAGTGTGAAGCCACAGGGGTCTGGAACACAGTAGGGCAGCTCAGAAGCTGCTCTTGCTCTTCATCCTCCCCTTTCCACCGACTTCACTGCTAGGCTGTCTCGGATGCAGTTCTTTCATCAAGGGCGGCCCGTTTAACTAGCGGGGCTCCAGCACCATGTGGAAGAAAGGGTCAGTCGGCAGCTCCAACTTGAGCTGTGCCCAGGAACCAAGCCCCTGGCCCACTAATATACACGGAAGGAAGGACTCTAGCCGTGGTATGTGCGCGTACCCCCCACCCCCCCCCCACACACACAGAGCTGCCCAATAGGCCCCAGTTCACTAGCTGCACAGGTCAAACCACACCCTCTGCCCAGCCCCGCGCCCAGCAACACTTATCCCAGACCTATGTTTGTCCTCACACCTGATTCCTGGACTCACGCTGATGGCGCAGCAGTCACTGTGAACTTCTGCATTTCCTGAATAAGGTTGTTTTGTGCATAGTTTTTTTTTTTTCACATGCGATAGCACAGCGGAAGGGCGTTTGCCTTGCGTGTGGCCGGCCTGGCCAAGCCAGGTTCAATTCCTCCGCCCCTCTCGGAGAGCCCGGCAAGCTACTGAGAGTATCTCACCCGCACAGCAGAGCCTGGCAAGCTACCCATGACGCATTCGATGTGCCAAACACAGTAACAACAAGTCTCACAATGGAGACGTTACTGGGCCCACTAGAGCACATCGATGAACAACGGGAGGACAGTGCTACAGTGCTACTGTGCTTAGTTTAAAAAGTGAAGGTGGATTAGCTACATGGAGCAGAGCAAGGAAATAGACATCTAGTGGCATAAGATCCACTGCATAAGTTGGTTTCCAGATGTTTGCAAGGTAACCTTTTCCCCAGTGATTACAGTTGGGCTGGACGATTATGAAATCAGCCACCAAAGCATGTATCCAGAAGGCGTGTGGGCTGGAGAGATAAGGCAAAGGGCTGGAGCACATGGTTGGCCTACCAGAGACCCAGCACCCAGATCCACAGCAATGAGTCATGATTGACCACTGAGCACCAGAGGGTGTGGCCCAAACACAAAACCACAAAGGATGCTTGTGTTCACTCCGCAAACATTCACCATGAGACTTGGTCTCCCCACCCGATGGCAAGCTGAGGAATAGATTTGACTCTATCTGACTATAAAAAGAATGTTCCTGATCAACATTTACCTACAATACAACCAATACTCTGTCCCCTTCAATCATGCCTACACTGTTTTCTCAAAGCATTAAGTATATATATTAGTTCCCCAGTCTCCTCTCTTAATTAGGCTGTGAAATTAAACATATGAAGCATTATCCCACAGTTCATGGATGACTGAAATTCAGAGCACCAGAATATTACTAGCTCCCATGCAGTTGTGAAATTGTTTATTCTGATAATGATAGTTAGTGTTGGTAAGCCAGATATATAGTAATTGCCTCAAGCATCCACAAACTTCTGCTCTGTGCTGAGCTCTCCAGTCAGTACCCGAATTCAAACAATACCATTGCTCTTGTAGTTATCATGCCTTTTTTTCCTGCTTTTTGGCTCACACCCAGCAATGCTCAGGGGTTATTCCTGGCTCTGCGTTCAGGAATTACTCCTGGCGATGCTTGGGAGATCATATGGGATGCCAGGGATTGAACCTGGGTCAGCCGCGTACAAGGCAAATGCTCTACCTGCCTGTAATATTGCTCCAGCCCCATCATACCCTTTTTTTTTAAGAAAAAAAGTTGTTTCTGAATTTATTGTAGCATAGAAAAGACGTTTAGTTCCCCTTTTGAATGAAGAGTGTAGAGGTGGGGCTGGAAAGATAGTACAGAAAGTAAGGTGCTTGCCTTGCTTTGGATTCCTCTATAGCCCCAAGATCAAATAAAATAAATGAAAACTCAAGAATCTAGATGGGTTTTTGTACAATGTGCAATTGTACAATGAAGAAGGACATACCCTTAGGAGGAGAGTGAGATTGAGGAGGAAATAGCCCTTCCCCTGAATATTTGTAAGATTATTTGCTCAGGGAACTAGATTAGAACTAGAATTGGACTGCATCCTAGCATCAGCTCCCCAGATTTTATACATATTTGCAAGCCTAACGCCCAGTTGAATCTTTGCATGTGTTTCATTTCACACAGAGAGTTCTGGCCTCTGCAGCTCTTGGCAGCGGCATCTATTCAGTCTCCCCAATGCCAGCAGCATTTCACCCCGGAGTTTTAGAAGAAACGCTTATTACCAAAATATATCTACAAGCAGAACTTTGAGATTAGGGAGGTAGGTCAGTGGGAGGGCACATATGCTGCCTATCTGAGCCCTGAGCTCAATCTCCAGAGTCATAATAAAAACAACAATAGCAAAATTGGTCCATTGGTACAACTGCATAGTCTGCCTGTATGATAGGAGAGGTTCCTGGACTGAATTCCATACAACTGTTCCCATTTTAAAATGGTGTATTTTGATCTACCAGCCACACCCTCTCTCACTACCTGCTTATCAGCACAACTGGATCTGCCCCATGTTTGGCTTACATTGCCCAGCAGGTAGGCATTTACCTTGCACGTGGGCGACCCAGGCAACCCAGGCGACTCAGGTTCTATTCCTACGCCCCTCTCAGAGAGCTTGGCAAGCTACCAAGAGTATCTCGCCCGCACAGCAAAGCCTGGCAAGCTACCTGTGACATATTCGATATGCAAACACAGTAACAACAAGTCTCACAATGGAGACATTACTGGGTACGCTTGAGCAAAATTGATGAACAACGGGAGTACAGTGACAGTGACAGTGCCCAACACTCACCCCCAAATGGAGAGAACTGAGGGATATATTCCTCCCTCTAGGCGCTAGGAACATCACTCAAGGACAGAGAAGGAGGGGCTGGAGCAATAGCAGAGCAGGTAGGGCCTTTGCCTTTCAAGCGGCCGACCAGGGTTCAATACCCAGCATCCCATATGGTCCCCCGAGCACCGCCAGGAGAAATTCCTGAGTGCAGAGCCAGGAGTAACCCCTGAGTTTCACTAGGTTGTGACCCAAAAGGCAGAATTTAAAAAAAAAAAAAAGAAAGAAAGAATAGAAGGAGAAGGATAAACATATGGAGGGAGCAGTTCTTTCCCCCACCCCCTGGAAAGATGAATCCACCCTTCTCCTGCCCTTTCATCCTCATCCTTGGAGCTGCAATAACAACATGAACATGATACTTTGGATGTAAGATAAAGAAGAACTAGCCAGATCTAGAATCTTTGGGAATTACTTACTCACCAACATTCTGAAAAACAAACCTTTCTTCCTGCTTTTAGTTTCAATAAATAAAGGCTCGGCAACCGCACTGTGCCAGGTGTCAGGCTGGGCCATTCTACACAGAGAAGGGCACCAAGGTTCAAAGAGAGTCCACTCTGGCCTGGCCAGGGTTAAACCTTCCATTTGGTTGTTGGGGCCACATCTGTCTACTAGTAGCTCAGGGATGGGGTGGGGCCTCTGGCATGCAAAATACCTCAGTCCAGCCCACAGAGCTATCTTTCCAGCTCCCAGGGTTAAACAGTTTGAAAGCAGTGGAGTGAGAAATATCCACTTTTTATACCCCAAGCTTTTCCTCATGAAGTCAATGTTCCTGAAACTCTTGCTGAAGGATGTGTTCCTTACTCGACTGGACAAGAACAATAGCATTGGCAAGGAACTGCATCGGGATCTTAGAATAAGTCCAAATTTCACCAACAAATCCACCATAGGGGAAAGCCGGGCTGTGTAGACTTTGCCCTCTGGTTTCCAATGCTTGCCTGAAGAGCTGTCTTCAGAATGCATAAAGTCCCCGCAGAATCCAAACAAGGCAGAATCCTTGTATTCACATAGTCCTAGACCTGACACTCTCCCCTCCCTCAACCCCAGCCGCATCCTGTTTCTATCATTTGCTTCTTGTGGTGGAGAAACTTGTTCCCAGGCCTCACTTTTTCCAGGGAAGCATGAGGATCAGGAAGGGCCCAAGCCCCCAGGAGACAGTGCTCCGGCCAGAGAAGAAGGATGAACTCCCAGTTGATCTCAGCGCCCTGGAGCTGCCTTGCAAAGAGACGATCAAGAGGTTGATAACTGAAACCCAAGCACAGAAATTTGTAAGTCTACAACTGTACCTTATGGTGTTTCACTAAGAAAAATGTAAAAAAATAAAAAATAAAATAAAAGATTGCATTTAGATGTAAAAAAAAAGGAAATATACAACACTGAAATAAAAAAAAAATAAAAGAGGCTGAGGAGCTAGCCTGCTGAATCTGGAGTCGGATTTGTGTAGGTGAAGTAAATGCCTTCGAGCTGATCCTTCTGGCTCACCTGAGATGTGCCAGAGGGAATACCACGCCCTCCTCTTTGCTGACACTGACAAATGGGGAGTGATGTGACCTACACCTTCCCAGACTCCAGGGACTGGAACACACTTTGAAACTTGGAAAGAGAAACACCCGGAAGTGTGGAGTATCAACCCTGCCCAAAAATTCTTTGACAGGCTGAGTGCTCTCAGAAAGCTGTGCTTTGTTGTAACTTGTCAGCAGAGACTCCTGAACATGCAACAGAGCTGCGAAGCTTCGTCTGTAGCTGGGTCCTTCCGCCGTTTGCTTTTAAAGCCAATGTGTACCCCGAATACAAACGTTCCAAACCCCCGGGCAAGATGTATGGGGCTCACAATTGCCAAAAATCGGATCTGATTCGAAGTACGATTCCTCAGATGAGCACCTTTGATTTCCTTGGAGGTGTTAGATGAAGTCGATATTTTCATTTTTATTGCGACTATTATTCTACTTGGCAGGGTCCCAATTCCCAGAGACCCCCCTCTGTTATATTCAAGTCCCACAAGTCCAGAGAAAAACAAATCTCAAACCAGATATTCTGTCAGTGGTTATTTTCTCTTCCTGGAATAATGACTCATCAACAGCAACTTCTCCAGCCCAGGGTCTGAGAACCATAATCAGAAAGAACCAGAACATTCCTTTACCCACAGGTTAGCCGTGGATCCCTCCCGGGGTGTCCCTTCTCTTCCCCAAGAGGCGCCTGCACTTCCAATCGTGGTGGGCCTGTCACTTCTTTGTCTTATGACTATCAGCCAAGTGGCATTTTCAAGGCCCTGTCCCCCTCTTGACTGTTTATCCCACTTGGCTTTTTCTTGCAAGAGGGTTGTGGGAACAGGTTCTGCTTTTTCAAAATCTTTGAGAAGTTCTCTCTTCTCAGTGAGTGAGGCAAGGATCTGGGTTGTTTTCTGCCCAATCTTTTCCAGGACACTGACTTCTGGCAAAGAGGAGGGTCCCAAGTGAGGAGGACAGGTGGATGGCAGTCTGCAAAAGTGTGCAGAAGCAGCGGGAGAGATAGTATAGTGGGTAGCGCCTTGCACACAGTCTACCCAGATTCGATCAGAAGCATCCCATATGGCCCCCTGAGCACAACCAGGAGTGATTCCTGAGTGCCTGACCACAAAAAAAAAAAAAATAAAGACAGAGACAGACAGACAGACAGACAGACAGAGTCTGGGAAATAAACCCCAGCTCCCAGACAGAGAGAGGCAAATGGGTAGGAGATTTCACAATCAGGAAACCAGTTCCTCTGCCCTTTTCCTCCTCTGCTGCCTCACGCAGGGCGGGTCCCTGCGTGGATTCTATACACAGGATGTCACCACTGGCAAACTGCTGGTGACATGAAAGGCGCAGCCTGCTATGGGGACACACAACGGGGCTGAGAGACAGGGATGGAAGGCGGATGGGAGCATCTCAGCGCTGGCCTTGCAGAGTGAGGGGTGGAAGCCCCAGGGCGGCCTCATTGGCCAGGTGAGCCCAGCGGAGAGGGCCCTGGCTGCTCTTCCTAGCCTGGAGGCCTGCAACGGGCTCTGCTCCCACAGGGGAGGAAGTGTACGGGTCCAGCAGAAGGTTACATCAAACAAGTCGCCCCATTGTTGTCCTTCTCCCACTCTTACATCTCCTCTTCCTCTTTCTCTTGAAAGACCAAATGGAATTTATCAGGGCAAGGAGATTGTGGGGTGTGTGTGTGTGTGTGTGTGTGTGTGTGTGTGTGTGTGTGTGTGTGTATGCTCACACGGAGTGAGGGGAGGACTTAGAGATGCTGAAGGAGTAAATCCCAGACAAGGGTGGAGGGGAAGGGGCATTGTGATGGAGTCCTACTGTTGGAATCTTGTCTGAGTAAAACCTACCATTGAATGTTGAAAAACTGTAAATCACAGTGGCCGAAATAAAATTTTTGAAAGAGAGATGTATAAGCCCCCCAAAAGGTATTTTGTTGTTATTTAAAATGGAGTGTTAAAGTACTACCTCGATTTCTACATCTTTCCTGTGACTTCACCAGGCTTCAAAATTTGTTAAACATTTTGGTGTGGTACATTTGGGATTTCTTCTGTGTTTGTTTGTTTTCCTTTCCTGGATTGTTTTGAAACCTCTTGGTAATTTTTTATTCATTATAACGCTTGTGTTTTTGTTTGTTTTTTAATCTTTTTTTTTTCTTTTGGAATAAATTCTTTTTTTAAACTCTGAAGGATGGGGTGAAGGGGAAACACTACAAAGTAATTATTATCTGTAATAAGCCTGGCACTGTTCTAGGAAATTTACATGAATTATCCCCTGGAACATTCAACAATCTTAGGAGGCAGATGATATTATTACCAATTTACAGATGAAAGTAACAGCAGACTAGAAAGTTAAATTCATTTATACAAAGTCATAATGAGTGGTGAAAGTAAGATTTGAATGAACTTCAACTCCTTCTCTCACCTCCAACGCAGAGAAAGTTAAGAATCCAGGGGGCTGGAAAGATAGTGCAGTGGGTAGGGCACTAGCCTTACAGTCGCTGACCCAGTTCGATCCCTGACATCCCATAGGGTCACCTGAGCATCACTAGGAGTAACCCCTGGACATCACCAGTTAATGGCCCAAAAACCAATAAGAAAGAAAGTCAAGAGTCTAGAGAATAAAAGAAATGAAAACCCAAGATATTCTGTATGGCAGGCTGGCCTCTCTGAGAGATCAGACTTAGCCTGATCTCTCAGATGGGGTAGTGGGAAGGAAAGAGAGAAAGAAAGAAGAGAGGGAAAGGAGAGAATGGAGAGGGAAAGGAGAAAGAGAAAGAAAGGAAGGGAGAGAGGGAGAAAAATGAAGACGTTAGGTTTGCCAGTTTCCACAAATTCTTTTAAAATAAATCCATATACATGTAGACACACATTACACACTGTAGCACTGTCCTCCCGTTGTACATCGATTTGCTTGAGCGGGCACCAGTAACGTCTCCATTATGAGACTTGTTGTTACTGTTTTTAGCATATTGAATATGCCATGGGGAGCTTGCCAGGCTCTGCCATGCAGGTGGGATACTCTCGGTAGCTTGCCAGGCTCTCCGAGAGGGACAGAGGAATCGAACTCGGGTCAGCAGCATGCAAGGCAAATGCCCTATTCGCTGTGCTATTTCTCCAGCCCTGCTACTGCCCACATATTACACACAAGTATGTTTATACATACATATACGAATCACGACAATGACAAATCACGACCATCCTGTTATTCGTCAATTGCCTCGAGCAGGCCCCAGTAACATCTCCTTCATCCTAGCCCTGAGATTTTTTAAAA
Source organism: Sorex fumeus (assembly GCF_029834395.1). Taxonomy (NCBI): domain Eukaryota; kingdom Metazoa; phylum Chordata; class Mammalia; order Eulipotyphla; family Soricidae; genus Sorex; species Sorex fumeus. The sequence continues at coordinate 59,700,699 of NW_026606060.1, forward strand.
AGTGCCATATTCAAGACTCTTTCAGAGTTAGGAGAATGAGACCCATCATTGTTACTGGTATTTGGCATATTGGGTACGCCCCGGGGAGTTTGCCAGACTCTGCCGTGTGGGCAGGTTACATTCGGTAGCCTGCCAGTTTGTCCAAAGTAGGAATGAAATAATAAGATGTCACAATAAGATGTTGCTCAGCCGCATTTGCGGCCACGCGCTTCCAGAAGCTGGGTTTTATAGTCTCATACATATACATACACAGATATATGTATTGCTTCTTCTGAAGATCCCTGATGATAAGAGAGAGGTGTCAGACTTTTATTTAACAGTACAGTGGAATACTAAAATTGGTTAGATTTATGGTCACAAACATTTTAATAGAGGAACTTTTATGTCAGTCACTTCAATGATAAGGTAAAGGTAAAGGTAAAGGCCCTCCCGTTGATGTCGATTTGTTCGAGCGGGTCCGGTAACGTCTCCATTGGAGACTGTTGTTACTGTGTCTGGCATATCGAATACTCTCGGTAGCTTGCCGGGCTCTCCGAGAGGGGCGGAGGAATCGAACTCAGGTCGGCCATGTTGGCCACTTGTAAGGCGAATGCCCTACCACTGTGCTATCGCTCCAGCCCTCACTTCAATGATAAACACAGATTTTAAGTTATGCGTGTGTAGTAAGGACAGAATTCGCGGGTTAGGAGGAAACAGCAGTGGAGGAGAACCCAAAGAAAAGTATATCCAAGCGTTGCAGAAACCTTGGTCACATATCAAGAGTTTCCTCCTCTGACTGCTTTCTGTTTCACAGCCTTTCGGAATTAGGCTGTGATTACCCGATACAAAGAAACTGGAAAGGAAGGAAAAGTGAAAGCAGAAAACGTTGAAAGCAGAAACATTGAGAGAAGCAAATGGACAAGACAAAGAGGAAGGGAAAGTCATTGCATGAAGAGCCGGTGATCAGAGTGAAAGGCGGGCAAATCACCTCATCCAGATTTATCCCTTCAAAGAGGAATCTCTCAGCTGAACGTCAAGATTAAGCTCCAGGGTTTGATAAGTACTTTCCTCGTGCTTACTCTAGTCATTAGTTTTCATGGGAGAGCACCAGGGAGAAGTGCCTGGAAGGAGGGTAACATGCCGTCACGATCAGACTGTGTTGAGCAGACAGCAGGGGCCAGAGTCAGGGAAGGACGTGGGTTTGTCTCAGCCTTGCCAACGGGCTTCCTGGTCTTATCAGCTCAGGCTGGCAGCCCACTCTCCCGAAAGGGATCCCGAGAGAATGAGCGAGAATGAACCAGCCTGTGTAGCGGGTGAGCTACCAGCTCCTGCTCTGCCAGCTGCCCCACCGGGTGGGGGACTCCTGCCCACACCCAGGCTCTGACTCCGTGCCCTAAAGAGGCCTTTGACTTGGGCTTCTCTTGCTCGGGTTGTGATCTCCGTCACGGTCTCTCAGTCGAGGGTGACTTTCCTTCCCAGCCTGGGCTCAACACCCACAATTTCCCTTCCTTCACAAAGACGCTGAAAGAAAAAAGAAAGAAAAGAAAGGCACCCAAAGGCTTGTGGAGGGTGAAGAGAACCCAGAGAGTGAGCAGAGCAGGAGGACGTGCGGATGTGGATGAGAGGGGTCTATCAGGCATGGGCATAGTTTTTTCTTTCTTTTTTCTTTCTTTCTTTCTTTCTTTCTTTCTTTCTTTCTTTCTTTCTTTCTTTCTTTCTTTCTTTCTTGTTCTTTCTTCTCTTTCATTCCTTTTCTCTTTCCTTCCTTTTTTCCTTTCTTTCTCTTTTTCTCTTTCTCTCTTTCTTTCTTTCAGTTAGATCCACAGTTACAAAGTTGTTCATGATTGGGGTTTCAAGAGCTGTCCCATCACCAATGCACATTTCCTACCAAAAATTCCTCAGTTTCCTTCCTGTGCCCCTCCCAACCTGCCACTATGGCAGACTCTCTCTCTCTCTCTCTCTCTCTCTCTCTCTCTCTCTCTCTCTCTCTCCCTCATTCTCTCTCTCTCATTTTCCTTTAGATACTATGGATCGCAGTACAGGTACTGAAAGGTTATCATGCATCTCATTTTATCTCCTTTTAGTACTCAGTGAGTGATCAATTCCAGTGATCATTGTCATAGTGGTCCCTTCTCTGTCCTAACTGCACCCCACCCCACCTGACTTTCCAGCAAGCTTTCAACCAAGGACCAGTCCTCCTAGCCCTCATTTCTACTGTCTCATAGTATTAGTCTCATACTATATTTTTTAATATCCCATGAATGAGTGCAGTCATTCTACCTCTGTCCTTCTCCCTCTGACTCATTTCACTCAGCATGATACTTTCCATGTCCATCCATTTACAAGAAAATTCCACAACTTCATTTTTCCAAGCAGCTGCATAGTATTCCATTATGTAGACGTCCCATAATTTATGTATCTAGTCATCTGCTCTTGGCCACTTAGAGGGTGGGGAGGTGTGAGGGGAGAGGGGGTAGGAGGGGTGTGTATATGCTAGTAAGCTGGCAACTCTCCTAGAACTGGCCTGGCTGTTTCAAGACACTCTCCATCACAGTCACAGCCCGTTCAGTCCCCACACAGCCCTTGACTTCCCTGCCCTGAGCCTCTATGCCTGAGAAAGAGATTGTCTCCACCTCTCCGTAGGCCATTTCCTCTCTCCCACTCTAAAAGCCAAAAAGGCGCATTCCTAAACTCTGGCTCTCAGTTTAATCAAAATTATAATCAGTAAGTCTCAGTAGCATAGCCAGCCCATTTCTTCCCTGCTGCTATTTAGTTATGCATCTGAATATATTTTCTAATCTCTCCTACACCTTGATGTTCTCATCTGTTAAAGTGGGTTCAACTCAGAAACGTGATAAGAATGAAATGACTCAGAAAAAAAAATGTCCAGCACAAAGTAAGCAGTAGTTACCATGAATTATTCCCAGGATTAGAGCAATAAACATATTCCTATATCTCAGCTCTTCAAATCATGATCCTTTCAATGACCTGCCCTGGATCAGATTGCACTTCATGATTGCACTCATTTGTGAGATATTAAAAATCATACCATGAAACTAAAACCCAAGGACAGTAGAAACAAGGGCCAGGAGGACTGGTCCCTGTTGGAAGCCTGCCACAAGTGCTGGGAGAGAGGGCAGTTGGGATAGAGAAGGGACCACTACGACAATGATGGTTGGAACTGATTACTCTGGATGGAAACTGCATGCTAAAAGTAGGTTAAGGACCAAACAAACTTGATGGCCTCTCAGTATCTTATTACGAACCATAATGCACAAAAGGAAAAAGAGAGAGACAGAGACAGATAGAGAGAGAGGGAGAGATAGACAGAGACAGAGACAGAGAACTGTCTGCCCTAAAGACAGACTGGGGTGGGAGTGGGGTGGCAGGAGGGAAACTGAGGACATTGGTGGTAGAAAATGTGCACTGGTGAAGGAACAAGTAATGGAACATTATATGACTAAAACCTGATCATGTTGTAACTGTGTCTCTCAAGGTGATTCAAGAAGAAAAAAATAAAATCTTTTTAAGACATGAAATGTGTATGCGCCCCCCCAAAGCACCTGATCTGCATTTGCAAAGTCCATTTTTCCACAAAGATGTCACAGTGAGTCACAGTCACAGTCCTCCCGTTGTTCATTGATTTGCTCGAGCGTCTCCATCATGAGACTTGTTGTTACTGTGTTTGGCATATCGAATACGTCACGGGTAGCTTGCCAGGCTCTGCTGTGCGGGCGAGATACTCTCAGTAGCTTGCCGGGCTCTCTGAGAGGGGCAGAGGAATCGAACTCAGGTCGGCCATGTTGGCCGCTTGTAAGGCAAATGCCCTACCGCTGTGCTATCAGAAAATAAAATGTGACCATGACATGAACCTTGTGTGCTTTCACTTTTTGAAATAAAAGAGGTGACCAAGATCTCGCTAAAGATAAGATAAAATAAGAGGCTAAAGATCAGGAGCTTAGTATCTAAATCCCAGAAGGAAAACTCCCAATGTTCTTTTCCTAATATTTACTTAAATAGAACAACAAAACTTTGTCAAACATAGTTCCTGGTTCCTTGCTCTGGCCCCCTCCACTACATAATTTTGGACCTTCATCCAGGTCCTGAGTAAGGGGTTGCATCTAGGTACTGTATCCTCCATATGAAATGATCTCTCTTCCATTTCCCGTTGAACCCCACCTCTCTCTGTGAATCAGCATGAATATCAGACAATAAATCAAATGAAACAATCTTCTCTGGGCTCAGCCCTACTCTTGCTCCTCCTGAACTAACACCAACCTCCTGGATAAAGGATTTTTGCTTTCTAAGACTTCCAACACTTTATTGCATAAAGTTAAAAACAGCAAATATTGATGTACCACTTAGTGTGTATTCGGCACTGTTCTAAGTCCTGAATGTGTAGTAGGTCATTTAATACAGATGACAAAATTTGAGCACAAAATGTTTAAGTACTTTCATACAGTTATGAGATAGTGACTTTGGAGTCCCCAAATTCACAAGACTTTGAAACTGTGTTCTTGTGGTGTACTATACTCCCTCTCTGATAGAATCTTTTTGGGGACAGGCGGTTAGTTTGGGGATCACAACCAGTAGTGCTCAGAGCTTATTCCTGGCTTTGTGCTCAGAGATCACTCCTGGCAAGACTCAGGGAACCATATGGGTTGCCAGAAATCGGACCCAAATCAGGTATGTGCAAAGTAAACATCTTACCCACTGTACTAATTCTCCAGGACCCCTAGTAGATTTTTGATGAAAAAAATTATTTACCTAGAAAAATCAGAATTACCTATAATATTGCTTTATTCAATCAAGATATAAATCTCACAACATAAAATTCACCTTTTTATAGTAGACATAAATGATATTTAGTACTTTTATGTATAACCATCATTACTAAATTGAGAGTATTTTCATCACCCAGCAAAGAAAGTGGTACCAATAGATATTATTCCCCATCGCCCATCCCTGGAAATCAATCATTAGTCTACTTCCTGTTCTTTCAGATTTAGCTGTTCTGGATATTTCAGGAAACTGAATCAGACCGTTGGTTGTCTTTTCTTTCAGACTACTTATATTTGGGCTGGAGTGATAGCACAGTGGGTAGGGCATTTGCCTTGCACGCAGCCGACCAGGCCAACCCGGGTTCAATTCCTCTGCCCCTCTCGGAGAGACCAGCAAGCTACTGAGAGTATCTCACCCACACGGCAAAGCCTGGCAAGCTACCCGTGATGTATTCAATATGCCAAACACAGTAACAAGTCTCACAATGTTACTGGGCCCGCTGGAGCAAATCAATGAACAACGGGAGGACAGTGACATACATTGCATTAATCAGGGTTCTCTGGAGCAACAGAACCAAGGTACAGATCCAGGCGCAGACAACAGAAAAGATCATGGAATTACTTCACCAGTACAGACAATCCCAACACAATCTACCATCTGCAGGTAGAGAACTAGGAAAGCCAGTTACCTTATTCAGTCTCTAGCTGAGAACTGGAGGACCTCCGGTGTAAATCTCAGGAACCAAAGAACAGAGACCAGGAGCTCCCAGGAAGAAGCAGAAGAGAAAGTCACACATACCTGCCACACCTGCTCAAGAAGAGAGTGACTTCAGTGTTTCTTTGCCTTTCTGTTTCTTGTAGCCTCAGATAACCCGTGATGTTCCCCAGCGGATCTTCCCTCAGCCACCTGATTAAATGCTAATCTCCTCCAGAAACAACCTCATGGACACACCCAGAAATGTTTTCTCCACTCTCTGGACATCCCATAATCCACTCAAGCTAAGAATCAAATGAGCCATCACACTCCGTACAGTGGCACACAATAGCTTTTCATTCTTCTTGTGCCTTAACCATATTTTACAGTGTGGTAGAGTCACATGTTTATTTTTTTTTTGTCCATGAAGAGCATTTGAACATTTCTTTGTTTCACTCATGAGTACTGAATACTATGAACAGTCACAAATAAATTTTTGTGAGGACACTGATGTGTTATAATTTTTCTTGGGTGTTCCAAGCCTAGGAATGGAATGACTGGAAGCATGGTAACTGCTTCAGAGGAACTGCTCTCTAGAGCCACTGCGTTTTGACTCTCCAAGGAATCTAAATGGTATCTCTTTGTGGTTTTGATTTGCACTTTCCTGGTGCCTCATAATACTGATGACTTTTCGTTTGCCATTTGTCTGACTTCTTTTAGTTTAAAAGGATATTTTTGTCACCCTGCTTAACAATGTTACAGTGCTGTTAACAGGAGGGCTTCGTGCACACAACATCCCCACACCGCATCCCCCACTGAAGTCGGCTTCCCCACACCATTGGATTCCTCTTTCTTAGTCACCCTGCCCCCACCCACTACCATGATAAGCTCTATTCTGTAGACCAGTTCTTAGATCTGTTGTTTCTAGTCATCTACCTTTTGGATAACATCTTCAAAAAGTGTCTATTCAAATCTTTTCTCCATTTTTTAAACTGGATTATTTGGGTTTTTTTTTTTTCATTCAGTCTTGAGTTGTGTCTTTTTTGTGGAGGGAGTTGGGAACACTTCCACCTGTGCTCAGGGGTTACTCCTGGCTCTATGTTCAGGAATCACTCATGGCCATGATCAGGGGACCATATGGGATGCCAGAGATTGAGACCAGGTCTATCATGTGCAAGGCAAATACCTTACCCACTGTACAATTGCTCCAGCCCTGAAAGTGTCATTTATTTATTTATGAAGCTCTCATTTGAAATGTGGGATTTTTTCCCCATTGTATGTGTTATCTTTTCATTTTTAATGAAGTCCTTAGAGAAGTCACTTCTAATTTTAATCAATTCTAATCAAGCCAATTTTTTTATGGTTGTTTGTACTTTTATTGTCAGAGTTAAAAAGATTGCCTAATTCAAAATCACAAAGACTTATGCCTATTTTTCTAAGAATTTTATAGTTTTAGTTCTTATGTTTGGACACTGATCCATTTTGGGTGGATTTCTAAGGTATGAGATAGAGGTTCAAACTCATTCTTTTGTATGCGAATATTCAATTGTCCCAGAAAGATAATAATTGTTGCATCTTTTTTTTTACTATATATTTTATTTTTATTTTATTTTGCTTTTTGGGTCACACCCGGCGATGCTCAGGGTTACTCCTGGCTCATGCACTCAGGAATTGCTCCTGGCAGTGCTCGAGGGACCATATGGGATGCTGGGAATCGAACCTGTGTCGGCCATGTTGGCTGCATGCAAGGCAAACGCCTTACTCGCTGTGCTATTGCTCCAGCCCCAATTGTTGCATCTTTTAAAGATCCTTTGTTGCTCTGAGCACTCTGTTGAAAGTCAAATATACATGGGTACACGGATTTATTTTGTATTTTCAAATCCATTACATTTCAAATTATGACTATCTATATGCCGATCTATATGCCGATAGCATAGTCTTGATTACTAATGCTTTAAAAATCATCAAGTGTAAGTCCCCCAACTTTATTTCTTTCTTGAAGACTTTCTGTTTGCGTGTTTTACATTCTGAGTTCTGTCTGCTCCTGTGACTTTTACTTATTTGATTAATTTGTTACTATTGGTCATGCTGTGTATTAAACTCAGATCTTTGAACATCTAAAACGCAGTCTACCACTGAGTCATACCCCATCCCACTTATCTATATGAATTTTAGAATCAGCCTGATCATTTCTGAAAAGGATGGGAGCAATCCAGAATGTTGGTAGAGACGATATTTAACATATAGATCCATTTGGAAGAATGCTGCCATCTTAATATTAAGTCTTTTGATCAAAGGACATGGGGTGTAATTTCATTTATTTACATCATCCAAAGTTTCTTTTCATGACATCTGGTATAAGACTCATTTGAGGGCTGGAGTGATAGCACAGTGGGTAGGGCATTTGCCTTGCACGTGGCCGACCCGGGTTCGATTCCCAGCATCCCATATGGTCCCCCGAGCACCGCCAGGAGTAATTCCTGAGTGCAGAGCCAGGAGTAACCCCTGTGCATCTCCAGGTGTGAACCAAAAAGCAAAAAATAAATAAATAAATAAATAAAAAGAAAGGCTCATTTGTTGTTGATGATAAATGTATAGTTCTATCACCTTTCAAGTTTAAATTCATCATTTGGTAATACAACAAGCCGTTCTGTCTCTGAGAGACTCTGTTCTCAAATAGATTGGACATCACATCTCTCCCAGAAGCTGGGCAGACATGCTTGTCTGCACCATGTACCATAGCAAAATGTAAGACCACTCCCAGTCCTTCCATGTCTGCATAAATACACAGAATAAATAGCATTACATTCTGTAATTCTAAGTCCACATTCAGTTTATTTATTTCTTGACAACCCTGAGTTGGCTTAAAAGTCCCTAATTGTCATGAATTAATGGTACAAGAGTAGTGTCCAAAGAATCACATCTCTACATTCTGAGCACTAGAGATGTCATTATATAACTAGCCTACAGAGACCATTGCTCTCTGGGTACCCCAAATAAGTGTTAGTTTAATCTGTTAATGTACTTAACTCAAAGCAATGAGGTGCAGTACAGATATCTCATAATATGTATTATTTTAATCAGCTTATAAATTTAAATCAAAGCAACAAGGTGCAGTAGTGATATTGCTGCTAAGAACTAGAACTGGAGTATAAAAACATGAGGATTAAAAGTAGAGAGAGAGGGGCTGGAGTGATAGCACAGCGGGTAGAGTGTTTGCCTTGCACACGGCCAACCAGGGTTCAATTCCCAGCATCCCATATGGTCCTCCGATAACCGCCAGTAGTGATTCCTGAGTGCATGAGCCAGGAGTAACCCCTGTGCATTGCCGGGTGTGACCCAAAAGCAAAAAAAAAAAAAGTAGAGAGAGAGTATGGGGGAAATTGTCTGCCACAGAGGCAGAGGGAGGGTTGGGAAGGAGGATACTGGGGATATTGGTTGTGGAAAATGTGCATTGGTGGAGGGATGGGTGTTCAATCATTGTATGCTGATACTCAAACATGAAAACTTTGTAGCTGTATCTCACAGTGATTCAATTTGAAAAAAAAAAGTGAATTTCCTTCTAGCACAGGGTTCTGCTCCAGGAGTCAGTGACCTTCTTACTGTGAACCATTTATCTCACACACGAGTCTATTAACCCACAGTCTATCATGAGTGATGACCTTCAGGCAGTATTGCATCTTTATTGCCCATCTGTTTGTAGATAACTTAAGATCAGATTTGTTTATTTGTTTATCTACTTGGAGGTCCTCCCAAGCTGTGGCAGAGGCTAAGAACCACTCCCGTGATAACTCACCTGACTGACTTGGGTAGTTCGAAGCTTGGACCCAAGGATGTGGTGCTGCCAGGGCTGAGCAGGAGACCACTGGGACCACCTTCCTGGGAGAAGGGGCCTAAGGCTTATACTCGGGACCACGAGGTCCTGGGAATTAAAGTCCCTAGCTCTCATGTTATCAACCCATTCTTCATCATTTTATTTATCCATCAGGCTACTTCTATTTCCCAGTTAATGTTAATTTAGCAAGTTTTTAAAAATATATTTTAATATCAATGCAAGTGGAGTAGATTTAGAGAGATAAATAGGGTTGTGATAAAAAAAAGATGACTCACGGGCTATTATAAAGACACATTGGTTTATATATTTGTTCTGTGCCCTGCAGAACTGAGATTTTCATTTTTGATTTTTTTTTTTTTGCTTTTGGGGTCACACCTAGCAATGCTCAGGGGTTATGCCTGGCTCTGTACTCAGGAATTACTCCTGGCGGTGCTCATGAGACCATATGGGATGGTGGGAATTGAACCTGGGTTGGCAGGGTGCAAGGCAAACTCCCTACCTGCTGTGTTATCGCTCCAGCCCCAAGTTTTGATATTTTTTTTTAAATAGAAATAAGCCATGGCAGTTTTACCAACTTCAAATCACATGTGGACACTAATCTCCGAGAGAAAAGGATGCTTGCCTATGGTTGAAAAATAAGCCAGTTACCCAAGCAGATGGGGGACCTTCTGATCCATGGTAACACCATCCCAGGAGGGAGTCTGAGTGAGACACTGTGTCCAAGGAGGGGCAACTAAGCTCGAGCACAGATGCCTAGCACACTCTGCAGGACTGAGCCGGTGTGCCCTGTCTCTGTGCCCTGCTGCCCCTGAGTCTTGGTCTTCCCTGCAGAGAGCAATCTGGCAGAGGGCAGAGCCAACTGCCTCAGTTGACCTAGTCCAGGAGTAGGGACAGAACTGGTAGTACATCGAGGAAGAAAGCATGTTGGGACGGAGACCCACTAACACCAGGCTGAGAGTGGGGATGAAAATAAAGTGACAGAATCAGACCAAAAAAGCATGAAAACTTTTGTGAGAACAAAAATTGAGAGACTAAGTATTTTCATCAGCACCCACCGCACTCCTATCACTGACAGCAGCACCTGGTACTTCTCAGGGCATATGCGTTTGTTCCAGAAACAAGTAGATAAATTCACCTATGAGAGTTACATTGCATGCATTTTTGGAGGAAAAAAAAAAACTATGACAATGATTAGGTATAAAGGCTAAACTAGAATGCTTCGAAGTGCAGTGGAGGATGGGAGCAGTTTTTTGGTTTTTTTGTTTTGTTTTGTTTTGTTTTTTGTTTTGTTTTTTTTTTCTTTTTGGGTCACACCCAGCGATGGTCAACGGTTCTTCCTGGCTCTGCACTCAGGAATCACTCCTGGCAGTGCTCGGGGGACCGTATGGGATGCTGGGAATCGAACCTGGGTTGGCCCAATGCAAGGCAAACGCCCGCTGTGCTATTGTTCCAGCCCCTGGAGCGGTTTTTAACAGTGAGGAATAGCAGGGGATGGGGTGGTGGGGGTAGGGAGAGCCAGGTCTCTACCTAAGAGACCTCACAAGGCAGAATTCTGGTTTTCCTAGTAAAGGGACTTAAGGTCTTTGCTTACATAGAACAAGCAAAAAGCTGATCCTGCAGTTAAACTAGGACAATAAACCAAATAAAAAAAGGACCTCAGGAAAGCTAGGTTTGCACCCTGAGCCCCCAACAAAAAGATCTCCAACTCTGAACCTGCAGGTATTTAGCATTAAAATAACAAAAAGGCATAAGATTGCTGATAGAAATGATGAACTCCCATTTAAATGGAGAGACCAGACTGGGTTATCCTGTGAACCCGACATAGTCACAAGGATTCTGGAACATAGGTGAGGACTGAGAAGTCAGAAATGTCAGAGTGAGCAGATGGGGGAGGAGAGGCCCTGAAGGTAAGAGTAAAACCAACATGATTGCCACTCAATGCCTCTTTTGCAAACCACAGCACCCAAAAGGAGAGAGAGAACAAAAGGGAATGCCCTGCCACAGAGACAGGGTGGGATGGGGGGGGATGGGGGGTGGGAGGGATACTGGGATCTGTGATGGTGGGAAATAGGCACTGGTGGAGGGATGGGTATTTGATTATTGTATAATTGAAACTCAAGCACAAAATTTGTAAGTCTGTAACTGTACCTCATGGTGTCTCACTAATAAAAATTTTAAAAAAAAATCGAAGCCAAGGAGTGTGGCAGACATTAAAGCTGGAGAAGACAAATGGATTCTTCACGGGAGCCCCCAGAAATAACACAGACAGCCCGCCCCACATGAGGAGCCCTCACCTCTAGGACTGTAAGATTAAAGACTGTGCTGATGAAATGGAGAGACAAGGAGTTAGGGCACTTGTCTTGCATGCAACTAACAGCACCTCATACAATCCACTGAGCGCAGTCAGACGTGATCCCTGGGTGCAGCCCCAAAACAATAACAAATGATTGCCAGTGGGTTCACAAGATGATTCAGCAGGGGCCACGAGAGAGTAAGGCTCTTGCCTTGCACACAGCTGACTAGGGTTCGATCCCCAGCATCCCCTAATGATTCCTGAGCACCACCAGGAGTGATTCCTGAACACTGAGTCAGGAGTAAGGCTTGAGCATCACCAGGTTTGGCCCAAATTTAAATAAATAAATAAATAAATAAACTAATAAACAAAAATTCAAGCTGGCTCAGTAGCGAACAGCAGCTGCCTTGCAAGCATGACTCCCTGAGTTGGATACCTAGGACCATCCTGATGTGCCTATCACACCACTAACCTGGCAGCTTTACTCTCTGGAGCCCCCAATGCTGCCCCAGAATATGCAATCCCTGGAACGCAGCCAGGCATTCACAGAAAGTGTGTGACCCTCAATGAGCACAGCTACCTATGTACAGTGCATGACATATGATAACGATGTATGATGCTAGGATGCACCCCCATGCCAACCAGATTGTGAGCAAGCACCACCTTAAGCTGCCACGTTTACGGTGACTGAGGCCAAATGACATTAAAAACAGGCAGACACAAACCAAAGAAAGCTGCAGAATCCTAACTCCTCGGAGAAGATGGGAGAGACGCTGAGCATTGGGGTTGTCCTCGAGGGGCTGGAGAAAGAATTTCTGCAGAAGGCAGCAGAAACAGATTGACATTTGCCTCCCCCAGAATGTGCACCTAGGGACCTAGACCTTGTTCTAAGTTGGGTAGTGCCAACCCTAAATACCTAGGTTAACTCTGTAAATTCAAGTCCCAGCATCCAACTTTGAGCTTCCCATACCTCCGTTTACTGGGGAAAAGAATCTTCGCGGAGGTAATCAAGACAAAGCAAGTTTACCAAAAGTTTACCCCAGCGTCATGGGTTAGGTAAATTGCCAAAGGAGCAATTTGAAGGCAGCCGCATCCAATGACAACAACGCTACCCGCAAGGCACAAACAGAGGCTGGAGCAGACCCATCCCTCATGGTGCCCGGGGGGAAGCTTGCCAGCACCTGATAGATACACTGAGCTTACTGCTACCGTCCTTGGGACTATGTTGGGGGCCCCCTTTACAGCCCTCTTAGGGCGCTGAGGATGGAGCTGTGCTTCTCAGCAAGCAGCCGCTGAGGGATCAAGCTGGTCCTCCACCCTGGGAGCCGCAGCCTGGCTGCGGGGCAGGGACCGCAGGTGGACGGACACTCAGAGCTCTCCTGCGGGGCTGCTCTGCTCTCGCAGCACCTACTCTGGAGCTCCCGGAGTGGCGGGGGACGGGCTGGGATGGTCTGAAGTGCAGGAGAACCTGACATGGAGAATCCCTTCCAGCCGGAAACGGGCAAGAACGGAGGCTCTAAGGCGGGCGACGACGAAGGATCCGGAGTGAGAAGGAGGCGCTCAAGAAAAGACGGGTTCGGACGGGCACACAGCGGGTGCCGGGGCCAGGCTGGGAAGCGCGGTTGCAGGCGGAGCATCCTTTCCGTAACGCACCCACCACCACCCAGGCGCCTTCTTTTATGATTTGCAACGACGGGGAGCAGAGGTTCAGAGCCCACACGCCCGAATCCACTTACACGGTCCAGTTTCCCCGGGACAAGTGGTTCCTGCGTCCGCTTGCTCGGTCCCGGGGTTCCCCGAGGAGCACCCGCCGCCCCTCCTCCACCCGGCACCCAACGAAACGCACAAGATGCAGCTTCCCAGCAAAGAACAGTGCAAACGGAAAGCAAACCACCAACCCCTGCAGCGGTCCCGCTCCCAGCCTCGGGGCTCCCGGGAGCCTCCACCTGCCTCCCCCTCGCCTCCCACCTGAGCAGAACCCCCCAGACCACCAGTTCACTACCGTGTCCTGCTTCCGGTCGGTCTGGTTCCAGATGCATCTGGCTCTGCCAAAGGTGGGTTTCTTTCTTTTTTTTTTTTTTTCTGTTTTAAAAGGGAACGAAAGGAAAAGACCAGTTGGTGTAGGGCAGGGTGTGCCAGCCTCAAGGAAATGTTTTTCCAGTCCCTCCTTCCCACTGGGGCGTGGCTGCCAGCAAAGGATGGAGTTTGGGCGGGACCCCCACAAAGGCAAGTCTGCGGGCGCACCGGCTTCCGGGACTCGCCGCCGACCAGCCAGCTGGGAGCCCGTGCCAGGACTGTCCCGGCTGGACGAGTGACAGATGTCCCCACTTCTTTCCTTCTCTGACGCTTGGCAGGTGCGCGACGCTGGGGGAGACGCTGGTCCCGGCGAGCGAGAAACGGCGCGGAGACGGGCAACAGCGCCTCCTAGTGTCCGGTCCCGCCGCTGCTGCCCTCGCGGAGCCCTGCCTGGGACGGTCGCCTGCGAATTGATTGACATTCGACCGGAGGAGTCCCAGGCACCCGCAGGAAGTTTTTGCAAGGATGAATGCAAATGAAACTCCCACGGGGGCACTTAAAACGCGTCCTCCCCCCCCCCCCATCCCGGTGGCACATCTAGGGGGAGAAGAAGAAACAAGGACCTGGGTTAGCTACCCCCGGGGATTCACAATTGCCCAGTGTCCATCGGGTTGGCACCTTTGAGCTCGGGGCTGGGGTCGGTGGCAGAGAAAGAGAAAGACAAAACATACGTGGACGGTCCAAGCTGTCGGGTCGTCTAGGCAGTCGTCGGTGATCTCCGGGGGCATTTATGCAGTGTAATGTTGCTCCCGCGTTGTTTCCGTTCACAGGCACCAACGACAGACCTTGGGGACAGCCCATCAACAGTCCTTGGGGACTGGAGGAGCAGAGGGGTTCGGTGCCAGTCTGCGGGCTTCTCAAAGACCCCAAACGCTTTCTACTATTCTCTTAAAATAATTTTTTTTTTTTTTTTGCTTTTTGGGTCACACCCAGCGATGCACAGGAATTACCCCTGGCGGTGCTCGGGGGACCATATGGGATGCTGGGAACGGAACCCAGGTCGGCCGTGTGCAAGGCAAACGCCCTACCCGCTGTGCTATCACTCCAGCCCCTTAAAATAAAAATTTTAAGAGATTCTATTTTTTTTCCTGGGTAAATCAAAATTTTTAGAGACTGTTTTTTTCAAGGGTAAATTAAAATCAATGAACCTCAATCAACTCATCAGTTACTCATTAGCAAATCCTTTACATTCTAAGTCCTAAACTATTTCAACCAGGGGAAAATTCCAACCTTAGGGGTTTTATTGTTTGGTTTGGTTTGGTTTGGTTTTGTTAAAGGACCGTTTTCCCCATATCTTCCCCCTTTTTATATTTTAAATGAGGACTATTAGTCAGAGGACTATTAGAATGGGAGTGTTGCCACTTCAACTTCTGGGAGGGGTCCATCTGGTAAGTGGGGTTGGGGGGGGAGGACCAATCTGAAGGGTTTTCTTGTTGTTGTTGTTGTTGTTGTTGTTGTTGTTGTTGGAAGGATTTTGCGCAATCACTGGAAACAGCAGGAAAAATTAACTGCTAGAAGCAATCCGAATCAGATGTTGGCACCTACCACTAGTTTTTGTAAGGAAATGTGGGCTGTGGGTAATTTGACTTAGTTCACATGCAGAAGATCCTGCACCAACAGACACTCAATGGGGAACAGGGGGGCAGAGGAACTAGAGACTGGGGTACCTTGGGGTACCTTGCATTTGAGTCTTCTCTATTTCGAGTTTTCTTCAGAATGCTTTTAAAATTGAGTGACTTATGCTTTGTGAATGTTAATGGCTCATGTGGCTAGAAGAATTTTAGCTCATTGTAAAACACGAAGTTTCATCAGTTACTTATTCTTTTATTTTCTGTTTTAAGGGACTACATAAAACCAAATGAACTTCTCTGAGGCTACTAAGTATGTAACCTTGCCTCTTTGGGAGTTACTTGATTTTCCTAATTCCTGAAGAACCCTGGCATATGCTAGATAAACACTCTAATATGTAAAATTTCGTTTTTTTTTTTTATAATTTATTTCTTTATTGAATCACTGTGGGAAAAGTTACAGAGCTTTCGGGTTTAGGTCTCAGTCATGTAAATATCAAACACATTTCCCTTTACAAATACTTATTTTTAACTGCGAACCCCAATAGAACCCCACCTCCCACCCCTCCCAATTCCTGTGAGGCAGATTAGTTCTAGTTAATACTCTATCTACTTTGGCTAGATACATTGTTTCGATAGAAGATGCACAATTATTGTTTAGAGTTTACGACCCCCCCCCCCCCATCAGACATGCTGAAACAGCGTTGTGAAATGATTTGCTTTCTACAACTTGGTTTAAGAATAAAATGATGTTTTGGATTTCTGCTACTTTACTTATTAACCCTGGAAGAATTTCTATTAAAAGTTAGATAGTTAAGAGATTGGTTTCTGTGCTCTGGAGTCGTGGCCGTGCCGGAGAGCCGCTCGTGGGGGGCAGCTGGCGACCTCAGTCGGGCGTGAAGGATGGCCCATTACACCCCCCTTCCCATGAGCTCCCTGCCGCTCCCACCACCCCCGGCTCAAACCTGCTGTCCACAAGGCTCCTGTGCGAGTGGGTCAACACCCTTTCCCCTCCGGGCAGGCACGCTGGCGGGGTTTAACACATAGTCCATTTGCTTTTCTGCTCCAAGCGGGTGGCTCTCTGTGCTAAGTCCTTGTGCCTCTGGGGCCGTGGCCGTGCCGGAGAGCCGCTCGTGGGGGGCAGCTGGCGACCTCAGTCGGGCGTGAAGGATGGCCCATTACGCCCCCCTTCACGTAAAATTTCGTTTTAAAATCTAGTTCTTGTTCATGCCAGAGAGATAGTACAGTGGGCAGGGCAATTGCTTTTTTCACCCAGTTATGCCGAGTTCGATCCCCACCAACCCTTATCATTCCCCAAGCCCCACAGATATTAATCCCTGAGCTCATCCAGGAGTAAGCCCTGAGCACTGCCATGTGTGACCTTAAAACAAAAACAAAGAAAATCTAGTTAGTGTCAAAGGCGAGAGTTCTCCATGATCTAGAAATTTTAAAAGATGATAATACAAAAACAATGAAGTTGCAAACATTTGAAAGGAAGGATGCTTTAATTAAATTCTCTGTATAGTTTTTAATTCCTGAGACAAAGAAAAGACCAGAAATTGTAATGTCTCAACACAGCTGGAGACAAACATAAGTTAGACTGGCGATTTACATTCATGGGAGGTCACTTCCATACATGTAGGTATGAGTAGAGCATGTAGGTATCTGTGACTTCTCTTTCCTCTCCAAGGGCTTATCATTGGGGGAGGGTGCAGGGGGCTTTTTGAGTCACATCCAGCAGTGTTCCTGGTTCTGCACTCAGGAATTACTCCTGGTGGTGCTGGAGAGACCATATGGAATGCCGGATATCAAGTGGGTCGCATGCAAAGCAAGCAACGCCCTACCCACCATACAAAAACTCCAACCCCAGCTTATCATTTTAATTAGTACTGCTACCTCAAATTTCTGAGTCTTGGACTTGTTTTAACAATGCTTCAGTTCCCTCCTCCCTCCCAGATGAGGTTATTTAGTCTCACTATTAGTTCCAAAAGTGTTTAATGATTACCCATTATCCACTCTGGCCACATTAGGTACTGAACAGCAGGAAGTTGGGCCGAAATGTACATGGACTAACTCTGCCTGAGCTTCTGTGGGATTCTGCTGGCTACTTAATGCTCATCAGTCTTCCTGCCACATGTTATTATCTGATGCCTCCTCTCTGGATGATCAATCCCAGACTGTGAGAAGGAATCCCAGCTTAAAGTCTGGGGGGAGAGGATATCTCTGGACCAATTGACACAAGACTTGGCAAAATCCCCCCGGAAATCTCCTAAGGAAAAGGTGACTCAAAGCATAAAGTCTTCAAAGCCCCAAGAATAGCTTGGTGTTCAGCACTTTATCTTTTAATTCATTTGTTTATTCTGTTTTGGGGACCACAGTTTACTCCAGGCTTTGCTCAGGAATCACTTCTGGCAGGCTTTGGGGATCATGTGGGATGACACGTGGCCAGGTCAAGCACATTCAAGGCAAGCAAGCACCCTACCTGCTGTACTATTGCTCCAGCCTCTGTATCTCAAAAAAGGAAATTATGAGTAAAATTGAGAGTAATGAGAGAGGCAGACAAGACATACATACATTATATTAAACCTTAAACAGGACACTGTAGCACTGTCCTCCCGTTGCTCAAGCGGGCCCAGTAACGTCTCTGTTGTGAGACTTGTTACTGTGTTTGGCATATCGAATATGTCATGGGGAGCTTGCCAGGCTTTGCTGTGCGTGCGAGATACTCTCGGTAGCTTGCCGGGCTCTCTGAGAGGGGCGGAGGAATCAAACTCAGGTTGGCCCAGTTGGCCGTGTGCAAGGCAAACGCCCTACCACTGTGCAATCACTCTAGGGCTTTCTATCACAGATGGACACTGCTTTGTCTAAATGCATAGCCCCACATTGCCAGGAGAGGGCAGCAGGAGACACCAATGAAAGCCCAGTCCACAGACTCCCAGGGCAACCTAAAAGGCTTGGCGCAGGGAAACAGCATCTCTGCTGGGGACTTGGAAACACAGTTCCTGGGGCATCAGCTGGCACTGGCGTGGGACTTTTCAGGTACTCGGAGAGCCAGAGACATCAGCCCAGAGAATCTGGATTCCCTTTTCAGAGAAGGAAGAGGGGCTCTGGGCTAGAGCTGGAAAACCCTTGGGAAATATTCCACTGTGCTGAGACCTTTTTAGGAACCAGAAAGAGAGGCTTGTCAAATCAGCCAGCGGTTCTGCAACAGATAAGACAGGGACAAGAGAACAAAGGCGGGTTCTATTGGAAGAGCTCCATGTTTATCCCAGGCAATGTGATTATGTATGTATAACTTTCCATGGGCAGGTGTTGTTCTTTTGTTTTTCTGGGGATCCACAGCCAGTGGTACTCTGGGCTTACTCCTGTCTCTGTGCTCAGCAATTACTCCTGTCAGGGATCCGGAATCCATACGGGATGCTGAGGATAGAACCTGATTGTCTATTTGCAAGGTGATAACCCTATCTACTATACTATCTCTATAGTCCTAGGCTGTTGCTTTATTCATCATGTCTTGGTTTACTGTTAATGATATAACAAATGATCTACATACATACATACACACACAATGTGGATTAGTCTCTGTGGCAAACAATATGGAGACCTCTCAAAAATTAAGAACTTATTTCTCACATGACCCACTGATTCAAGTTCTTGGCGCCTACCCGGAAAGACTGAAAATGGTCATTTAAAAAGAAAAACATTTGCACTCCTTTGTTCATTGCAGCACTATTCACAATAGTTAGGATCTGGACACAGCCCAAGCGCCCAAGAACAGATGAGCAGATTAAGAAACTGGTACATATACACAATAGTACTCAGTTATAAGGAAAAATGAGGGGGCTGGAATGACAATCCAGGGGGTAGGGAAGTAAGGTTGGAAGGCGAACACAGTCATATAAAGATGAGGAAACACTGGCTTAGGTTATTAAAATGTCCTTTTAGATGTGTTAGAAAATAGCTGGAGGGATAGCACAGCGGGTAGGGCGTTTGCCTTGCATGCGGCCAACCCAGCCGACCCGAGTTCGATTCCTCCGCCCCTCTCGGAGAGCCCGGCAAGCTACCGAGAGTATCTCGCCTGCACAGCAAAGCCTGGCAAGTTACCTGTGATGTATTTGATATGTCAAACGCAGTAACAAGTCTCACAATGGAGACGTTACTGGGCCCGCTCGAGCAATTTGATGAACAACAGGAGGACAGTGCTACAGTGCTACAGAAAATAGCATCAAGCCATTCCAGTGAACTGACAAAACAGTCAAGGTTATGAATGAGTAGGCTGGGAACAGTCCTAAGGGAACACTAATCCTGGCCTCCTCCCTCGTGCCAGCCTGCCCCCTGCTGTCCTTCCTTCTGGCTTGCAGTGCCATGGGTGAGAAGCAGAGACACTGCAGTCAGGCACAGCCAAAGCCTATGCAGGGGGTCATGCTTGGGGATGGTGACAAAGACTGTGGCCGGCTCTGCCCCCTCCATTCTTCTCTCTCCAGGAAGAAAACTAGCTGTTCTCTAAGCGCTCTCGTATCTGGGTCTCAGAGCAGTCGTGGCACTGGTTCTTTGATCAACCGTGATGAGGCATGATTGACTCAGTTCCCCCATCTGCTGGCTGGAAACAGCAGGACAGGATGGAACAGTGGTCAAAGACCATAACCTGGGAGAACTGGTTCCGGAGTAGCCACTGCCTCAAGAAGTTGACCCACCGAATATGTGAGCAGGGGAATAAATGCAATACAGTATGCCACTGAAATGGCAGCTCATTCGAGTAGCAATATTCATTACTCTGGGAAATGTAGGCATATTGATTTTTCAAACTGTTCTCAACAGCTGCGAAAGGACTTCACATGCCTTGCATAAAGGTAAAGAGAATATATTTGCAATACTTGGTAATTAGGCTGTGAGATTCCATGAAGCCATGAATGGGGCTGGTTTTATAAAAATCAAAGTCATTAGATAGGATAGTTTACCAATGCCTTGAAATAAGGGGAGTAAACATGAAAAATGGTTGGAACTGGAGGCCTGGAAAATGCTCAGAAGTGGAGCACCTAACTTGTGAGCGTGAGGCCAGGAGTTTGATCCCCTGCACTGGCCCATCTGCCATGAGCAGGCCTGGAACCATGACCATTGAGCCACTCAGTGCCCAATAAAGAATACAGTCTTGGTCTCAGAAAGGGATAGACATAGAAAGATTGCATTCATCTGGGGAACATAAAGTAACAAAATAGGAAACTAACACCCAAGAATGGCCGAGATTAGTATCAGGAATTTTGCTCCATGACCTGGAGGCCAACCACACATACTAGGGGAAAAGGGAGCTCAGATAGAGAAGGGAGCCCAAATAAAGGGTGTTGGGAGGATCCTCTCAGGATGGGAGAAGTATGCTGAAAGTAGACTATAGACCAAACACAAATACCACTCAATGTCTCTTTTGCAAACCACAACACCCAAAAGGAGAGAGGGAACAGAGGGGAATGCCCTGCCACAGAGACAGGGTGGGATGCGGGGGGGATGGGGGTGGGAGGGATACTGGGATCCATGGTGGTGGGAAATGCGCACTGGTGGAGGGATGGGTGTTTGATCATTGTGTAATTGAAACCCAAGCACAAAAATGTGTAAGTCTGCAACTGTACCTCATGATGTCTCACTATTAAAAACATTTAATAAAAAAAAATTTAAAAAAAGAACACAGTCTTGGGAACTGGAGCGATAGTACAGGGGATAGGGCGTTTGTCTTGCACACAACCAACCTGGGTTCGATTCCCAGCATCCCATATGGTCCCCCAAGCACCGCCAGGAGTAATTCCTGAGTGCAGAGTTAGGAGTAATCCCTGTGCATAGCCGGGTATGATCCAAAAAGCAACAACAACAACAAAAACACCCACAATCTTGGCTCTTTAAACTAGCATGCACACACAGTGTGTGTGTGTGTGTGTGTGAACAGCTATATTATGTGACACCTTCCCCTGCCCCAAGAGAGCAACACAGCTAAGTATGAGACCTGCAGTCTTTCACAGTTCCTACAATAACCACAAAGGGAAGGGCAGAGGAAATGAATACATAAAACTGTCTTCGAAAAATAATGGTTTTTCTTAGTTGCTGCTTATCACCTGTTAAGACACTTGTGAGTTGTCATGCTTAAGCTATTACACATTTTTCTTTTATAAAAAAGCAGGCCTCCAAAATTTGTGATCCTTCCTATGATATGTGATGGTCAGGGTTATGTTATCAAGCAGGTTTTGTTTTTTGTTTTTTGTTTTTTTTAATGAATAGCTTCAATGTCTAAGTGCTGTTTTCACGGAGAAAATGAATTTTTTTTTTGAGAAGACTCTTGCTTCGGGGTTTAAAAACAGACTTTTTGAAAATGTAGCCATTATCTTATGTTTTCGTAGCTTCAACAATCATTTTCTCCCCCTTCAATAAAGAATTGAAAGCAAAGGTGTGTTTAGAAAACATAAATTTCCTAACCTCTTCAAAACCTATCTTCCTGAAGCTTCCATCTTGAAATTGCTATGGAACAGTTTCCATCTCATTTATGTCAACTTTTGAGTGACTGGTATAGAATTTTCTATATAAATTCTAACAAAATTTTTGGTCCATATATTTAGTCAAAGGATTGAGAAGAATTTCACAGGATCAGGGAGAAGTTTCAAAGGATGAGGTTCTGCGTCTTGCATACAAGAGGACCTGGGTTTGATCTCTACCAGGACCCTTAGGGGTGGGGGTGGTCCTGGTGACCCCCAGCTTGGTGGGTCAGAGCAGCATCACATGGGCAGTCAGCCCATTTCACTGGGTATTTATTGCCAAGAGTGGTTGTTGGGTACTGAGCATTGCTTGGGAGGAATGGAAATACACGAGTGCGCTCTCTCTCTCTCTCTCTCTCTCTCTCTCTCTCTCTCTCTCTCTCTCTCTCCTCTCTCCTCTCTCCTCCCTCTCTCTCATAGCTGGGTGTAGAGGTGTCCGTGTTGTGTGAACCATGAGAATATTTGTTTTCTGAGGGCTGGAGCGATAGCACAGTGGGTAAGGCATTTGCCTTGCACACGGCCCACATGGCCGACCTAAGTTTGATTCCTCAGCCCCTCTCGGAGAGCCCAGCAAGCTACCGAGAGTATCTCACCCGCACGGCAAAGCTTGGCAAGCTACCCGTGACATATTCAATATGCCAAACACAGTAACAAGTCTCAAAATGGAGACGTTACTGGGCCCGCTCGAGCAAATCGATGAACGAGAGGACAGTGCACAGTCCACTAAAAGAAATAAAATAAAATCGAATTAGACCTGGATGTGCAGGGGATAGGGAGTTCTACAGAAAAATTTAGGAAGCTGGACAGTAGAGAGGACATTCGTCCTGGATTAAAGAACCCAAGTTTGATCCCTCCCTGGCATCCCGTATGTTCCTTGAGCACTGCCAGGACTAACTCCTGAGCATCACCAGGTGTGGCCCATAACAAAATCAAAACAAATCCAACCAAAATTTAGGAGGATCACAGTTCAGTCCTCATGGGAATTCCAGGAGTCATTCAGCAACTTTTCCCCTGCATTTATTTTTCCCCTTATTTTTGTTGCTATTACTGCAAAGACCAAGAGTCTCTTTCATTGGCACACACCTGGGTCACTGTAGGGCTCAAACTTTTCCTGGTCAGGAGTCACACTCTAGGTCCCCAGAGACATTTGTATTCGGTGGCAGCGCTGAAGGTCCCAGACAGCAGTCACTAGTGAGCTCTGGTGCATGTGGGCAAGGCCAGGGATCAAACTCAGAGTCTTACACTCAGCAAGACAGGAACTTTGAGCCCCCAGAATTCCCACTTAGGAATGCACTCTAGCACTGTCTTCCCATTGTGTCGATTTGCTCGTGTGGGCACCAGTAACGTCTCCATTGTGAGACTTGTTACTGTGTTTGGCATATCAAATACGCCACAGGGAGCTTGCCAGGCTTTGCCCTGTGGGTGGGATACTCTCGGTAGCTTGCCGGGCTCTCCAAGAGGGACAGAGGAATTCACTTAGGGATATCTTGAGTAAAATATGTGTCTGCTATATATATTTTTAGCCCGGCAAGCTACCGAGAGTATTTGATATGCCAAACACAGTAACAACAAAGTCTCCAATGGAGACGTTACTGGGCCCGCTCGAGCAAATCGACGATCAACGGGAAGGCCTTTACCTTTACCTTTACCTTTAATAGCTCAGAGAGTTCTGTTCTCACCAGCTTAGGAGAGAATTTCATTCTGAGCGGTGCCACATAAACATAGAAATGCCTCCTAGAACCCCCTGTAAGCCCCTCCATGGACTCTGCAATGAAATCGAGGCTTGGAAAGACAATACTATCGTAAGTGATAAAGCAGTGGCTGTTGTGTTTTTGCCACATGCCTCCTCCCCCTCCTGTACACCTTTATTTAATAGAATAGTACAGGAGCAAAAAGGTAAGCAACAAGTGAGATACAGAAGGGACTATCATGACAAAGATAGTTGGAAATGATCACTCTGGATAGGAACTACGTGCTGAAAGTAAAGGAACATGATAACCTCCCAGGTATATTGGGGGGGGGGGGGGGGTGGAGAGGAGAGAGGAGAGAAAGTACCTGCCAAAGAACCAGGCTAGGAGTGGGGTGAGGGGCTGGTGGTGGGAGGGAAACTGAGGTCATTGGTGGTGGGAAGTGGACACTGGTAGAGGGATGGGTACTGGATCATTGTATGACTGAAGTCTGACTGTGAGCAGCTTTGTAACTGTGTATCTCATGGTGACTCAAAAAGAAGCCAAGCTCAGGGGGATACAGAAGGGACCACTAAGTGAAAGATGCTTGGAGGGCTCGCTCAGGATGGGAGATGTGTGCTGAGAGTAGATGAAAGACCAAATATGATGGCCACTTACTACCTGTATTGCAAACCATAACACCCAAAGGAGAGTGTGTAAAGGGAATGGGCCTGCGACAGAGGCAGGTGGGGGGTGGGGGGGATGGGGTGGGGAACACTAGTGGTGGTGAATGGGCACTTGGTGGAGGGATGGGTACTCGATCATTGTATGACTGAAAGGTAATCACAAAAGTTTGTAAGTCTGTAACTATACCTCATGCTGATTCATTACAAAACAAAAAATAAAAAATAGGGGCTGGAGAGAGAGAGCACAGCAGGTAGGGCATTTGCCTTGCACGTAGCCGACCTGGGTTCAATTCCCAGCATCCCATATAGTCCCCTGAGCACTGCCAGGAGTAACTCCTGAGTGCAGAGCCAGGAGTCACCCCTGTGCATTGCCAGGTGTGACCCAAAAAAGCAAAAAAAGAAAATAAATTAAAAAAAATTAAAAAAAAAAAAAAGCCAAGCAAACTGCATGCTCAGCACTGGTGTCAGACCTGCTATGGCCTCCCTCTGTATTGGGAAAGCTGGTGGCTTCTGAAGGATGAGAAAACTTGCACCCCAGAGAAAAGGCAGAGTCTTACCCGTGAGACCACCCTGCTCTGCAAGGGCTTTGCATCAGCACGTTTCCTTTTCCAGACTTTTCTCAATAAACAAAGGCAACTTACACATAATATACAGAATCCCTCCTTGGAAGTCCAGACTGAAGCTTTGTTCTGTCCCACCTCCGCCTGCCAGCTCCCCGCAGCTCCATCCTGCCCGCTCGGTATTGAAGATCTTACTGCTTCCAAATCTCTAAGTGTTCGTCTTTCAACATTTTCCCACTCCCGCAGAGCTAAAGAGCTTTCAGAACTTTCATCTCTGCAGTAACCGCAGGCGCGCCTCCTAGAATGCCACACTATTGGACGTCTTTGCTCTGAAAGTACCCGGCTTTGCCTTGGGCACACGGAAAGGTCTCATGTGTTTTGTGTTACAAAAGGCCACCTGTGCCCGAATCCTAGGCTTCAAGTGAACGCTGATCACAGCTCCTGTACGATCATGGGGCCACGTTCTTCCACTTCATCCTAAGGTAGAATGTTTCTAGAACCAGTGTGTTTTAGGGTTGTACCTATACCCATTCTCGGTTTTTTTTGTTGCCATTGTTAAAAGTTTTTCCTCTAGAAATAAAGTGGATGTCACTCTGAAACAGCTGGGCGTGCCGGGCCGAGAGGGAAACTACTGGCATTTTATGATACTGACAAACTGATGTTGATATTTTATGATACTGACACACTGACACTACCGGAACCGTATTACCTAGACGACAGACTGACTTTTTTTCATTTAAAAATGCAAATAAAAAAATAACACTCTCTCCAAGCTGGAGAGAGTACAGTGGGTAGGGCACCTGCCTTGCACGCAGTCGGACCGCGTTCGATCCCCGGCATCCTCTATGTTTCCCCAAGTTCACCAAAAGTGATTCCTGAGCACAGAGCCAGGAGTTACCCCTGAGTATCACCAAGTGTGGCCCAAAAAACAAAAGGAGAAAAACAAACACATACCATACCTCCTGTCGTTATGCCAATGTCGTTAATCTCATTTTTTGGCTCGTGTTATAGCATTTATTGTCATGTCGTGAAATCTTAACATTGACACCTGGCATTAAATTTCATGCTTTGTTTATTTTCCACAGTGACACGCACAATACAACTTACCTGAGACAAGGGTTCCTTACATGGCATGTTCCCACCCTGGCCCTACTCGGCTGCTGGACACAAACCCAAGTTCACAGCCAACTGGAACCGATCATTTGAGTGGCGCTGTGCGTCCGAGGAGCAAGGATGCTTCGAGGACGGTACTCGACTTCCGGGTACCATCTAGTGCCTAGAGCAAGAACTTGACTCATGCTGCAGGGTCCCTGCTTTCTTTTCTGAGAGACACACATGAGACCCAGGACGCATCTACCCACTAGCTCCAGCCCTACACAGCACCACGCTGGCACCACAGAGGCTGGCCCAGGACATGGGGAACAGGTCCCAGCGCAGACACCAAATCTTTCTAACGCACCTACAGCCTCGAGTGCCTCCATTTACCCTGGGGCACCAGCTCCTGTACGTCTTGGTGAATAAGGTGGGGCTGAAACAGGGGCAAGAAAGACACAGTGAAAGAGAGCCTGGTATATATCACTTCCTTTTAAGGGTAAAAATTTTATTTTTGAGGAACTTCCTACTGCACATTTTCAAAGAGAGTCACATAAGAAAGCAACAATGTTGTCCTCCCCTCATCCTAGAAATAAATAAGGGCATAAAATTTCTTTTTTAAATCACGACACTTGGAAGTTTAGCACCAGCATCCAAAATGAACATAAAAGGAAAAAAATTTTTAAAAAAAGCATTTACTATATATTTCAGATTTCTTTGGTTGGGGTTCTCCCCTTGTGGTATTAATATTTCTTCTTTCAATTCATATTACCAAACAGTAAAAACCAAGAAAAAAATAGAAACCTAGTGTTGCGGAAACCGGGGGGGTTGCTCTCTTCCTGTGTGCAGGCTTTCCCGAACGCTCAGCTTCCTGGGAAATGCGGTGATATTCGCTTTTGTAGTTGTTTGTTGCGTAATGAATAGTAATAAACATTCCAATGTCCACTTCTTGATTCGTCGTCGTTGTCCGCGTTATTGCTTGCATGTTTCTTTGGTGTTGGTAAGGTGGTTTGCTCTTTTGCTTTGCTTTAGTTTTTGAATGGTCAGATATTCTTTAGGTCACCTGGGGAGGAAACAATCCCACCAGACTGATAAGGAGTGACAAAATGACCAAGAGTCTAACAAAGAAAAGGGGGGAAAAGAATACCTGCTTTTCGTGTCACTCAAAAAAATACAGCTGGGGGTATGGTGCCGCCAGCAGGTCAATCTGTACCTGTGAGGCGAGTGCATCAGCAGCCTGATGGAGCCTTCAGACTTCCAGATACCCCCAAATTGCTGCTGTGCCTTTAGCCAGACCCCAAAAACTTGGGGCAAAGTTTACCAAGAAAGTAAACAGCCAAAAGTTAGGTATGTGGGAGACACACCCACAAACCACCACCAGCTTAGCTATATCATTGGAGGCATGGCCTCTCTGGTTCCTGATCAAACTGCTTAACGGCCATGATCCCAGAGACTCAGAAACAAATCGCGGAACCCAATGGGTTTTGGCAGAAATGCATCCGGTCCCTGTAGTAGGTTACTGGCACTGGGTCACCCCAGGTGGGAATAGGTTTCATGCCTTGGCCTGTTCCCCTTGGCGGCCCAGTGGCCGCGATCCTCCAGAGGCCACTGGACAGTCAGGTTTGGGCCCTCAAGAGACAAGACACGTGGGGCCTCATGGGATGGGGGTGGAGCCAGCCCTTTCCTCCCAGTCCCAACGAGACCCCGAGTCGCCGCCCACAAACAGCTTCTCTGGCTCCTAATCAAGCTGCTTAACAGCCATGATCCCAGAGACTCAGAAAAATCTCGAAAGCCAGCGGCTTTTGGTAAAAATGTGTCTGGACTCCGCAGTAGGTTACTGTCACCGCACCACCCCAGAGGGAAAGGGTGCAGTCCCTCCTCCTGCTCCCCCTTGGCAGTTCAGTGGCAGCCATCCTCCAGAGGCCACTGGACAGTCAGGATTGGGCCCTCAGTGACGAGACACACAGGGTCTCATGGGATAGGGGTGGAGCTGGCCCTTTCCTCCCCGCCTCAATGAGACCCCGAGTCGCCGCCCACAAATGGCCTCTCTGGCTTCTGATCAAGCTGCGAAACGGCCATGATCCCAGAGACTCAGGAACAAATCTCGGAACCCAGCAGGTTTTGGCAGAAATCCCTCCAGATTTCATTGTTAAAACTTTGGAATTTCAAAATCGTGCGGCCACTACTGCAGCCACGCGACATCTTATGTTATTCATAATCAGCAATAGAAAACAAATTGTCTACTGTTGCCTTTTCAGCAGACCTGAGTGTTGGGGTAAAATCCCAAATAATAATGGTGGGTCTGGTGTCAAAATATTGACTATAATCAAAGTAAAGAGAGAGTAATGTGGAAATCATCTGCCCCACAGGTAAACGTAGGGTGTGGGATGGGGGTATACTGGGGTTTTTAGTGGTGGAGAATGGGCACTGGTGAAGGGTTGGGTGTTTCATTGTATGACTGAGACTTAAACCCGAAAGCTTTGTAACTGCTCTCACAGTGATTCAATAAATAAAATTATAAAAAGTGAAAAAAAAAAAGTAAGGTGAAGTTCATGCCCAATTCAATCAGCCTTATCATTGGCTGAATAAACAGCAGTACTTCTACATTAAAAAAAAAAAGTTTACTAGTTCAAAAACTAAACAAAATCCATCATGTGTATCTTTTCAGACTTACAGACACAGGGGCAAGCCCTGAGCACTGAGCTGGGGGTGGCCCCAAACCAAACCGAACTGTAAAGTCATGTTAACAAGCTCCATCAAGATGTCTTTTTAAATAAACAGTATCATCTTAATAACTCTTCACTACCACTCCAGTGGCTGTGCAATAATCTAATAGAGGTTAAGTCACAATTCACTGGCCTTCTATCTATAATGTTCGACAAACTGGAAAGAGTGGAATAAATTTTTCTGATTATTTCAGATGATTTCTTTAGAAACAATGCCTCTAGAAATAGTGTTACTATTCTAAACACATAGGGCTGGAGCAATAGCACAGAGGGTAGGGCGTTTGCCTTGCACTCGGCCAACCTGAGTTCGAATCCTCCGCCCCTCTTGGAAAGCCTGGCAAGCTACCGAGAGTATCTTACCTGCATGGAAAAGCCTGGCAAGCTCCCCGAGACATATTCAATATGCCAAACACAGTAACAAGTCTCACAATGAAGAGGTTACTGGGCTCACTCGAGTAAATCGATGAACGAGAGGACAGAGCTACAGTGCTATTCTAAATATATAATTCTAAATTTGTTAATGCAAACAAGTTTGTACAAAGAATACACTTTTATTCATTTTTTTTTTTGATTTCTGGGTCACACCCAGCGATGCTCAGGGGTTACTCCTGGCTCTACACTCAGGAATTACTCCTGGTGGTGCTTGGGGGACCATATGGGATGCTGGGGATTGAACCCTGGTCGGCCACATGCAAGACAAATGTCCTACCCACTCTACTATCAATCCAGTCCCAAGAATGCACTTTTCTGATAAAAAGTTCACATGACTTTAGAGGAAAACAAAACAAAACAAAACCCAGCATGCCACCATCAGCACAAGCAACACCATGTACTGAAAGGCTGGCTTCATTCCCACACTGTCTGTCATAAAAGTAGCTGGCTTAAAGAAAGAAAAAAGGAAGAAGCTTGTATCAGCCTCAAAATTGTAAATTTGTTAAGCTTTTGAAAAATAACAAGGCTGACAATCTCTTTTCAACAAAAAACTACTTCTTAATGAACACTGCAGTGAGAGTTGAGAGAGGACAGTTGGTAGAGAAACAGGGAATAAGAAACAACTGTGGCTTATAAACTCTGTCAAGACTAACAGCATCATTAGGTTGGTCTTTCTAGGTCTGGTCCTACCTACAGCAGTAAAATTTCCAAAGACTGTCACCAAGCAGGCCGCAGACAGACAGAAGTGAGATGCCAGGCAGGCCTTCGTGAAGAGCGAGCTGGCTGCGTCTGGCAGTGACCCTCGGGAGCTCATACTGTCCCCACTGCTGAGGTGGACGAGCTGCTCAGGACCCCCAGCAGAGGGGCGCCAGGGCCTGCTCTGGGCACAGATTCCCCTGGCCTTACTCGTGCACAGAGTCAGAATTTAAAATGCCAGTTATCAAGGAGGAAAGGGCAGGAGAGACCTTGAGCCCATCCTCCCCACATGGAGGCCGCTGTCCAGCAGAAGATCAAACTGGCCACTAGGGGTCGTTAAAGTCAACCGTTTAGGGTCTCTCCAGAGTGCCTGCCACTAAAGGACCGCTTAGGTCCACAGAGACCAGTCAATAAAGATGAATTCCAGAGACACATCAGCACCGAGGGAGGGGAGGGGGGGGTTTGGTCTATCCCAGCGGAGGATGCTGAGAAAGCCAAGGTAGCAGAGTCAGCGGGCCGGCGTCTCACCTGCAGATGGACGTGGTGCCTGCGGAGCCTGGTGTTACTCAGCACTGCTCTGCTCGGTGGCCGGAGCGGGGTTCTCAGATGGCGCTTCACCTGCCTTGGTCTAAACCCGCAAAGAAACCGGAGAGAAAGAGGTGCAATCAACGCAGGGACCAAGGAAAGTTCAAGACTCAGCTGACTCAGAACCTGCACTCTTCCAGCCGTGAAAGCGAATCACCAACCATGCCACATCTCAACGGGGGAGCAGGGACTGGGACTCGGCGCGACAGAAGAGCTGTGTGTCCCCGCAGCCACCGCTGCCCGCCACAACTGCCTCCAACACACAGTCGCTCCCCACACTCCTGGCCGTAGGTGCCGCCCTTCATGTGGGGACTCCGCTGGTGGGGGTGACTTCGTCAGAGGCCAGCAGAATTCCAACCCCTGGTGTGTGTGCTGTGTGCAGAGTAGAAGCCCATATCCACGTTTACGGGGGCGTATATGCAAACGCACACCCCGGACGAATGAGCACACACCAATGGGTGCAGACATAGGCGGCTTATGGGAAATACTACATATACTAAAATGTATGTGTATCTTAAAATATGCGAATGCTGTATGTACATTCAGCATTGCTGAATCGCTGGAGCGACAGCACAACAGGTAGGGTGTTTGCCTTGCACACAGCCGATCCGGGTTCGATTCTTCCGTCCTTCTCGGAGAGCCCAGCAAGCTACCAAGAGTATCCCGCCCGCATGGCAGAGCCTGGCAAAGGTACCCATGGCGTATTCGATACGCCAAACACAGTAACAAGTCTTATAATGGTGACATTACTGGTGCCCGCTCGAGCAAATCGATGAACAACGGGAGGACAGTGCTACAGTGTTGTATGTACACAGCCTTTACAGATACCTGATGTGATTTCATACATCCATTTATACGCACACACATGCACACGTAGTGTTATCAGATAACCCCCAGTCTTCACTGGAGGGCGCGACCAGGTGCAAGGATGCTCCGGCATCAGCTCCCGGCCTGCCGCACTCACCTCTTTGCCATCCTGTGCAGGAGCGTTGGGCGGACGGGGGCGACGCCGATAGTTGTAGGGGCGCCGGTACCCCCGGCGAGCAGATGGCTGGTTGGGGCCATTGGCCGCCTGCTGGTTCTCTTTATCCTCGGCCTCTCCAACAGCGGGGGCAGGGCGTGGGCGAGGAGGTCCCCTGGGCCAAGCACACAACAAGACAAGGAGTGAAACAGGGCCAAGGGCCCCCACGACAGATGTCAGTACTTCTTACAGGATTCAACACTCAAGTAGCCGGCATGTACTACTGGATTTAGACACAGGCCCACGCAGCCAACGGAATGGAGCGTGGCGAGAAACCCTCGGCCCTGTCTTCTCCTGGGACACTGATCTGGAGCGGACACATTCCAGGCACCCAACAAACACTCCTGATATAAAATACCCGCTCCCTCAACTAATATTCAGCTCCCTGGCAGTGTTGAAATACTATCAGACATTGACGAGGGCTTACTACCCCAGGCACCTACTGATTATCTTGGCTGCTTCGGTACTTTCAACCCTCTTCACAGTAGCAGAATAGTCCTGAATGCACACCTGGTGACTAAGTCTTAAGAGTCAAGAAACTTGCCCAAGGAGATACAGCTACTAAAATTCACAGTGAAACGTTTATCACCAACAGTTTAGACTAACTCAGCTGGTAAGGCTGTTGGTGCTCAAATCCTGATAATCCTTCCTCTCGATGTATTACCACCATTAAAATTCCCATCAATTAACTTCTACCCATTTCACTAGACATAAAACAAATTGGGACTTAATTTTATTGTTAAATCTGATACAAAGGCTACTTTGATGCAGGGTTAACAAAGAAATTGTCATTAGGTACAGCGGAAACAGCTCGTATGCTGTTAAGAGTCCTCCAAAACTGTTAATAGATGCTGGCATAGAGTCCCCCCAAACTCGGGCATAGAGTCAGAGCATCTGCTAACTCTGAACTCGGTCCACGAAACCAGCCTCGACCCCTTCTCCCAACCACGGTGCCATTCTTCACTGGGCCATTCGCTGGAAAAGAAGATGCACACGTACCTGCGGTACCTTGGGCGGTAAGTGGGATTTCTATGAACCGGTCCCTGAAGCTGTGCTCCCTCTGGGACGCCGTCCTTCATCTCACCAATCTCACCAGCCTGGAAGGAGGCCACGAGAACGGAAATGAGTGTCATGCCACAGCACAGAAGACACACAGCTGCATTCAGGTTTTCAAAAACCAAACCAAACCAAACCAAAACTTTCTGTGAGAAGCAGAAAGTTTCAACACAACGCTGCGACCCGTGGACCAGAACTGGGAACCATTTATTGATGAAATCTGAGTCAGAGGAAGAAACCTCCCTCCCACTGGACCAACCCTTCGCTGTAATCCGGAGCACCTCACTTTACTTTATGGGGTTGACTGAACATCTCAAAGTTTCCCATTCATCTCTTGCTATGAAAAAATTGGAATGTATTATCTTAAACAACAAGAGGACCTTCTTCAACCTTGTTAAACTCCCAGTCTTCAATGCTACAAACGGGCAGCCCCTCCCTCTCGGGCCACCTCCTTGAGCAAGTCTCTGCAGCCAAAGGTCACGGACCTGCCCTCTTCCTCCCTCCGCCCGCGCATCCCAGCCGCAGCCTGCTCCCACCTGCTCACTTCTCCCTTTGACATTCCTCAACTGCTCACACTAACGGCTTCAGCACTTTCTGAAAGAAAATATCCCTCCTCGGTGAGAAGCCGGTGCGCAGTTGCGAGAAGTACATGAACTTCCTGTAGAACTTCCAGCAGAAGAAGGGACAACTAAAACCAAACCCGAAGCAAACCGCCAAACCACAGTCCATCAACAGTCTCTGACATTCCCTACGACACGACACTTTCTTCCCTCCACACCAAGAGGCCCCCACCCGCCGTACTTCACCGAGGGGCGCACCCAGAAAAGCTCGGGCACAGCCTCTTGGTCCTGACACATCCTTATCCATCTCCATCTCCATCTCCATTCAGACGCAGGACAAGCATCCGTCCACGCTCACACCCAGTGTCAACCTGCCCCCTGTTCCTCGAGAGCTTGAACCTTCCCGGACAGAGTTCCCTTCTGCAGCACCTCCCGCAGTCCCAGACACGCGTGGACACCGCACCCATCTATTCTTCTTGCAAGGTCACTGCCAATTTACAGAAAGGCTGAAAAAGCAGGATCTAAAGCTCGGACTCCCCCATTCCAGCTTTGCCAGTTGCCCCCGTAACTTTTGTCTCTGCCAGCAGAAGCCTCTGGGGACACACCAGGCACTGCAGTGGGTCTGTCTCTTTGTCGGTCCGAAACAGTTCTTGGGCCAATACTCACGACCTTCACACTTTCCAGGCTAGTTATTTTTGTAACGTATTTCTCAGTTTGGGGAGTTCAACATTTCCTCCTCCGTTCAGGGTATGCCTCTTTGGCAGGGGGGCCGACAAAGGGCACTGCCCACTCAGAGAAGAGAGAGGCCTCAGCCCAGGGTCTCCTAGACAAGTATACTCCACTCCCCACCCCACCCCCACTCCTGCCCATTAAGGAGGCCTTGGGGAGGAGGAACGGGGAAGATCTCTAAATACTCTGCTCCCCATCAAAGCCCCGATGTGTTTATTTCAATCTCAACAGACTCATGGTTTTCTCTTTTACTCAATGAGTTACTATTGTTACTGGCCAATTGGCTCCAGTCCTTCTGACAAATCTCCAACATTCTTTGAGTATTTCCTTGCTTTCTGGCACAACAAGATGTTCCAGGCTCTTAGGCCCAGCTCTAAAAAATATCAGTCATTTCTCCAAAGCAGCATCTTCTTACTGGAGAAGGAGAGTTAGAAGTGAGAAACTCGGGGAGCAGGCATTCACCGTCTCTTAAGGGGTCCGTGATTTCAGGTGCAAGTAGAAGATGCACACACACAAATGCGATCACAAGGTGCGCACAAGTGTGTGTCGCGCAGGTATGCCTCTCCCCTGATCCACGCATCTCACAGCTTAACAGTAAGTTCCTGGTGAAGGAGGCGGGAACTGTTCCCTGAGGGAACTCCCTCCCTCATACAGAAAACCCAGTTAAACCAAAACCCTGCCCAGGGTTGGAGCGAAAGTGCAACAGGCGTTTCCTTTGTATATGGCCAACCTAGGTTCGATCCCTGGCATCCCATATGGTCCACCAAACACTCACAGGGGTAACTCCTGGGTGCAGAGCCTGAGATTCATTGGGAGTACTTCTCCCACCCCTCTCCCCAAAAAAAGCACCTTTCCCAGGCCCCAGACCTTCCATTAACTGCCTAATTTCTTTGAGTTCCTTTACGAACACACACACACACACACACACACACACACACACACACACTCTCTCTCTCTCTCTCTCCCCCCAAAGGAAAACCACCACCACCACAGAAACCTCCTCAAAGAGACACATCGTATCTCCCCTTCCTCACACTTCACTATCTTGAATCCATCCACTCGACACAGTGAATTGTGCCTCATCATATGACTAACCCCCAAGTTACCAGGTCCAATCACTGATGCTCGACCGAACTTCCCGCACTTATCGCTACAACACTTAGCACAGCATTTTCCCTTCTGAAAATACATTTTCCTGTTGACACTTTCTCTCGTTGCCTCTCTGACAGACTTTCTCCTTTCCTTCACTGTTAACTGCTGAGGGGCGCACCAGAACTCCATCCTAGGATCGATCTTCGTATTCCATTCATTGTAGACTCTGCCTCGTCCTGCTCTGCCTACAGTTCCTGCTCGCCCCTCGAGGTGCCCTTTGACCTCCGCACTAGCCCCCCCCCCCCCAGTTGGCATTTCCTGGCCTGCCCCAACTGAAGAGCACGCCCCCCTGGGTTCATCCAAGTCTCTTCTCAGAGTCAGTCCTGGAGACAGACACCACAGCTTCCTTCCCTCGTCTCTGTCTATGCCTCCTGACTACATCTTGCTTTTTCTGCATCTATTTGATCTCTCTCCTTGGAGGGAAATTTTAACTGGCAAAAGAGACTCTGTCAAATGATTTCCTCTCCTCCATCAAACCTGATCTTTCGCCAGTCTTCCAGTATCTGTGTAACCAGAAGTCAGAAGGGTATTGTTTATTTCTTACAACACACATTCATGCATGTTCCAACACTGTCACCTCTCTGTTCAAAACACTTTCTTGGGCTGGAGAGACATTAGAGAACCTAGGAACCTTGCCCTCCATGCAGCAAACTCAGGTATGATACCCGGCACGATGTGTGTGTGTGTGGGGGGGGGTTTGGAAGGGGGGGTCCTGCCTCCACTAGAATGATGGTGGAGAGCAGAGCCAGAAGTAAGCACAACCAGGTACAGCCCGCAAACCAAACAACAACACAAATAAATTCCTAACTCTAACCTATACTTCCTACACCATCTCCCACACCTCCACCCCCACCCCCACCCCACCCCCAGGTGCTGCCTCGGAAGCCGGCCTTCCGACCCCCACAGCACCTCTGCTGCTCTGGGCTGCAGGAACGGTGCCATCAGCTCTAAAACCTGTTTCACTAATAATGCTCCCTCGCCCTGGTTCCCTGTCCTAGCTCCCTCTCTTCACGCAACCATGCCATGCACAGAAGCATCCCCTTCATTCACTGATGGAGCGACGCTCAGCAAGGTTAAGGACAGACACAGACAGCAGTTTACAAGTACACAGGATGAGAGTTTTCTAGAGCGTGGACAGGCAGTGTTTAAACTCAGTCCTGCTACTTCCTGCCCATGTACCGGCAGGAAAAAGTGGTATATGTATATTTGTGTGTCTGTGTGTGTGTGTGTGTGTTTGTGTGTGTGTTTTAAATTGCTGAAATCTCAGGCTGGAGACACAGTAGGGCAGGTAAGGCTCGTGCCTTACAGGCAGCTGACCCAGGTTCAAGCCCCAGCACCCCGCAAAGTCCCCAGAGCACTGCCAGGCGTGATCCGAGTCAGAGCTAAGAATAAGTTAAAGCTTGATACGGCTGGGCATGGCTCGACCACCACCAACAAACCCCTAGACATCTCTTCTTTGCAAACGATCACCACCACCACCTAGCGATCCCTGCCAGGCCATCAAGCCACAGGAAGACCAAGCGCTGCTCGGGCGGCGCAAAGGTGCGTTCGCTGTCCTCTGCCACGGGATTCTTTTCTCAAGGACCACACACAGTTGGTATTTAACTCAGCAACCAACTCAACTTAATTCCCAAATAAGTAATATGTGGAAACGGAAGTCCTGTGGCCATCACTATTTCGTGCTTCATCCTTGGTCTACACGGTACCATCCCCACCCCCTCCCCCACCCCCACGCCTACAGTCAACAGTATCACATTTTTAGATAGTTAAAAATGTTGGCCAGGAGGGCTTCCATCCAGCCTCAATCATTCTTAGCATCCTTTACATTTTGTTTTATTTCTATTTCACTCTTAGAAAACTTTATTTAGGTTTAAACTTAAAAAAAAATCCACAAATGTATTTTTGTTACTAAAGGGCAGGTGGGAAAGTAGGAAAAATATGGAATGCTTCACGAATTTGCATGTCATCCTTGCGCGGAGGCCATGCTAATCTTCTCTGCGTCATTCCAATTTTAGTGTATGTGCTGCCGAAGCAAGCACGCATCCTTTACATTTTATTGGTTTATTTATTTATTTTTTTAAAGATTAATTTTGCTTTTTGGGTTACTCCTGGCTTTTCACTCAGGAATTACTCCTGGTGGTGCTCGGGGGACCATATGGGATGCTGGGAATCGAACACCGATCGGCCGCATGCAAGGCAATCGCCCTACCCACTCGGCTATCGCTCCAGCCCCGCATCCTTTACATTTAAAAAACCATTACACTGGCAATCTTCTAGCAGCCATTGATGTAAAAATGTAAAGAACCTTTGTCAATGCTGCCTGTTGATTTCAACAGACCCTAAAGCCACTGCATCTCAGAGCAGGTGTTAGAAAAATCAGAGAAAATCTGTAGATGGACTCCAGATCTCAGATGTGGAACAGGTGAGAAATTTATCCCATTTAGTTGAAACGACTAAACGCCCTGATCAGGATAAGCACCGTTTCAGAATTAGTTTTCAACTATCTTCTGCAAATGAGGCTTTACAAGTCACTGATGAACCACTTTGTTTTGAGCCTCCGACTCCTACAATGTTGTACACTTTATTTCAAGAAATTTGAAGAAAATGAGGAGGGGCTTTTGGGGTCTGTTTTGGTTTTGAGGTCACACCCAGAGGTGCTTAGAGCTCACTCTTGGCAGGGCTAAAGGGACAACAGAGAGGGTACTACGGATCAAGCCGGTCGACTTTGCCGGATCAAGCACCAAGTCCAACTGTACTGTCTCTCTGGCCCTTGAAAATGATGCTTCAAAAAAATAAATAAATAAAAGGCTCTCGTATACACTACATGCTAAGAACAAATATCAGGAAAAATACCAATGCGCTCAAATTAAATCCATGCTACAATCCCCTGCCTCTTCCTGGCCTCGTTTCCTAGAAGCCCAGGTCTCCCCTAAGGAACCTACATGTCTTCTGACCTCTCTCCATATATGTGAGACTACTTGTTATTTTTAGCGCATTTGTCAGGGACAGCTGTTGAAGAGTGGAAGGGAAAAACAAGCAGCAATGGAGAAGAACATGGTCATGCGTGCCGGGGCAGGAGTAGGGTAGCCGAGAACAGACTGAACATAATGTTCAGTCAAAACACTTAGTGCAAAAACAAAAAACAAAAACCAAGGACACTCCGAGGAAGAAGTCGCAGCGAGTGTGATAACATAATGATATCCTAGCCCTAGCTTTCCAAGGTTCCTGGAAACGGCAAAGCTGGTTTGGGGCTGACGAGCACCAAGGGTGATACAGGTGTTTATTCCGTGGCGATAAAGGGGGAATGAGCAGCCCTCAGTGGTCAATTATCTCCAGTCTCCATCAGAAGAGCCCGTCTCCTCTAAAGGAAGACTTTCTAGAGCCTGGCATCACCCTGAACTCTTTACCCTGAACTCACAGAGTCCTTACCACCTTGTGGGAGAGGTGCCTCATCATTCCTATAACCCACGGTCGGGCCAGCCTCTATATTGAGTGCAGTTCCCTCCAAGTCCACGGACAGTGCAGTTCCCTCCAAGCCCACAGACAGTGCAGTTCCCTCCAAGCCCACCGGTGCCTGAGCAGAGACAAGATGCTCGAAGCACAGGGGCAGCTGGCAGCCTTGCCACTCCCCTCCTTTCTTCCCTCCAGGTTAGAACCTATCTCAAGCCAGGACCCCGGCCCCCCGCGGGCAGGCCTGGCTCCGAGGCTGGACTTTGGGACTGTTTCTGGAAGACTGCTCTGCTCTGCAAAAGCAGACCCCCAGCCTTGCCTGGGCGAGGGCAGCGTCAGGCAGCTGGTGTTAGAGAAGGAGGAGGAGGAGGAGGCAGAGGAAGGACGGACGGAGGGGTGAGGACTGCTGAAGGAGTCCCAGGTGCCATTTTACCTGCATTCTGTTGGGATGGGGAAAGACCCGGGAGCGACGGTCCAAGGTCTGTCCCACGTGGTAAGGCGGGAACCGCCGCTGCCGGTACTGAGGGCGGTACTGGGGGCGGCGCAGCTGACTCCGGGCCCCAGAGAACTGCCCGTCAGTGGTGGGGGGGTCAAATCCTTCACTGCTGCCGCTCCCTTCCTCCTCCTCCTCCCCAGCGTACTAGCGAAGCAAAGAAACAGAGATTCAGAAGAAGTTGCAGCAAGGTAAAGAACCAAAGAACACCATTTAGGATAAGATCACCAAAAGGGGAAAAAACCCAAATTCTCCCCGCAAAGGGCGAAGCCCATCCATAACACAGAGCAGGTGAGTGCCGGGGAGAAACTACACCAAGGGTTAAAGTAAACTGGTGCAGACAAAATACCAAGAAGCAGAAAGCAAGAGCAATTCAATTCCTCTACCATGAATTTAACAGGCCTCTGCCTGCAACCAGTGGGTGTTAGTGGGCCAGTCAGCCAGAGAACCCCAGCAAGGCCCAGGCCACTAGGCCCCAAGCGACACAGACCCCTGTTGGGGCCGCACCAGGGCACCACCAAGCGGAACGGCCTGTGTGGGGGTCTCCCAGATCTGCCCCAGCCGGCCTACTCCCCGCAGTCCTCGGAGTGTGGATGGAGCCTCTAAGTCTTCCGGGGAGGGGGTGCTGAGGTCACGCTACCCTCGAAAGGCTATCGTCAAGCGGTCTGCCTCTCCCCAGGTCTCCCCCAGCAGGGCACATGGGGGTCTCCCCAACCTACAGTGATGCGGGGATTCTCAGCAGGAGAGAGGAGAATTCAGTTATCGATGCTTGAACCACACATCGGACAGGTGCGAAAAAAATCAAAGCAACACCCCTCCTCAGGCTCAATTTTTAAAAATAACAGTTTTCATAAAAAGTGTGATTTATTTTTACAGGTAATGAGTTTAAGTGTTCTCTTAAAACTTTTAATACACTAACCTTAATATACACAGACACATACAAACGTAATTCTGGAATTCTCAACAATAAGACTATCAATGAAACCGAACAATGAAATATTTGAGATCACCATTGACATATTAAGGTGCAGTTCTCTTCATACCTTTAGGAATAAATGATGGTTGCATTTTAATAGAAACTACGGGTACAGTAGCAGCTTCTAAGCATATTCACCTACTGACAATGGGACATTTTCAACTCATTTTACTCTTTCTCCTGTAAACTACTGTGCCATATACTAATCTTTTATAAATAAAAATATAAACAGCCAAAAATACTCCTCCTAAGAATCTATTTCAAAACATACTCTACAGGGGGATCTGCATATACCAAAGGTTGTCTTAAGCTAAGCAACTATAGTCTTTTTAAATGAATGAATCAACAACTAACAAAACAATTACCGTTCCTTTTGAGGGTGAGCGTATTTAAAATTTAGAACTCTTCGGAGCAAGATCACAAGGCAACTAAATCTTAAAAAGTAAAAGTTCGAACTACATATTGCCTCAGTAAGTCTAACTGCAGAAAAAAAAAATCCTATCCTCTAAAAAACTTTTCAGATGTGATAATTATGCAATAATTCATTTTTGTATTATTGATACATTTATATTGATACAATAACAGAATTATGCAATAAAAACACATGAATGTGGATCACCAAAATATTAACCATGAGACTCAATTTTGTCTTTCTAGTTTTTCTGTATTTCTTAATACAGTTAAATGATTCAGAGTTTCAAAAAGTGAATATAATAGCTAAATACATGATTCCTGACTAAACATGCTGATTCTCACAGTACATGGTCAGGACTTCCAAAGAGAGCAGAGCAAAAACTTCACTGACATGCACTTCCACCGTTTTTACTGGCATCTTTCAGATGCATGTTTCCGAATGCCCAGCTGTGAAGTCTTATTTAAGAGAGATTTTTGCCCCCTTGACTGATATCCATAGTCACCAATCCTAGCATATCTATGCGGCCAATTCCAGGTACTTAGTAAAGAAAACTCAAAAAAATAATTCAAATCTAACAGATCATGGCTTCATTAACAATGGGATTTCTTTGGGGATATGTGATCTAAGAGATCCCCAGTCAAATCTGGCCGTAAAACTTTCCCCAGGCTCGAATCCATCTAAAGAAAAAAAATCCTGAGAATTATCACTGCTTTACTCTGAAATAATGGGGAAATGTTGTGCTAACAGCTGGTTACAGAGGCAAATTATTTAACACTTCACTGCCATGTTCAAACTGTACCCTACTCCTTCTTGTCAACCTGAGGCTGGTTTTGAGGTGAACAGTGCCAGCACCGAAACATGTACAACAGGTTTCAAAGCTGACTGACCACAGACAACCCGTTCTCCGGTGCCAGCAAATACAACACATATAGATTCTGGCCAGAACAAAGCAGAAAGAGCCACGCAGAGAGAAAGCCTTTGGACAATGCTGGCACTGCCAACCTTCACTCAGCCCCATGACAAGTTGATGAAATGTCCCTCCCTTCCCAACAAACCCGTCCAAACCGATGATCTGACTTCCTAATGGCCTGTTTTCAATGAAGGCCAATAGCTGGGGATAGATCAGCTCTGGGCACTAATGATTTCTCATCCACAATTCTAGATGATTTGGTCTCCCCAGAAGAAGAGAAAGCATTTATCTGTTCCCTGTATGGACACTTCGGGTCCCACGCGGAAACGTTTGCAATCGCGTGTAAGGAAGAGGCAACATACATTCCGGGGCGGTCCTCGGCGTCTGCCGTAGTAGCCACGTCGGTAGCGGCGCCGGTCAGCAGCATAGCGACTCCCTTCGACGGGAACTCCATCTGGGCCAGTCACGTTGGCTGCCTCTGCACCCTAGGAAAACAAGACAGCCTCTGATTTTTTTTTTCCAAGAGCCACTGTACTCTACCCTCGAAAGAGCCTGAGACAGCCAGCATGTTAAGAATTGGCAGAACTACTAACAGTCTGGAACGTGACCTCAAAAACACACCCGCGTTTTAATAAGGAGAGAACGTGTTTGATGTCTCGATTGAAAGGAAGACAGACTCTCTGCTCACACGACCTAAACAACGCCTTCCTGTTTAGATACTCGGAAGTTCAAGGGCAGAGTGTACCTCTTTTTTAAAGGACACCAACTGGGAAAAATTATCCAACTCTAAAAGAAGTAATGCTAAACCAGGAAGAGTCCTCAGTGGAAAGAATGGAGATAATGCTATCATCCTGGAAAATCCTGACACCAACATGTACTTTAGTGTAACCAAGAGACCCTCTCCTGACAGATGTGTGACACACTGGTCACAATGCGTTCCTGAGGGTGAAACACCCGTACCTGATAACAGCAGGAATAAGAGCTCTTAGCGACAGAGCGCCCACGGGATGATCTCTCTCTAGACCTTCCTAATACTCCTGAAACAGAGCCTGAGCATTCTCTCAAGATGAGTAGAGGGACAAAACAATGCTTCAAAAACAAAGATAAAATACCAGAGTTCAAAGAATTCAAACTTCACACCTTACTTCAATGTGTCCAACCTCCAGATCTGCAAAGTTACAGATATAAGTAATCTGGCAGACCAGTTTTATTTGGTGGTAGACATGTTAGGGGCAGTTCAGTGATGGGCTATTAACGCTCATTGCAGGCCGGCATCTGCAACCATGCATGACTTGCAATTAATTCGTCACAACTTTTTAAGATTCCCTGGGGATCGCGCTGGTTTAAAAAAAAAAAAACCTTTAAATTTCTACATTAGGTAAAATAGTGGTTTCTCTCAATACCACTGTGTAGTCACTATTCGTTGAGTGCTGCTACACATGTGGACTGTGAAACAAGGCTTACGTTTGTGGGCGAGGACGTGCACAGGAGCAAGACAGGCATTTACCGGGTTAGTTGGTAAACCAGCTGTGATGGCAATGGTATCGTTATTCTTGGGGGCCGGAGCAATAGCACAACGGGTAGGGTGGTTTGCCTTGCACATGGTCAATCTTGGTTCAATCACTGGTACCCCATATAGTCCCCCAAGCACCGCCAGGAATAATTCCTGAGTGCAGAGCCAGGAATAAGCCCTGAGCATCGCCAGGTGAGGCCCCCAAACCAAAATTAATGTTTGCATTCTTATTTTATACAGTCTAACGGATATACCTGTCTTGATTAAAAACAAAGCAGAAATGCCATTAGTAACACTGGAATGCACTATGAAACAGCATGAAAATATTCTGTGAATACACTTCACAATGTTCCATTAGCTGTTCGGGTTGTATTCATCTGCACAGAGTTGTTGCACAATCTTCTAGGTAAAGGTAAAGGTAAAGGCCCTCCCGTTGATCGTCGATTTGCTCGAGCGGGCCCAGTAACGTCTCCATTGGAGACTTTGCTGTTACTGTGTCTGGCATATTGGATACATCACGGGGAGCTTGCCAGGCTCTGCCGTGCGGGCGAGAAACTCTCGGTAGCTTGCCGGGCTCTCCGAGAGGGGCGGAGGAATCGAACTCGGGTCGGCCATGTTGGCCGCGTGTAAGGCGAACGCCCTACCCGCTGTGCTATCGCTCCAGCACAATCTTCTAAAGATGCCTTAACTTTCGATACCCACCCAAACCAAAAACACATGCATTAGATTCAGCAGAGACTTCTCTTACTGAGATTAACATATTCTCCATGGTGTATTACTTGTGAAATGTTTACAGATCACAGCCTGAAAGTTGTATGCTAAAAAGGAGTATTCTGTTCAACAGGAGGTCCTATGATTCTATTATAAACCTACATATTCTTAAATATAGACATTCGAATAAACATTTGATATGAAAATAGCATGTCATTTTGAAATAACGAGAAATTAGCTTTTCCAATCATAGTGCTCATAGTTAAATAAGAGAAAAACTATACACACGGCACACCCCAGTTCAAACCCCGGCATCCCATATGGTCCCATATGGTCCCCAAAGCAGATATGATCCCTGAGTACAGAACTGAGACACTGCTGAGTGTGGGCCCCAAACCAAGTAAAATGTTTTTTTTTATAATGTATCAAATGTTTATGACATCATAATCAAAATATTTCTCAAGTCTCCTCTTCCTGCTATACAAAACAATTCAAAGTGACCTCGGTTCATACAGTGTCGAGAAGACATCATGTACTATGTATTTATACAAGTGCACCAAACCACAATTTTTCTCACCTTTTCTCCTTCAACCACATCAAACTCTACAGTTTCTCCATCTCCTACACTGCGCAGATATTTCCGCGGGTTGTTCTTCTTGATGGCCGTCTATTGAGAAAAGAAAAAATTCCAAATGAAACGTACATCACAGTTGGCCACTGGTATCAACACTTTCCTGTTTACTGGCTATAATGAGTCAACTACTGAGCTCCTATTCGTCCTTTTGCAATTATCATTCTCCTGATACTCCAAGTCTCCCAAACAACAAACAATGCTAAAAAGAGAAAGGGAAAAAAACCTATATTCCATTATTACTTTCTCCATTCATATTATTCTCAAGTTCACCTTGGTAGGTGGTGTAAAGAGCGAGCACATCCTCTGCACGCATCTGCCCTGGCCTGTGATCTAATCATCCTGCATCTGTTATTTCTCTCTCTCTCTTCAGCTTAGGGAATCCGCCTTTTATACACACATCCACACACCACCACCCACCACAGGGACTGATCATTCCTGCGGATAAGAAAAGCCATTCATCTCCAAAGGAAGTTGGAACTGTGTCAAAGGCGGAAGGATGACTGATGTTTAGGGGGGGAAAAAAAGTGGAAAAAAAATAATAAAGCCAAGGGAAATAAAGTTCCTATGAGAATACACAAAATTGAGCTACAGAGCTAGCACAGGGCGAGGGCACTTGCCTTACATGAGGCCAAACCTGGCTCAAAATCCAGCACTTATGGGTCCCTAAGCACCACCACGCGTGACCACGGGGGTGACCCACTCCCCCTCCAGAAAAATCATATACAAAATTAACTTCCGAATCAAAACATCAGCGATAAAACATTACTTTCCCCTCCTGCACAACAGTACGGATGAGGAAAATGAGGGTGACGGATGAGTTATCTGAGATCACAAGGAAATACTGACAGAGGAGGTGACGGTGCTGCAAGCAGAACAGCCTGTGCTGAATCCCTGTGGGATTTATTCATCCTTTTTCCCAACGCAAATTCGGGCGCATCCCATCCCTCTGACAACCTTCAAGAATCTAGGGAGTGATTTTTGAAAACGTTATCCTGCTTTCAACACCAGCCTGGCATTCCTGGCTTCAGGCATGGGCCTTACTTTTGGCATCGGTGGA
This sequence comes from Sorex fumeus, assembly GCF_029834395.1. NCBI lineage: Eukaryota > Metazoa > Chordata > Mammalia > Eulipotyphla > Soricidae > Sorex > Sorex fumeus. The sequence continues at coordinate 59,745,558 of NW_026606060.1, forward strand.
AGGAAGAAGCGAATTCCTGCAGGAACTTCCTTTTCGCTAAGGAGCGGGTATCTCTAGACAGTTAAAGGGGCTCTGAGTTTCTCTGGAACTAGGTCAACCTTAACTTTATAAAGCGATTAGGCATGTGTAATCCAGCCCTTCCCTTACGCTGAGTGGGAGGGAAGGGAAAAATAATGAGCCAATAGGGCAGAGACCTCACCCACAGAGGGGAAAAAAAGGCAGCTCGGGACAGGATCTGTGCGCAGGCAGCTGGAACAGTCAGCCCTTCCAGAAGCGGCCCCTCCCTGCCGCCCTGCTCCCTTTTTCCTGTTAGACTGGGCAGGCCTCGACACAGCGCAGTGACTCACCACTCAACCTCATGGGCTGGAAGCAGGTCACACACTCCCAGCTAAGACACTGACTGGGCCGGCACCAAATAGAGCTCTTCCCCCAGGTACCACACACCACACGCTTCCTCTCGGCCTGGGAAGACTCTTAAGAGTCACCATATTCTGAACCGAATAATAGACCTCTTCAAGTTATACAGCTGCAGAGACTCAGAGAATCACGACAAAGACACTGAGCTCGTTCAGAGAAATGAACATCTCCGACCAATGCAGGGGAACACACGTGCGCGCAAATGAAAACCAGGAGTCCTACCTGAGCCCTGAGGTACACATGCTCCCCTGGGGACCTGCCACGGGGCTTCCCTCACCATTTATACCAGGAACAAGGTTTGCCTACAAGACAACTCACCAAATACTAAATATACCAAAGGACAGTCACGACAGATGTTCCTCCCTTGGAAAGTCAAGTTCAGGATACACCAACATAAAACAAACCACATCCTGGCCAGCCAGGTTAAAGAAAAGCTGAATTACTGTGAGCGAGCAGAGGTGCCCACAGTCTCCCTCTCTCCACGTCCTTCCACAGTCCTGGGGGGCCATCTGACTGGCACACGTGCTGATGGTGCCTCTTTGGAACAGGCGTGAGGACCATCCCGAGAACTGGGAGCTTTCCCCTAACGCCTGCTTCTCTGGGCTGTCAGTCTGAGCTGCACTGTGTGGGTTTGCACTTGGTTTAACCAAGATAAAGACGGAGGCTTCCGGCCAAACACAGAGGGGCAGGGTCTGAGAACAGGATGCTAAGGCAGAAACTGAAGGGTTAGGAGTTTTTGTTTTAGTGGGGGGTGGGGGTCGCGGGGGTTGGCTAAGGATATATTGCAGGGGGTTTAAAAATTAGGAAGTAGTCAAAATAAGCATTCATTATACTGTTTAAAAACAAAAAATCCCACACAACTTCAGCCCAGAGAGATAATACATGGTTGGTACCCCACATGGTCCCCCAAGCACCACCACAAGTGATACCTGAAGGCAGAGCCAGGAGTAACCCCTGAGCATCAGTGGGTGTGCCCCTCCCCCCAACACACACACACACATACAAAAGAAAAACCGTTTAGAGTCAACATGATGGGACACAGAGTTTATCTGCCAATCTTAAAATATGAAACTGCTTTCTCTTGCCAAAACAGAATCCAGAAAGAGTGCAGAGGAGAACAGATGACAGGACTTCATCCTGGGAGAAGGAACCCCGGCCGATTCCCAACGGCCTTCTCCTCATACCATAACCAACACACGCGCTCTTACCTGGTGTACAAAGACATCTTCTTTGGTGTCATTTCTGTTGGAAGAGAAAAAGTTCCCAATTAAAGGGGCTCATACGTGGAGATAGCAAAGGGCAGGTGTCTGGGAAGCTCAGACCCCCCCCAAGCTCAGAACGCAACTTTGTGCCTGCTGATGATTTCTGTCTCCACACAACTCCGTGCCCAGGCTCCACACCTGTGAAGACACCGCCTTTCCTCTTCACATTACACCGTGCGGGACCCAAGTGTCCTGACAGCCAGAAACATCCCTTTCCTCTCCTCTCTAAGTCATGTGGCTTGTAATCAGAGCTGCACATTTCCCTCCCTGGGAAAGCAAAGCAAGACAGTGAAAAAGGACAGGGCACAGCTGTGAACGGGGCTCTCCTTACACCGAGACTGGAAACAGTCCCTCTGCCACCCGGCTGCACTAACCCCCACAACACACATACACACACACACACACACACACACACACACGCACGCACCATCCACCACCACCCACCATAGACAAGAAAGCAAATGAAGGGAGCTTTTTTTTTTGGAGGGGGGGAGTTAGAAGGGAAGAAAAGTGGGAGGGAAAAGAAAATAATGATATCACATAAAAAAACACCACAACACAGTCCCCACAGTACGCCAACTGCCCCAGAGTTCTCACTCCTGCATGCGGAGAAGCTAAGAAAACACTGCGGCTTCCATGCAGGACTTGGACCAGACTCTGGTCACAGATCCAGCCCATTACTCACTGGCGGGGTGACCTCAGGAAAGTCGCCTGGCCAGTGGAGACTCCCTTTCCCCAGCTGGGAAGGGATGGAGCAGGGCCCGCGACCCTCACGGCCCTCCCCCTTCTGACTCCCTCCCCACCTCCTCTGCCTCCGTTAATGACTAACTTTTACAGACGAAATGATTTGTCAGTGCTCTGGAAATGTGGCTTAATTAAGTTTCTGACCAGTAGCTTACAAATGAGACTACTTAAAGTCATAAATAAAGTTCGGGAAAGGATTTAGAACTGCAGGAGTCACAACATAAATAGGGGTTTAAAATAAGCAGAGACACATACCGATTTATAAATCCATATCCATTTCTGACGTTGAACCATTTGACAGTGCCAAGGACTTTGGTGGCTAAAATAGGATTAAGCAGATAAATTAGCATCTGACCTACAAACAGATAAAGCTCATATCACTAAGGTCTTTATAGCATTATATACAGCCTAAACATACCTGGAGATACCGAGAAAGAGGTATGTGTGTGTATACAGTATGTATATACATATATATGTGTATTATATAAATTATGTGTATAATTATGTATAACACACGCATATATTATGTATACATATGTGTACTATATAAATTATATGTATGATTATGTATAACACACACACACACACACACACACAACCTTTCTTGGTATGTATTACACCCAGTGGTACTCAGGGCTTACTCCTGGCAGTGCTCAGGAGACCATATATTCAATGCCAGGGAACTAACCAGAGTTGGCCAGGAGCAAAGCAAGCAGCTTACGTACTATTCCTCTGGGCAGTAGTCCCAAAATATATAAGCAAAAGAGAGCAAGCCAAGATATCTCAGAGAAACTCTTTTCAGAAGCCTGTATTCCTTGTACTTGTTGAACTTTTCAGTAGTCAGTAGTTCCAAGACTACGCAATTTTGCAGTCACTGAGAAAATTACTGAAGACAAAAACAAATGCTCTTTAAAATGAAAATTTTAGGGCTTTTTGTTTTTGTTTCTTTTTTTTTTTTCTGCCACACCTTGCAATGCTCAGGGGTCACTCCTGGCTCTGTGCTGAGGAATTAGTGCTGGCCAGGGGTGCTTCGGGGGGCCCATACGGGATGCCGAATCTGGGGTCAGCAGTGTACAAAGCAAACACCCTACCCGCCATGCTCTACTGATCTTGTCCCAAGATGATAATTTTAAAAACAAAAAAAGTTTCAAGTACAAAAGATGGGTAGCAGGGAGAGAATGCAGATAGGTAAATAAACACCAGTGACCTTAACCCCACACTTTCACAACTCTTAAGTATTAGGCAAACTTTCCTTAGGTGACAGAGCAGCTCCTTGATAACAACTAAAGTGATTTATCTAGTTGCCATGGGGCCTTATCGGGAGTCAGGAGCAGTAACCAAATTGATGCTGCTTCAATCAGCGCTGTATGCAGCAACTCTGAGACGTGACGTAACAGTCCTCTCCAGAGATGAACTCCAGGCTTGGATGGTTTCCCCTCCGTTCTGCAGTCAGTGGAAATAAGTGGCTTTCTCTACTAAACTTCCCTCTTTACTGAGTCGCTAGCTTCCATAAAATGCAGCTCATTTCCATACAATCCCAGACTTTGAGAAGGAATCTAAGCAAAGAATCAGGTCATAAAACTTTTACTTTTGTAGATCTAGATTTATGTCAGCCATCTAGTCATTTGGGATGACACCTCTGAAAGGACTGTGAATGCAAAAAAACTGAGTTCCTCTAGAAATGTCTATGATCCAACTAAATTCAGGAAATACACAAAGCAATTACCAAAGCTCAGTGAAGCAGGAAATCTGACAATAGAGTATCATAAAAAAAAAAAATTAAAACTCAGCAGAGAAAGTAACAATTAACATTAAGCCATGCTACCTCTCTATGGGAAAGTTTTATCATTTTCAAATATAAACAATAAGAATATGGCTTTTCAATTCAAGACTAAAATAGTAATTAAGGACCTGCTTTGTTATGAGGGGTTTAGCTTTAAAGTTTTGCTAGAACTGAAATGCCTAATGAAGTACTTCATAACTGTTTAAAAAAAAATCAAAAACTTCTTTATACCTCCAAAATCCTTCCAACCCATTCCTAGACTGAGCTACCAAGCTCTCAGACCCAGCTGGGAAAACCTCTCCAGTGAAGAGACTGACCCACTTTGGTGGTCGATAAGCCTGAAGTCATCCTCATGAACAGAAGGGCAGAAGAGAAGAGAAAAAAAATGTTTTAGACACAAGTGTACACAGAATAGGCCTGTTTGATAAATTATATGCTTCCCGTACAAGGGACTTCAAATGATAGACTTCTGTACTACCTTCCATTTGACCTAAAATGAATGGCCTACGGGGCCACAATGAGTACACAGTGGACACAGTTTTAATGCCCGGCACCTCATATGGTTCCCTGGACCCGCCAGGAGTGATCCCTGAGCGCAAAGCCAGGAACAAGCCCTGAGCAGAACCAGGTGTGGCCCCAAAACAAAAACAAAACAAAACTAATGCCCTAATAGAAACTGGTTTCTATTCCTTTTCCTGTTGCTCAAGTTTAGTCCGATCATGTCAAAGGCGCACTCCTGATTAGAAAGGCACCACTAAGGCAAACAGAAAACTGGATCGATGAAAACTAGTTCCTAAGTGTAGCTTCTGCCCAGAAGGAAGGTTTCTTTTTTTGCTCTGCAGTCTTAGTTTTTGGTTACAATTTCCTAATTCCCAAAATATTTCCAGTGGTTCAGACGGCCAAGCACACTCACACACACAGCTTGCCCTGAGAACCATAAAACTCGCCCCACCCAGCAAAAAGGCTGCCCTGGCGCTGGGGCTACTTTCCCTGGGGAAGGGGGTGGGGGGGGGCAGTCCCTCTCCTACAGCTGGAGGATGCAGCGACAAGGCTGTTTGCGACAACTAGAATGGGAGAATCCAAAAACAAAATTCCACTCCAGTCGGCCCGATGCCTGGCACGTCTCAGGGACCCATGTGTTCGGTTGGCACCAGGACAGCGATGGCAGAACACACTGGACAGAGACAAACAGCGTTGAAATGTCATGCCCGAGGCCGCCGGCTAGCTGAGGGATGGAGGCAAAGCAGGATGAGGAGGGGCCCGGGAGTCCTCACTAGGGATGCAGTCTGGGCCTCTGGGCGCTCTGTGGCTGGGGCGCTTCCTTCCACCTGTCTCCTTCACCCAAAGAGACCTGCGCCCCATCTGAACACGCGGGCGCCCAGAGCCCCCAGAAAGGTCCAGGCACCCAGGGGAAACCAGAGAGCAGGTGCCTTTTACAAGCCAGCAAGACGCGGCCGTGCTGTGTCTTCACCCTGTGCTGGGTAACCGGAACCCGGTGGGGCGCAGACACGGGGCATGGGACAGTCCTCAAAGACACCTGTTGGCAACACGATCCCATGCCCAACTCCACGAGCTCCAAGCAACTCTGGCCGCTGCGAACCAGGAGGGCTGCTGGGCTGCTCTGACGCCTTCATGGCTGCTTTATATTTTTAACTAAGTTAAAAGTCCTGGGGGTGGGGGTGGGGGTAAGGGGGAGACAAAAGTAGGGGGCGGGGGGGTGATGCCACGCAAACCAACCTCCCAAGGCGGGCACTGCAGACTGGCATTCTAGTCTGCACGCTGTTCCCTCAGTCCTTTCTCTCCCTGGGGGAGGGAGTGGACAAGACAAAGCTCCGAGGGTCCTACTGTGCGTCCCCCACCCCGCCCCAGCTCCAAATGCTGCCAACATCTGCCACCCCCACCTGCAACAAGGCCAGCCCTGTCCTGGACCCAGGCACCCCACGCAGAGCTAAAGCCATTCCCGGCCCACCTGCTCCGCCAACACAGAAGGCCGCCCAGGGGGGTGTGACCTAAGAAGGGGACCCTCCAAAAACGTGTTCAACCCCCCACCCCAACACACACACACACACCACACCACGCATGCACAGGACCCCCCACCCCCCAGCCCCACCCCCACCCCCAGGTCGTATCTTCCCATCTCCATCCCTGAGTCTGCCCAGATAACGAGGTCTAGGACCAACTTCAGCACCCCACCCCACCCCCACCCACCCCCACCCCCGCATCCCGGCGTCTGCGCGCGCGCGGGCAGGGACAGCCGGTGCGCCGCGGTGGGCACCGCCGCCGCCGGGCGGGATTGCAACACCCGCCCTGCCGGCATGTGGCCGGTCGGCAGCATGGCGCCCTTCCCGTGCCATGTGGGAAGGGCGTCCGGGACGGACACCTGAGCCTGCCGTGCCCCTCGCTCTCCCCCACCCCCAACCACACACACACACCCCTACCCCCGCCCACGAGGGCCTCCCGGGACCCGGCGCCGCCGCCGCCGCCGCCCCGGTTCCCCCGCGTCCCCTGCCCACGTGTCTGCCCCTCCCCGACATCCACATCCATCCCCACGCCGTGCGCGCTCCCAGCTCGCCGCCCCCCTTCTCCCTCCTCCTCCTCCTCCTCCTCCTCCTCCTCCTCCTCCTCCTCTCCCCGGGCATCCCGCCCGGTTCCACGACGCGCGGGTGCGCCACGGTGCACGCCGGGGAGGAGGGGTGACAGCGGCGACGCCCCCCCAGGGAGGGCACAGCGCCGCGCGTGGAGCTCCAGCGAGGGATCCCCCCGTCCCCGGGGGCGTCTCCGCGATCCCCCTCCCCGCCAACCCCGAGGCCACCCCGTCTCGGCCACCCCCCACCCCGCCACCCACCCCCCGACTCTCCAAGTGCCCCGCGGCTCCCGCCGTCGGAACCGGCCCAGCCCTCCCGGGACTGACTCACCGAGAACTTTCTTCTCCGCGTCTTCGCCGCCGGCGGGGGCCGCCGAGGCGGGGGCCGCGGGGCCCGGGGCTGCGGGGGCCGCGTCCCCCCCGGGGTTGCCTGCGCCCAGAGCGGCCGCGGCCGAGGGCGCAGCGCCGCTGCCCACCGGGCTCTTGGGCGCCGGGTCCTGCGCGGCGGCGGCGGCAGCGGCGGCGGCGGCGGCAGCGGCGGCGTCGGCCGGAGCCTGCGGGAGGGTGTTGGTGGTCGTGGTGGTGGTGGTGGTCGTGGTGGTGGTGGTGGCCTCGCTCATGCCGCCGCCTCCTCTGCTCTCACTCGGGCACCTCGGTGGCGGTTGGTGGGCGGTTGGCGCGGCTGGTGGTCGCGGCGCGGCCCGGGGTGGGGGGAGAGGCCGGTGCGGATCGCGCGGCGCGGGCGGCCGGGGCCGAGCTGGTGGGGCGGGGGTCTCGCGGCGGAGGAGGAGGAGGAGGAGGAGGGGAGGCGGCTCGAGCTCTCGGGCTGCACGCTGGCGCCGGGGCTCCTCGCTCGATCTTACTGCCCCAAAAATGGCCCCGCACAAGTTTTTCTAGGCGGCGCACCGGCCCGCCGGGGAAGGGCGGGCGAGGGAAGAGGGTGGGGAAAGTTGGCTCCGACCCGGGCCGCGGCTTCATTTGCATTTAAAGGCGCCCCGTGCCCCTTTTTTTTTTTTTTCCCCACCCCAACCCAGCCTCAGCAGCCTTGCACGGCCGGGCGCTGGAACGCGCGAGCCCGGGCCGGGCTGGGGGGGAGGAGTAGGGTGGGGTGGTAGGGTGCTGCTGAGCACGCGCCGTCGTCCCTTTGTTGGAGACCCTGGGGTCTCCCGGTGGGGGATGCTCCGGAGGGGGAAGCCGGCGTCCGCGGTCCCTGGGACCGCGCGGACACCTGAAACTCACCAGCCGGGCTGGGCGCTCCAGCCGCCGCGCTCCACCAGCCTTGTGGCTCGGTGCCGGGTTCCCCGGAGTTCTCTGTCCCGGACCTTTCTCCGGTTCTAGATTTGTCCAGTTCCCCATTGTCTGGTTCCCCAGGAACTCGGAGTTGAAACTCGGTGGGAAGCTCGAGACGATCCCGGGCAGCGTCCTGGAAGAGAAGTCACAGACGTGGTCATCTATAACCCCCCACGTGGAAGTCCTGACCACAGAGGGTTCGTGATGTCAGTTATCAGAATGCATGCCCATTGGAAGGGGCAGCAAGGCGTGGGTGAAATTAAAGTATTTAATATTGTGCCTTAAAAAATAAAAAAAAAAGTAAATCCAGGTCCTGTATTCTGCGCCTGTTATCTCTGCCAGCTGGTGATAACTTCAACAACTCAGACCTCGTTGAGCCTCCGAGACAGGAGTAACACTCCAATTCACCTTATCAACACATTCATTATCAATAATTATGAGACTATCCTGCCTTTCTTACTCTATCCATAAAAGATACAGCTTCAGGATAATAAATTCTTAGAAAACATAGCAAAATGTGGACTTTTTACTTCCCGTGGACTTCATCTGTATTTTTTAACTTTCTAAACTCCTGAAAGTTAGACCCATTTCTTTTAGTTTGGCTTAAATATGAATCAAACCGCGATGCATATATGTATTTATACCGCTGTTTAAATTTTTTCGGTCTCATTCTAACATGATTCATTTATTTCTTAAACTTTTTAAGGATTTCAGTTTTCGTCAAATTTAAGTCATAAGCATTATTTACTTTGGTGAGGATGACCATTGACGTTTTTACTCTGCAAAATGTTTGTCATTGTTATTTATCATCCAAATTGGATTTCAAGGAAAAAAAATAGAGTTTAAACTATCCAAATTTAAACTATCCAAGTTAAAAATCCAATGTTTTTCCAATTATCAAGTCCGTGTGTGTGTTCACTACTGGAAAATAATTCACAACTAACAGGTGTGGTCTCTAACCTCTGGAAGGTTCTAAAATGCATGTGATTACAGAGGCATCTTAGAATTTCCTAGAATTTGTGGTGAAATGGCTTCCAAAATTACTCATTATTTTCATCCAAAAAAAAGCAGTATGCAGCTGAAAGTTCTTGATACTGTCCTAAATAAAACTAGAGAGAATTAATTAAAACAAACATGATCTATCTATGCTGCTTTAGTAGTTATAATGAGCCGATTGGATACAAATGCTCATAAAGCCATTTATTCCTTCTGTCATTCATTAATTCACACACTTACTATTATAATTACACTTTCAGCTAAGCACATACTGTGCACCCAAATGCTGTTATCAGTGTCCCATTTTGGTCAACATGGAGGGTCTCTTTACTCTTTTTTTTGTGTACTGTTAAATAAAAGTTTTACCAGCATTTCTACGGTGAAAAAAAATGCCATTTTTCACATTTGAGATTAAGTAGGACACACCAAAAAAAAAAGTCACATCTAATTGTTGACAGCAATCATTTTCAAGCAATGACTAGTTTGGTCATGAAAACAAAAGCCACTCTGTTCTAGCATAAAGGCAGTTAGATCTCCCACAACTGTAGAAAGAGCTGGCGGAGAAAAAGAGAGAGATTCTCGTTGAAGATCTCAGACTTCCTGCCCAAAGCTGGTGGTTCTCAAAGCTCTTGGCAGTTACTAAAGGGACAGATTCTCTAAGAAGCTCTTAATGGTTCAAGACCACAGCCAGGTCTGAAGTTTTATAGCTTCTACAGTTTCAAAAGCTCTAAAGACAAAATTCTAAAGCCACCCCCAAAGTCTTAGAAAGAGTCCATTAAGGAGCCCTGGAGCTGATACTAAATTCTACAATTGATTCTAGAGGATAGTTAATCCTGCCTCCTGTACCTCAGTAGTAGCCAGAGCCACAGGAGTATGTCAGTTTCAGAAGCAGCTTTGAAGTGACATCCTCCTGGAAAGCCCTTCTACCTTGTCCGTCTCGAGCAAGAGCCTTTCCTTAACAGATTCCATCCAAAAACCGGACAGGCTAAGAGACTCTGGGAGGAAAACTGAAAATAGAATAATGCATTCAGTTGATTAAACACTCGGTCCTGAGGATATCATACAAGTAAGATTTCAATGCCCCTTAAGTTCACTGAACTCATGACTTAGACCACTACTGTTTATTGAGACATAATTTGAGCCTCCAAATACGGGCCACATATATAATTTAAATTTTCTAGAAGCCACAATAACAAAATAGAACATGAAATGAGCTTTAATACATTTTACTTAGCCCATTACATATCAAAATACCTTATTTCAATGTGTAGTCAATATAAAAAGTGCTAATGATATATTTTACATAAACCCTCAAACTAATATATTATTGAATTACTCCAAATGACTCTTATTTACATTATAGTTTATAACCACACTTGTATAGGAATCTGACAATAATAAATTTCAGGGTAAAGCACATAGTCCCAGCAGTGTGCCAATTTTAAGTAAATTATGTATATTCTCAAGTTTTCAGGTTCAATTTTGTACTCAGAATTTTAAAAAGTAAAATAGCTCATCTCTATTTAAATTCCTTTCCTTCACCCCAATCTTTTCATTATAGGTCTGCATGAAGGCCTACAAAACAAAGTATAGTTAAGGAGTTTAAAAATGAATTCCCGGAGCAAATACATATATAATTTAAATTTCCTAAGGATTCTATGAATCCTGGGACTCACATCTTAAAATTATTTTTTTCCTCCCCTTTAGTACTATCTTCAGACTTCCGGCATGTTTTTTAAATGTATGGCATACCTCAATTTGCGTTTTCCATCTTTAAAGTGCTCTATATGGCTAATGTGCACCAGGCCATTACAAGAGACTTCTAGAAAACTAACCTTTCGCTTGAGTAAATTCTCAAAATTTCATTGTCAGAAAATTCTAACCCTGCCAGCGAATGCTACCTGTCAGGCATGCCTGTACTTCCTTCTGACATAAAATATCTAAAGAATTTCCATGACCTATACTTTCAAAATTCTGAATGACTCTCCATTGCTGTCCTTGATAAGTTTTAGAGTATGAAAAGAATGTGAATTTATGATGTGAATTCGCTGCCTTTGAAAGGATGAACATTTCCTTTTTAATGCCAACTCTACCAAAATGAAGAAAAAAGTTTTCTTTTTTTTTTTCTCTCTTTTTGGGTCACACCCGGCATTGCACAGGGGTTACTCCTGGCTCATGCACTAGGAATTACTCCTGGCAGTGCTCAGGGGATCATACGGGATGCTGGGAATCGAACCTGGGTTGACCACGTGTAAGGCAAATGCCCTACCCACTGTATTATCGCTCCAGCCCCGAGTTTTCTTTTTTTCCACTGAGGTAAATAATAGTAGTTGGGGTGTTGACTTTGATATGACATAATCCTGTCCTTCAATCCTTAGAGAGGTTTTTTTTTTTTTTGCAGTGTCAGGAAATAATTTCAGGTGTCACACATGCAATTAAGTGCTCTTTTACTGAGGCACATGCCCAACCTGCTATTTTTATTTTATTTTGTTTTTTTTGCAGTGCTGGGGATTGAACCCAGGTTTCCTGCATGCAAGGCTTTATCACTGAGCCCATCCCTGAATTAAGGATTTAGAAAATGTTGCACCTTAGATCTGAGTTGTGTGAAGGGGAGAAACCATGTTGTTACTCCTATCGGTTTCTTCTCCAAAACCATTTAGACCAAATTTTCATCAAGCAAAAGGTCTTGTGGTGGAAGAATTTGAAAGGATCAAATAAAGATAAGTAAGAGTTAGGGAAGGGCTTTGGATGTGACTCAAGTGGTGGAGGTCATTCCTTGTTCAAAGTCCCGGTGACATTCCCAGAACCACCGTCCACTAGTACCACTGGACAGGTCCGTAGCGGCCTCGTAGCATGGTGGGGTCAAAGTGTAGTCTCCCCAGGCTGGGGGACAGGAGGAAATCTGGGGAACATTGATGGAGGGAAGGTCACACCAATGATGGGATTGGTGTTGGAAAATTGTATCCCAGAAATAAATGTATCGTGAACAACTTTGTAAAGCATGGTGCTTTAATAAAAATTAGAAAAGCCAAAAACGAAGTGAACCCTTCACACACACTCACACACCATTTTTTTTAAACTGGAAAAAAAATCTTAGAAATTGTTTGCTTCTACCCTACTCATCTTACAAAAGAGAATCAGAGAGATTAACCAACTCTCTCAGGCTAATGTGTCTATCTAGTGGCAAAGCTAGAATAAAACCCTCTAATTCTAGTTACACTCCCTCAGCCCAGACCTCTTTCCACTCTATAATTCTGGTTGCAAGAATCCCTATCCTTGGCACCAAGTCTTGTGGCACTTCAATTTTCCTTTTGGACTAAATACATTTTTTTAAAAAAAGGTAATTTTGTAAATACTGGCAATTTGGTAAAATCTGATTTAAAAAAAGTAATTTGGTTAGAAACATGCAAATAAGTCTGTAAACACTCAAAGCTCACCTCAGAAACTCAACCCAGCAAGGCTTTTTGGCCACCGAAAGATACTCATATCTTTTCAATTAGGACCCCTGGAGAGGAAGCCCCACAGCTGTGTGCAATTTCATGTTTAATAGCATTTGGAACCCACTCACTGAAACAAGGAATAAAATATATTCTCTTCCTTCTGAGAAAACTTCCTCTGTCTCTGTGCGGATTCATTCTCTTTTGTCTCATTTTAACCCGTTTTCTCACTACATTTTCATCCTCGTCGCTTGTCTTGATGTCCCCATTTGTTTAGATATTAAATCTCTTGGGCTATCTGATCTAGATGCCCTTATAGAGGACCAAACTCATTTATTTAGTTACTGGGGGAGTAGGGGAGGTAGACATGACAATTATGGGAAAAAATCTTAGCCAAAAAAATAAAAAGAAAGAAAATGGGGAAAGAATCCAATATATCTCTTGGTCATTGTTTGCTTTAAAAATTCTTTCTCCTTATCTCTCTAATTTGAACTCTTCCTCTTGGTTAGATTGCTCTTCTATCTGTTAGAACTCCTGACTTCACTCTATTCACTCCAGGCTGCCACCGTCTGATTTCTTTGACATCAAATAAATGAAACTGACTTCATGGTGAAACTGACTTCACAGCATTTTCATGTTCCCCCAACATGGGCCTCTGGGAGTACAAGCTAGAAATGAGAAAATGTGGGCTGAAGGGTGTCAGCGGTTGTGGCACTCTCCTTGCCTGCAGCCAACACTGGTTCAATCACCAGCACCACGTACGGGTCCTCAAGCTCTCCAGGTGTGGTCTAAAAGTCTGCTCCAACTTCCTCCCCAAAAAACAGAATGAGAAAATCCTTAGGAATAGGACAAATCTGGCTTGTAAAACTGCAAGAGAGAAAGATTGCTCAAGTGCCTCCAGTTTTGACTTTTATATGGTAAATCATGATGGTATAAAACACACACACACATACACACAGAGACACATTACCACAAATTATTAATATTTACCAAAGTATATCTGAGTATTTATTTTGATACTATGAAGTACATACAAACAAGCAGGGTAATAGCTTCTTGTTTCAAGGATTTAGAATTCTGGAAATAGTGCATCCAGGAACATTTAATGCCTTCTTCCTTTGATTCTGCCTTTACTCGAATTCCTGTCATTCATCACTATTGGTTTTGGTCTCAAATATAGGATGTTGGGGGTTGGTGGCCAAAAAAGAATTATGAAATGATTATTGTAAGTACTAGGATAGTATATCATTCTGGAAAGTATGATACTTCATCACTCAACTCTTCTTTGCAGCTTAAGAAATATAATATTCACTGTCTGCCTAACAGGTATAATTCAACTGGTATAACAGGTATAATTGAATCTGTATTCAGTTGTATTTTATTACAATTTACAATTACCAACATGTTTCTCACAAATTTCAGAACTACATGTACCTAATGTGCTAATGTACTGTGCATAAAACATAGTTATAAAAATAGTTTTAGCTTAAGCAACTTGCAGTGATTTTCAACATCTTAATCCCGAAACTACCTTTTTTACCTTTCATTTTGTTAATTTATAAAAAATTACTTTATGAAATTTATCTATTTATTTTCATTGAATTATTGTGAGGTACACAGTTACAAAGTTTCTCATGATTGGGTGTCAGTCATACAGTGTTCCAACAACCATTCCTCCACCAGGATATATTTCCCACCACTAATGTCCCCAGGTTCCCTCCCCCACCCCACCCCAAGCCTACTTTAATGTCAGGCATTTTTCTTTTCTCTCTCTCTCCTCCTCTCCTCTCTCCACCCCTCTCTTCCCCTCCTTTCTCTTTGACATTATGGTTTGCAAGATAGGTACTGAAAGAAACTTTAACTTTTATGTTATTTAAAGTGAAGGGAATAACATATAAATGAGTAGCCGTATTGGCAAAGAAGGGACAACTTCAGAGTCTTTAACAGTGAAAGCAGGAGTTTAAAATTTAAAGCTGTACTACTAGGACCCCTCGTGTAAAATTTTATGTGTAATGAAAAATAGAAGCTATAAAATATCAGCATGAAAAGTTTAAATTTATATAAGCCAATTTTTTGAGACAAGATATCAAGCATTAAGATATGTGGTTTTCTTGGATCGGGACTAGGCCTCCTCCCACGCAGATTCCCAGTTTTCCAGAAGTTTGGCAGTTCATACCTACAAACTGCCTCCTGAGCCATGTAATCTCATCAGTGGTCAAGACCCAGAGACTATAAACTAAAGGTCCTGGAAGAGAATGACATAGAATTTCCTGGACATTATATTGTATCCATAACAAGAAATACAAAACAAATCATTGCCTTTTAGGCATGTTTGAGTGGTGGCAAGACTAGTTTCGAAATATCGAATGTAGCCAAAGTAGAGAGAGAATATGGGGGAAATTGTCTGCCACACAGGCAGGGGAAGGGTTAGAATGGGTGTGGGGTGAGGGAAGTCTGGGGATTTTGGTGGTGGAAAATGTGCACTGGTGAGGGGATGGGTGTTCGATGACTGTATGACCGAAACTCAAGCATGAAAGCTTTGTAACTGTGTCTCACAGTGAATCAAAAAAAGGGGGGTGGGGCTGGAGTGATAGCACAGCGGGTAGGGCGTTTGCCTTGCACGCAGCCCGACCCAGGTTCAATTCCCAGCATCCCATATGGTCCCCTGAGCACGGCCAGGAGTAATTCCTGAGTGCATGAACCAGGAGTAACCCCCGTGCATCGCCGGGTGTGACCCAAAAAGCAAAAAAAAAAATGGGGGGGTGGGTCAAATAAAATAATAAAGTTAACATTCAGAATAGAATTAAAAAAAAGTAATATGGAGTTCATGCCCAATTTAATCAGCTTAATCAATGGCTGAATAAATAACAGTACTCCTACATTGTTAAAGGTAAAAAGGTAAAGGCCCTCCCGTTGATCGTCGATTTGCTCGAGTGGGCCCAGTAACATCTCCATTGGAGACTTTGTTGTAACTGTGTCTGGCATATCGAATACTCTCGGTAGCTTGCCAGGCACTCCTACATTATTAAAAAATAATATGTGGTTTTCTGAGAGTATTACTTTATTTTGAAATGAGATGTCATGAAATTTTTGTGCATGTATTTTCATTGCTTTTATCATTTAAAAAAAATGTAATGGGGATGCGATAGTCCAGTGGGTAGGCATTTGCCTTTCACGCAGTCAACCTGGGTTTGATCTGCAGCATCCCATATGGTCCCTGAAGCAATGCCAGGAGTAATTCCTGAGTGTAGAGCAGGAACTAATCCCTGAGCGTTACCAGGGGTAACCCAAAAAGCAAAAACAACAAGAAAAAAACAAAATCAACCAAAAACACCACATAATAGGGCCAGAGAGAGAGTACAACAGGTAAAACACTTGCCATGCACCACATATGGCCCTCTGAGCACTGCCAGGAGTAAGCACTGAGCACTGCTGGGTGTGGCCCCCAAACCAAAACCAAACAAGCAAACAAAACCCACTAAAGAGAATGATCAAAAACATAAAGAAATATGATACAGCCCAGTCAGCACTCCTGTTATAATGTCTTGATTGGGTTTATTTCCATTATTTTGTATTCTAATTTCACAATCTCCTATTCAGATCTATAGTTCATAATCTGTAGTCATAATAGAGTGAAATAGAATCCTAAGCCAAAGCCTGGAACCTGACATTTACAGGGGTCGAGGAGGCTTACACGGTATAACAACATAAAAATAAGGGCCAGCAATTTGGCTCAGTAGTAGAGCTCTTGCCTTACACATGTGAGGTCCCATGTTCCATCCCTGACGTCCCAAGGTTTCCCAAACACTGCAACAACTCCAAGCACTGAACTGGGTGTATCCCAGAGCACAGCCAGGTGTGACCCAAAAAAACAAATATAAAAAAAGCAGAAGAATGCCATTTCATTTGAATATCTCTAATATACCATAATGCTGGCCAGCTATGTCATTATCTCTAATTAGTATACACCAAAAGAACAAGTTAATTGTCCTGAGAAGGCTCTCAGTTGAATAACATCTAACTGTGAGAAGGTTAAAAAAAATACAACCTTGTAACCATATGACTTTCAGGTGTCTCTAATCCATTCTCTTAACTTTTGGTTTGGGGGCTACACCTGGTGATGCTCAGGCTTACTCCTGGCTTAGGGATCCTGGTGGTGCTCAGGGGATCATACATGGTGCTGGGGATCAAACGTGGGTCAGTTGTGGGTAAGGCAAGAGCGCGGCCCGCTGCACTAATACTCTGGCCCCAAAGTGTTCCTTTTCTAAAGACTTGTTTTTATGAGTAGGATTGACTGCCATTTGGACGTTGTCTTGACTTATTGTGACAGGCCACAGGGGTGTGCTTAATTGATCTTTTACCACCCAAATCGGCTGGGCACAGGACTCTGCTCTAGAGAGTGAGACACACTTTACGCCACCACTCAACTCTACTTTAGATCTTAAGAAATAAGTTTCACTATGGCTGATCAACAGGTATGACTGGGCACACCTTAGCCTTAATTTCTGATCCTAATTGCATCCTGGTCCCTCAAAATGAGTTAGCACTTCCCTGATGTCTCATGACTGAAACTCTTCAAGCACACATTCCTATAGAAATGCACCACAATGTCACTGGAATTAGTCTGTTGAGAGAGTGCTTCTGCCTCCAGATAGGGACCCAACTCATAGAGAGCGTAAATTTCTTAAAGGAGTCTCCTCATTCTCCTGTCAAACACAAACTGGAAAGAAGAGACAAAAGTATCTCCAGAAGGAGGCATCCAATCATGGTTTCCTTGGTCTTTAACTCTGGTCAGTGGATTTTGGTTTTCTGTTTTTTGTTGGTATTGTGTGTGTGTGTGTGTGTGTGTGTGTGTGTGTGATGGTAAAAGATATATTTTATTTTGTTTTTAAAATTATTTAAAAAGCCTGGCAAGCTACTGAGAGTATCTTGCCCACATGGCAAAGTCTGGCAAGCTACCTGTGACGTATTCAATACGCCAAACCCAGTAACAACAAGTCTCACAATGGAGATGTTACTGGACCCACTCGAGCAAATTGATGAACAATAGGAGGACAGTGCTGCAGTGCAGTGCAGTTAAAAAATTTTTAATTGAATCACTGTGAGATAGATCTTACAAAGATGCTCACGATTAGGTTTCAGTCATACAGTGTTCCAACACCCATCTCTTCACCGGTGCGCATTTCCCAGCACCAATGTCCCCAGTTTCCCCCCCCCCCCCCCCCCCCAGCCTGCCTCTCTGGAAGGCATCAAGTGAATTTTTGAATCCATCAGGATCTCAGAACTGTTTCGGAGAGCACAACCGGCTGAGTGAGTGCACACTGCTGCATGCAGGAGGCCCAACTTCAGCCTGGGAATCCTTTGCTCCTTGAAGCACCTTATTTCACTTTCTATCTTCCCTAGCAGTGAGGGTGACCTGTATCGCCAAACACTCACAGTAGGCATCGTCTCTCTGATATCTAGTATGATCCCGACACAAAAGAGGAACTTCATATCTCTCATTCCCCATCCTGACACCGGCTCTGCAAGACTGGTACTGTGATCCACACTTTACAGATGAGGAAGCCAAAACTCAGTGTGGTTATGTGACTTGTTTCAGGCCATAAAGCTAGAAGATCCTACAAGAGAGATTAAAACTCAGGTCTTTCAAAAATCCAAAGCCATGTCTTCAACTCCACACTGATGCTTCCTTTGTTCTTTATCCTTAGAAAGTAATCAGTCTTCATCCTGTGAGTGAAGTTTGTTTGAAAACTGTAGATCAAGTCATTTTTTTTTTTCACAAGATTACTTTCACTCTCTATCTTCACAACATTTCTGTCTAACTCAGTCTCAGATGCATGGAAGCAAAGAGGAAGCAGAAAGGAAGTATGTGAGGGAGAAAAGGAACCAACCTAAGGCTGTTTTTCTGTCTTTTGATGCACTGATTTTCTTTTATATACAGTGCTTTTTTTACATATTTACATTCCTCTCGTAAATCTTCATTTTCCTTTATGTTACACTATGTCATTTAAATTGTCAACTAACTTATGTAAATTAAACTTCATGTTTTTTACATTTTAATAGAAAGGATGGAGAAGATTTTCAGTTTAGGTGTTTTTTTTTTATTCCCCAAAGAAAGCCAAGATTTGGGTCAGTTTTATGGGCAGAGGGAGAGTGTTGTGAACCTCATTGTGAACCTCAGTGCTCTATTTTCCCTTCCCTTCCCTTCCCTTCCCTTCCCTTCCCTTCCCTTCCCTTCCCTTCCCTTCCCTTCCCTTCCCTTCCCTTCCCTTCCCTTCCCTTTCCTTCCCTTCCCTTCCCTTCCCCAAACCCCTCCCTCCTCTCTCCTCCCTTCCCTTCCCCTCACCCCTCCCTCCTCTCTCCTCCCTTCCCTTCCCCTCACCCCTCCCTCCTCTCTCCTCCCTTCCCTTCCCCTCACCCCTCCCTCCTCTCTCCTCCCTTCCCTTCCCCTCACCCCTCCCTCCTCCCTCCTCCCTTCCCTTCCCCTCCCCTCCTCTCCATCCCTCCCATCACACACATATGCCTGTGTGGAGATTGCACAATCATCTACAATGTACTCAGAAATTGTCTTCTTTCAGTTGTGGTATTCACACATATGCTCACCAGGAGTTAAACCTACTGGTCGTGATGCTCACATAATTTTTTTTTTTTTGTGGTGGTGGTGGTGGTGGTGGTGGTGATTGTCAGCCTAGTTGCAGTGCAGCTAGAAATCGCTTCGGGTACACTGGATCACAGCTAGCAGAGCTCTCAGTGTAGATAGCATCAGTGCATCACTGATCCCTCCAGGATCCTTCATCCTAAAATCTTCAGAAACTTCCACTTTATTGTTAGCTAGCAGGAAAGGGTGGTACTTTACTGTAGCACTGTCCTCCCGTTGTTCATCGATTTGCTCGAGCGGGCACTAGTAGCATCTCACAACAAATTGTGAGACTTGTTCTTACTGTTTTTGGCATATATTATATGTCACGGGGTGCTTGCCAGGCTTTGCCATGCGGGCAAGATACGCTTGATAGCTTGCCGCGCTCTCCGAGAGGGGCGGAGGAATAGAACCCTGGGTCAGCTGTGTACAAGGCAAATATCCTACCCCCGTGCTATCGCTCCAGCCCAGGTACCGAACAGTGTATACATTTACTTTAATTTCTTTAATCACTTTCTGGAGAACATTTATAAATAATAAAAGAAGACAATTTCTGAGTACACTGTAGATGATTGTGCAATCTCCACACAATTTTACTATTCCTAGTTAATTTTTTTTAAATGTTCTCTGTGTTTTTAAGGTAGTTTCTTCGCTAAATACAGTCGGGTTAATTTTTATCATGCCATCATTTTTTTCTGCCAAGACCCTGGTAAAAGTATTTTGTGGTTTTTTTCCTCTCATACTTCAGAATAGAGAGTCATAATCCTCATATGTGCCAATTTTCCATAAAGTTAGCAAAAAGTCTTGTGTTGTCCATAGGGTAATTTATAGTTACTAGATTATAGTCAAATAATTTTAAGATTTATAGCACTATGTCTCAGTTCCAAGCTAGTAGGCTGATAAATCAACTTAGCTATGATTCTGATGTTGCATTTGGTGTAAATTCTCAGAAAGCCTTAGTGATTTTTTTGTGTTTAGAGAACTACAACGGAAGAGTTTGAAAAAAAAAACACCGCATAAATTATTTATAAATGTTCTCCAGAAAGTGATTAAAGAAATTAAAGTAAATGCATACACTGTTCAACAGTTGCTCTAAGAATGCCTCTTATTGTAAGTACATAAATATAAAATCCTCGTTTCAAAATAAATCATTAAAATTTAAAGCATGTCTTAAAGATGGAACAATATTATTGTCAAAATCCTGGATTTAAGGTGAAAATGATTTTCCAAACAATGAAACAC
This sequence comes from Sorex fumeus, assembly GCF_029834395.1. NCBI lineage: Eukaryota > Metazoa > Chordata > Mammalia > Eulipotyphla > Soricidae > Sorex > Sorex fumeus. Next base: position 59,765,950 of record NW_026606060.1, read on the forward strand.
TTGAGTCATGGTCATAGTCCATGGAGTTGAGGGACTGGAGCATAGTGGGTAGGGTGTTTGCCTCACACGAAGCTGACCCGAGTTTGATTCCCAGCATCCCATTTGGTCCTCGGAGCACCACCTGAAGTAATTCCTGAGTGCAGAGCCAGGATTAACCCCTGAGCATCGTGAGGTGTGACCCCCTCCCCCCCAAAAAAAGTTCATGGAGTTGAGAATGTTAGAAAACATTAGAGTATAGTGATGGAAATGATGAACAGAAACCATTTTGAGAAGATACAATGACCATTCCAAGAGAAAAGACAGTTTTTGTCTTTTCCTGTCTTTCTTCAATCGGGCTCATTTTAAGATGTCAGAGAGCAGAGAGGGAGTATAAAAAATAAAAAAGAACATGCCCATAGATACTTGACAATGGCTTCAGGGCTTAACGTCAGAAAACATGGTAGGAAAACTAGGATTGCCAGAAGTGAGGAAAAGTGGAGTTGAGGAACTGTTTCCTTCCCTAGCAGGGCAAGGTTCAGGCCCACCAGTTCTTTGCCTTCTGCTGTTTTCAGAGCACCCCCTCCCCCGCCCAATGAAAGCAGACAGTGAGGAAGGGCGACAGTTAAATCTCTGGATACCCACCACCTTTCAAAGTTTAGTAGCCTGAAGTCCTAGAGTTCTCCCTGACGACCCACTTTCGTGTTGCATGAAAGCTGGCACTGTCATCACGTGGTCTCTCAGGCTTTCCCAGAGGCTCATGGAAGGAGACTGGACTGGAAACAGACACGCTCCCCCAGATGCCCCAAGACAAGTGTTGATTTACATCACCAGCATTGATCAGGTAAAGAACGGGGGTCTGGAGCTAGATCCCCTGGGGTTTCAATCTTACACGCTGTGCAGCCTTGGGAAAGCTCTTGCCTTTTCACTTCCATTTTCTTATCTGAGAGATGGGGTCATGATAGTCCTTCTTTATTATAAGGCTGTTGTGGTGATGGAATGAGATAATGTGTACACAAGAGATTAATACCTGTCACGTGGAAATGCTTCTGTGGGTGCACTTCCTCTTCTGAAGGGAGACATTTATGAAATCCCTGTTGTTGTCCAGAAGTCACAGGAAGAGCAAAAGAGAGATGAGAGCTTTGTTGATGACAAGACAACAAAGACAGACGTTGGGAAACTGGTCTGTCCCACACAGGCCAAAAAGCACTGGAAAGGGGAAGGAAGGTGTCAGACTTAATACCCGGTACAGTGAGAGTGATCGACTATATTTTAAAAAATATTTTAAAGGAAAATCCTGAATTCGGGCGGAACGGGTAGGGCGTTTGCCTTCCACGAAGCCAACCTGAGTTCAATCCCAGGCAACTCACATGGTCCCCCAAGCACTGCCAACAGTAATTCCTGAGTGCAGAGCCAGGAGTAACCCCTGAACATTGCCCCCCCAAAGACAGACCAAAATAATCTTCAATATTTATGAGGCAGAATGATGCAACTGCATGGATGAGGGATATGAAGTAAACCCACATAATTTTATGCATCACACACATAGAAAGTCATGAAGGAATATGATCGGGGGGTGTTTTCAGTATAGTGATGAGGAAATAAGTCTAAAAGGATTCAACTGTGCAGGTTTCACTGACCAGTTCTGTCTGGCCTGGGGTTCTTATTAGCATACAAGTATTTTATAAGTTTCTGTCTTGATCTGATCAGGGCCAGAAGAATGTCTCTCAATAAGGGTGAGAAATATCATAAGCCTCCATCCAGCATTTATTTTTTTGTTTCTTGAGTCCTAAAATCTCTCATTTTTTAAACAATGAAGTGAATCTCAATTTTTATTCAAATGAGGTCATTGACAATCCGTATATTCCATACATTTGTCTCCTAGCAAGCATAAAAATAACATAAAACCATCCCAGTTTTGTTTAGAAGGAGGAAACAAAATTGCACAAAGTTTTGATTTGATATACCGCTTGGCATTTGTGACAAGTACTCAACTCCTCCTTCACAGTGCTTTGGAAGAAGATGAGGACACCCAGTGTGCCGATAATGAAAGACCTAACATGTGCTTCAGAGGTCCCCAGTGGAGTCACTCTCATCTCATAAAAGGCCACATGCAATTGGTCCTCTGCTCTCTTAGAATTTACAGCATATGCCGCTAGCTCAAATATCATAAGTTCTGCAGAGTCAGCTTTGAAAGTGGGTTAGCCTAGTTGTGATGTTTCTCTACTAGGGGGCTTTAGGTGCTTTATTTAGGAAGGAATTGTAGAAAATAATAAAGTGGCATTGGAAAAGAGAGGGTATTACAGCATAAGCCCTCACTGGATACTACATGAAGCTCAAGAGTGGACATAGGGTTAGATACCACCTTCTCATCCCACCGCAGTTGTATCTGAGCAGTAGACTCTGCCCAAGGGCTGAGAGTAGGAGGGAGAAGGTTCCTCTAAGGATGAAGAGGTTTGACTGAAGATTTGACAGAGGTGAGCAACTCATATGCACTATGCACCAATAAAAGCCCATTTTAATCTTAATCCCCTGTTAAATTGATGCAATTATTAAACAATTCATAGAATAAGAGTGGCTTTGAAGCCTCAGCAGACTATATAAGCAAAATGAAATCTAGACTTGAAATACCGCAGGTTAAAAAAAATCAAAAGTTGGGGCTGGAGCGATAGCACGGTGGGTGGGGTGTTTGCCTTGGATGTGGCTGAACCAGGTTCGATTCCCAGCATCCCATATGGTCCCCTGAGCACTGCCAGGAGTAATTCCTATGAGCACAAAGCCAGGAGTAACCCCTGAGCATCAACAGGTGTGACCCAAAAAGAAAAAAAAAAGAAAGTTAAGAATAGCCAATCACGTGCAGTCAATAGGCATTCAGTTTTGCTCAGATAAACTACAATACGGCTCAGTTGGTCTTTTACCACTTTCTACAGCTGTTTCTTCATCAGATCATTTGAGGCTAATATAGACCAAAACAATTCTATCAATAAGTAGCTATGGGATTGCTGGGGGAAAAGTTCTTCAAAATAAAAGTCAGTTTCTGAAAGAAATATATTCAGATTTTGGGGGAAATACTGCTATTCTATTGTGATTCAGAAGGGGTGTGTGTGTGTGTGTGTGTGTGTGCACACGCGCGCACCTGTGCCTGCACTCAAGTGCCCGTGCTTGGTCATCTGCTCAGTTGTGACAGTTCATAAAACCTTTTGCAACATCCTAGATTATAAAACGAACAAAGGTTCTTTCTAGCTATTCAAAACAACTCTCTTTTGATCAGACCTGAGTTTATATTAGTGAGGTGACTTTTTGGAAATATCTTAAGTGAAGGCCTCGTTGTCAGGAAAACTAATCAGATAACCAGAGGATTTATTAGAACTTTTGGCTCCATACCCTAACCAAGAGAGAGGCAGGAGACAAAGATTAAGTCTCCATCGCTAGTGTTGTAACAAATCGTGACTACACAGTGATCTCACTATACATACCCTGAAGGACAGGTTTCTGTTTCTGGGTTGGTCGACAAGATAAATCATATGCAGGGAGTATGGTACACCAAGGGGCCAGACATTCCTGTCACATGTTGCATCTCTTCATCATATTGCTCATTCATAATCCAAGTTTTCTTTGTAATAGACTAGTAGTAAATAAACTTTTTTACTGAGTCCTGTGAGTCATACTAGAAAGTTAGTTGAAGTCGAGAGGAGGGTCATAAGAACCTCAGATGTATAACTTCTGCATCAGAAATCTGCATAGCAATTTAGACAGGTGATTGACATATGAAGAGTATGTGTGTATATGTGTGTGTGTATGTGTGTGTGTGTGTGTGTGTGTGTGTGTGTGTGTGTGTGTTCTAGGATGGGGGACAGGTATCTATAGAGGAAGTCCTTAAACTATGGATCTCTAGGTGAGTAATGTAAAAAATGTAGGATACTTTTGAGGGGTGTGCCATACCTGGTAGTGGTCAGGACTTACTCCTGGCTCTGCACTCGGGAATTATTCCTGGCAGTGCTCAATGGACCATATGGGATGCCGGGGATAGAACCTGGATTGACCCTGTGCAAGGCAAGACGCTGTAATATTATCCTGGCTCCCAGTAGGGAACTTAGCTAATGATGAAAAATGTCACTCACACATTTGGTGTCAGAAATTATCTTTCTGTGAGTGGACAGAAACTAGGAAGCATTTCCTTTATACTTTCCCTTTTTAAGCAGGCAATGATTTTCATGACACTTCCTCTCTTAGAAACAATTCTCATTTGAATAAAAAAAAGTGTTCTTCTTCTTTATGTTGTCATTTTGTGCTATGAGAAGGACAACAACAAAACCTTTTTAAAATCCAAATTCTGTCAGTTGCCTAATCACTTCCTAAAATCCTCAGAGTCTAGATATTCTATTAATTTTTATCTCCCAAATCTTAATACAGACAGTCATTTTTGTCCTTCTTTGTTTTGGCAGCCTAGTTCAGCTCTGAGATTTTGTCAGCCTCTCCTTCCTCAACCTTCTTAATGCTGCTGTATTGGTGGCTCTTTCAGGGTCAGGGGAATGAGACCCATTGTATTTACTGGTTTTGGCATATCGAATACACCATGGATAGCTTACCAGGCTCTGCTGTGTGGGCAGGACACTCTCGGTAGCTTGCCAGGCTCTTCGAGAGGGAAAGAGGCTTTTAGGGTGGCCTCTAATCATCCTTGCAGGTGTCCAATGGTTCAATCCATATTTGAACTCCATCAAATATGGTGTGGTAATCTTGTATTAAGTGTTTTATGAGGAAGCATCCTGGAGCATGGTGGCGGCTGGGTAGTGGGGGTAGTGGAGGTAATGGAGGTCTGCTGGGCTGCTGGGAGCAGGTAGAGGATCTCTGTTCATGGGTCCGTTGAGCCTGGAGTCCAAGGTCACAGAGTTCTTCTTCCCTGGTTCTTTGGGGCTTCATTCATGTGTGAATCTCGGCCCGGTGTCCGGAAAGCATCTTAGAGAATGGCAGCAGATAGGTAGTGGAGGTAGTGGAGGTAGTGGAGGTCTGCCAGGCTGCTGGAAACTGGCAGAGGATCTCTGTTCCAGGGTCCATTGGGCCTGAAGTCCAAGGTCACAAAGTTCCCAAATATTAGGAATTAACCTAATTTCTAACCTTAAACACTTGGAGTTATGTTGTAGTTAATAAAAGGAGTGGGGTAAAGGAGTGGACAAAAATGACTGTCTATACTTTCAATGCACGTAAGCTGACATCCGATGCATCCATCGAGGATCTGATGGTGCAAGCACGAAAGATCAAGTACAACATCATTGGTCTGACCGAGACCAGAAGGTATCAATCATGTCACACTGTTTTCAACACTGGAGAAGAACTGTTCCTCAGAACATGCAACAAAAGAGGCTTCGGTGGTGGTGTCGGTGTCCTTGTCAACATGAACTTGGCCATGAGCATTGATTCATTCGAATGCCTAACAACCCAAATAGGACGATTACACTTGAATAGATGTGGCTCACTGCCGGCAGTTTCTATCTTCGTTGTCTATGCACCAACATCCAATTATGATGAAGGAGAAATTAACAAGTTCTACATGGAGCTGGAGAAGTTCTATAAAGACCAGACCTTCTACAAAATCATTGTGGGTAATTTTAATGCCAAGACAGGATCGAGAAGATCAGCTGAAGAACTTCACATTGGGACCTATGGCCTAGAATGGAATGAACAGGGTGAGAGACTGTCTGAGTTCATCATGTCGACCAAGACTATCCATGGTAACTCACAATTCCAGAAGGCCAAATCTAAATGTTGGACATGGGAGTCTCCCGGTGGAGAGTTCCATAATTCAATCGACCACATCATATTCAATTGAAGGTCTTGCCTCACTGATATCGCTGTTGTCCCAAAATTCCAAATGGGATATTTCGTTCCCAACGTTCTCCCTTCTGAAATCCGACATGCCATTTCATCGGTAAAGAAGTGAACACCACCCGACTCAGACAAGGTCAGACCCGAACACCTGAAGAACCTGCCGTCGGTATTCATCAATACACTGGCTCAGCTCTTCACATGCTACCTGTCTGAATGCAAGGCTCCATCCCAATGGAAAATCATCAGGACTGTACTACTGTACAAGAAGGGAGACATCCATGACATTGGCAACTAAAGCCCGATCTGCTTGTTGTCTGTCATCTACAAGCCGTTCACTCAAGTCATCCTGAATAGGGTTGGCAGAACACTAGATGAAGGACAACCACCATGCGAGCAAGCTGGTTTCTGAAAAGGATTTAGCACAATTGACCATATCCACATGATAACCAAGCTCATTGAGGTTTCTCGGAGTTCAAGATGCTGCTCTGTCTAAAGTTCATTGATTTAAAGAAGGTCTTTGATTCTGTTGAGACAGAAGCGGTCATCAAAGCCCTAGCCAAACAGGGCATTCAAAGTCAATACATTAGGATCCTCCATGAACTGTATTGCGAATTCACTCACCATTCTACAGGAAGGTGATCGTTGATGTCAAGAGAGCAGTTCGGAAGGGTGATACCATTTCACCAAAACTCTTCAGTGCCACGCTCCAAAATGTCATGCGATGACTGGAATGGGAAGGAATGGGAGTGAATATAGAAGGTCGGCAACTACACCACCTCTGCTTCGCTGATGATATCATTCTAATATCACCAAGCATCGGCCAAGTGGCACAAATGCTTGCCAACTTCGACCGTGAGTGTGGAAAGGTAGGACTACAGCTGAATCTCACAAAGACAATGTTTATGAGAAATGGTCTTGTTCCTGACATTCCATTCACTCTCACCAGGATGAACATCTCCGAATGCAACAGTTATGTGTACCTAGGTCGAGAAGTCAATGTGATGAATTACCTGGCACCTGAGTTGCACAGGAGGAAGAGAGCGGCTTGGAATGCCTTCAAGAACGTTGAAGAAATAGCTAAGAGGACGAAGAACCTCCGGCTCCAGGCACATCTCTTCGATTCCACTCTTTGTATGTTCATGCATTAACATACGACTCAGAGACCTGGGCCCTATGAAAACAGGATGAGAACACTATTAGTGTCTCCCAAAGAGGGATTGAAAGAGCTATGCTTGGAGTATCACGCTTCACTCAATTGAGAGAAAGAATCCGGAGTTCTGACCTCCATTGACAATCAAGAATCAGGAACATTGTCTTGTTTGCCAAGACATCAAAAGTCAGATGGGCTGGACACGTAATGAGATTTGGAGACGACCGCTGGACTAGAGCCATTATGACTGGATTCCACAGGACGTCAAAAGATTGCATGGCCACCCACCTATGAGATGGTCAGACTTCTTCGTCAAGACCCTGAACGATTAATGGTTTGAGGTTGTTCATGTTCCTAGAATGAGCAGATGCCACTGGGCTACACTAGCACGCAACAGGGATGAATGGAGACATTACTGGTGCCTGCTCGAGCAAATCGATGAGTAACAGGATGTCAAGTGATCAAGTGAAGTGAAATCTTAATATGTGCTTAGATGAGTGTTGGCTCACCTCTTCTTGGGTACTGAGACAGGTGATTGACATATGAAGAGGCATCTTGGGGATCCCCCCTGTGTCAATCTACAAAGAGATAAATATACAAAGTGGTAAATTTTCTTTATAAAAATGTAAGAATTACTAATGGGAACATGGCAGAACAGTGTATTAAAATATTATGATATTATACACATTTTATCTGGCCGATTTGGATCAGAGTTAGTTTCCATTTAACTTTATTGAAAGAAAGTGATTTATATTAAGACAATTTTTAAGTATCTGAGTTTGTGAGTTTGTAACTACAACTGGTCTCATTCACCTGACCCTGAAGGCTTCACTGACATGGCAGGACTGAGAAGGATGAGAAAGAAGAGGCCGACAAAATCTCAAGGCCGACCTAGGCTGCCACAACGAAGGAAGACAAAAATGATCGTCTGTACTTTCAATGCACGTACGCTAGCATCAGATGCATCCATCGAGGACCTGATGGTACAAGCGCGAATGATCAAGTACGACATCATTGGTCTGACCGAGACAAGAAGGCACGAATCTCACCATGCTGTTTTCGACACTGGAGAAGAATTGTTCCTCGGAACATGCGATAAAAGAGGTGTTGGAGGCGTCGGTGTCCTTGTCAACACAAACTTGGCCAAGAGCATTGATTCATTCGAATGCCTAACAACCCGAATCAGATGTTTACATTTGAATAGATGTGGCTCACTGCCTGCAGTTTCTATCTTCGTTGTCTACGCACCAACATCTCATTATGATGAAAGAGAAATCGAGAAGTTCTACATGGAGCTAGAGAAGTTCTATAAAGAAGACCACACCTTCTACAAGATCATGGTGGGTGATTTTAATGCCAAGATAGGACCGAGAAGATCAGCTGAAGAACTTCACATCGGGACCTATGGCCTAGAATGGAATGAACAGGGTGAGAGACTGAGTTCATCATGTCGACCAAGACCATTCATGGTAACTCACAGTTCCAGAAGGCAGAATCTAAACGATGGACATGGGAGTCTCCCGGTGGACGATTCCACAACGAAATAGACCACATCATATTCAATCGACGGTTTTGCCTAACTGATGTCACTGTTGTCCCAAAATTTTGAACGGGATTGGACCACCGTCTCCTTCGTGCAAAATTCTACTTCACAGAGCGGGGAGAAAGGGCTGCAAAGTTCAAAAAGAGAACTCCCAGAATGACCACCAACTGGGAACTCTTTGGTACTATTGCGGCAACATGGGAAGATGCCATTGTTGACAACATTGACGAGGAATACGATCGACTGGTTCAGCACCTCCATGAATGTGCGAGGAACACCAAGAGAGAGATAGCCACAAAAAATCGCCTATCTTCGAAAACTCTTGAGCTAATTCGCCAGCGTGGTTTGGCGCATGCCTCAGGCAACCGCAAGCTAACGTCCGAGCTCGCAAAGCAGTGCAGAGATGCGATCAAGGAAGACCTCAAAGAAAGAAGAGCAGAAGTACTGGTAGATGCAGCAGAAGCCGGGAAAAGTATTCGTAATGCCTGCCTGTCCTTTGCCAACTATAAGACCAAGATGACTGCCCTCCGACGTCCTGATGGATCCATCACATCCTCCAGAACGGCAATGGAGAAGATTATCCATGACTTCTACTCAAATCTCTTCGATAGCCATGTCCACTTGCCGACATACCAAATTTCACAGGATGGATATGTCGTTCCCAACGTTCTCCCTTCCGAAATCCGACACGCCATTTCGTTGGTAAAGAAACAAACAGCACCCGGCCCAGACAAGGTCAAACCTGAACACCTGAAGAACCTGCCGTCAGTACTCATCAATACACTGGCTCAGCTCTTCACTCGTTACCTGTCTGAATGCAAGGTTCCGTCCCAATGGAAAACCAGCAGGACCGTACTACTGTTCAAGAAGGGAGACATCCATGACATTGGCAACTATTGCCCGATCTGCCTATTGTCTGTCATCTACAAGTTGTTCACTTGAGTCATCCTAAATAGGATTGGCAGAACACTAGATGAAGGACAACCATGCGAGCAAGCAGGGTTCCGCAAAGGATTCAGCACCATCGACCATATCCACACGATAACCAAGCTCATTGAGGTTTCTCGGGAGTTCAAGATGCCGCTCTGTTTAACATTCATTGATTTAAAGAAGGCCTTTGATTCTGTTGAGATGGAAGCGGTCATTGAAGCTCTAGCCAATCAGGGCATTCAAGCCCAATACATCAGGATCCTCCGTGAGCTGTATTGCGGATTCACTACCAGGATCTCACCATTCTACAAAGAAGTGATCAATGATGTCAAGAGAGGGGTGCGGCAGGGTGATACCATTTCACCGAAACTCTTCAGTGCCACCCTCGAGAACATCATGTGACGACTGAAATGGGAAGGAATGGGAGTGAAGATAGATGGTCGGCAATTACACCACCTCCGCTTTGCTGATGACATTGTTTTAATAACACCAAACATCAGCCAAGCGGCACAAATGCTGGCCGACTTTGACCATGAGTGTGGAAAGGTAGGGCTACAGCTGAATCTTACGAAGACAATGTTTATGAGAAACAGCCTTGTTCCTGATGCCCCATTCGCTCTCAATGGAACGACCATCTCCGAATGCAACAGCTATGTGTACCTAGGTCAAGAGGTCAACATGACAAATGACCTGGCACCCGAGCTGTGCAGGAGGAAGAGAGCGGCTTGGAACGCCTTCAAGAACGTCGAAGAAATAGCTAAGAGGACAAAGAACCTCCGGCTCCGGGCACATCTCTTTGATTCCACTGTTCTTCCTGCATTATCATATGCCTCAGAGACCTGGGCCCTACGCAAACAAGATGAGAACGCTATTCAGGTCTCCCAAAGAAGAATTGAAAAAGCTATGCTTGGAATATCACGTTTCACTCAAATGAGAGAACGAATCCGGAATTCTGACATCCATCGATGATCAAGGATCAGGGACGCTGTCTCATTTGCCAAGGTGTCGAAAATCAGATGGGCTGGTCACGTAATGAGACTTAAAGACGACCGCTGGACTAGAGCTGTTACTGATTGGATTCCACGGGATGTCAAAAGACCACGTGGCCGCCCACCTACCAGATGGTCAGACTTCTTCGTCAAGATCATGAACGATCGGTTTGAGGCCCTTCATGTTCCTGGAGCGAACAGATGCCATTGGGCTACACTAGCACGCGACAGGGACAAATGGAGACGTTACTGGTGCCCGCTTGAGCAAATTGACGACTAACGGGAAGTTAAGTGATTAAGTGATAAGTGAGTTTGTGAAGATTCATGTCCTGGTAAATTTTCCTTGAAGTTCATAGCAAGTTCTGTATTGGGTGGAGATGTCTTGGTAATAGTTGGCTTTTCTTTACCACCTCTCCAGCAACACAATGCAGAATCCATTCCAACTAAATGATTTGTATATTAGCTTGTTGATCACAAGAGTGTTTAGATAAAAGTTTTTCAAGCAGGTCATACTAGCCTCCCTGTGGTACCTCAGGATAATCCAAGGAAGCCACAAATGGAATTCTATTTTAAAAAAATAGTAAGACAAGGACCAACCCCCCCAGAAAAAAAAAAGTTGAGAGCAGGCCATGGGAAAGGATTGAGAAATACTGGGTTAGCTCCATGAGTCATCAATACAAGTTGATACTACTAGAATTGTAATTCCCTAAATTCCTGCCTTCTGGCCTTACGTTAATTGACTTCTACTTACACAAGGAACAGAACAATAAATCTGGTTAAGGCCAGGACATGCTGCCTCTAAAGTACATTAGGGAAAATTTATTTCTTGCAAATTATCTCTTTTTTATTTTCTCATTTAAAAAAAGAGGGAAGGTGGGCCGGCACGATAGCACAGCAGGTAGGGCACTTGCCTTGCACGTGCCCGACCTGAGGTCAATCCTCAGCATCCCATGTGGTCACCCAAGCACTGCCAGGAGTAATTCTTGAGCACAGAGCCAGGAGTAACCCCTGAGCATCTCTGGGTGTGACCCCCCCCCCAATAAAAAAGAAGGAAAGTGCATAATAATGCTAACAAGTATAAACAGTAAAGAGTGAAAACTTAAAATCTTTTGAAAACGCCTTTGCCTTTTCTCCCTCTTGGAAGAGATGACCACTTTTAAAAGTGTGTTTTACGTAAGTACAATAATGAGTTATAGAGCACTGAAAAAAATAGGAGTTTATGAGTCATCTGATAAAAATAAATGAGAAGGAAAGCATTCTTGTTCAACAACTAAATGCAAAGTGTTGACGGATGATTGCAGGGTTGCTGCCAGAGTTGTAAAGCAGCATTTTGCAACCATCGTGGTAGAGATTGGATTTTTTAAGTAAGATTCACCAATGGATACACATGGAGGCAAAAATTCTGATGAGAAAGCGGGTGATTCTAGGGATTCAAGCATCTCCTCACAGATCATTCCCTAGCTGGCGGATAGCATGTTTATAATTCATGAGGAAATGGAACAATGCTTTGCCTGGGGAAGCAGAATGAACAACACTCAAGACAGACAGATTGCCCAGATTTCCATGACAGAAGGATCTCTTGTGACAGGCACAAAAACACCCAGGTAGAAGCTTAGCTGGGAAAGCCTGATTCACATTCAGTAGTGAGTAAATACCAGCCAAACCCCAGATGAAGAATGTTGCGTGAAGAAAGACACAAGAGAAATTTGGATATCTCAAAAATACCACTGTTGTAAAAGAAAAACTGGAGAAACATCCTAGATTAATGGAGTTTAAGAAAAGACAATTAACACATGATACTAGATGGGAACTTTGTGCTAGAGGAGGAGACTGTGTTATTTTCTCTGAACTGTAAAGATAGTAGAGGGCTAATTCACAAAACTGGAGTTCAAACAGTAAGTTAGATAAAAAAAAAAAGGTGTTGTTAAATGGACTGAAGTTGATAACTGCACTGTGGTTATATAAGAAATTAACATGTGTCTTTGGAAATACACACTAAAAACTTTTAAGGGTAAAGGCCATGATTTATGTAACTTTCAAATGGTTCAAGAAAAAATAAACAGAATAATAAGTAAAGGAAAACATCAGTACATGAATTTGGGTAAAGGTGTGCACATTATTTTCCTTCTATTCCTCTAATTACAACTTTTCTGTATTTCTGAAATGATTTATAATAGTTGAATCAATTTAAAATATAGTATTTTTATCCTTTCAGGTCTTGTGTGTATTTACATTTTTTTTTTAATTTATTTATTGAATCACTGTGGGAAAGGTTACAAAGCTTTCAGGTTTATGTCTCAGTCATGCAAATATCAAACACATTTCCCTTTACCAATACTTATTTTTTCCCATGAAGAACCCCAATAAAACCCCACCCCCCCACCCCTCCCCGTCCCTGTGAGGCAGATGAATTCTAGTTAACACTCTATCCGCTTTGATTAGATTGTTTCAATAAAAGACTCACCACTATTATTTAGAGTTTACCCCCCCCCAAATCAGACATGCTGAAAAAGCATTGTGAAGTGATTTGCTTTCTACAGCTGGGTTCAAGAATTAAATGTTGGTTTTGGATTTCTGCTATTTTACCTATTGACCCTGGAAGTATTTCTACTGAAAGTCAGATAGTTAAGAAATTGGTTTCTGTGTTCTGGAGTCGTGGCCGTGCTGGAGAGCCGCTCGTGGGGGGCAACTGGTGGCCTCGGTAGGGCGTGAAGGGCGGAGCGAAACGCCCCCCTTCCCATGAGGTTTTAGTCGCCCCCACACTCCCGGCTCATACCTGCTGTCCACAAGGCTCCCATGTGGCCGCCATCTTTCTTTCCAGAGAGGAGAGGGCGAATGGGGCAACACCCTTTCCCCTCCGGCAGACTTGATGGCCTGGGTCAATGCATAGTCCGTTCACTTTTCTGCTCCAAGCTGCTGGGTTCTGCATTAAGTCCTTGTGCTTCTGGGGCCGTGGCTGTGCTGGAGAGCCGCTCGTGGGGGGCAACTGGTGACCTCGGTAGGGCGTGAAGGACGGACCGGAACGCCCCCCTTCCCATGAGGTTTTAGTCGCCCCCACACCCCCGGCTCATACCTGCTGTCCACAAGGCTCCCATGTGGCCGCCATCTTTCTTTCCAGAGGGAGGAGGGCGGAAGGGACCAACACCCTTTCCCCTCCGGGCAGACATGATGGCCTGGATTAACGCATAGTCCTTTCACTTTTCTGCTCCAAGCTGCTGGGTTCTGCATTAAGCCCTTGTGCTTCTGGGGCTGTGGCCGTGCTGGAGAGCCGCTCGTGGGGGGCAACTGGTGACCTCGGTAGGGCGTGAAGGACGGACCGGAACGCCCCCCTTCCCATGAGGTTTTAGTCGCCCCCACACTCCCGGCTCATACCTGCTGTCCACAAGGCTCCCATGTGGCCGCCATCTTTCTTTCCAGAGAGGAGAGGGCGAATGGGGCAACACCCTTTCCCCTCCGGCAGACTTGATGGCCTGGGTCAATGCATAGTCCGTTCACTTTTCTGCTCCAAGCTGCTGGGTTCTGCATTAAGTCCTTGTGCTTCTGGGGCCGTGGCTGTGCTGGAGAGCCGCTCGTGGGGGGTGACTGGTGACCTCGGTAGGGCGTGAAGGACGGACCGGAACGCCCCCCTTCCCATGAGGTTTTAGTCGCCCCCCACACCCCCGGCTCATACCTGCTGTCCACAAGGCTCCCATGTGGCCGCCATCTTTCTTTCCAGAGGGAGGAGGGCGGAAGGGAGCAACACCCTTTCCCCTCTGGGCAAAAATGATTGCCTGGATTAACGCATAGTCCTTTCACTTTTCTGCTCCAAGCTGCTGGGTTCTGCATTAAGCCCTTGTGCTTCTGGGGCTGTGGCCGTGCTGGAGAGCCGCTCGTGGGGGGCAACTGGTGACCTCAGTAGGGCGTGAAGGACGGACCGGAACGCCCCCCTTCCCATGAGGTTTTAGTCGCCCCCACACTCCCGGCTCATACCTACTGTCCACAAGGCTCCCATGTGGCCGCCATCTTTCTTTCCAGAGAGGAGAGGGCGAATGGGGCAACACCCTTTCCCCTCCGGCAGACTTGATGGCCTGGGTCAATGCATAGTCCGTTCACTTTTCTGCTCCAAGCTGCTGGGTTCTGCATTAAGTCCTTGTGTTTCTGGGGCTGTGGCCGTGCTCCAAACTTAACTCTGACTTTCAGGGAGAAAGGTTGGGTGGTTTACTTCTCATTGATCACTTTGTATATAGAGAGATGTCGCGCGGCCGCGTAAGCGGCCGCGCGGTTTTGAGAAAAAGTCCTCGTTCCCGCATACTCGAGCTGTGTTTGTAGAGGCTTCTGGTCACCGGGGTTCCATCTGGGGGAGGCGGGATGCGGCACCTACTCCATCTGGAACTTGCGGGTGAACTCGGCTCTTTTTGGAACCTGTTTTTTCTTTTTTTTTTTCCTCCGGGATCCCGCACCCTCCATGTGTTCTTTCTCTTATGCTTAAGGCTTCAAAGATGGCGCTGGGGGGCGGGCTGTGGGCGTGACTTCCGGAATCAGAGGTTACCTGGGAGGTGTAGTCCGGCAGATCGTGTATTTACATTTATGAATGTTTAACATACTTTCAGGTATAATTTTGTCATAACAAATTAAATATGTTTTATTCCTTTGTGAGGGCGACACCTGGCAGAGCTTGGCAGTTATTCCCGGTTCAGTTCTCAGAGATGGTTCCCAGCTATGCTCAAGTGGCCATGTAGAATTGAGGATCAAATTTAGGACCTCATAGACTCAAGGCAACTGGTCTACCAGAAAGTCACATCGCAGTCTTAAATTTGTTTTTAAAATGAATCACCTATCAATTGCTGTAATTAAAACAACAGTGTTCAGTGACAAAGAGGAATTAGAGCAGTTCTCAACAGTAGGCTAAGAAGAGAAGGCTAGGAAGCAACCTCCTCATAACTGATTATGGTCATTTTAATTGCCTGGCAGAGTAGAGCAGGGGGAGAAGGAGAATAATGGACAGAAGAACTTAACATGGATATGTCACTATTATCTAAGCATCCAAATTAAAATACACAACACACGGTATGTGATATGTGTCACTTACCCAATTCAGTATCTACCACATTTGTAACCAGGGTAGCATTTCACATACTGCGAGACTTAATACAATTTCAAGGTAAATAAGAGAATAATATTGTATTACTTCTTGCAGTTTCATGGCAGTGCTCATCACTAAGCAGCCAAAGAATCCTAGATATAAAAATCTGCCCTGTTAGAAGGGCTATAATGATACTGACCCTTTCTCAGCAGTGCTTTGAGGAATAGTTCTTTTAAAAAATGCATAAATACTTCATAAGTTAGGCGTGAGTCATAAGGCAAAATTAATCCTGGACAGAAGACTTCTTCCCCACACAACTAGATGGTTTCTTGTTGGATATGGTGTTGTGAGGCTGGTCTGAATACCTTCTTGCTGGAAGCCATCAGATTTTTTGTAATCCTGTATATGAATATTGTGACTAGTAGCAGAGAAGGACATTTTGGACACTGTTTCTGTAAAAATGCCCAATCTACCTAAGCACAATCAAGAGAACAGTGAAACAAACACTTGAAAGCAGCCACCAAAAGAAAGGTACCAAATAGTAGAGGAAGGGGCTTATCTGAGGCCCCAGTTAATACCCTGTTACTGCTACCAACTGAAGGTGAGAAGAAGAAAGAGTGAAGGGGAGGGGCCAGGGTGATGGTGGATAGGGTGCTTGCCTAGCACATGGCTGCCCTAGGTTTGAGCCTGATACCACATATGGTACCCTGAACACTGCTAGGAGTGATCCCTGAGCACAGAGCCAGGAGTAAGCTCTGGAGCATCTCTGGCTGTGGTCCCCAAACAAAACAACACAAAACAAAATGGAATTTCCAGAGCTATCTTCAGCAAGTGCTTTCCTTACTCCCTCTCCTCTCCCATCCTCTCTCTCAGGCTCTGGTCTACCTTAAGCAATACTTAAACCTCTTGCCTCTGACCTGATCTAAGGCAGGAGGCTCTTACTCAGAAGTGGGAAGCTGGGGAATTGTCATGGAGAGCTCCCTGAGATCTCTCTGCCCTACTTGAATGAAAGTCTACACACTTAAAGTCCATATATTTCACTTAGGGGTGTTTTTTTTTGGCTTTTGGGGTCACATCTGACGATGCACAGGGGTTACTCCTGGCTCTGTACTCAGGAATTACCCCTGGCGGTGCTCAGAGGACCATATGGGATGCTGGGAATCGAACCCGGGTTGGCTGCGCACAAGGCAAACGTCCTACCCGCTGTGCTATTGCTCCAGCCCACTTAGTGTTGTTTTAACAAATAGATTTTATATTCTTTGCATCTCACAGCCAGTTGACAGTGGCTGCCTGGGCAGCCTAGAGGAGGGCTCTGAGGTCAGACCCACTGGAGCTTGGCATGAAGGAGAACCCAGACGGATGAGTGATGACTAGCAAGGTTGGATGAGTGATGAGTGGGGTTTTCTGGCTGAAACCTACCATCCCAGGGAAACATAGCTTCCTCTGTAAATCCTCTTTGTAATTCATGTGCAGTCATGTCTCCTTGCTTTCTGTTTTATGACTTGTTTCATCTAGTTTGCTCTTCTGTGCACCGGAGAGCTTCCATTTTCCCCCCAACATCCCAGGCAAGTTCTACTTTCTTTCTAGAAGTTTCCAGAGCTCCTCCAAATGTCTTCTGAGATCATTAGACTGTGAGACTCTGGCAATCTGGTTCTTGTTTTTATCATGATACGGTCTCTGCCACACCAGAAGAACGCCTGACTAAAAACAGGCACCGAAAGAATGATGTGGAAGTAAACATTCACTTAAAAAGAAAATCACAGTCTAGTAGAGGATAAGAGACACTTGCAAGGATTAAGATATAGCATAGAACATAAAAAGAATTTCAATGTGACTTAAAATTGTGGGAATTTGGAGGCTAAGAAAAAAAAATCCAAGAACAAGACAAAGAATCATGAAGAAAGTGACATTTGAGTGACATCTTGACAAGAAATTGTCATTGAAGAGATTGAAAAAGAAATCATTGGACAGATGCTTGTCTCACAAAGGGAAAGTAGATAAAAATGCTACTCAAAGGCATTTTTTAAAAATCATTTTATACATTGGCAATATAACAGAAGTAATTTCTGCTATAAAATGGGTTCTTATATTAAGTTGCGCATCTGTGTTGTAGTAACTGAGTCTTGATTTCCCTATGTCACTCCATAACCGCAACAGAATCTATTAGCAGAGAGAATAGTGTTTTATTGAAACAATGTGGGAAAGGCAAGGGGGGGACTAGATCATGAAAAGTTTTCTCCACGTCTTATTTAATCTAAATTAGGTCTGCCAATATGGGTTTGAAGGATTAAGATATAAAAACAGCATTACATAGTGAGGAAACCTAAGGACAAGACATGGAAACTGAATGAGGTAGTTATTCAATGAGCAGTGAGGTAGCAATGAGAACCCCTGGTTCACAGTTACAGCCAGGAAGCTTGGTAAAGGTAAAGGCCCTCCCGTTGATCGTCGATTTGCTCGAGCGGGCCCAGTAACGTCTCCATTGGAGACTTTGTTGTTACTGTGTCTGGCATATCGAATACTCTCGGTAGCTTGCCGGGCTCTCCGAGAGGGGCGGAAGCTTGAGATGAGAAATATAAGGGCAATAAGAATGATGCTTCCCTGGGTCAGAGAGATAGTAAAGCAGTTAAGGAGAGAGCCTTGCATGCAGTCAGCTGATCCTGGTCCTATCCCTGGCACTAGGTATAGTTCCCCCAGAACAGCCAGAAATGATTCTTTTCTGGAGCACAGAACCAGGACTGAGACCTCAACATTGCTGGATGTGACTCCAAAAGGGAAAAAAGAAAGAGAGAAAGAAAGAAAGAAAGAAAGAAAGAAAGAAAGAAAGAAAGAAAGAAAGAAAGAAAGGAAGGGAGGGAGGGAGGGAGGGAGGGAGGAAGTTAGGGAAGGAGCTAGGGAGGGAGAGAGAGAGGGAAGGAGGGAGGAAGGAAGGAATAAAGAGATAGATGAAAGAAAGAAAGAAAGGAAGGAAGGAAGGAAGGAAGGAAGGAAGGAAGGAAGAAGAAAGGAAGAAGAAAGATAAAGAGAGAGGAAGGAAGAAAAAGATAAAGAAAGAAAGAGAGAGAAGGAAAGAGAAAGAGAAAGAAAGAAAGAAAGAAAGAAAGGAAGGAAGGAAGGAGGGGGGAGGGAGAGAGGCAGGGAGGGAAGAAGGAGGAAGAAGGGAGGGAGGAAGGAAGGAAAGAAGGAGGAAGAAAGATAAAGAGAGAGGAAGAAAGAAAGAAAGAAAGAGAAAGGAAGGAAGGAGGGGGAGGGAGAGAGGGAGGGAGGGAAGAAGGAGGATGAAGAAAGGGAGGAAGGAAGAAGGGAGGGAGGGAGGAAGGAAGGAAGGAAGGAAGGAAGGAAGGAGAAAGAAAGATAAAGAGAGAGGAAGGAAGAGAAAGAAAGGAAGGAAGGAAGGAAGGAAGGAAGGAAGGAAGGGGGAGGGAGAGAGGGAGGGAGAAAAGAAGGAGGAAGAAGGAAGGGAGGAAGGAAGAAGGGAGGGAGGAAGGAAGGAAAGAAGGAAGGAAGGAGGAAGAAAAATAAAGAGAGAGAAAGAAAGAAAGAAAGAAAGAGAGAAGGAAAGAAAGAAAGGGAGGGAGGAAGAAGGGAGAGAGGAAGAAAGGAAAGAAGGAAGGAAGGGAGGAAGGAAGGAAGGAGGAAGAAAGATAGAGAGGAATGAAAAAAGAGAAAGAAAGAAGGAAAGAAAGAAAGAGAGAGAAGGAAAGAAAGAAAGAATGAAAGAAAGAAAGAAAGAAAGAGAGAGAGATGGAAAGAAAGAAAGAATGAATGAAAAAAAGAAAGAAAGAAAGGGAGGGAGGAAGAAGGGAGGGAGGAAGAAAGGAAAGAAGGAAGGAAGGAAGGAAGGAAGGAAGAAGAAAGATAAAGAGAGAGGAAGGAAAAAAGAGAAAGAAAGAGAGAAGGAAAGAAAGAAAGAAAGAAAGAAAGAAAGAAAGAAAGAAAGAAAGAAAGAAAGAAGAAAGGAGGGAGGGAGGGAAGGAGGGATAAGAGATAGGAAGGAAGGGAGGGAGGGAGGGAGGGAGGGATAAGTTCTATCCAGTGCTTAGGGTAGAACATCTGAAAGAGCAGTGTCCTGTCCAACAGCATCAGTATCATATGAATAAGCCAGGCACCTAAAGGGACAGCAATTCGGCGGGGGGGGGGGGGGGGGGGGGGGGGAGCCAGTGCGTCAGACAATCGTTTTAGCTCTAACAAGACCTGAGGGGAACTCCAAAGTGTCCCGTCAATCACCAGTGTCATAACCACATGTGATTCGGGTTTGGGTAGTAGTTTACATTTGTCATCTGCTGGTGACTTCTAGATTTAACTTTTGCCAAGTTGAATGATAAACGTTGGTTTCACACAACCTAAGGAGTTACTGAAAAATATTTCACTAACCTGACTTATATGTGGATATTAAACATCTTTGTTAGAAGTACATTACTATTAATGAACCATAATCAGTGTTTCCAACTTTAGACAGGGTTATTTCTCTCTGCCAAATCTGGATTAATCTTTCATAAGTATACTTCTAATTGAATGATTATCATTTTTATTTTTACAATTCATTCTAAAATAGGGAGGCTGATTGAGAGATATTATAAGGATACATTCAGAAATATCTGTTTGACCTAACTTCAAATATTCTAAAAAATATTAAAATCTGTGTTCCCCCAGAATAGTTTTAAAGTTACCATTATTGGCATAGCTGGAAATGTCCTGTCCTGTCCTCCCGTTGTTCATTGATTTGCTTGAGCGGGCCCAGTCACGTCTCCATTGTGAGACTTTGTCGTTACTGTTTTTGGCATATCGAATATGTCACGGGGAGCTTGCCAGGCTTTGCTGTGCGGGCAAGATACTCTTGGTAGCTTGCCAGGCTCTCCAAGAGGGGTGGAGGAATCGAACCCAGGTCGGCCGCATGCAAGGCAAATGCCCTACCCACTCTGCTATCGCTCCAGCTGGAAGTGTGGATAAGCCAAATGGCTTAAAGTTTCACCTGTTGGACTTTCTCAGTTCCCAGAGAGATCTCTCGCCCATGGTAACATACATTTTCTGGGATGTCTGCCAGGTTCAGATCATCCTTCTTCCATACCCATCACCCCTGTTTGAACTTAGATACCAACACACCGTGTTAGATTCTTTCCCGCAGAGGTTAGGAAGCTGGGTGCAAAGATGTGGGCCGGACTCTGCTAGCCATGTGGTCTGATGGATGGTGTGAGAATCCAGAAGTACAGGGTCAAGGGAAGAAGGGAAAGTCAATTATAAAAAGAGGGGGCTGCCCAGACTTGTCAGAAAACCATGGGATGGAAAATGTGGAACGAGATAGAGAGAGAGACAGAGACAGAGAGAGAGACAGAGACAGAGACAGACAGAGACAGAGAGACAGAGACAGTGAGACATAGAGACAGAGAAGGGGAGAGAGAGAGAGAGAGAGAGAGAGAGAGAGAGAGAGAGAGAGAAGTAAGTCTGAGTAACAGTTGTCATAATTCCCAGTGATTATCTGGTTCTTAATTCTAATCCTCTGGATCATCTAAAGAAATTTATTGTCTTTGAGCTCTTTGATATACACCTTTATTCTATTGGAAAATGGTTTCTTTCTTTCCCCCCCCTTATCCCAATTTCAATAAAACTATATTATTTGGACTTGAAAAAACAAGCCCGAAGTGGAGTTGTTCAGGGAAACTAGGGAAACCAGACTTAATACCTAATCTAATTGCAGTTTCAACCTCTCCTGAGTGTAATCACCCCACCTCTTCCCTTTTGTTGCTGTTGCAAGGACCTGAAGTCACACTTTAGTTGTGGTGCTTGCAAACTGGCCCTCACCTAGGGTAATACTGCTGGGATCATGTTCAGCATATGGGATGGTACAAGTGATCAAACCCACAGCCTCGTGCCTGCAAGGCAGATGCTGCCCCACTGGGCCACAGGGTACTCTTGTTTTGATTTTGGTTTTGGGCCACACCTGGCCATCCTCAGGAGTTAATCTTGGCTCTGCCATCAGGAATTACTTCTGGAGGTGCTCAGGGAACCATATGGGATGCTGGGGATTGAGTCCAGGTCAACTGCGTGTAAGGCAAACGCCCTCCCTACTATGCTAGTCATTGTGCCTTGGTTCCTGCCTTCCTCCAGTGCACTCTTAAAGCCATCACCTGGGATTTTCTGCAGAATAAGTCCCTACACCTTCTCCTGAAGGAAAGTGGTTTATGGGGGTGCAGAGAGTGGGATTCTTTTATTCTACTCCCCTGGTACCACTCTCTGTCTATAAGAGCCAGTAATTTTTTTCTTTTTGGGTCACACCCAGGAAATGCTCAGGGGTTCCTCCTGGCTCTGCACTCAGGAATTACTCCTGGTGGTGCTCAGGGGACCATATGGGATGCTGGGAATCGAACCTGGGTCGGCCACATGCAAGGCAAACGCCCTACCCACTGTCCTATCACTGCATCCCCAAGAGCCAGTATTTTTGTTCAAGACCTTACAGCCTTTCTCTTTGTCCAGCAGGACATTGCTGGACCCGTGAATCCATTGACAAAGCCAATTCGATGACTCCTTTTATGATTTTTCTTTCTTAGCAAATTCAAAGTGCCATGATGAAGATGATAGCCAACGAATGATAAAACATTCCTGCCTTATTTTTTCTTAGCAAATTCTGAGTGCCACAATGAAGGTAACAGTCAATGAATGATGAAACATTCCTACCCTATTTTTAGTGGCAAGAAAGAAATGGGAACAGTCCTGAAATAAACCCCAGGTTGAAAGAGTTTGTAAGTGAGCAGAACTTCCTTAGCACCTCTCACTCCCTCTGCAACCCCCTTCATCATCTAAGGTTAAACTAGGTCCAGTGAAGGAGGGGAAAGAACAGCAGGACCTCAGGTGGTCACCCCACCCCTCAAGCCCCCCAGAGGTGATGCTGTTTAATGATATTATCTCAGATTTTTTTCAAGGACTGGCAGGGCATCCCCAGGGATTCAGTAAACCACAGACCGCCCTCACCCCAATCCGGGAGTCTCCGGACACTGGCTGGACCTCCTAAGCACTGCCCACTTAATCTAACTTTTTTTCCTCACCAGCCCTTTAGGGAAACCCTAGCCCCAACCTGGGAACCGGCTTAAAACTGGTTTCTTTCTGCACCGACCTTTGTCTCTGGAGTGACATCCAAACTTGGGGTCAGTAACATCAAACCGTTCTTTTAGCGGGGGGGCTGAGGAAAGCAGTTGCTTAACATGCTATCTTCTGAGCTCCCCGCCCCCTAAAGAAAGGAGCAAAGCTGGGGTTTCTGGAAGGAGGAGGAGGAGGAGGAGGGGGATGGGGTGCTTTGCAGACAGCTCAGCACAGCCGCGCTGAATGACAGCGTCGTGGACGTGCAGCAGAGACGCCAAGGCCCAGGGTCCGCAGCATCCTGAATTCTCCCTGGTGCTTTCTTCCCTCACAGGGGCACGGGGGTGGTCGCGGCTCCTTTGCACGACCCTGAGGGCTGCCCAGGACCGAAGGGTAACCGGGCTCCCCCCGGGGCCCAGCATCCCGGCCTCTGCGCTGCTGTGAGCGCGGCCTTTGTTTTCCTGCTTCTTTGCCCGCGGTGACATCATCACGGCAGGAAGGAGCCTGTTCCTTAGAATTCCTCCCCGAGTTCACTTTTAGTTCAGAATGATTGCCACCCGCTGGAGGGCTTGGGGAATGGAAGTCAGAGAAATCAGGCCGCTTGGGTAGCGCCAAGCGGCGGGGAGAGCGCCCCCTGCCGGTCCCTGACGGGATTAGCACGCTCATTCCCTTGGGCTTTGGGACGCGATGCTCCCTGCAGGGGTGAAACCTTACCGAATCCGCTCTCCCCCTAGGATTTCCCCTCCTCCCCAGTTTTCAGGTAGAAAAGTTGCATCCCAGATGACTGGGATTTAAAGGTGGCGCGTAGGAAATTTAGGAAGATCACATTAGGAATACTCCCTCCCAGGTCACCAACGACGTAATAACTGAAGGAATTTATAATTGGCTGACAGCTTTTTTCCCTCATTATTCACTTATTTCTAAGCAGTAATTGATGGGACAATTCATTGTCTTATAGCACAGTATTTCCGCATCGTTCTGATTTTTTCTAGTTTATTTTCTGAGTGCTGCCAAGTCTTTTATTCTCTCTCTTTCTTTCTTTCTTTCTTTCTTTCTCTCTCTCTTTCTCTCTCTCCTTTCTTTCTTTCTCTCTCTTTCTCTCTTTCTTTCTTTCTTTCTTTCTTTCTTTCTTTCTTTCTTTCTTTCTTTCTTTCTTTCCCTCCCTCCCTCCCTCCCTCCCTCCCTCCCTCCCTTCCTTCCTTCCTTCCTTCCTTCCTTCCTGGTTTCTCTCTTTTTCTTTCTCTCTTTTTGTCTCTCTTTTTCTTTCTCTTTCTCTCTTTGACTTTCTCTCCTCTCTTTTGTCCCTGTTTGCTAGTGATTCCTTGTAAATAATCTACATTGGTGCAGTTTTCTTGCTTCCCAAATCACAACCCAGCTCTCCACGTTTTCTGATGCAAATCCTATTTCTTCCGGCTTCAGTTCAACTTCCACCTATATATTAATCATATATATGTGGTAAATTTGAGCTCTCTTAGTAATACAAAGTTCCGGCTTCAGTTCTGAGTCCTTTGCACTTCAGAGGTTCATGCTACCTCTCTGGGGGGCTTTTTCTTATTACTATTTCCTTAGTTAGATGATAATCTCTTTGAAGACAAAGATTGTCTTCCTTGTTGAGAATAGAATCTCACTGCAGCCTGGAGGAAAGAAGGAACCTTATTTTGGAGGGTTAATTTGGAGGCCAGGCTGGAGGAAGCCGCAAAGCAACCAGGAGTGTTTGCTTTCAGTGTGTGAATTCTGGTTATAGAGTTTATGCACCACTCTGCCAGCTGAGTTCTTCTTAGTGGAAGAAAAATGGACATCATTAAGCAACACCTAAAAGAAGCAAAACATTTGTCTCTGAGGGCATAGGGTAATTTCTCACCTCCTGGCTGAATAGGAAAATGTATTTTGAACTGAAGAGATTTTGATTTCGGAGACAGAAACCATCCTAGGTATGAGAAAATGCAAAGGAAGAACCCAAAAGCTGGTCATGGGATTTTATTTGTTTGTTTGCTTACTAGACAGAAGCTTGACTTTAGCCATAGCAGCTGGTGCAGGTTGGGTCGTTCTCCTAGTGGTGGGATGGGGTGAGGAAGAAGGTCCAGGATATTATAAGTGGGGAACTGAGGGTTCTTCACAACTAGGAAAGGAAGGAGTTTTTTTTTTATTTTCTTCATGACGTACAAATTCATTATTTTTGTAAATTTTATTTCACATTGTATTACTAAGAGAGCTCAAATTTACCACATATATATGATTAATATTTTCCCGCTATTTCCTTGGTCCTTTATGGCGTCCTGTTTTCATTAGCCTTTTCTTTTAGGGACTGGGGTTTGGGCCACATGTTCAATGCTCAGGGCTTATTCCTGGCTCTGCACTCAGAAATTACTCCTGGAAGTGCTCAGGGGACCATATGGGATGCTGGGGATCACCCCTGAGCTGGCCACATGCAAGACAAGCACCTCTCAATGTACTATAGTTCTAGCCCTAGTGGTGACATCACAGCTAGATATGTGTGTAGTTGTCCTAATTTCCACCACCAAAGACGCAGGGTTATCCCACCCCAGAAAGACCCTCTGCTTGAGTCCCACAGTATTTCCCCTTCCACTCTAGTAACCATCATAGTTTTTTTTTCCCCACTGAGTCTAGGAGTAAGTTTTGTTGTTGCTGGGAGTTCATTTGTTTCATTAATTTATATTCCATGTATGAGTGAAACCATCTGATAATTGTCTTTCACTTCCTTTTCTTATTTCACGTGGAATGCTCTACTTCAAAACCATTCCATTTTGTCCCAAGGGCACAATTTCTCTTCTTTTCTTTCCCAATGGCAGAGAAAAAAATTCACTGAATAGATGAACCAGAGTTTCCTTATCCTGTCATTTGTTAGTGGTCATGAAGGTTGATTTCATGTTTTGGCTATTGGAAAAAATGCTGCTTAAACATAGGGGCACAAATATTATTTTGAACTAAACTTTGTTTTTACTTGCATTATTTTTTTCTTGGTCATAGTAGTTGCTATGTGGTATGTATCATTTAATATACTCCCCAAAACTTTTACCTGGTGAACTTATTGTTTAATTTGAACAGTCTATCTCTTGGTTTGTCTTGAATTTCAATAAAGGCAATCGTATACCCTGGAGTTAACTGTGCCTTTCATTTTTTTTCTCATTCCAATCCTATTTAGAGCATCGCTTTGATAAAATTGATTTTTGCACACTTTTTTTTCAGTTTTGATCCCAGGCTTATTTCAGAACTTTTTTCCCTGAATAAGGACTTCCTTGCCTCTTTTTTTTTTCATTTTGGGGTCACACCCTGCTGTGCTCAAGGATTACTCCTGGCTGTGCACTCAGGAATTACTCACAGCAGTGCTCGGGGGACCATAGGAGATGCCTGGAATTGAACATGGGTTGACCATGTGCAAGACAAGCCACTACCAAGGCAATCGCTTTGGCCAAGACCCTTTTGAAAAGTTTTCTGTTACTGGGGCCAAAGCAGTAGTACAGCAGGTAGGGCATTTGCCTACCATATGAACAACCTAAATTTGATCCCCGGCATCCCATATTTGGTCCCCTGAGCACCTCCAGGAGAAATTCCTTAGTGCAGAAGTGCAGAGCTAGGACTAACCCCTGAGCATCATCAGGTATGACCCAAAAAGCAGAATAAATAAATAAATAAATAACAACCAATCATAGTTTAAAAAATTTCCTCTTATCTATCCTCATTGTTGGAAAGAAGATGGTTGGAATCATCTAGAACAGAATCCCCCCTAGTACTTTCATGAGAATTTTCCCATTCCTTTTGAGTGCTGCCAGCAAGCTGTAACAATGGAATTGCCCTTCTGACCTAGTTACTCACACGAAGTTCTCCAGTCCAGAAACAGGTGTTGAACTGTTATTCACTGTTCGGTGTGTGTGTGTGTGTGTGTGTGTGTGTGTGTGTGTGTGTGTGTGTCCATGGGAAATATGGAAGCAGGGCCAACCAGCCTGACTGCTTTTACATCCCACCTTCCATCAACCATCCTAATGATCGCCCTTGGTTCCCTCTTTCTCTTTATTTCCATTAATTATGAGTTACAGCACCTTATGAACTAACCTGGCTCATATCAGCCATCTTACTTGGTGTCTTTCTTTGCACCAATTTCCTCCCTCAGATCTACACCCTCAGATTTTTGTCTTAGAGGCTTATATAAACATTTCTTGGTTCTGTATCTCCCTCTCGTTCTGGCTTCACCTAGCAGGATACCCTCAGTTACATCCATATAGTGGCACTGGTTTCAAGGAATGGGGCATATGCTTTTGCACGCAAGAATCCTGAATTGGATCACTGGCACTACAGGGTCCACATAGTGTGAGGAATGAGGCCCTGAACCAGATGAAAACTGACCAACTTGTCTTTCCTAGATTAAGAATGTGAGGAACAGTTCTAGATAGCCTTTTCAGATCCTCTTTACAGGAACCCGCATTGCAAAGTAATTTGTTTTTCTGCCCCTGAGCAAAGAACTCGGAGACAGGTGCCCCGAGTTGCAAGTCACAAGAAGGGTGGGGGTCAGACCAGATAACCAGATGTCTCTCACAAGACCCATGTCTCCCCTAAAAACCAGGATGCTCCTAAGCACTGACGCAAATGCTGATCTTGAAACTATAGGCGAAGGTGTGATGTACTTTTAAATGGATTGGTTAGGAAAGTATGTGTTGTTACAAATCTATTGGCTATGAAATGCGCGGGCTCTGCTGTAACGGCTGGTGAAAGCCTATATAAGAACTCCTTTGGAGAAGCTCGGGGTCTTGCCCAACCTGCTGGACCTGCATGTCCGTGTAGGTCGCTCAACCCTGACTGGCCAGTCTTACAATAAACCCTGCTTGCTGTTTGCAGTCTCTGGAGTATCTTTGTCGTTAAAGGGAGATTTTGATCGGTGCCCTAACAATAGCACTACTGGACATGGGTCCTGAGCAACTCTGGGTGTGCTCCCCATATTCCAGGAAAGAAAACTCCTCTCCTAAAACACAAGTATACACAAACCATACACAAATACAGATGCACACAGGCGCTTGTGTAATCACAAAATAAAAAGGGGCATGCTCCAGCCGGGTATCCTAGAGGAAAGGGCAGTTCAGATAGAGAAGGGAGCACCAAATAAAGGATGTTTGGAGGATCCTCCCAGGAGGGGAGATGCATGTCGAAAGTAGACTATGGACTGAACATGTTTGCCACTCAATGCCTCTTTTGCAGACCACAACACCCCAAAGGAGAGAGAGAACACAGGGGATTGCCCTGCCACAGAGACTGGGGGGATGGGGGTGGGGGGATATTATCCATGGTGGTGGAAAATGGGCACTGGTGGAGGGATGGGTATCTGATCATTGTATAATCGAAACCCAAGCACAAAAAATTGTAAATCTACAACTGTAAAAAAATAAAATAAAATAAAGGGAAAAAAAAAGGGGGCATGCTCTCTCTTTCTCTCCACATGCCTTGGTTGTTAGGCTGTTTTTCCAACCCGGAGGGCTGACAGCGATGGATGAAAGGAGGATAAAACAGGAGTCAGGCTGGTTGGTGATCAGTTGCCATTTATTCCTTTCTCCCCACGTGCCTGTTCCTGTCTCACTAAGCTCTCCTTTCCATGCTAGTCTCTCGGCGCTCATCTTGCTGCCTCCATCCAGCCCGCAAACTCCAAGCCTAGGGGTAGCCACCACACTGGTGAGGCAGCACAATCAACATATGTAAAGGCCCTTCCTTCCAGGGAAGATCTCCAGCAGCCAAGAGATCCTTTCAAGGGCTAAATACCTTCTGGGAGTGTGTTTCTCCTTACCTTAGTCCAACAATCATAAACTATGCAAAGAAAATAAGGGAAGGAGAAAAGCAGTATTTGAGAGATTTCTGAGGAATTTGGCCTTACAAGTCACAGGTACTGATTAGGGGAAACAAGTGATTAACAGGTAGAGAAAGCAGAGCACAGAGAAGTTAAAGATGAATACCAAAGAAATGGGAGTGCTTTGGGGCATTGTGATGGGTATTACTCAATGAAGTAAGCTCCTTGTGGCAGAGGAGAAAGCACAAATCAGTGTTATCCTACAGGCACTCATATGTGTAAATATGTAAGTATATATGTGTATGCGTGCATTTACACATATATACTTGTATATATCACTGAACCATTTGTGGTAGTAGCTCACCTTGGCACTTCCTCGGTTCTTTCTAGGCAATGCAAAATGTATCAGGAAAAAAATGTGTGGGAAAAACAGATATTCCTGTTTTCCATGGAGCTTACATGCCAGGAGATGAGACAGATGTTTGAAAAATGATTATGCCTGAATTGAAAGAGGAGACGGATGTTTGAGAAAACAATTATACTAAAACTAAGCCGTTTCAGTTGTGCTAATGGCTTTAAAGAAGGGACGTTTTGGCACTGCTCAGAGCCTGGGACATGTGTTCAGGCTCCATTAGGATGGCTGGAATCTTATCTCTCTGGGGGCATGTCTGGAAAATAATTGCTTTTTAAACTATTGATATATGTTATGGCAAAATAGTTATGTCCGGTATTAAAAGAATGCAAAACAGAACTGTATTGTTTTCATCTTTTGCTGTTTAAGCGATGGAAACAAAGAATTATGCAGTAAAAATCATCTCGGTCTGGGAGGCAGAGGGACTGGGTGGTGATTAAGATGCATGACTTGGGGGCTGGAGCGACAGTACAGTGGGTGGGGCATTTGCCTTGCACAAGGCCGATCTGGGTTTGATTCCCAGCATTCCATATGGTCCCCTGAGCATCGCCAGGAATAATTCTTTTTTTTAACTTCCAATTTATTTATTTATTTTATATATTTAAATATTCTATTTTTGCATATTTATTATTATTTTTTAAAAATTTTTATTAGTGAAACACCACGAGGTACAGTTGTAGACTTACAAATTTTTGTGCTTGGGTTTCAATTATACAATGATCAAGTACTCATCCCTCCACCAGTGCCCATTTTCCACCACCACGGATCCCAGTATCCCTCCCACCCCCCATCTACCCCCATCCCACCCTGCCTCTGTGGTAGGGCATGCCAGGAAAAATTCTTGAGTGCAAAGCCAGGAGTTACCCCTGTGCATCGCCAGGTGTGACCCAAAAAGAAAAGAAAAAAAAAAAAGAGATACATGACTTGAACATGGCTGAGCCCAGTTTGCTTTCTGGAACCACTTATGGTCACTGGAGCATTGCGAGGAGTGATGCAGGAGCACAGAGTGAAAAGTAAGCTCTGACAGATGTGGACCAAAACCCATAATAACAAGAATAACAATCCTCATCATCTTGTTCTTTGACTCATTGTTGTGAAGAAGACAGGTTTCCTATTGCAGTGTGTGTATCCATAGGGAGAAAGCTAAGAGAACAAACATGCACTGGTGTGTTTCTGGGGGAAAAATTACGTTGGCTTGATTGTGTGGAATGAGCCCTTCGGTTGTTCTACTGAAATCCTGATCCCAAAAATGACTGGTTGGGAGATGGGCACTTTGGGCAGGCTTTGGTCTAGGGTGTTTTCCTTGCACGCAGCCCACCCGGCCAACCCAGGTTCAATTCCTCTGTCCCTCTTGGAGAGCCTGGCAAGCTACCAAGAGTATCTCGCCAGCAAAGCCTGGCAATCTCCCTGTGACGTATTTGATATGCCAAACACAGTAACAAGTCTCACAGTGGAGACGTTACTGGGCCCACTTGAGCAAATCGATGAATAACAGGAGGACAGTGACAGTGACTTTTTGGGGTCACACCTGGCGATGCACAGGCTTTATTCCTGGATCATGCACTCAGGAATTATTCCTGGCAGTGCTTGGGGGACCATATGGGATGCTGGGAATAGAACCCAGGTCGGCCATGTGCAAGGCAAATGCCCTCCCTACCTGCTGTGCTATTGCTCCAGCCCAGGCTTTGGTCTTGAGGAAACACATTAGTGTTCTTAGAAACTCCCCCAAGGCTGCCTGGCCTTACACCTCAGTGAGATGCCGGGTCTGCCATCCAGAACTTGCTAGTTTCTCACCCAAGCAGGCTTGCTACTGCTCCCGTTTGACCTTGCAGCTTCCAGAATAGTGAGGAATACTCCATGGTCTACAAGTGTGTTTCTCAACCTTTTCCAGGCCCAGGTCCCTTTCTGACATTGTTCTCTTCTGGCCCCTCTGTCTTATGGTCACCATCCCCCCCTCTTGTGGACCTCCACTGACATGATTTTCACCGTTGGACTATCTTGCAGCTCCATGAGGCGTCTGACTGAGAAACACAGGCCTGTAAGTTATCTCATCAGTGATAGTTTGTTCTAACAGCCCAAAAGGACTAAGACAACTCAAAAGTATTCATCAGAGATTGCTAAATACATTTTTATTTGCTTTACTTGTCTCGTTAATGTACCTTTTATTCTCAGTTGAATCCATGATAGTACTCTGATTTCTAATGATTAGTATTTTTACTATTATTAAATGATTAACTTTAAGAACCAAAGTTAGAGCACAGATTTCTAGCTCAAGGAAGATTTACCTGTGTCCATTGCCAGTTACACGTCTTGCCAGGTGAACTATTCATTTCTTTCGTTTTCTGTCTCAAACATCCAACATCCCCAGAGCCATCTGTGTCTCCCTGGGCATTTCCAGGGCCCTTGCATGAGCACAGAGCTCAGACCATCCCCTGAGCACTCTTGGGTGTGTCCATCATCCTCCTTCTACAGTTCCTCTCCCCATCTCCCAGCAGTGCTGAGTCATACACTGCACGTCATTTCCATAGGTCTGCTAATCTAAGATTCTTTTCAACTCTACTGGACTTAGTATAAGTAAGTGTAGATACACCATGTTGCTAAGTTAAATGCTGAAAGGGAGAAGTTTTCCTATAATATCTGAATTTATCTGGGTAAGCAGTGCTCCATGCAGGACTGTTCAGTATCAACTAGACTAGAGGTTTGGAACACAAAGGGAGATCTCTGGCTCGTTTGATCTCTCTCAAAAGATACACATAGCAGGGAGCCATTACTGACCTGTGGACAGGGCAAATTATGTGAAGAGAACAACTGGAGAGACTGGGAAGCAGGTGGAGTCAGGACTGAGTCCAGGAAGGAGACGAACTGGTGTTCTCATGGATTTGAAAACGATGAATCTGTCCCTAGAACATGCTCCCGTCCATATTCTTTATAATATGGTCCCGTGCATAGCCTATACCCTTGGTTCTGAATGAACAGATAAGCAAATCCTGCATTTTTTTTCATTTTGGCTTTTTTTTTTTTTTTGGATCACACCCGGTGATGCTCAAGGGTTCCTCTTAGCTCTTCTGCACTCAGAAATTATTCCTGGTGATGCTCAGGGAACCATACAGGATGCTGGGAATTGAACCGTAGTCAATTGAGTGCAAGGCAAATGCCCTACCTCCTGTACTATTGCTCTGGCCCCAAATCCTGCACTCTTGAGAGGGAGCAAAGCAGGAGGAGAACAGAGGAGAGAAAGTAGGGGAAAAGGACTGGAAATTAGGGAAAGGCAAAGAGTATCACATGCTCTTTGAAAGAAAGATAACAGGCTCCTCCACTTACTAAGCAGCATCCTTTGAAAATTCAAAATTTACAATAAAGACATCACAAAGTAAAACATTTTCAATAATCATTAACTTTTTAGGAAAAAAAATTCCCATCTTACAAATCAAGTTTCTAAAAACCCAAAGTCCCCAAATACCCTGAGCTCGTCAATCTTCTACGCATCTCCCTAAAGTGTGGAGGTGACTAGTAAGATTCTATTTTCCTTTCTGTCCTGGACTTGAGCAATCTTTGACTGGAGTAATTATAGGCCCTCACATCTCCAAAGTTGAAAAACATCCCCTTGCTTACCACCCACAGTTTCTTATATGCCCTATTTTCTAAAGAACAAAAAGGATAATTACACATAAAAGATATTGCAAAAATATCTCTATACTTAAGTTTAGAAAATTTGCCTTGAGCAGTAACAGTTAATGCGAAAACACAGCGTTCTCTCATTATTATTCCAAGACACAGAGGTAGAAAAATGGAAAAAAGAAACGCACACACAGAGGGAAAATTATTGTTTTTCACTTAGATTGCCAGTTTCTGCCAGATGTCCATAATCCACATGTAGTGGCTAAAAAACAATTAAAAGCTTCATTTAAAATGGAATTTATTTAATTTAAACACCTGTAAGAAGGTTTAAGTGGTTTTTGTTTGTTTGGGGGCCACACCTGGCAGTGCTCAGGGGTTACTCCTGGCTCTACACTCAGGAATTACTGCTGGAGGTGTTTCCTGGACCATATGGGATGCTGGGAATTGAACCTGGGTTGGCCGCGTGCAAGACAAACACCCTACCCGTTATACTACAGCTCCAGCCCTGTCAACAGTGATTCGAAACATTTAATTTTTGTTAAAACACTGTGATTTACAAAGGTTTTTTTTTTTTTGCCTTTTTTGGGGGGGGGTCACGCCCGGCGTTGCACAGGGGTTACTCCTGGCCCTGCACTCAGGAATTACTCCTGGCAGTGCTCAGGGGACCATATGGGATGCTGGGAATCGAACCCAGGTCAGCCATGTGCAAGGCAAATGCCCTACCCGCTGTGCTATCGCTCCAGCCCCAGGTTTTTTCTTTCTTTCTTTTTTTTTAAAATAACAAAGTTGTTTCAGGCGTACAATGTTTCAACACCAATCCAAAGGCCAGTGTGAACTTCCCTCCATCAATGTCTCCAGTTTCCCTGCCACTGGCCCCACCTGTAGCCTGCCCCCATAGCAATTTTAATTTATATATTAAAGAGTAGAATATAAAAGTCCTTTTCCAATGTGTTTTATACATTGCCTACATTTTACTCAACAAATTCTCCTTCTCATTGATTTGTTTGGGAGTCATACCTACCGGCTTGAGACTCAGGGCAGAATTTCCTCTGGAACTGCTCAAGGGACCAGGTGTTATGGGAAATCGAACCCAGGACTCCCACATGCCAAGCATGCACTTAACCCTTTAGCTATCTACCTGGCTCCCACAAGAGTTCAGAGAAACTGAATTTCTGTCTCTTTTTGTGATCTTCATACTCGAGGTATCACAAACTTCAATAAGGTATGGGTTCTTCCCACGGCATATTTTTTAGGTCTTCATTTAGTTCTTCTGCTACCGTTCTTTATGTCTTAATCTCACAAGATGCTCCTTGTTCGGTGGTGGTGGAAAATGGGCACTGGTGGAGGAATGGGTACTTGATCATTGTATAATTGAAACCCAAGCACAAAAATTTGTAAGTCTACATCTGTACCTCATGGTGTTTCACTAATAAAAATTAAAAAAAAAAAAAAAGATGCTCCAAACCTTTCAGTCCCTATCCACAGCGTCTGTGGCTGTTACTGCATCTAGTGTCAGTCTTTGGCCTGTGAACCTGTCCCATAGTGAGGCTTCACTCTTGCCCTCCTCCTAGTTATTTCAGCTGAAGAATTACTCTTACTTGTACTTTTAATCAATTGCTGACCTTTTAAAAATTTGAGTTATACCATAGTTATGGTTTAGTGCCCAGGTCTTAATTCTATAGCTTGGTGAACTTTCACATGTCAATATATTAGCATATTTAAATAATTGTGTACTTCCTAGACCAGATATCGACTATTTCTTTCAGCTGATTCTTACTTATTTTCCTCCCGTGTCTCTTCCTTAGGCTGTTGTTGTTGTTCCTGTTGCAATAATCAGGATGCCCAACACAAACCTGGCTAAGATGCTGGCTTTTTTTTTTTGGGAGGGGGGCTCACACCCAGCGATGCTCAGGGGTTATTCTTGACTCTGCACTCATGAATTACTCCTGGCGGTGCTTGAGGGACCATAGGGGATGCTGGGGATCGAACCCAGGTAAGCTGCATGCAAGGCAAACACCCTACCCGCTGGACTATCACTCTCCCCCAATGCTGGCATATTTTTACCCACGGTGCTTGCACATTGGGTCAGTGTTCTCACACCCCTGGCCACAGTGCTCAACGAGGGTTCCACTCCCTCCTTGCAGCTTGTGCTCTTCAGTTGAAGCACGAGTGTTCTGTCTTTTGGTTTGTTTGTTTTGAGGCCACACCCTGCAGTGCTCAGGGTTTATTCCTGACTCACACCTGGCAGGTCTCAGGTGACCCTATGGGATGCTGGAGATCAAACCCCAGCCACTGTGTGCAAGCAAGTGCCTTACCCACTAGACTATCACTCTGCCCCCTGCCCCCACCCCATGCGTTCTGTCTTCTGGTGGCAGTGCTGGTCAGGGGTCATTGCTCTGCCCACACACTTGTTCACCAGGGGCCCCATTTCCTAGCAGTGGTGCTGACATATCTTTTAGTTGGGGTGCTTACTAGGGGTCATAGCTCTTTGTGTTCTTACATACACCTGGCTGTAATGTGGCCAGAAATTGCTTGTGGTACTGGAGATCAAAGAAAGCTGAGCTGCTAGGCTCAAGTGACAGTACCAAAGATGGAAACTGTGGCCGTGCACCTGCAAGGCATGCATTCTCCGAGATGTCAACTACTTTTCAAAAATTTTATTTTATTTTTAAAAAGTTGTTCACAATATTTGATTACATTTAATATTGAACACCAATCCCACCACCATTACACCTTCCCACCATCATATTTTGAATGTTTCCAAACTGAATCCTAATCCCTGCCCTCAAAGCAGAACCAAAATAATTTATTTTGCATTGCTTCTTATGAATAATACGCTAAAAATGAGACAAAAATGGTTTCTTAGAGGAAAGTACATGAAGTTGTTATATTTTACCCAGGAGCCATTAAACCCTTCTATAAGAGATTAGTAACATGTTGTTAAAGGTTGGGCCTTGTGTATATATATATATATATATATATATATATATATATATATATACATGTATGATGTATATCGTGTGTGTGTGTCAGTGTGTCCCTCTGTGTGTGTATAAATATATTTCCCCCAAGATTGATTGCCTTCTACTTTAAACCCCACAAATGTGGTGTGCTACTCTTGGTATATCAGTGGTGTAAAGTATCAGATGTAAAACATTTGTGGCCTTGTGGTCCAGGAATAGATTTACTCATGGGTGCGGCTCATCCAAGCGTGTGGAGAGAGGCCAAGAGCATGGCGGCAGTTGAGTTCTGGGGGTTTTTGATTGCTGGGGCTGGCTCCATTGGGGCTGGGAGGGGCCCTCACCTGACCCCTCTGGGTTGCCCCAGATCAAACAGCCTCGCGCAGAGTCTGGAGGCACGTCTATTGTGTATCCCTCAACTTATTCTTGAATTGAATGCTTGAGGTTTGGGAAGGCACAGCCATGTCGATCTAAGAAGTACTAACTGGGTTCTTCAGAGGCTTCACAAAATAAATCGAGCAAAGTGATAAAAGAAAAGGCAGGGGTGGGTATGGTGCCACCAGCAGGTTAATCTGTACCTGTGAGGTGAGTGCATCAGCAGCCTTATGGCGCCTTCACACTTCCAGATACCCCAAAATTGCTGCTGTGCCTTTGACCAGACCCCAACAACTTGGGGCAAAGTTTACCAAGAAAGTAAACGGCCAAAAGTTAGGTATGTGGGAGACACACCCACAAACCACCTCCAGCTCAGCTATATAGTTGGAGGCAAGGCCTCTCTGGTTCTTGAATGAACTGCTTAAAGGCCACGATCCCAGAGACTCAGAGACAAATCTTGAAACGCAGCAGCTTTTGGCAGAGATGCATCTGGTCCCCGCAATGGGTTACCAGCACCGGACCACTCCAGGGGGGAAAGGGTGTTGTCCCTCCACCTGCTCCCCCTTGGCGGCTCAGTGGCTGCCATCCTCCAGAAGCCCTTGGACAGTCAGGTTTGGGTCCGCAGTGACGAGACATGCGGGGCCTCACAGGATGGGGTGAAGCCGGCCCTTTCCTCCCCTCCCCAACAAGACCCCAAGTTGCTGCTCACAAATGGCTTCTCTGGCTCCTGATCAAGCTGCTTAACGGCCATGATTCCAGAGACTCAGAAACAAATCTCAGAACCCAGCGGCTTTTGGCAGAAATGCGTCCGGTCCCTGCAGTAGGTTACCAGCGCCAGGCCACCCCAGGGGGGAAAGGGTGCTGTCTCTCCGCCTGCTCACCCTTGGCATCTTGGTGACCGCCATCCTCCAGAGGTCATTGGACAGTCAGGATTGGGTTTGCAGTGATGAGACAACGCAGGGCCTCGGGATGGAGGTGGAGCCGGCCCTTTCCTCCCAGCCCCAATGAGATCCTAAGTCGCCTCCCACCAATGGTCTCTCTGTCTCCTGATCAAGCTGCTTAACAGCCATGATCCAAGAGACTCAGGAACAAATCTTGGAACCCAGCAGGTTTTGCCAGAAATCCCTCCAGATTCAATTGTTAAAATTTTGGAATTCCAAAATTGCGCAGCCACTACTGCGGCTGCACAACATTATATGTTATTCATAATCAGCAATAGAAAAAAATTGTCTAATGTTGCCTTTTCCGCAGGTCTGAGTGTTGGGGTAAAATCCCAAGTAATAATGGTGGGTCTGGTGTCAAAATATTGAATGTAATCAAAGTAGAGAGAGAGTAATGTGGAAATCATCTGCCCCACAGGTAGGGGGAGGGTGTGAGATGGGGAAGTATACTGGGGTTTTTGGTGGTGAAAAGTGGGCACTGGTGAAGGGATGGGCGTTTCATTTTATGACCGAGACTTAAACCCAAAAGCTTTGTAACTGCTCTCACGGTGATTCAATATATAAAATTATAAAAAAGGGGGGAAAAAAAGAAAAGAAAAGGCGGGGGGAAGAAAAGGCTCATACATAGCACATGATTATCTCCTGTATACATGAAGATACCAAGAAAAATGGAGTAACTCCCCTGCATGGTTTTCATACATAGGCTAAAAACCCTCAGCCAAATCAAAGGTTATGTATGGGAAGAAATGGAAGATCAGTCACAGCAGTTAAGAAAGAAGGTAGAAAAAAACCAACGCTTGCAGTTTCAAGTAGGTAAAACCAAAGCTTGCAGTTTGGTTTCCTCGCATGTGTAAAAGATAGGGGACCAGATCTTCCCCAGTTCACCAAGAAGATGCCTTGGAATGTGGGTTCTGTGCAAGCAGCCATTTCAAAGGTGATTTCCATCTGTCTCAGGGCCCCTCATGTTTAGTCCTTTATCTTCTTTCAGCACACATCTCCCATCTCAAACGATTCCTCCAACCATCATTGACTTAGTGATCCTTTCTCTATTCTAGCTGTCTACTCCCCCAGCTCATGAGACAGGCTTCCAACTATGTGGCAGTATTCCTGGCCCTTGTGTCTACTGTCCTTGGGCGTCAGTCTCATATTATGCCATTTTATATTCCACAAACGAGTGCAGTCATTCTATGTCTGTCCTTCTCTTTCCGACTCATTTCACTTAGCTTGATACTCTCCATGACCATCCACTTATAAACAAATTTCATAACTTCATCTTTCCTAACAGCTGTATAGCATTCCATTGTGTAGATGTACCAAAGTTTCTTTAACCAGTTGTCTGTTTTTGGGCACTCAGGTCGTTTCCAGCTCTGGCTATTGTGAACAGTGCTGCAATGAACATACAGGTGCAGATGTCATTTCTACTGTTTTTTTGCACCCCGGGATATATTCCCAGAAGTGGTATTGCAGGGTCATATGGAAGCTCAATTTCTAGTTTTTGAAGGACTGTCCATATTGTTTTCCAAAAAGGCTGTACCGGTCAGCATTCCCACCAACAGTGAAAGAGCATCCCTTTCTCCCCACATCCATGCCAACAATGGTTGCTATTGTTCTTTTGAATGTGTGCCAGTCTCTGTGGTGTGAGATGATATCTCATTGTTGTTTTGATTTGCATTTTTCAGATGATTAGCAATGTAGAGTATTTTTTTCATGTGCCTTTTGGCCATTTGTATTTCTTTTTTGAGGAAGTTTCTGTTCGTTTCTTCTCCCCATTTTTTGATGGGGACTATTACATCTTCTTGATAAGGGATCTGACCCTAATTCTGCCTGTACCTCACCCCCCAACAAATACACTATTTTCTTTTCTTTCTTTATTTCTTTTTTTTTTTGCTTTTGGGGTCACACTCGGCAATGCACAGGGGTTACTCCTGGCTCATGCAGTCAGGAATTACTCCTGGCGGTTCTTGGGGGACCATATGGGATGTTGGGAATCGAACCCAGGTTGGCCGCATGCAAGGCAAATGCCCTACCCGCTGTGCTATCGCTCCAGTCCCCAAATACACTATTTTCTTTGCATTTTTGGATACTGTCTATTTGTCAACAATTCCTCTCTTGAGAGCTGGTTTCTCGCCAACTCAGTCCTCACCCCACACATGCCTTATATCCTACCACATGCTCTCAATACACTGGAGTAATCCTCAGTTACATCCAGCTATAAGCACCCCAAAGAAGGAATTCATACATACCTGACTTCACTGCACAAGTTCCTTAGAACCAAAGAACGATATTGTTATGTGTATTCTTTTGATCAGTTTCCTAGTTCTTATGATATAGTTTACTGTGAAGAATTGAGAAATAACCAGTTTCTGTCTTTATGAACACTGTTCAGGTTCCCAGATGTGAGCTAAGTATATTATTAGAGAAAATTAAATTTTGTTCCATTAGTTTTAATGCTTAAGGTGAAAGGGATAATAAATGGAGGAACCAAATTTTAGGTTCATGGAAATTGTGTGGTTTGGCCTTCATATTTGAGCAAGAAAGTCACTTTATTTTTTCAACTCTAGTTTTCTTTCCACTGATGCCGGATCATCTTAAATTTCCTTCCAAGTTTCATTCCATAACTCTAACTTCTTACATCTTTTCCTAGACACATATAAAAATACTAGGGTAACAAATTAATGTAATTGAAAAAATAAATTTGCAATGAATTAAACTTAAATCAGATCCAGCATGTTAGAGTGGGTTTCTCCTTTATAGACATCTTACCAAAGGGGTGAGGTTGTACTGACAAATCAGACTTCTCCATTAGAGACTTCTCTAGGGGATTCCAAGTAATTGCATGTTCATTTTCGTAGTCTTTCATTATTTGTCATTTTCATCATTGTTAAGAAAGATGAGAAGTTATTATCCTTGAACAACTGTAATTATAGAAAACACAATGAAATTGTTGATAAGTCATGTAGAATAAATGTTCTCGTTGAAATAACCCATCAGATAAAAGAATAGAAGCTCTCATTGTGCGACAACATGTTATTTTTAATCTTTATGAATTATGTAAATTCCTATTATATAAATAGTAGGAATGAACCTATTTATATAAACCCAGATTGCACTAGAAGAAGGAAAATATAATGATTTAAAGTTTTTTCTATCTATTACTCTACCAGTTTTGAGTAGAGCCCAACAGCAGAAGTTTGAAGACCAATGGTACATTTAATGAGTGGAAATGTTAGCAACAGTCTATCCTAGTTATTTTCCTGCCTTCATTTTTCCTAGAGCAGGCAGAAAACAAGAGGTAACAGAATTAGACTAATCAAACTTAATTCCCAAACAACTCACCAGTAATGGTGCACTCATAATTTGTTATCAATTACTGTTTCTCTATTGATTCTTCTATCAAGAGTTTAGCATGTTAATTATCCTAATTATTAACAAGAATGCAGAAAACATTTTAAAAGTTTGTTTTAACAGCTCCTGATAATCTGTATCCTATCACTTCAGTAATATGACACTGAATTTTCTAGAAGAAATTTACTTTTTTGGGAGATAAATGGATAAAGTTCATTTTGTTTACTTTTATTTTTAAACATTTATTAATTTTTAATTGAATCAGTGAGATACACAACTACAAAGTTGTTCATGATCAAATTTCAATCATACAATGTTCCAACACCCATCCCGTCACCAGTGTCCATTTCCCACCACCAATGTTCCCAGTTTTCCTCTGCCTGCCTCCCCTCCCCTGCCTGTATCAAAGGCACTTTTTCCCTCTCTCTTTCTCTCATGCTCTCTCTCTCTTTCTTACTCTCTCTCTCACTCTCTCTCTGGCATTTTGATTTACAATATAGATACTTAAAGGAGTTCATTTTGAACAGTGTTTCTCAAAGTTGAATTAAGCACTTAACCTACTCAAGATTATTTCTTATTGATATTATGACTTTGGTCAATAAAAATACAGTATTAGAATCTTAAAATAACCCAATCAATTGTATTTATCCCCTAAAATATCATTTTAGAAAATAAATCCTTCAATCTGTTAACTTAAAATTAAGGATATTTCTTCAAAAGGATACACAAGAAGATTATGGTATGGCATATTAATTTCATGGAACAAGTTTCATGGGAGAGTAAGATAGTAATAAAGAACTAAAAAATTCAACGTATTACTATTAGATTTTATGTTATAAACAAGGGATACCCTCACAGACCTAGATCACTAAGATAATGATTAAATTGTTGGAATCAAATGAAAAAAAAGATGAAAGAGGATGAGATGAAATAAATAGGAAAGGAATAAACTTTGGTTTGTTGACATACTCTTACAGCCAAGATTTTAGATCTTATAATATGTGGGCTCTCAAAATAAAGACACAGTAATGCCTGGAATAAGATTTAGAATCGCAAGTATGGCATATTATTTGAACTTCTTTCCTCTTATGAATTAACTCCAATATTTAAACAATTTACATTTTAAGTCATATATAAACAACATAACATAATTTAAAGGTCAAGTTGCCTTGGGCAAGTCAGTCTCAGGTATTATTGCAAAGTTTTTATCTAAATTTGTATATTATATACTTAGGGTTTTATAAACTACATTTTGATTCTTATTACTTACCTACTATTGCTTTTTGTTTTATTACCTATTTGTTTTATGAAGTAGGCAGGCAGGCATAGAAAAAGCTCCCTGCCTTCCCCCGCTTATGAGAATGAGTTCTTGGAGAGTAATAAAACCAACTAAACCCAAGGCTGCCAGGACCACCTTGTGGACACAGGAATGAAGGTCTGTTAATACCGTTAGCTGGTGCAGACCCAGAGAAACCTGGACCCCGGCAGAGAAACGCTCCAGCAGAAACATCCACCAAGAAGGAATGTCAAAGAAGACCCCCTACTACTCCCCACTCTCCCCCTTGGCACCCACCCTAACAGTGGACTCTTACCAAGGTAGAAAGCTGCACATGGGGCAGGTAGGGAAAACACCCTCTAAAAGCCAGCTTTGGGGAAAAGAGGCTCACAGGTGCGTTGCCAGACCATACACGTGGTGTGGGCATGCAGGGGTGTTGGCGTCTCCCCCCTTGAGATGTATGCTTTTGTACTTCAGTGCTGTGTCCTGGGGCTTGCTCTCCACTTCAGAGAAGCCTGTGTTCTTTCTCTGTCTTCCTCTCTGTCTTTCTGTCTCTGTCTCTCTCTATTTCTCTGTCTATCTGTCTGTCTCTCTGTCTTTCTCTCTCTCTGTCTTTCTCTCTCTGTCTCTGTCCACCTCTCTCCCCCCCCCCCCCAATGTCCCCTTTCCTAAAAATGTTCACATGAAACCTATTTTTACTTCCTGGCTCATCTCCTGAAATTCTGCTCTACAAGGGAGCAGCGAGGATCTGAAAGGTCTGGGTAAGGTCTAGGACTGACTTTTTTTTTCCTGCAAAGCACAGGTCCTTGCTCCAGCCGGGGTCCATGACTCCCCCAAAAATCATGTGGCAGAGACCAGCTCTGTAAGCAAGTGGACATCAGGTGCAGCTTGGCGCTGATCGCAGGGCTATACAGAATAGGGGCTCACTGAGGATGCTGGAGCCCTGGACTGCCCCCAGGCTTTCTGGGGTTCAAAGAGGGAAATCACCGGATTCCTGCTCCCACTCCTCTCCTCCCACTTCACAAAAGTCACCCCGGAAGCTGCACCGACATAGGTTTATACTTTTTATGATGCTCTCATACATCATTTGAAAACAATTTTCTTTTGCTTGTATTTGGGGGTGGGGGGAGGCCACACCCAGCAGTGCTCAGGGCTCACTCAGGGATCACTCCTGGGGCTGCAGGGTCCCAGGTATCATACCAGGTCCGCCGCATGCAAGACAAGCATCTTACCCACTGTACTATCTCTTTGACCCTGAGAAAAATTTTAAAACCTGAATATCTGTTCAAAACAAATGAAAGGACTATGAAGATTATTGCAGTAATCTAGGAAGGGTAAAGCCTCATTTAGAAGCCTTCGCAGCAATGACCACTGTGTGGCGCCTTCGCATCATGGATGGCATCGCAAAACACTCCAGAAACGAAGCTAATGCAACTCATTGGAGCGGCTTTCCTCCAAGAAATTTATAATGAGTGTTTAAATCATGGTAAAGGTAAAGGTAAAGGCCCTCCCGTTGATCGTCGATTTGCTCGAGCGGGCCCAGTAACGTCTCCAATGGAGACTTTGTTGTTACTGTGTCTGGCATATCGAATACTCTCGGTAGCTTGCCGGGCTCTCCTAGAGGGGCGGAGGAATCGAACTCGGGTCGGCCATGTTGGCCGCTTGTAAGGCGAACGCCCTACCCGCTGTGCTATCATGACGTTTAGTTATTTACGTATTTGTTTTTCCTTGACCAATACCTGATTTTAGTTCTTGTGGCAACTGGAACCACAGCCTGCAGTCAAAACTGTCCTTACCTCAGGAGACAAGCCCATTCTCCTCAGCCTTCAAACAAAGTATCAGCTCACCAGGTACCCCATCTCCATCTCTGGTAGAATCCACATCATACTCCATCAATAACAGTCTTATTGCCAATGCCTTCTTTCTAGGAAAATGCACTTTTATTTCTTTCTTTTTTTTTTCTTTTTGGGTCACACCTGGCGATGCACAGGGGTTACTCCTGGTTCTGCACTCAGGAATCACCCCTGGCCCTGCTCAGGGGACCATATGAAATGCTGGGAATCGAACCCGGGTAGGTTGCTTGCAAGGCAAACGCCCTACCCGCTGTGCTATTGCTCCAGACCCAAAAATGTACTTTTCTGAGCCTCGAGGGATGGGTATTTGATCATTGTATAACTGAAACCCAAGCACAAAATTTGTAAGTCTACAATTGTACCTCATGATGTCTCACTAATAAAAATTTTGAAAAAAAGGGACGTAGGGTACTTCCCGGAATATTTATCCTGGTTTGTTGACAGTGCTCTTTCCTAAATTTGTCTTTCCTGCTGGGTAATGGATATGGAGTCTGCTTTACTAGTTCTTTCCTCACTCCTTTCCTTACTGACCATTCTCCAGAAGTTGTCATTAGCGGGTCTGTTGAGCACTGTCTTTTATTTTTTTTATTTTTTGGGTCACACCTGATGATGCACAGGGGTTATTCCTAGCTCATGCACTCAGGAATTCTCCTGGAGCTGCTCAGGGGACCATAGAGAATGCTGGGAATCGAACCTGGGTCGGCTGCATTCAAGGCAAATGCCCTACATGCTGTGCTATCGCTTCAGCCCCATGTTGAGGACTGTCTTATGGACAGACTCCCAGAGGAGATATTTTTTCTGTCCTTTATTTCACCATCCAGTACACAGGGCAGGCAACACTGATTATTATTATTATTTTAAATTTTATTGAATCACCATGAGATAGTTATAAGCTTTCATGTTTGGGTTACAATCACACAATGATCAAACACCCATTCCTCCACCAGTGCACACTCCCCACCACCCATGTCCCCAGTATACCCTCTTTTCCCACCCTCCCTCTGCCTCCATGGCAGACAATATTCCCCATACTCTATCTCTACTTTTGAGCATTATGGTTTGCAATACAGAGACTGAGAGGTCATCATATTTGGTTCATTATCTGCTTTCAGCACACATCTCCAACCCCGACGGATTCCTCCAGCCATCAGCAGCACTGATTCTTAAGATCATGGGGTTTGGGGCACAAATACCTCTCCCCCAAGCTCTAGAAAGGATTTTAGGGGTTATTCCCAAACCTCAGAGCACAAGTTTCAAATGACAAGATATCTTCTCTTCTGAACTCTTTCCTCAGCTCATTTGTTGTTTCACTGGCCCCTCTTCTTTCTAATCTCTGTGAATAGAGTCACTTCTGGTGTGTGTGTGTGTGTGTGTGTGTGTGTGTGTGTGTGTGTGTGTGTGTGTGCATGCGCGCATGTGCACACCACATCCAGTGATGCTTAGGGCTTACCACTGGCTCTGTGCTCAGGTATCACTCCTGACAGAGCTCAGGGGACCATACGGATTACAGGAGATCAAACTAGGGTTGGCTGTGTGAAAAGCAAGTATCTTAACCCCTGTAGTATCTCTCTGAAACCTTTTTTTTACAATTAGAAAATTGTTTTCTTTATCAATAATGTTGGTGAGAATGCAGACTGTTCCAGCCTTTTTGGAAACCAATATGAGCCTTCCTTCAAAAACTAGAAATTGAGCTTCCAGATGACGCTGCAATATCACTTCTGGGGAATATATCTCAGGGTGTAAAAAAGCACAGTAGAGGGCTGGAGAGATAGCACAGCAGGTAGGGCATTTGCCTTGCATGCGGCCGACCCGGATTCAATTCCCAGTATCCCATATGGTCCCCTGAGCACC
The DNA here is from genome assembly GCF_029834395.1 of Sorex fumeus. NCBI lineage: Eukaryota > Metazoa > Chordata > Mammalia > Eulipotyphla > Soricidae > Sorex > Sorex fumeus. The sequence goes on from NW_026606060.1 coordinate 59,810,916, forward strand.
GCCATGAGTAACTCCTGAGTGCAGAGCCAGGAGTAACCCCTGTGCATCGCCAACAAAAAGCAAAAAAAAAAAAAGCACAGTAGAAATGACATTTGCACCTGTATGTTCATTGCAGCACTGTTCACCATAGCCAGAATCTGGAAACAACCCAAGTGTCCAAGAACAGACAACTGGTTAAAGAAACTTTGGTATATATACACAATGGAATACTATGTAGCTGTTAGGAAAGATGAAGTTATGAAATTTGCATATAAGTGGATGGTCATGGTCATTGCTTTTTGGGTTACACCCAGCGATGCTCAGGGGTTACTCCTGGCTCTGCACTCGGGAATTAACCCTGACGGTTCTCAGGGAACCATATAAAATGCTGGGAATAGAACCTGGGTCAGCCGCGTGCAAGGCAAATACCCTACCCGCTGTGCTATTGTTCCAGCCACACATGTTTATTCCTTTACCTTCACTTAGTCCTTGTCCATGGTGACCATGTCCAGCTATCACTGTCATAGCAGACTTCTCTGTCCTAACTGCTCTCCCCATGCCACCACTTGCGGCAAATGTCCAACTATGGGCCAGTTCTTCTGGTCCTTGTTTCTACTTGTTCACATCACACTTTTTCACTGCAAAGATGACCCTGTGAATAGGGCTTGGGCTAGACACGTGTCTGTTCACATCCCAGTACTGAGGTACATTAAGAAGACTCCAATCTAGATTATCATCCAAATTTGAAGGAACTAGACAGAGTTTCATGGACAGGCAACAGCTCAGGTAATTGATAGCCTTGAAATCAGATTTGCAAGAAGCATTAAGTAAAGCTTCTTTAAAGGACAGGAGAAAATTTCCATCATGTGACATTGAATATGGCACTTACTAATGCTTTTTATGGTTGTCCTCTACTAGATTAAGAAGGTTAAAAACATATAGCAACTAATCATCACAAAGTGACTTTTATTTCTTTTTCTAATGATTCTATTTTCCATTCTTTTAAGTTTTTTGGACCAAGTAATATGAAATAAATTTGTTATATGCCTACCAAGGGAGCAAACGTTTTTTAAAAATAAAAACTCTCATGACAGGAAACATATGATAATTACTAAAATAAGTTTCCAGAACAAAAAAAATTTAATATGACATGTTTTAGATGCAAGAATTGGAAACTTAATTATATAAAAGGAGAATGGATGGTGTGCCATAATGTATTAAATAATCTGAATTTTCTTATTTATATGGGTTAAAATCATATTGCAATTAATCATTACAAGTTGACTTTTGTTCACTTATCTTCTGATAATTCCATTTTTATTGGAGAAAATAATACGAAATAAATTTGTTATATGCCTGCCTAGAGGGCAGGCCGGGTGATGGCAGGGATCCTGAGGACACTGGTGCTGGGATTGATGTTGCAACATCATATGTCTGAAACAATTCTATTTTATACAACTTTGTAAATCCCAGTGTCTTCATTAAAAAGCAAAACAAACCCCCCAAACTGGAGATCAATTAAAAGAATGTGTCATGTGATTGATTTACCAAAATAGATAAAGGGAAAGATATAAAAAATAAAAAGACCCCAATCAAGGAGAGAGGAAAGAAAGCAACACCTGTATAGAGAAGACAGCTTCTGACAGGCATACCCTTAAGTGACCAAGTTGATAACCCCAATAATTAGATGACATATTCTCTCATGTGACCTCTGACAGGAAGTAGGCAGGAGAACAGCAACCTCCTGGCTAATCACAAGCATCAGACAAATACCAGTTGAAAGGCTTTTGGTAAAATACCTGATCCTTTACTCTTCTCCAGGACCCAGATGAAGAAAGACAGGGAAAGATGGAGGAACGCTCACAGGTTGAGGCGACTGAATGGGACAGCACCTGAACTCAAAGCAGTGTGAGGTCCTGGAACAGGGAAGGAGCAAGACTCTTGCATGGTTTTCTCCAGTTCACCGCAGAGTAGGATGCCAGGGGGACTATTCTGGAGTTTTGGTCATGCTATATAGACTGTGACCACACAAGATGTGCAACCAGTGACATCTAGGGGAGGGGACATAGGAACACTCTGTGTGATCCTGGCAACACTTCTGAAATCTAAATTTAGCTTCAAATGAAATGTTTAAAAAGATGCTATGGGGGCTGGAGCAATAGCACAGTGGGTAGGGCGTTTGCCTTGTATGCGGCCAACCCGGGTTCGATACCCAGCATCCCATATGGTTCCCCCAGCACCACCAGGAGTAATTCCTGAGTGCAGAGCCAGGAGTCACCCCTGTGCATCACCAGGTGTGACCCCAAAAGCAAAATGAATGAATGAATGAATGAATGAAGAGATGCCATGCTTTTCCTTTACACTCAGAAGTGTGCCATTGGGACCGTGATGAAGGAAAACTCATCCTGACGATTGTTGCATGTGTGAACTAGTGGATGGAACCATGCTCATTGATGGAGCATGAAAAGCCGCAAACGCGAGCAAATGTTCGTATCACTCACCACTTCTATGAAAAGTTTTATGGATGTGAGTTGAGATCCAGCATAAGACTACAGCTGCGGAAACAGTTTTCCCGAGAAAGGCCGAACTTCAATCATGTGGTAGAGGAGTTGCAGGGAGGCGACTTACTCTCACGTAGGCATTTTTCGAAGGTGATTGTGCAATGAGAAAGCAAGCGTTCCACGCTTGGTTCTCCCTGTACCTTGGGGACCATGTAAGACAGGACACTCAAGGCCAGGTGAGATCCCTCTAAGTTCTTTTATTTGCGTCACCCGTTCACTGGAGAGTTTCTGCTGAATGATGTGAAATTCATCAGTGGAGGATTTTTTTCATTGAAATGGATGCAGGACCTGGAAGGAACAACATTCTTATAGCAGTTTCATTTTTTCATATAACAGAAAATCTGGAGGTAGACATGTGCCCACATTTCTGTTCCTCCAGCTTCACGTGGGAGCATTTCTCACCCGTCATGAGTTGTCTAGAGTCCCTGACCTCATTCATTACATTTTTCTTGGCTATGTGAGCTAATGCATGACACCCATTTTATATTTCTATGCTCCCATTACAAAGTAATTTCTCTTTCTGAATTGAATAATTTTTGCCTATATATTACTTTCTCAAAAATTGTTCTTAACATCCACATTAAAAGCTTAATGCAATTTAAATTAAATCCAATGTTTACCTTCTTACATGTTTTATCTGTCAGTATCTCAGCAGATAGCCCTGTAGCACTGCCGTCCCGTTGTTCATCGATTTGCTCGAGTGGGCACCAATAATGTCTCCATTGTGAAACTTGTTACTGTTTTTGGCATTTCGAATACCCCACGGGTAGCTTGCCAGGCTCTGCCTTGCAGGTGGGATACTCTCAGTAGCATGCTGGGCTCTTCTAGAGGGACAGAGGAATTGAACCCAGGTTGGCCGTGTGCAAGGCAAACATCCTACCTGTTCTACTATCTAATGTATGTTTTGAAATTACTTTTCATTCTAAAGATGGCAGGAGTAACTGAATAGCAAAGTTATAGTTTCTTTTATCCAGATGGAAATCTTTGGATTCTGTGCAGGATCCCCAAAGCTTTTGTACAGTATTAAATCTAAGGGTTTTGGGTTTATTTTCAGAGGGCACACATCTCTATTCAGTTACCAAAATTCCCGTGGATAATCCCGTAAATTGATGTATCATGCAGGCGCTTAGTTTCTGTTTTGCCTGTGATGTAATTGGTGTTATTTTAATCTTTCACTTTATATTAATCTAATCTTGTAAAAATGTTTGTTTTGGGAAATACATAGAGGAAAGCCAAGGCACTGATGTTTGTTAAATTGCCTAAACAAAATCATATAATAGGTTAGTGAGTTTCATCAGAGTAACCCATATGATGCCAACTTCACATGATGAACTTTTCCCATTTGTATAATTTGAAATTCATTAACTTAAGAAATATTTAATGAATACCTGCCATTTGTGTGGGCACATGAGTTACATGGATAATAATATGGTAAATAAATTCAGAGAATGAAAACATCTCTGAAAAAACAAACTATAGTGACTCTTCAGACAAATATTCTAATTTGTTTGATATACTAACCAATATGGTGAGGAAGAATAAACTCTTGAAAAAAAGAAATTGCCTGTATGTTTCTTTGATGCTTTAAGAACAAAGTTGTACACAGTCTTAAACAATTTTCCGTAGTTCGTAGGACAGTAGTACTTTCCAAATAAGTCAGTGTTGCTCATTTTTAATTTCTTCCCCTGCCTTCCTTTTATTGTGGTAAGGGCTCAGGCCTGACTATGGTGCATTCACATTTAGCTTTAGGGTCCTCCAGAGGTCACACATTAGATGGCAACCTTCAGGGGAGCACTCTCATGGTGCTCCCTCGAAAGATGTATTCCTATAGTCACGGTGTGGGCAACAAGATCCAGCACCTGTTTATGATGAAAACTCTAAGCAAAATGGGAATTGAAGGAACTTTCCTCAATATAATCAAAGGCATCTACCACAAGCCTATGGCAAGCATTATCCTCAAAAGGGAAAAACTAAAAGCCTTCCCTCTAAGGTTAGGGATAAGACAAGGATTCCCACTCTCACCACTTCTATTTAATATAGACCTGAAAGTACTCGCATAGCAGTTAGGCAAGAAAAAGATAGTAAGGGCATCCAAATAGGAAAGGAAGAAATCAAGCTCTCACTATTCGCAGATGACATGATACTATATTTAGAAAACCCTAAAGCCTCTACCAAGAAACTCCTAGAAACACCAGACTTATTGGGGCTGGAGCAATAGCATAGCGGGTAGAGCATTTGCCTTCTTCCCATTTTTTGGTGGGGTTAGATGTTTGTTTTCTTTGATAAAATTCTATCAGTGCTTTATGTATCTTGGATATTAACCTTTTATTGGATGCATGGTGGGCAAATTTTTTCTCCCAATCTGTGGACTATCTTTGAATTCTTGTCATCATTTCTTTTGAGGTGCAGTAACTTGTTGAGTTAAGGTAGTCCTGTTTATTTCTCTTGCTTCCACTTGGTTGGTCAGTGGGACTTCATCATTCAAGATGTCACAGAGAGCTCTGCCTATGTCTTCTTCTATGTACTTTATGGATTCAGGTCTGATATTCAGGTATTTAATCCATTTTGATTAGACTTTTATGCACAGCATTAGAAAGAAGTCTGAGTTCTTTTTTTACATGTGATCAACCAGTTTTCCCCGCACTACTTGAAGAAGCTCTCCTTGCATCACTTCATTTTTTGCTCCGTTGTTGAAGAATGACCAACCATGTATCTGAGAGCTATCTCTGGACTTTCAACCCTATTCAATTGATCCCGAGGATTTGTCTTTATTCCAGCACCATACTATTTTAGTGTGCTTCATAGTAGCACTGTCCTCCTGTCGTTCATCAATTTGCGAGAGTGGGCACCAGTAACGTCTCTATTGTGAGACTTGTTGTTACTGTTTTTGGCATATCGAATTCACCACGGGGAGCTTGTCAGGCTCTGCCATGCAGGTGGGATACTCTCGGTAGCTTGCTGGGCTCTCTGAGAGGGACAGAGGAATCGAACCTGGGTTGGCTGTGTGCAAGGCAAATGTTCTACCTGCTGTGCTATCGTTCCAGCAATGTGCTTCATAGTACAATTTGAAATTGAGGAAAGGGATGTTTTCCATCTTCTTTTTTCTGAAGATTCCTTTGACTATTTTGGGGGAGTGAGAGGTATTACTGTTTCATATGAATTTCAGGATTGTGACTAACTTACTATGATGTTGGTCTGACTCTAAAAATAGCAACAAATTGATATTACATTTTAAGGTTTATATGTATACACACACACACATATATATATGAAGCTCAAAAAAATAGAAGTTAGTGAGAAAGCAAAAGAAGAAGTAAATGCAAGGGAAAATTCTCTTACATACTGGGTGTTCTAAGTATGATGATATTTGAGAAATTCATAATCAAATAAGAAAATTACATAAATAAAAATATAAAGCAGAATAAAATAAGAGTTGCAAAAAGTCTAGAATATGGCATAATTCAGTAGTTTCTGATTATGTCTGGATCCAGTGGTTCTCAAATCGAATTGAATCGAGAAACTTCCTAGATAAATACAACCTCTGACTCAACTGATGTACATTTAGTGTACATAAATTGGGATGACAATAGCACCAATTTCCCAAGATTTTTCAAGATTAAATTAAACCATTAAAATTGAGTCTAAAGAACTTATATATGCAATGTTTCAGGCATAAAATCCAGATTTGCTAAGAATTCAATATGGTTTCATACTCATTGCTGGTCTCAAGTTTGGGCATCAGAACACTGAAACCAACGTCATGGCTATTATAATAATTCAATGTAAATAGCAGGATGTCACATCACACTTGGCAGAAAGACCTGTAATTAGGAATTAAAGTGAAGGTCAATTTTCAGGTGAGGAAAGGTAAATGTCAGAATTTGTCTGATAAGGTCCAGACAAATTAGAATGGAGTGAACTACAGATGAGAGGAAGAAATAGGGTGCTATATGTTGATTAGTCCTGGACTTGGTTAAAATCCTAGATCAGGTTCCAGCAGAAGCAAATGAGGAAGCAGGACCTTGAGGCCAGTGGTGGGATGTTTATCCTAATTTATCCTGCCAGACCAGGTTACCACATGGATTTCATTTTTCCTTGGTGTTACTTAATATGAACAACCACATCATTACAGAAAGCTTAAACACAGAATAAAAGAAAAAGGTAGTCTTCCAGAAAAATTCATTGGTACAGATTTGTCAATATTTTTAGAATATTTCAGTGTGATTTCTCACTTTCTCTAAATACAGAGTGATAATTTATGGAATTCATTGTATATATACATGTTATATACATCAATATATTAGAGACCAGTACTTTAATTTGTTTTATTGAATTGTCATGAATTACAAAGTTACAAAGTAATTCATGATTGAATTTTAGGCATGCAATCTTCCAACACCAGTAGAGACAGGCATTTTAATTTTTTAAATTTTATTTTAATTTAAAACATCGTGATTCACTAAGTTGTTGCATATACAGCTGTTTCAGGCATTTAGTGTTCCAACACAAAATATATAAACTTCCCTCCATTAATGGCCCCATTTTCTCTCCCATCCTCAACCTGCCCCCTTAGGCACATAACAAGTTGACTTGATATTACTTGTAGAAACAAAACTTTAAGAAATGACAAATAGAATGACCAGAAAAAAAAATCAGTAAGAGCCAATTTGTGATTTTTATATGATTTTAACCTACGTAAATAAGAAAAACAAATACAATATAATAATACAATATAATAAAAAACTCATTCTCATTTACATAAGTAAATTTCAACTCTGGAATCTAAAGTATATTCTATTAAATATTACTTTGTATTTAGATCTCATTATGGTAATAATCATGCCTTATCTGTCTTTGATAAAGCTTTTAAAGAAGTTCTGTGCTAATATATTCTGGAGTTTACATGAAATAGGTAAGGCCTACTTATATAAATTTTTCCTCCTGCACTTTATATAAACACAGTGGTTTGCAAATTTTTTTTTAATATTTTAAAATTGAATCACAGTGAGATACACAGTTAGAGAGTTGTTCATGATTGGGTTTCAGTCATAATGTTCCAATACTTGTCCCTTCACCAGTGTACATTTCCCACCACTAATGTCCCCAGTTTCCCTCCCACGTCCTTCCCTACTCCCCTCCATGACCAGCACTTTCCCTATCTGCTGTTTCTCTCTCTCCCTTGATTCATCTCTCTCTCTCTCCCTCTATCTGTCTCTCTCTTCATCTCTCTCTTTCTTTCCTTTTGGTGTGCAAAGTTGTTAATGATGATTTGTTATAGGCATTCAGTATTCCAACACCAATCCCACCACAATTATATATGAATTCTACTCAGATATAGCACAGCGGGTAGGGCGTCTGCCTTGCACGCAGCCAACATGGCCGACCCGAGTTCGATTCCTCCGCCCCTCTCGGAGAGCCCGGCAAGCTACCGAGAGTATTCGGTATGCCAGACACAGTAACAACAAAGTCTCCAATGGAGACGTTACTGGGCCCGCTCGAGCAAATCGATGATCAACGGGAGGGCCTTTTTATAAAAAAAAGATGAAATCTTCACCATTGTTACAAGTTGGATGCAACTAAAGGGTCCATGTTAAAATAAGTCAGAGGGAGAATGTTAAATTTTTGATGAGCTCGTTTATAAAGGGAATGGACAGTATCCAATGTAACAAACCCTTGGACTTTTACAACAGAACTGAGCTACCAAAGAAGGGGTAGGAAGGATAAGGAGAATGAGGTGGACTAGCAGTGAGCAAAGAAGTGACAGTGGTCGAAATTTTTTTGGCACTTGTATGGCCAAAGAGGTACACTAATTTCAAACATAAAAAATTACTATGCACTGAAAGCACTATAATGCAAAAAAAACAAAAAACAAGCAAAAAAACTACCTCATGTGCACTGAAGGCACTACAACGCACACACTTCTTTAGACTAGAAAAAACATAGAAACAGAAGTGAGAAGTAATAAGGGAAGCCTCCAGATCTGCTTGGGGAAGTCAGGGGAGTTTTCACAGAAAATAGCTTCCAACAAGAGTATTAAGTCATAGTTAAATATCAGGTGACACTGAATGATGAACGGATTCCACCATTCCTCATCACAGTAAGTTTGGGGGAAAGAGTAGCTTCTCTGCAAGTATATTCATACCTTTCTGAGAAATCTCTGTATTGTTTTCCAATGGAGTTAAACCAGACTATTCCTGCCAGCAGTGGATGAGAGTTCCTTTCTCAGCACATCTCTGTCAACACAGACTGCTGCCAGTTTTTTTTTTTTTACTTTGTGCATTCTCATTGATGTGAGATATCTCATAGTCACCTTGATTTGGATTTCCCTGATAACAAGTGATAATGAACAGGTCTTCATGTGCTTATTGATCAAAGGTCTGTCTTCAGAGAAGTGCCTGTTCCTTTTCTCTGAACATTTTTTAATAGTGTTTTTCAATTTTTTGTTGTTGTCGTGAATCTTTTTGAGTACCTTAGATAGAATGATCTGATGTGTTAAGTGCAAGTATTCTGTTCCATAAAATGGAGATTTTTACAAAACAGTGGACATAAACACATTTTACTGTACTCACACAAAATGTTAAGTGGAACAAACCAAATTTCAAAGGACATGTACTGTTTTATTACATTTTAGATATTAATTTTTTAAAAAGTAAACTAGTCATGATGGACCGATGTGTATTTGGCCATGGACAATAAAAGCCAAGAAAATAGCAGTGGGAAAACTGGGCAATACATTATCACATGTGTTCTTTTGCAAACATTTTCAATCTGCATATTTATAAGTATGGATTTTCCCACAGATGTCCACCTGGTAGAAATAATAACAGAGTATATCAAATTTTAGCACACTATTAAATTGTTGGACATTTGCTCTGTTTCCAGATCTTGACTATTGTCAATAGTGCTGCAATGAACATATAGTTTTTCATATTTTTTTCAAAAAAATATGTCTGTGATCTTAGAAGATACGCTAAGAACTGGAATTTCTAGGTAATATAATTTTTTGAAGAATCTCTATATTTACCATAGATATGAATTAGATATTAGTCGAATTTAATAGTGTGCGAGGGTCCTTCTGTCCATCGTATCCCCATAAGCATCATTATTTCTGGTCTTGATGATACTATAAAAATTTTGAGCACTCACCATCCATTTCTATCTCTCTCTCTTTTTTTTTGATATTTGGGTCACACCCAGCAATGCACAGGTGCTACACCTGGCTCATGCACTCAGGAATTACTTCTGGTGTTGCTTGAGGGGCCATATGGGACACTGGGAATCGAACTTGGGTCGGCCACATGCAAGGCAAACGCTCCAACCGCTGTGCTATCGCTCCAGCCCCTCACCATCTATTTAATGAGAAACCTTTCTTCCATTAACTATATTTAAGGATATAGGTGGACACATATGATTCTACCCCGATGACTCATTAATTTTTCTCTTTGGGATTACACTCTTGGTACTCAAGGCCTCTTCCTGGGTTGCTGCCTGCAGTGCTCAGGGAACCATGAAGTACTGGGAAGTAAATGAGGATCAGATGCTTGTCAGGCAAGAGTCTTAACCACTGGACTAGACAAGAATCTCCAGATGTTTTTATTTATTTTATTTTATTTTTTGGCCATACCCAGTAATGCTCAGGGGTTACTTACTCCTGGCTCTGTACTCAGAGATCACTCCTGATGGTATTCGGGGAACCATAAAGGATGCTGGGGATTGAACCTGAGTCAACAGACTTACCCTCTTGCTCCGATCCTTGAATCTTTAATATTTTAAGACATACAGATTCTTGATGCCTAAGCATATTTATTGATAAAAATCTCATATTTCCCTAGAAAATTTGGCCAATCAAATTTAAATAATTCCAAGAAATAAGTTTGCATCTTATTCTAAGATTATTAAAACTTAATAAAATGTAAACCTTAATATTAAATGTTTTAATTGTTCCCAGGAAATTGTTTTATATTATCTTCAAAGTACCTTCCTTAGTAAATTGATAACACCTTCTAAAGCAAAGGTGACTTTTTTTTTACTCTTTATAATCAAATATCAGCTTCAGTATATTGTTTCTTTTCAAATTGAATACTTCTTTTTACTTAATTTTTTTTAATCCACATGGTCTATCAGTTTTTATCTCAATATTTTACTATCCTTTAAAATGATGAACTCGTGTATTCTGAATAACTTTTTTTGAGTGAAATTTATGTCCTGTTGGCTATTGCTTTCACTTTCAAACCATGTCAAATGGCATAGACTATACTTCCTGGGTTCTTTGTTATTCTTTCTTCTTATGATTCTATTTCGGTTATTTCAGCCTTTCATTTAATTGTGCTTCTTTTGGCTCCCGCTAAAGGAAAAGAACGTTAAGTAACTGACATTTGGATGGCGAAAGTCATGTTGGATAGGGATGGCAAGAAACCATAGCACTGAGCTGATATTACCAAATGGAAGGCAACTGTTATGGATTTCAAAGGAGGTATTGTTCTTCTTGGTCTTATAAGGACTGTGTCTGAGATGTGTGAGGAAACAGAGAGTGGAAGAGAGACACCATGGCTCCTACCAAGATGCTGCTGCTCTTCTTCTCGGTGGTCTTCCTTGCCGTGACCTCAGTGAGAAGTGCTCAACCTGGTAAGATAGAAAAATGGGGATCATACAAGGGAGATGGGGATAAGTTTCACAGAAAATAGTAGAGTGGGTTTGACTCTTCTCAGAAATGGAACTTTATTTTCAAAGAGTTGGTTTGTATTTTTTTCTCATTGATTTCAAATATATTTCTGACAGTGTAAAACCAAATCCCAAAGCCAGAATCGGCATCATATAAATTTCACTTTTTTTTGACATGTGGTGTTTGATGCATTCATCCAAAGTTCAAGTAGCATCTCTAAATTGAGGGAAAGGTCTATAATTCATCTTAATTTTTATTTCCTTATGCTCTTATTTTATTAAAAAATTGGACATTGAATAGGTAGCATCAGGTATCTCTTTCTATTATGTCACTCATTTAAAAATACCTACAGATCTGGTCCTATATTTGTCAGGGATACTGTTATAGTAAATATGGAGAATACAGGAAATGGGGTATTTCAGCAATTATAGAGGGATCTATAGAAAATAAAAGAGAAAGATTGATTTGTTATTAGTGCATGAGTCCTTTAAATAGAGAAGATGAATGACATATATTTGTGATTTTGTTTGTTTTTGCAGTGTCAGTGGATGACATATCTTAGTAGTAGCAAATATCTTGATTCAAAAGTAAAAATAGTGGCTGGAGCAACAGCACAGTGGGTAGGGTATTTGCCTTGCACACGGCCAACCTGGGTTTGATTCCCAGCATCCCACATGGACCACATGGTCCCCCAAGCACTGCCAGGAGTAATTCCTGAGTGCAAAGCGAGGAGTAACCCCTGTGCATTGCAGAGTGTGACCCAAATTTCAAAACAAAAAAAAAATAAAAACATAGAAACTTGCTTAAATTTTTAAATTTTATTTTCATATAGTTGTTTGCAATAATTTATTATATTCATATTTCAACACCAATCTAACCTCTATTACAACTTTGTACCACCATTATTTCGAAACTTCCTACCACCACTCAACCTGCCCCAAAGGCAGATGGTAGATATTTATTTTGTATTGATTGTTATGAATGGTGTAAGATTTCTGTAGAGGTCTATCTCACAGTGATTCAACAAAAAAGAAAAAGAAAGAGCATAAGATATGTGCTGCTGCCAAACATGCCGCCTGCTCCTGGGATTGTACAAGTTTAAATAATTGAGGCCTAGAGCCATCTCTGTAGAGAGCTGCTTGGTTCTGAGATTCCTTGTGAGTCTCTGGATCATGGCCATTAATGCACTTAAATGGCACCTGGAGGAAGTGTGTGGATGTGACAGCCAGGAACCTGAAAGGGTGGGGAAGGCCCAGTCCTGACCCCATGAGGTCTGGCTTTTTCAGTCACTGGTCCCACTACCTGGGTTTTTCAGCAGATGTAGTCTCTTGGATGGGGTCCAGGTAGAAACTTGTTTAAATTATCACAAGTATCCAGCTACTAGACCTCTTGTAAAATACACATGAAAATTTGGAAAGAAATTTAATTTTATTATTAAATGTGTTTGAATTAAATAGAAATAGACAAAGGTTTTTTATTTTTGTTTTTGCAGTGTGCTGGGCATTGAGGGGATTTTTTTGTGTCACACCAGTTCTGGTCAGGGCTTACTTCTGATTCTATTCTCAGGGATTACTCCGGGTGAATTTGAGGTACCATATGGGGCAGGGAGTGAGCCCAGTTGACTATACGCATGGCAAGTGCCTTACCTAGTATACTAGTGCTCCAGCCACAACAGCTTAAGTTAAAAAAAAAAAAAGCAAATAAATGTTCTAGTCGAGTGATTGAATTTTAATCCTGTTGTTAAATGGAAATGTAGAGATCAGCTTGGTAATTTTAAAATGATAATTTAAACATTTTCTGAAAGATAATAGACTTCAATAAGGATCTATGAACGGTTTTTTTTTTGTTGTTGTTTTTAGTGAAACACCATGAGGTACAGTTGTAGATTTACAAACTTCCGTGCTTGGGTTTCAGTTGTACAATTATTATTGAGTACCCATCCTTCCTCCAGTGCCCACCACCAATGATCCCAGTAGCTCTCTCCCCCTGCCCCCCCACCACACTCCGCCTCTGTGGCAGGGAATTCCCTTTTGCTCACTCTTTCCTTCAGGGTCCTGTAGTTTGCAATAGGGGTATTGAGAGGCATCCTGTTCGGTCTATAGTTTCCTTTCAGCTCGCATCTCGCATCCCGAGCAAGTCCTCGAAACATTCTTTACTGGGTGTTCCCTTCTCTATCTGAGCTGCCCTTTCCCCCCAGCATGTGCTGCCGGCTTCCAAGCCCTGGAGCAGATCTCCTGGTACTTATCTCAACTATTCCTGGGTGTTAGACTTCCCTTCTGTTACTTTATATTTCCCAGATGAGTGCAGTCTTTCTATGTCTGTCCCTCTCTTTCTGGCTCATTTCACTTAGCATGATACTTTATGAACAGTTTTTGCAATATAAAATTATTTGAGACTCAAACTCTGTGTTCAGTGACAGATTTGGTATTAAATGGGGAATAACAAGCAATTTCTATGGAAAAATATTTTTTAAAGAAGCATGTACCAGGAATTTAGTCCGTACCTGGTTGTGCACATTTATTTATATTTAAGTGTCCATTTCAATTATTGGAAGTGATTACTACTGCCCACTTTTTACATTTGAACCAGAACTTTAAAGACTACGCAGAATCCAGTAACAAATGAGAAAATTATCTCAGGAAGCCAGCCCTGTTGGATTTCTTCCTGCCTTTCTGTGATTTATCTTTTAAGCTTACTCCATCTGAAATGCCTTGCAATTGTACTTAGTATGTCAAATATTTCCAGTCAATATCTTTTCATCAGATCGATTACCTTCTCCATATCTTTTCTTGTTCCCAAATGGATTTCCTTTTTGACTTGCCCCTGGGATGCACTCACTTCTTTGGGACACCATTTAGTCTAATAAAATACAGCGTTATGTTTCCTTATGTATTTCATAGAACTTTTTTTTAAATCAAAGTTTGAATAAGTTTTAAGGAACAATATAAGCAGAAAGAGTAACAAATGTAGGATACCCCTAATATTATTCCTCAGTGCTCAAGCACTGTGCCATTGAGGTCTTTTCTTACTTTGGTTAAAGACAGTGCTGCTGAAGGGAAAGGAGAAAGTTAGGATCCTTGACAATAAAGTTTTGTAGCCTGACTTCAGGAGGACTTTATCAGAAATGGGTAAGACTCACTGTTTAAGACTTGTGGAGGTCAAGGTGCTATGAAGAGAATCTTGGAGAATAAATCATTGTTATCATTAAAGAGTGGATCAAAGTCAATGTTTATTTAAATAGATGTATGTACAATTTTCTGAAATTAAATTTTTTTAAATCTGGATTTCAATTTTTTATGAAGCTTTCACCTTTTGGGCCAAGAGTTTTCTGAAAGCGTAAAGCCATGTTAGTAAAGTCAGTAAGTTTTATCAGGGCAGATGGTTTTTATTCTCCAATTTTCTCTGTTGCAACACATTCACATGGTCTTTACTTTGTCTCTAGTAGTTGTGTGCTCTCCATTTCATTATACAAAATGGAGAATCGGTGAAATATTTAACTCCTTCTCTACCTCTGCTTCAGAATAAATGATGAGGGCTGAGCCCTACTTTATAAAACAGTGGTATCCAGACTCAAAGAAAAATTGCTACTGATGTTTTCATTATATTATTATTATTTATTTTTTCTTAGAAAGTTTTCTTAGCTTCTTGTAGCTAAAACTACTTGAATTTCTACAAATATATAGCTGGGATTTTATTAACATCAAATATTGTATTTGTATAATCTTTCTCCAAATTTTCTTTCTCTTTAAATCCTAGATGCATTCTCTCAAAATCATATTGAAGAGACAGGTAAATCCTAAACCCTGATGTTTTTTCTTTTTTGATTTCATGTTTTGTCTCATGAAAGTCATCAAAATTTGGTCTATAGAAGTGTGAAAAGCAGTAGCAAATCCATAATTTTCAGTGGTCCTTACTAACACTTCTTTACTTTCTACATTGGAATTTCTTCTGTCTGATATGTGATTAATTAGTGTTTTAAAATCTGTACTAGGTACCACTTTCCTCATAAGTAAATGGGTTGCTCTCATTCCTTCAACAACCAAATATTAATGATTAAGTAACACAAATCTCTTACTATGTATCTTAACACACCAGTTATTCCATTAATGCATTTACTATTGCACTTTTTAAATTTACATCAGAAATTGTTTATTCTTTGATATTGAGCCCTGATAGTGGTTCAAATAATATTTTTCTGAGTAGTTGAAAATTAAAGTCATTTTTGGTTCTACACACAAGATAAAAATTTTAAGTCAGGGCTGGAATATAGCAGGTAGGGCATTTGCCTTGCATGTGGCTGACCCGGATTTGATTCCCAGCATCCCATATGGTCCCCTGAGCACCGCCAGGAGTAATTCCTGAGTGCATGAGCCAGGAGTAACCCCTGAGCATTGCTGGTGTGACCCAAAAAGCAAAAAAAAAAAACCCAGAAAAACATTACATCAATTTTAATAGTGTATAAAACAGAAAGGATAGAATAAAAGACAAGATAACTGACAGTGATCTAATGGATTATATGCCTTGACCACAGAGTATGGAACATTGTAAATAACCAATACTGTTTGTTGTTCAAACAAAACATTTATTTATATGCTTATGCTTTCCCCAAGTTTCTGATTTGTTAATGACTCTTCCATTATGCTTATGATGCTTATGATGCTTTTTTCTTTGGCTTACTTTGGTGTTTTCATGACAGAATTCCCTGAAGAGGAAGAGGCTAAGTACGTAGAGAGAGGTGAGTTGTTTTGAATTCAATTACATTTATTTCAAGTCATTTTCTCCCCAATTTGTTTATGATTTTTCTCAAGGAATTCTCAGAATTCTGGGTCACTTGTCTAATCCAAGTCATTATAGTTTTAGCAAATTCTTGCATATTAAAATTTCCATTCTCAACCATTCTATGATTTAATTCACTCTTTCATCTACACTGCAGAAGCATAAAACAAAATCCAAGACTCCTATGAAAACTGTCAGACCCTTCACCAGAATCAGGTATTGCAACATGTTCAGACATTTCCTTCCTTCAACATTGTTATGGACACAATATTAGCAAGCTCATTTGAAATACACTGTGATTTACCCTGGTTTTATACATCTTCATTGAGCCTAGGTTTCATGAAAGAGCACAGAATCTGTCCCATTTATACAGTAAGAAAGGTGACATAGAAGTGTGATTTAATCATTTCACTTTAAAAAAGAAAACTTTTTTGTAATTGTGAATGACTATTTGCAAATCTTTTATGTTTGATATTGCACTAAAGTTTCACTGGTTAAATTCTGCATACAAAATGGGAATAAAAGGTATGGCAACCCAAAATAAAAAAGAATTGCAGGGGCTGGAGAGATCGCTTAGAGTGAAGGTACCTGTGGTCAATCCTGGTTTGATGCCTGGTGTGACATATGGTCCCCTGAGCACCGCCTGGGTGACCTATGAGCCAAAGACAAGAGAAGCCCCTGATTTGAGCTGGGTGTGGCACAAAACCTCCTGACCCACCCTTCAAAGTTATCAAGCAAGAAAAGAAATTATTTGCTTTAGATTTAAGTGATCGTTCAAGTCTAGGGTTCCAGGCAATACTTCTGATTTTTTCCTTTTGATATATTTTTTCTTTTTGAAGTTACCTGGATTTCGCTATTGTGATGAGGCCAGATTTATATGGGGGTTACTAAAAGAATTGTTTTGATTTCTATGTACTTTATCCCAATATTAATTCAATACAATTTAATAGTTAACAATAGTTAATTTCATAGTTAACAGTAGTTAACAATTATCATGTTCAGGTTCTGTTCTTGGTACCAGAGACAGAATGAAGGCGATGAGAATCTAATGGAAGCCTTAACCCAGATATAATGATGATCACTATATAACAGTATGAAAGCTCAGAGAATGCAGGGACAGGGAAGGCTTCTGTAGGAGAGGTCGTGTAATCTGGTCCTGGCTACTAGAGTTGGGGCAAGGCAGAGTGAAATATGTAACTACATGTATGTGGAAAACTCTTCATCAATGCTCGTAGAACCCTGAATAGTTAAGTAAGGTCTAGGTGAGTATGGGAAGATGAAACTGGAGATGCAAATCAGTTCCAATGACAAGGGATGTTTTGAATGGCAGATTGAATTTGCGAATGTACTTCTGTGAGCAACGGAGATTTTGAGCACAGAAGTTTCTTTGTGGATCTGACTATGATGAGAAATGAGCAGCCTGAGCTCACAGACTGGTTCTTTTAAATTTGGAACGTCAATGTTCGACCAAAGGCAAAATGGGGCATCTGGACAAACAATAAATGAAATATTTAATAAACAAAAGAATGATTGCAAGAGTGGTTGATGCTATGCTTTCATGTAGACATGGATAGAAATTTGCTTGCAAAAAAAGAAAAAACTGAAAACGGTGAGGTCCTGGATTCAATTGTAGGCACTCGTATTAACTGCACCTTCACCACGTTCAATAGACTTATGTCAAGATGTCACAGACATCTCTAAGTAGAAACAATGGCTTTGTTGTGTATTTTCTTGATGTCTAGGCATTTATGGATACCGATCACGTGTATCATGGTAATTTCAGGATGGATAAGACGATAGAATAGTGGTACAAAAATCCCAAGAGGGGAGAGTGTTGGGTGATGGGACAGATAACACGTGCTGAATCAGCAATCAGGCATGTTCTCATGAGGGGCCAAGATTTCTTCTGGCAGTGAACTCTGCCCCACTACAGAGTACCACTCTGAAACTCATGACAGGCGACTTTTAACTCCCTTTAGGCTACAACAGAGTTCAAACTTGCCTCATGTATGTTGATAAATGCCCTTTCCCGTGTTTCTTCTTGAATGTGTGTTTTCTTGCCTCAGCAACTAATGAAAGAGCTGAAGATCCTCAAAAGAGACCACAACCAAGATCTCAAAACGAACGTGAAGATCAGGGTAACAAGAACAGGGATGTAGTCAACGGTAACCAGGCTGGACCTCGTGGTCAGAACGGCGGAGGAAACTCACCTGGCAGAGGTAGCCAAAGTGGTTCCAGTCCCCAAAAGGCCCCCAGAGGCCCAACTGGACAGGGTGGCCGAGGTAACCGAGGTAGCCAAGGATCCCGTGGTGGCTCTGGAAGTCAGAATGGTCAACAAGGAAGAAACAAACAGGGTGGACAGCGTGGTGGCTCCAGACAAGGACAAACTAAGTGAGTCTCTTCAGTCATTGTAGATGCTAATATAGACCAGGGCTTCTTGAATCTTTCCCATTTGGAGCCCCATTTTGCCTGAGAAATACAACACAGATGAACCTGGTCAGATACACTTTGGATTTATTTTCATTTAAATTAAATTTTGTTCGGTAGTCATTCAAAAACATTTTACTGCTGCAAAAATTTTCGGGACTCCCATATTCAGTTACCTGATCCAATATGAAGCTAGGATCTAGTAGATTTCTCTTTAAACTCCTTATTTCTCCCTTCTTGCTTCAAAGGACTTTTCTTGTGTTTAAATTTTAGCTTCAGTGGCTGGAGTGATAGCGCAGCGGGTAGGGCACTTGCTTTGCACTCGGCCCACCAGAGTTTGATTCCCAGCATTTCATATGGTCCCCCAAGCACCGCCAGGCATAATTCCTGAGTGCACGAGCCAGGAGTAACCCCTGTGCAATGCCAGGTGTGACCTAAAAATTAAAAAAAAATTTAACTTCAACCACTCTCAAATACTTTGCCCATATGTTGTTTTTGTTTTAATCACAGTTTTTCTTGACTCAACCTTATACACAGAGCATTTTCCTACATTGTTGTAAGAGTAGCTGTTTCTCTCCTACTCGGATTTAAATTTTTTTTTTTTTTTTTGCTTTTTGGGTCACACTTGGCGATGCGCAGGGGTTACTCCTGGCTCTGCACTCAGGAATCATCCCTGGCGGTGCTCAGGGGACCATATGGGATGCTGGGAATCCAACCCGGGTCAGCCGCGTGCAAGGCAGATGCCCTACCCACTGTGCTATTGCTCCAGCCCCTGGCTTAATTTTTTAAAAATTCACATATGCATATACTAATCTATGTCTTATTTATGTTTTCTCCTTCCCTTCTCTCCTTCCCTCTACAACACACTACCTTATCTCCTTCTATGTTTTAGGGTGATGTGTTTAATATTTTCTGGAAGGGTCACATACAGATCTGCTCAGACTTCTGTGATTGGGGTTTGTTCCTGGTGATGCTCAGGGGACTATGAGGTGATGGGGATAGAATCTAGGCTTCTTCTATGTGAAACATACATGTAGTCCTTTGAGCTTTCCCTCTGGCCCTGTGATGTATATATATATATATATATATATATATATATATATATATATATATATTTTCTTTTTGGGTCATACCCAGTAATGCTTAGAGCTTACTTCTGGCTCTACACTCAGAAATTACTCTTGGCAGTACTGTGGGGACCATGTGGGACGCTGGCCCAGATTTGGCCACGTGCAAGACAAATGCCGATCTGCTGTACTGTTGTTGCTCTGACCCCCTGTGATGTATTTTATTTTCTTATGAAATATTTATAGGAATTCAGCATACAAGAGTTATGCAGATGGAGTTTTTCAGATTAAAAACTGAGGACTGGGGACATACTACAGGGGTTGAACTAGTTATCTTGAACTGTGATGGTATTTTTAATGAGACAACTCGATTATAAAGATAGTAGACATAGATGGTGCTCAAGCTAAATGATTGCTTTTGTCTAAAATTCTTTCTATTTTGTTTGTTTCAGGAACTGAAACAGGAGATCATGTGATGAGTATGGGCTTATGGGCAAGGCAACATCAATAAAGTTATTAGCATTAAAACTCAGTCTCCTGTTTTCCTTGCCATGTCATTGCTCTCATTTAAGGGACAAAGGGATTGAGAGGGAGATGAAGAACCCTGATTGAACTGCACCTAATATATATATATGTATATATATGTATATACATGTATATATATATATATCTGTCACTGTCCTCCCGTTGTTCATCGATTTGCTCTAGCAGGCCCAGTAATATCTCCATTGGAGACTTTGTTGTTACTGTGTTTGGCATATCAAATACATCACGGGTAGCTTGCCAGGCTCTTGGAGAGGGGCAGAGGAATCGAATTCGGGTCAGCCATGTTGGCTGTGTGCAAGGCAAATGCCCTACCGCTGTGCTACATATATATATATATATATATATATATATATATATATATATATATAGAGAGAGAGAGAGAGAGAGAGAGAGAAGCTTTATAGGTTCTTGGATTTTAAAACCATTGTGAGAACTTAGTTGACACCAGAATTTCAAAACAAAACATTTTTTCCCTTAGACCAGTGAGGGAATTTTCCAAGTTCAGATCACCAGTACACATATTCTTTTTTTTCTCTTTTTTTGGGTCTCACCCCAGCGATACACAGGGGTTATTCCTGGCTCTGCACTCAGGAATCACTCCTGGCGGTGTTAAGGAGACCATATGGGATGCTGGGAATCACACCTGGGTCGGCCATGTGCAAGGCAAACGCTCTACCCATTGTGCTATCACTCCAGCCCCCAGTACACATATTTTTGCCCAGCTCAATCCCAAAGAAGCTTGTCTTAGGAATTAGCTTGATCTCTGGAAGCCTTTCAAGGTACATGTGTCAATATATTATATCCATGTTTATGTATAGGATTCAAGCCTCCAGGGCCAATATTCCTTTGGTATGTTTAGTTGAAGACAGACTCATCACTTAGATCTCAATCACACAGGCTTCTCTTTGTTTAGGGACCAAGCTATTTACCCCATGCACTATAGTTAGTACATGCTGACTTAGCTCGTTTCTTCTTTATAAATGCATTTTTGGGTATTTTAGAAGCAGATGAGGTAAAGAATAATCTGCCATAAATAGGCTAACTGCAATGGAAAGTGAGTGTCCCGGACAGAATCAGTTGTCCTAGAGATTTGTATATTGAAGTGCTAACCCCAGCATCACAGGATGGAAACTGATTCATAAATAGGGTTGTTGAAGGTGTAATAGCTTCAAATGAGCTCATATCAGGGAGCAAAGAGGATCTTACATGGAACATGAATGGTGTACTTACAAAAGGGGTCATTTGGACACAGCTATGAACCTGGGAATAATACCAAATGCACATGAGAGCAGAGTTTTGGCGATGCAGCAGAAGCTAAGAAACACAAAGCCTTGACAGTAAACCCCCAGAATGAATTTCTGATCTCTAGAGCTCTGAAAAACAAAATAACTGCAAAAAAACCCCCACAAATCCAATGCCCCCTAAAAAAGCCTAAAAAACAAAAAACCACATGTTTCCATACTTCCATTTATAATTCTTTATTATAGCAACTCAAACAAATAATTATAGTGAGAGCATTCACTTACCAGGTTTTTTTAAATTAAAAAGCATTCATAGACTAATGACCAAACACTTATTCTATCTACCTCTAAGGTTTCTTTTGGAGGTCAAGAGATATGGAATGTTCTAGGGCAGTATCTCTGGTGGGTGGGATCAGTGCAGTTCAGGTAAATGTTAAGCTAATCTGGAAGTTCTTTGTTTCTCTGCAAGTCAAAACACAGTTGCACCTGAGGGAGGTCGCACATGTGAATGCTGATGACCTTAAAAGGACTCTAAACCTAGGTTAGGATGAAAAGGAAACTTCTGTGGAGCATTTTTTCATCTAGGATATGGGAAGTGGTCTAGCAAGAGCACCATAAAAAAGATGCATAGCTGGGCTAGAGTGATAGTACAGTGGGTACGGCATTTGCCTTGTAAGCGACCTACCCAGGTTCAATCCCCAGCATACCGTATGGTCCCTCTACCATCACCAGGAGTAATTCCTGATTGCAAAGCCAGGAGTAACCCCTGAGCATCGCTGGGTGTGACCCAAAATGAAAAAAAAATGATGTCTAGCTTAAGACCCCATTTCAAAGGCCTGGCAGGCTGAGACCCTCTTTTCTATCATTCTTGATCTCAACACTTATGCCTAGGTGACTCTCAAGGCCCCACCATTGTGATATCCTGCCTCACAAGTCCTAGAGCTGACCAAGTCACATTTGCTTTATCAATTTGGAACGACCATCTCCGAATGCAACAACTATGTGTACCTAGGTCGAGAAGTCAACATGACAAATGACCTGGCACCCGAGCTGCACAGGAGGAAGAGAGCGGCTTGGATCGCCTTCAAGAGCATAGAAGAAATAGCTAAGAGGACGAAGAACCTCCGGCTCCGGGCACATCTCTTTGATTCCACTGTTCTTCCTGCATTAACATATGCCTCAGAGACCTGGGCCCTATGAAAACAAGATGAGAAGGCTATTCAGGTCTCCCAAAGAAGAATAGAAAGAGCTATGCTTGGAATATCATGTTTCACTCAAATGAGAGAAAGAATCCGGAGTTCTGACATCCGTTGACGATCAAGAATCGGGGACTCTGTGTCATTTGCCAAGGTGTCAAAAATCAGATGGGCTGGTCACGTAATGAGACTTAAAGACGACCGCTGGACTAGAGCTGTTACCGACTGGAGTCCATGGGATGTCAAAAGACTGCGTGGCCGCCCACCTACCAGATGGTCAGACTTCTTCGTCAAGATCATGAACGATCGATTTGAGGCCCTTCATGTTCCTGGAGCGAAGAGATGCCATTGGGCTACACTAGCACGCAGCACGGACAAATGGAGACGTTACTGGCGCCCGCTGGAGCAAATCGACGACTAACGGGAAGTTAAGTGATTACGTGATTAATTTGGCCCAGCAAGACATGCCCCCACCCCAAATCTTCCTAGTACAGGCTAAAATTATTTTATGTCCATTTTATGATCTTTATACACTTGATTTAGAGCATTTTACTTGATGCATATTATTAGATATATTTCTTATCTTTTTAAATGTGATTAGCTTATACCATGTAAGATATAATTTCATTCTCCCCCAAATTGTTTACATGTCACTTGCTCATCCCCTCCCAGGATTTACTAATCTATAGAAAACAAAAGTTTCACTCTTGAAGCAGCTCAGAAAAAGTCTAGGTCGGTATCTAGAAGTCTAGGTGGGGTTCTCTCTCTTTGGAGTCTTCCCCTGTGTTAGTCTGACCAGGATTCTCTGCCAGTAAACTAAGTTCTGCCTAAACCATCTCACTTCTTATAGGCTCTTTTATCACCCATAGCTTAAGCAACACGATCTAAGCCCGAGAACCTCCAACTAACACTTCAGTATGAGCGGTGTATTTTCAGTATTAATATTAATGTACAGATGCAGGCAACAAAAAGAGATATTTACTAAACTTAATTTATCTCCACAGTCAGATTCAATTTTGGAATAAAGGTAAGGTAAAGGTAAAGGCCCTCCCGTTGATCGTCGATTTGCTCGAGCGGGCCCAGTAACGTCTCCATTGGAGACTTTGTTGTTACTGTATTTGGCATATCGAATATGTCACAGGGAGCTTGCCAGGCCCTGCCATGCGGGCGAGATACTCTCGGTATAAGTCATCAATAATAAGGTAAAGGATCAATAATAAAAAGCTTCAATTAAATCTGCTGGCAAGATTTGGTGGTTCCAGTTTTCTCTCTTACCCTTGCATGTGGTTTCTGATATAATCTAATCACCCTGCAGATGGAGCTAGATTTGTTTCACAATGCAAACTATATCCAAATATAGAAATCTCCGGGTACAAGTATTTCAAAGTGACTTGGATGAGGACTCAGAAGGAATTTGTCTTTACCATGCAAAAGCATTGGTTGGAACTTCCAGTGATGATCTTTCCTAATATCCCACTATTCATGGAACAAAACAGAAAAATAGAACCCAGTGAAATCTGGGGCCAGAGTCATAGTACAACAGCAGATAGGGCACTTGCCTTGCATGGTGACTGACCAGGGTTGGGTCACTAGGACCACATATTGTTCCCCCAAACCCACTGGGAATGATTCCTGAGCACAGAGCAAGGAGAAAGTCCTGAGAACAGCTAGGTGTGGCTCAAAAATTAAAAAATAAAAAACAACAAAATTCAACTGGATTTTGAACTAATACTGGACATCAAAGATAGTGGAGTTTTGGAATTTCAACCAAAATGCTAGACAGAAAAGTTCATGGGCTCATATAGAAATCAATAGTTACATGTAATACAACAACCCCAGTGGATAAGGAAGAGCACTCATATGCAAACCATTTTATGGAAAGCTTTGTTTAAAAAAAAATCAAAGCTGTGTCCTCTTAGTAAAAACATTGCTTTCCTAGTAATACTACATTCAGTACAGAGTTCTAGCTCCCATTTATTTTTTCCTAATATGATCCTAAAGGGCTGGAGTGATAGCACAGCTGGTAGGGTGTTTGCCTTGCACGCAGTCAACATGGCCGACCCGAGTTTGATTCCTTCGCCCCTCTCGGAGAGTCCGGCAAGCTACCGAGAGTATCTCGCCCGCATGGCAAAGCCTGGCAAGCTCCCTGTGATGTATTTGATATGCCAAATGCAGTAACAAGTGTCACAATGGAGACATTACTGGGCCCACTCGAGCAAATCGATGAACAACGGGAGGACCGTGACTGATCCTAAAAGAGTTGTCTTCAATTTCACCAGAGAGCTTTCAGTTTACTCATATTAATCACTTGATCACTTGACATTTCATTACTCATTGATTTGCTCGAGCAGGTGCCAGTAACGTCTTCATATGTCCCTGTCACTTGCTAGTGTAGCCCAATGGGATCTGCTTGCTCCAGGAACACGAAGAGCCTCAAACCATTCGTTCAGGGTCTTGACAAAGAAGTCTGATCTGACCATCTCGTAGGTCGGTGGCCATGCGGTCTTTTGACATTCTGTGTAATCCAGTCGGTTACGGCTCTAGTCCAGTGGTCGTTCCAAATCTCATTATGTCTCCAGCCCATCTGATTTTTGACACCTTGGCAAACAAGACAGTGTCCCTCATTCTTGACCGTTGGCGGAGGTTGGAACTCCGGATTCTTTCTCTCATTTGAGTGAAGCGTGATACTCCAAGCATAGCTCTTTCGATTCCTCTTTGGGTAGCATTCTCATCCTGTTTTTGCAGGGCCCAGGTCTCTGAGGCATATGTTAATGCAGGAAGAACGATGGAGTTGATGAGATGTGCCTGAAGCTGAAGGTTTTTTGTCCTCTTAGCTATTTTTTCAGTGCTCTTGAAGGAAACGCTCTCTTCATTATTCATATTAAATCTCTTAATAAAAAGGTACCTCTTGATATAGAGAGTTAGACATGGAAGGGCCCCTATGGCAATGGAATTCCTGGTTGTAAGGTCCCGTGGGACCCTGAGGGAAATCCCAGAGCTAAAATCTGCTAATTCGTAACTCTTCCTTTCCTGCCCCCTCCCTAGTAAATCTTTGAGATGTAAATCCTGCCCCCTCCCTAGTAGAGGCCTGAGATGTAAATTCCATTTCCACTGTTGACTCTTCTTAATTGGGATGTAAATCTTGTCTCCACTGTTGACTTTTTCTTATCTGCCCCTCCACTAGTAACTCTTGCCTCCACTGGAATGCAGGTGTGCTGAGCTGTAAATCACGGGTAGCCAGGTAGACATGGAAGATAACCAGATGCTTGAGTTATGAGATACTCACTAGCCACAATGCCCATGTACGTAAATGCTGATCTTTGAATCTATAGGCTAAGGAGTGATGTACTTTTAAATGGATTGGTTAAGAAAGTGTATGTTGTTACAAATCTATTGGCCATGAAATGCACGGACTCTGCTGTAACGACCAGTGAAGGCTTATATAAGGTCCCCTTTGAAGAAGATCGGGGTCTTGCCTAACCTATGGGACCTGCATGTCTGTGTAGGCAGCTCGACTCTGGTTAACCAGTCTTACAATAAACCTTGCTTGCTGTTTGCAGTCTCTGGAGTCTCTTTGTCATTAAAGGGAGATCACGATCCACGTCCTAACACTAGCAAAAAATAAAACCAATAGCCCCAAAGCTGCAAAAAATGCTCAGCGGTGATCGGGCATTCCTGGCTCTATGCCAGGCAGAGACCACTCTTGGTGTGACAGGGACTTGGGGAGAGGGGGCGGTGGCAGAGGAAGTGCACAGAGAAGCTGGAGATTAAACCTGCGGCCACTGTGAGCCTAGCAAGTGCCCTAGCCTCGGTACTATCGCTCTGACGCTGCACAATACCTTTTGAACATTTTCTGATAGTTATGATCATTAGGTTGGAGCTAAATGTTTTCTTTTTTTTTTTCTTTTTTATTAGTGAAACGACATGAGGTACAGTTGTAGATTTACAAATTTTTGTGCTTGGATCTCGGTCATACCACGATCAAATACCCATCCCTCCACCAGTGCCCATTTTCCACCACCAGGATAATATCCCTCCCCCCCCATCCTCCCATCCCCCCATCCCCCCCTGCCACTGTGGCAGGGCATTCCCCCCTGTTCTCTCTCTCCTCCTGGGCGCTGTGATCAGCCAAAGAGGCATTGAGTGGCGAACATGTTCAGTCCAGTCTACTTTCAACCTGCATCTCCCCTCCTGGGAGGATCCTCCAAACACCCTCCACTTGGTGTTCCCCTTTCTATCTGAATTGTCCTTTCCCCTAGAATACCCAGCTGGCCTCTAAGTTATGGAGTAATTCTCCTGGTGCTGATCTCAGCTATTCTTGGGTATTAATCTCATATTTTATTATTTTATATCCCCCAGATGAATGCAATCTTTCTATGTCTATCCCTCTCTTTCTGACTCATTTCGCTTAGCATGATACTTTCCATATTGTACCACTTGTATGTAAAGTTCATGACTTCATCTTTTCTAAGAGCCACATAGTACTCCATTGTGTAGATGTACCAAGTTTCTTTAACCAGTCATCTGTTCTTGGGCACTCAGGTCTCTTCCAGTTTCTGGCTACTGTAAAGAGTGCTGCAATGAACAAACAAGTGCAGATGTCACTTCGGCTACACGTTTTTGCCTCTCTGGGATATATTCCCAGGAGTGGTATCGCTGGGTCAAATGGGAGCTCAATTTCTAATTTTTTGAGGAACGTCCATACTGTTTTCCAGAAGGGCTGAACCAGTGGACATTCCCACCAACAGTGAAGGAGTGTCCCTTTCTCGCCACATCCGCGCCAGCAACGGTTGCTTTTGTTCTTTTGAATGTGGGCCAGTCTCTGAGGTGTGAGATGGTATCTCATTGTGGTTTTGATCTGCATCTCCCTGATGATTAATGATGTAGAGCATTTTCTCATGTGCTTTTTTGCCATTTGGATTTCTTCTTTGAGAAAGTTTCTGTTCATTTCATTGCCCCATTTTTTGATGGGGTTGGATGTTTTCTTCTTGTGGAGTTCAACCAGTATTTTGTATATCCTTGATATCAATCCCTTGTCAGATGTGTATTCGGCGAATATTCTTTCCCATTCTGTAGGCTGTCTTTGTATTTTGGTCACTGTTTCTTTGGAGGTACAGAAGCTTCTTAGTTTAAGATAGTCCCATTTATCTATCTCTGTTTTCACTTGCTCAGCCAGTGGCGTGTCATCTTTGAACATACCATTAGCCTCAATGTCATGGAGGGTTTTGCCAACTTTGTCTTCAATGTATCTTATGGTTTCTGGTCTGATGTTGAGGTCTTTAATCCATTTTGATCTTACCTTTGTACATGGTGTTAGGCAGAGTTCTGAGCCCATTTTTTTGCATGTAGCTGTCCAGTGATGCCAGCACAATTTGTTAAAGAGGCTTTCCTTACTCCACTTCACATTTCTTGCACCTTTATCAAAGATTAGATGATCATATGATTGGGGGGTGATGTCAGTGTATTCAACTCTGTTCCATTGGTCTGCAGTTCTGCCTTTGTTCCAGTACCATGCTGTTTTGATTATTACCGTTTTGTAGTAAAGTTTGAAGTTCGGGAGGTTGATTCCTCCCATTTTCTTTTTCCCCAGAATTACTTTAGCTATTCGTGGGGGTTTATTGTTCCATATAAATTTCAGGAGTGTTTTCTCCATTTCTTTGAAGAACGTCATGGGTATCCTTATAGGGATTGCATTGAATTTGTACAGTGCTTTCGGTAGTATTGCCATTTTGACAATGTTCAGTCTTCCGACCCATGAGCAGGGGATGTCTTTCCATTTCCTCATGTCCTCTTTTATTTCCTGAAGTAGCGTTTTGTAGTTTTCTTTGTACAGGTCCTTTACTTCCTTAGTTAGGCTGATTCCTAGGTACTTGATTTTCTGGGGCACAATTGTGAACGGGATTGATTTTTTCATGTAGCTTTCCTCTCTCTCACTGTTTGCATATAGGAAAGCCATGGACTTTTGGGTATTGATTTTATAACCTGCAACTTTACTATACAAGTCTATTGTTTCTAGGAGTTTTTTGGTGGAGGTTATTGGGTTCTCTAAGTATAGTATCATATCATCTGCGAATAGTGAGAGCTTTATTTCTTCCTTTCCTACCCGAATGCCCTTAATGTCTTTTTCTTGCCTAATTGCTATTGCAAGTACTTCCAGTACTATATTGAACAGCAGTGGAGAGAGTGGGCATCCTTGTCTCGTCCCTGATCTTAGAGGGAAGGCTCTCAGTTTTTCCCCATTGAGGATGATGCTTGCTGTAGGCTTGTGGTAGATGGCTTTAACTTTGTTGAGGAAAGTCCCCTCTATGCCCATTTTGGCTAGGGTTTTCATCATAAAGGGGTGCTGGATCTTGTCAAATGCTTTCTCTGCATCTATTGATATGATCATATGCTTTTTATCTTTTCTTTTGTTGATATGATGGATTATGTTGATTGATTTCCGAATGTTGAACCATCCTTGCATCCCTGGGATGAATCCTACTTGGTCATGGTGTATGATCTTTTTGATGAGTAGTTGGATTCTATTTGCTAGTAGTTTGTTGAGGATCTTTGCATCTGTGTTCATCAGGGATATCGGCCTGTAGTTCTCTTTCTTTGTGTTATCTCTGTCTGCTTTTGGTATCAGTGTGATATTTGCTTCATAGAAACAGTTCGGAAGTGTGTTTGATATTTCAATTTCATGGAAAAGCTTAAAGAGGATTGGGAGTAAATCCTCTTTAAAGATTTGGAAGAATTCACTGGTGAATCCATCCGGGCCAGGGCTTTTGTGCTTGGGGAGACTTTTTATTACCATTTCAATTTCCTTGATGGTGATAGGTCTGTTCAGGTATTCCAGGTCTTCTTGGTTCAGCCTTGGGAGTCTGTAGGAGTCTAGGAATTTATCCATTTCCTCGAGGTTTTGATGTTCTGTGGCATAAAGCTTTTCAAAGTACTCCCTGAGGATCCTTTGAATTTCTGTAGTTTCTGTTGTAATGACCCCCTTTTCATTTCTGATTCGGTTTATTAGGGTTTTCTCTCTCCCTTTCTTTGTGAGTTTTGCTAGGGGCTTATCGATTTTGTTAATTTTCTCAAAGAACCAGCTCTTGGTTTCATTGATCTTTCGGATTGTTTTCTGGGTTTCCATCTCGTTAATCTCTGCTCTGAGTTTTATTATTTCCTTCCTCCTGTTAGGGTTGTGCTCCTTTTGTTGGTCCTTCTCCAAGTTCTTAAGCTGTGAGGTTAGTTTATTTATGTGGGCTCGCTCCTCCTTCCTGAGGAATGCTTGTAGAGCTATAAACTTTCCTCTTAAGACTGCTTTTGCTGTGTCCCATAGGTTTTGGTAACTCGTGTCCTCATTTTCATTCGTTTCTAGGAATCTTTTGATTTCCTCTTTAATTTCCTGTCTAAGCCACTCGTTCTTTAATAGCGCACTGTTTAATTTCCATGTGTTTAATTTAGTTTTCTGTTTTTGTGTGTGATTTACTTCTAATTTCAGCGCATTATGGTCTGAGAAGATTGTTGATATAATCTCTATCTTCTTAATTTTATGGAGGCATGTTTTGTGGCTC
Organism: Sorex fumeus; assembly: GCF_029834395.1. Taxonomy (NCBI): domain Eukaryota; kingdom Metazoa; phylum Chordata; class Mammalia; order Eulipotyphla; family Soricidae; genus Sorex; species Sorex fumeus. The sequence goes on from NW_026606060.1 coordinate 59,840,918, forward strand.
AGCATGTGGTCTATCTTGGAGAACGTTCCATGTACGCTTGAGAAGAATGTGTATTGAGCTTTTTGTGGATGAAGTGTCCTGTATATATCTACTAAGCCCCTTTCTTCCATTGTTTCCCTCAGATGAAGTATGTCCTTGCTAAGCTTGAGTCTGGTTGATCTATCAAGAGGTGACAAAGCGGTGTTGAGGTCTCCCACTAGTATTGTGTTGCTATCGATGTCTTTTTCCAAATCTATGAGTAATTGTTTTAAGTACTTTGCTGGTCTCTCATTAGGTGCATATACATTTATTATTGTAAGTTCTTCCTGTTGTACAGATCCTTTGTTCAATGGGAAATGGCCTTCACTGTCTCTTATGACCTTCTTCACTCTGAAATCGATGTGGTCTGATATTAGGATAGCTACCCCAGCTTTTTTCTGGGAGCTGTTTGCCTGTAGGATTGTTTTCCAGCCTTTGACTCTGAGTCTGTGTTTGCTTTGACTATTGAGATGTGTTTCTTGCAGGCAGCAGAATGTTGGGTTCAATTTTCTAATCCATCCTGCCACTCTATGTCTTTTAATTGGTGCGTTTAGCCCATTGACATTGAGAGAGATTATTGTTATGGGATTTTGTCCCATTGTTCTGTTGAAATTTGGTGTATTTGAGAGGTCTGTCTTGCCTTAATGTAGCCCATTTAGTTGTACTTGTAACCATGGTTTTGAGTCTATGAAGTTCCTGAGCTGTTGTTTGTCCGTGAAACTGTGTGTTGTTCCTTCTATTATGAATGAGAGTCTCGCTGGGTAAAGTATTTTTGGAGAAGCATTTATTTCATTGAGTTTTTTCACTATGTCCCACCACTGTTTTCGGGCCCTGAGGGTTTCATCAGAAAAATCAGCAGTGAATTTTAAGGATGCTCCTTTGTAAGAGATTTCTTTCTTCGATCTTGCTGCTTTCAGAATTTTGTCTCTGTCTAAAGTTTTGGTCATTTTGATCAGGATGTGTCTTGGGGTATTTTTATTCGGATTTCTTCTAGCTGGTGCCCTTCGGGCCTCCTGGATGTGGTCACAAGTTTTCTTCAGCTCTGGAAACGCTGTAGCAATGATTTCTTTGACAGTTTCTTCTTCATCAAGGTTTTCTTCCCGTCCCTCTGGGACTCCAATAATTCTTATGTTACCCCTCTTGGCTTCATCACGATCTTCTCTTGCCATCTGTTCTCGAACTGTGAGTCTCTTTTCCATTTTCTGCTCTTTTCTGACAAGACTCTGAACTTCATCTTCGAGCTCACTGATTCTGTTCTCAGCCGCTGTTACTCTGCTGCTGAGGCCTTCCACTGAGGTTTTCAATTCGGCTACCAGGTTTTTCAGGTCCGACATTTCCGATTGCATTTTCCTCATTTCTGCCTTCAAATCCTCTTGTCTTTTATTGGCATTGGTTTCCATTGTTTCTTTTAGTTCCCTAAGCATCCTGAGTAGCTCCATTCTGAATTCCTTGTCAGAGAGGTTGTCTATCGCTCTAGTACTGTTGGTGTCGTCTGGGCTAGCCTCGTGAATAAGAAAGTTTGGTGGGCTTTTGCATTGCTTTACCATTGTGACCAGTGTGGTTTGGTCCGTCACACTCGCTGCTACTGTTCTAGTTGAGTGAGGAGAGGCTGCCAGGAGCCGTCCAGCTTTGTTGCTGCTAGATGCGCCTCTTTACCTTTCTGAGTCTGACCTTCTTCTCAATCAGGCGTTATTCTTTGTTTTATAACTGACATTGAGTGAAACTTTTGGAGGCGTTACTATTTACTACTGAACTTGTATAGCTGTTTTCAAACTGAACTTTTGTTGGAAATGGAGTAGGCGAGTGGGTTTTTGTTGAATTGTAGTAGAAGAGGTGAGAAATTTTGTTTGGTATTAGGTAACAAGTTGATGAAAAGGATGAAAGGATGCAGGTCCAAGTTGATTGAAGTGAGTGATATACCTGCGGCCGCCCGGAAGTAGGCCACGCCCACTTTTAGGCCACGCCCCATTCTTAGAGGCCACGCCCCTAGACAATCCCAGGCCACTCCCTCCCAGGATCCTGGGATCCGCGCTGTTCTCCGGCTGGGCTCGCTCCGCGGGCCGCGCGTCCGGGTTCAGGGGCGGGGCTCCGCTCGGGTCCTCCAACCCACCTGGATGGGAGGGGCCGGTGTGCTGCCGGGCGCGCTGCTCCGGATCTGGACGCGCGCTGGGGCTTGGGGTCGCTGGGGGTCTGCGCTCTCCTAAATGTTTTCATTAGATTCTTTTATTACACGCCTTAAGGGCACAGCAGAGTTTTATAGTCTCTGGGCCTAAAATTAAGCCAGATCACAAATGTTATTTAAGGACAACAAAGACTATGGAGAAGCTGATTTGCAAATGTTTGACAAGAGAAAAGCTTCCTAAGTGTGAATTTCTTTTCACAATACTAGGCAGTTTTAGGCAGTAATTTTATAACCATTTTAAAACAGTTTTTTTTGGGTTGGGGAATCAGCTTAAGGATAAGTATGCTTTGCATATGGCAAGACTTAAGTTGAATCCTTGGCACCACAAAGATTTTGAGCACCATCAGAATTTCAAGCCTTCCAGCAAAGTGCCAGGAGTAGCCCCTGGGCACCACAGATGTGGCATTCCCAACAAACAAAATAATAATGAAAGCTTCTTCACCTCTCCCTACACCCAGAAGTAACTCTTAAATGCTGGTTGCAGACCATTTTGTACCTGCTAGAAAAGATGGTCATGGTCACAGTCCTCCCATTGTTCATCGATTTGCTCGAGCGGGCCCAGTAACGTCTCCATTGGAGACTTTGTTGTTACTGTGTTTGGCATATCGAATACGTCACGGGGAGCTTGCCAGGCTCTGCCGTGCGGGCGAGATACTCTCGGTAGCTTGCCGGGCTCTCCGAGAGGGGCGGAGGAATCGAACTCGGGTTGGCCATGTTGACTGCGTGCAAGGCAAACGCCCTACCGCTGTGCTGTCGCTGAAGTCATGAAATTTACATACAAGTGGTACTACATGGAAAATATCATGTTAAGTGAAATAAGTCAGAAAGAGCAGGATAGACACAGAAAGGTTGCATTCATCTGGGGAACATAAAGTAACAAAATGGGAGACTAACACCTAGGAGTGGCCGAGGTTAGTACCAGGAATTTTGCTCTATGACTTGCCAGCCACACGTTCTAGGGGAAAAGGAAGCTCAGGTAGAGAAGGGCGCACCAAATAAAGGGTGTTGGGAGGATCGTCCCAGGATGGGAGAAGCATGCTGAAAGTAGGCTATAGACTAAACATGATTGCCACTCAATGCCTTTCTTGCAAACCACAGGACCCAAAAGGAGAGAGAGAGAGAGAGAGAGAGAGAGAGAGAGAGAGAGAGAGAGAGAGAATGCCCTGCCACAGAGGCAGGGTGGGATGGGGGGTCTGGGGGGTGGGAAGGATGCTGGGACCCGTGGTGGTGGAGGATGGGCAGTGGTGGAGGGGTGGGTACTTGATCATTGTATAACTGAAACCCAAGCACAAATATTTGTAAGTCTATAACTGTACCTCATGGTGTTTCACTAATAAAAAAAATTAAAAAATAGTAAAAATAAATAAAGAAATAAAAAGATAAGAAATATATCTAGTAATATGGATCAAGTAAAATGCTCTAAATCAAATGTATAAAGATCATAAAATGGACATAAAATAATTTTGCCTGTACTAGGAAGGCAAGTGTGGCTAATTCCAAGATTTGGGGTGGGGGGGCATGTCTTGCTGGGCAAAATTGATAAAGCAAATGTGACTTGGTCAGCTCTAGGAATTGAGAGGCAGGATATCACAATGGAGGGGCCTTGAGAGTCATCTAGGCATAGGTGTTGAGATCAAGAATGATAGAAAAGAGGGTCTCAGCCTGCCAGGCCTTTGAAATGGGGTCTTAAGCTAGGCATCATTTTTTTTTTGGGTCACACCCAGCGATGCTCAGGGGTTACTCCTGGCTCTGCACTCAGGAATTACTCCTGGTGGTGGTTGAAGGACCATATGGTATGCTGGGGATTGAACCTGGGTCAGTTGCTTACAAGGCAAATGCCCTACCCACTGTACTATCACTCTAGCCCAGCTACGCATCGTTTT